>NC_092809.1:131155413-131791663 GCF_040954645.1 Diabrotica undecimpunctata | reverse complement strand
ACTTGCCTCCATTTTCACTTTCTGGAAATGGCCCAGCGATGTCCAAAGCTATTCTTTCAAACGGGCTTCCAACATTATATTGTCTCATAGGAGCTCTCCTTTTTCGGTAAGGCCCGTTACTCGTGGCACAAATAGTACATTTCTTACACCAGTCTTTTACATCGTCGGAACTGTTCATCCAATAAAACCGTTCCCGAATTCGCTGAAGGGTTTTCCTTACACCAAAATGCCCTCCCGATGGACTGTCGTGTAACTGACGAAGTACTTCGGCTATTCTGCTCTTTGGGATCACCAACTGTCTTCTCTTCTCTGAACCGTCATCATTTTCCAGGACTCGTTTAAGCAAGCCATCTTCGATGATAAATGAGTCCCACTGGGCCCAATACGTCTTAACTACTGAGCATAGGTTTGATATTTCCTGCCAAGGTGGTCGACGGTTTTCCTCTTTCCATTTTCGGATTTTCTGTATAACTGGATCTCTCTCTTGTTCTTCCCTGATCTTAGTAGGCGTCCAGTCGTCGTTGACAATCGTCGTTCTTAGCACTGCTGCTTCCTTGGATTCCGTTTTGTTGCAGTGGGAACACTCTGCTGAGCATGGCCTTCTGGAAAGAGAATCAGCGTTTCTGTGGCTAACTCCGGCCCGGTGCTCAATCTTAAAATCGTATTCTTGGAGTCGTTCGATCCACCTGGCTATCTGACCCTCTGGATTCTTAAACTGCATCAACCACTTAAGGGCGGCATGGTCGGTTCGGATTAGAAACTTTCTTCCATAGAGGTATTGATAGAAGTGCTCTACTGATTTCACTACTGCCAGAAGTTCTCTTCTCGTGATGCAATAATTCCGCTCAGGTTTTGAAAGAACTTTACTAAAATATCCGAGGACTCGTTCCTGTCCTCCTTGAATCTGAGACAGCACTCCTCCAATTCCCACATTACTTGCATCCGTATCTAAGATGAACTCTCCTTCTGGCAGTGGATACCCTAAAATTGGTGCTGTTATTAAATGCTTTTTCAAGGTCTCAAAGGCATTTTGGCAGTCTATATCCCAGCGGTATTCTCTTGCTTCCTCTGTAAGTCGCGTTAATGGCTTAGCGATATCTGCAAACTTCTTAATAAACCTCCGGTAGTAAGTACATAGTCCAAGAAAACTTCTCACTTGATGTTTGTCAGTTGGTTTTGGCCATTCCTTAATGGAATCGATTTTTCCCTTATCCACGGCCACTCCTTCTTTACTGACTATATGACCCAGATAATTGACTTTACCTTGAAATAGCTGGCACTTCTTGGGGTTTAGCATCAATTGGGCAGCTTTAAGTCGATTAAAAACGTTTTCTAAATTCCTCAAATGATCTTCGAATGTCTCCCCCAAGACGATTATGTCATCTAAATAAACCAGGCATGTTTTCCAAGATAACCCTCTCAACACATTTTCCATAAGCCTCTCAAATGTCGCAGGAGCATTACAAAGTCCAAATGGCATAACGTTGAATTGCCACAATCCAAATCCTGTGGTGAAGGCTGTCTTTTCTTTATCGACTGGGTCCATTTCTACCTGCCAGTATCCAGACTTTAAATCTAAAGTAGAAAACAATTTACTTCCAGCCAATGTGTCCAATGTGTCATCGATCCGAGGCAGAGGATAACTATCTTTCTTGGTAACGTTGTTCAGCAAACGGTAATCCACACAGAACCTCGTCGTTCCGTCTTTCTTCTTAACCAGGACCACCGGAGAGACCCATGGACTCGTAGAAGGTTCTATCACCCCGTCTTTCTTCATTTCCTGAACAATCGTTTCAGCTTCCGCTCTCTTCGCCTGTGGTAATCGTCGAGCTGTTTGACGAATTGGCTTAGCATTACCAGTATCAATTTTATGCTTAACAACGGTAGTTCTTCCCGTCTTTCCTCCTTTCGGTACGAAAATATCACGATACTGCCGAAGAAATTCCCTTAATTTCCTTTTCTCCATCTGATTTAGAGACTGTCCTGCAACTGCAACCATTTGGTCGAATTTGTCGTTGGAATTATCAGATGTTGTCGCCTGACGGATTATGGATGTCACAGGTACACAAGTTCCTACCTTTGTCTCTTTCTTGATGGTCACTGGGTAGTCGTTGACATTGATAAGTCTCACAGGAATTTCTTTAGCCGAAGTCACCAATTCCTTTCCAATTATGACTCCACGGCCAACCTCATCGTCGTGGTTCCAAGGCTCCATCATAACAGGTCTCCCTTCGTCCACAATTCCCTGTAGCCGCGCTACTATGATCGTTTCGCTTCTCGCAGGCACGACTGTATCTTCTTTAATGGCTGCTTGCACAGTGTTGTCATTATGTGGATGGAGAAATACCTCCTCGTTGCCAACTTTGATTACCTTATTCTTAAAATCCAATTGGAATCCATGCATATTCATTACGTCCATTCCTAATATAACATCCTCTTCGATGTCAGCAACTATAACAGTATGGACAAACTTTTCTGCTCCAATTCCCAATTGTACCTGGATTTCTCCATGAATGTTGGCATTTTCACCTGTAGCGGTCCGAAGTCGCAACCTCGTTGGTAACAGTTTCTTTCGGCTGTTTATAACTGTTGGACGTATAATGGTTCTGGTCGCTCCGGTATCCACCAACAACGTATGTCTTTTACCATTTATTTCTCCATCTACATATACACTATCTTCACGACATTTCAAAGAAGCTATTAGTATAAGAGGGTCTTTGGAAAAGTTCCGGGTCGAAGCTGCTCCCCTAAAGCCAACTCGTTCTGGTTTTCCTGATGGTGAGTTTCTTGATTTTATGGTCTTCGTTTTCTTGCATGTAATAATTTTCATCATATTAACGAGCTGGTCAAGTTTATCTTCATCTCCTTCCTCTTTTACAGTCCTAACTTTACTGTATCCTCCAGAGGCCTGCGTAGCTGACTCGTATTCGAGGGCGGCGGATAAGACATCAACCAGCGTCTTGTGACGAGCTAATCGCAGTGTTCTCTGCATTTCATGATCACGAAGACCATCAATAAACGTTTGAACGGCCAATTTTTCCATCATGTCTTCGGGAGCTGTTGGATAAGCATATCGTACTAATCTGGCAATATCTACCTCATATTCTTGAAGAGCCTCATCTTTCTTCTGTCTACGATTTTTAAGCTGTGACTGATATACATGCTCCAAATGTTCGTGGCCATATCGCATATTTAACCTCTTCTTCAGTTGTTCGAAATCATCGGTCTCCTCTACGGCTATGGTCTGAAGCACATCTAAGGCATCTCCTCGAAGAGCGATAGTCAGGTTTACAGCCTTTTCTTTTTCAGACCATCCATTTGCTCTTGCGGCTGATTCGAACTGTTTCATGTAGTTGTTCCATGATGATTTTCCGTCGAAAGTTGGGACTTTCACATGGACATAACCTCCACTTCCTTCAAATTTCGGTCGTGTTTCCAACTTACATTTCGTCTCGTCTTCTTTTGTCTCCACTGTAATTGGATTGTTTCCTCTCTCTGCTGTCCCGGTTTCCTCCATCTTCTTTTCCATCTCTTTCCATATCTTTTCTTCGAAGGCCAACATATCGGCAGCAACTTGGTTTTTTAACGAAGATATTCTATCGTCCAGGGCAGACATCTCAGAAGTGACTTTAGAGATTTCCGAAGAGATGTTAGCAGATACTTTGCTTTCCAGAGAAGAAATCTCGTTAGAAACTTTGCTTTCTAAAGAAGCGATGTCGCCGGATACTTTGTTCTCCAATGATGCGATGTCGCCGGAAACTTTGGCTACATCACCAGAAACTTTGGCTACATCAGAAGAAACTTTCGAAATATCGTCAGAAACTTTGTTCTCCAATTTCGAAATCGACGAGATGACAGCATCATGTTTGTCTTCAAATATATAAGTCTCTGGATCTAGTCCTTCTTCTAGCAAAGCGTTCTTTAGTCGTTGGACTAACTCAGCCTTTTTTCCGGTGGAAGCTAATTCTCTGTCTTCAAGATGTCTTCTTAAATTAGTCACTGTCAGCTCATAAATCGTAGCCATTTTCACAATTTATTTTATATTCACTTGTATTATTATTATAAGTCTAATTTATGTTCGATCTCACTCTGACACCATTTGTTGTGAATTTATTAAAAGGTTCAATATTTATAACACTTACGGATTTAATTTATTTCTTTATTTATATTAACTTATCTAACAATAATTTATTATATCCGTACGTAACAAATTCGCGAGCGCGGGTCTTGAGAATTAACTGGCCCTCCATATAAAAATGTTGTATTTATATACGAAATCCTGATATACTAGAACAGCATCGAAAGATCGCATTGTCTTGCATCGAAAAATCGAGAAACATCTAGTTGGAGAATTCACCATAATTCGAAATCTAGAACCTCCGGCGAAATTTCTACAACAAAACAGAATATTAGTCATCATATATTTTACAGTTATTTTTAGGCCAGGATTTTTATCGTAACAATATTTAAAACTAAAGTGATAGAGAAACAGGCAATTCCTTAAGAACTGTGTATGCCCTTCAAGACGTCAATATATAACGCTGGTTTTATTGTTAAATTTCAACGTGTACGGTATCATTTTTGGATTAATATATTTAAGTTGTTGGATATTCTTACAGCCGGTTTCCGACAGGCTGATCATTCGATTAAATGCATTTTGAGTTGCAGAAACATCGATCAAACTTCAATCACATAACACACATTAACTAATCTAACAAGCAAATAATCGATTATTAACAGCCTGTCAGAAGTATTTTGGGTTTCCGAAACGCTAATTATCGTTTTATCTATGTCAAACTTCTGTCATACTAGCTTGTCAGGTAATCTGAGATTTTTGGACGATTAATCTTATAATCTTTGGTTATGTACCAATGGTTGTAAGTAAATAAAATAAAATCTTTGGTTACGTTGTAAGATACATAAACCTAAGGTGTTTTATAAAAAGTTGTTTAGAAAGAACCCAAAAATATTGTTACGAAGGTTCATTTTAAGAATTAAAGATGATAAATGACAAATTGGTAAACATTAACGAACGACACAAAATTATTAGTTAGTTAGGTTATGTTTGTTTGTTGATTTTCAGAATGCAGATTACACATAAACAGGAATGATGGTAAAGTGAAACAGCAACATTACTTTCCTAATTTAGAGCAAGATAAAGAACAATTCGTATAGAAATAATAAACGATTACAATCGATTCTACTGTTTCCATGTAAAATCGTATGTCAAATAATCTATAATCGGTGATCACGTAATTTTACCATAATTTTTGTTTCGGAAACCTGTCGCTTTTTAACAATTGATCAAATTTGATACTTGATTACATGATTGGAGATTTGAATAACGTTTCGGAAACCGGCCGTTAGTGTGTCTATTATGTATCATAAATCCAACACATCCCATTGTGTACATTGTTGCTTCCCATGTAGAAAAATTGATGCCCTGATTTTAGAGCTGTACGTTTCTGTCCTTTGCGTCTGACTTCACAGAGACCCACAACGTTCCATTATGTATTTTAACTCTTTTTTCAGATCCAGTAACTTTTCCTTCGATAACAGTGTTCTTACATGGTCCGTGGCGATATGCATTTATCATCATCCACTGTCTGCTGATCTGAATTCTTTGCACTTTCTGTTTTCTGTCTTTATCGATCGCTACCTTGACCAAGGATCAGCTCACTGAAAATTTAGGGCCTTGTTTCTGTTATGTCAAGCATGTTTGGATTTTAGCCATACTATACCGCGCTGGTCAGTGCGAAGTGCGAATTGGTAGAAAGTAAGATGAAGCTCAAGAGTTTTTAAAGGAAGATATAGGAAAGGATATGAAGATCTGGACCCCTCAGGCAAGCAAGGATTGAGATCCAGCGGCTAACATAAGACTGAGTTACCAACCCATGTAGCTTATATATATATATATATATATATATATATATATATATATATATATATATATATATATATATATATATATATATATATATACGTGGAAGTTTTTATCTTCTTAAACGAGTTCCTTACATATCAGTGGTATTTCCTTTGCAATTATTTTTAAATTAAGTTTTTTATCGTAATAATCATCATTTAAAAGTTTCTTACATTTATCTCTTATTCGTACTTACAACCTATATGCATTTTAAACCAAGGCCATCTTATTTAAACACCAACACAATATCATCATAATTCAAGATGAATTGTAAATTATTATTCCACAAAACAAAATCATTGCTCTCCAACTAGCCGACGCATCTGTAGCCATTGGCACTTACGTTAATAATACAAATTCATTGTCTTTCTGATAATTGCATCGAAGTCGACTTATTACGTCAAAGATGTAAAGATGGCATTTAACGATTTCGTAACTGTGTCGCTCTATCTATTAAGATCGATTGGAATGTTTTTTATTTATTTGAAACAATAAAAACTTCAACCTACTAAGTCGCCAGCTTAAAATTCAAGTTTTAATTTTAAGGTCGGCAAATTGTTAGTTATTTAATGTTTAACAATTCTAACCTAGATTTTGAAGCCATGAAAAGCAATTTTTTGTAATATTAATTGCTCAAAAATGCTAGCAAATGTCTAAGTTCAAATATTAAGTCTTGTCTGTTTAACATGTTTTAATCTACATTAAGAAGTGTATCTTAAGAGGTAAACAGAATATTCCTGAACTGTTTAATAAGTTGTTAAACTATATCTTCAATTAATTTTACTGTGAGCAACAAAGTATTAAAATGGACAATACACTAACAAACACTGTAAAAATGAAGTAGTGAAGTAAAAATAAATTCATCTAATAAGATGTTTATGAGCAATTACAATCTGATTAAAATTTACCTATGAGTATGTTGTATATGTAATGAGTTTTTGTGACAAAATTTTGCAAATTTTTCATACAGTGTTATTAATACTATAGCTTGGAATATCGTAGAACATATTTGAGTGCAAAGTTTCACGTAAAATGCAAATTAACAAATAACGAACTTTTATTTCCAAATTTATACCAACCAAAAAACTTAGTATAAATTATAGTTACTTTAGTACTAGTGTTGCCTAAATGCAAGAACAAGACGAGACTTAGACAGTCTTGGTCTTGGTCTTGCGCCAATACACCTGGTCTTGGTCTTGGTCTTGGTATTGCACTCCCGGTCTTGGTCTTGTTCTTGGTATTGCAGCAAGAGTCTTGCAAGTCTTGCAGTTACCCATTAGCCTATTGCTATTTATTAAACGTTACTTTAGATCTTAGAACAACGTAACAGAGTAAGTACATTTTAAGCTTGAATTAACGTAGCCATAATAAAGACTAACCAAATTAATAAATGTCTAAACAACTGACACCGAGTGTGGTTTGAAGCCACGATCTAAGCGATCCGTGCCTATGCTCTAACTAACTCAGCTATCTACCAGGCCCCACGGAAGTCAATCTGTTTCTTAATAAATGTTTGCATTTACTAAGCTTACATGTGCTAAAACATGGTTAAAACAAAAAAAAACAAATTAATGACATAAGCATGCCTGTATTTTAAAGAACATTATCTGCCTAGAAAGTGATTGATGGACATGATGGGCAAAAAATCCACATACATGTATCAAGGGCACAGATTTTTTAGGTGATAAAATAACAAACTATAATCCACTTATTAAAGCAAAATAAATGTTTTTACCAGTCTTATCTCTACTTTTATAAAAAAAACTAACTTGAAAAAATAAAAAATAGTTAAAAAAGCAATGGTAATCAAAAGAAGTTATTTTAAGTTAAGGAGATCCTAGTTAATAAATACATTAATATACTAAAATAAAGTAGTAGGTTCATAATATATGTAATTGGTAATAAGGTAATAAGTATATTTTTTTACATGTCCACTTTTTCTAGCGGTTATTAAAAAGCTTGTGATATCTCCACCGAATTTTGGTTTTCAGGAAGAAATATTTGTAATTCCTTTTTGTGAAAAGATATTAGACGCTTCCTTAAGTTTGACGTGTTTCTGTTGACCATTCTCATTTCAACCTTTCTATGTAGGCACAATTTACACAAAGCAATTTGGGATCCATGAATTATTTCGAAAAACTCATCAAATTTGCTTTTAGGTCTTTTAGATCTATAACTCCAACGCTCACTACTCAGACTAGAACTATTTGAATCTTTGTCCCTCATGTCAAATTGTAAACTTGTCACTCCGGGAACAACAAGGATTAGATGAAAAACAATTATTACATTAGACTCAAAGGAAAGCTCTATTGGGAATGAAGTAAAGTGATGTCGAAAAAGTAACTACTATACTACTAGTTACTTTATGTTCGTTACTATCCAATACCCTAAGTATCTAATAACAAACCAAGAATTAATTTACTTCATTATTCTAAATATTTCGGTATTTTGTTTACACGGTAGGCGACATAATCTGTTATTAATTTGTCTCGTTACTTTTGAATATTAGCCGCGCTCGTTCAGAAAATTTTGTTTAACCGAATGATCTCATCGCACACTCAGCAGAAACAATTTATAGTCTTAGGCCGAAAATATTTGTTTATTTAGATTCCTCCTGACTAAATTATAATGGGAAAAAAATTGAATTATTAAGTGAATGTCCGTAACAATTATATTTTTTATTAGCTAGGGTGACATATTTTAAAAAATATCGATCCGATATTAATGTTGGCGTCGCAATGCAAGAAGATTATTTTTATGATTAGAGGGCGGCTATTCTCAAAGTATGGACAATTAATTTCAGAGCGATGAAGTCGTCTACTGGAAAAGAATGTACAAAATATTTCATTTTTACCTATTATTATAATTATGACCTCTGAGCACGTGTCAAATGTGTTTTTTTTTAATGAATATTTTGATTCGGCATGTATGTTTATGGCATTGTTAGTAATGCGCAGTTAGTAAGTCCAGTTTTTGAAATTTTTATTACATATTTTTTTGTGTCTCATAGAGTCTTTAAGCATATACCCGAACTACTATAATCGCTAAAACCACACTCAGTCCTAACTGCAAGACGCAAGAGTCTCGCAGGCTTAGTCTTGTTCTTGCTTAAATCTTGCACGGTCAGTCTTGGTCTTGGTCTTGCTAAAATTAGGCGGTCTTGGTCTTGCAAAAACGCAAGAACAAGACCAAGACCGCAAGATCGAGACCGATTTTGGGCAACACTATTTAGTACTATATTATCCTTTCAATTTGGAACAATGCTGTTGGTCATATACACAGACGCTTCCAAAACGCCAATTGCTTATTATATTCCATCCCAAACAATTGAAAAATTAGGCAGGCTGGTTTGAATAATTGAAGCGTGGACGCAGCAGTCAGAATTCCGTGAAGGCCTTCCAGCCACAACTGTTGTCTAGATTTTTCCAATAATTTCAATAGCAGTGTCTCTAATAATACTGCCCATATTCCTCCAAATTGTATTAGGACTTTCTTTAATATTCCAGCGCATTTTCCTACTATTTTTGCTCTGACTAGACCTTCTTTCTGATCACTTGATTTTTTGTGATCCTCTCCGATGTTTTGGTTACTTTTGATATCTTTTTGAAGGGAAGCTTCTATACTGGCGTTGTGTTGCTTTTTTCTCTATAGTAAAATAGTGAGACGAGAGTCACGGAATTAATGCCACGAGGAAAAGGAGTCACGGGTAGCGTCACCAAATAGCGATTCTTCACATCGATTCTAGCCAATATATTTATTCTAACTAAGCAGGTTTAAATTAAAAACTTAATGCAGACATTAGATAAGAAGTAAAAAATTAAAATGCCATCCAATTAATAACAATATTGAATCATTTGTTTAAATTTTTATGACATTTTTCGTTTTAAAATATAATTTAATATAAATATAATTATTACTTTTAAACATCTTATAATAATTAAATTTACTACCAAATGATTTATTTATATTTTATTATTAATTTAATATCACGTCTGAATTTGACAGGTCTGTCAGAATTAAACAACGTATGCTTTCTTAATACGTTAGTGTGTGGTGTTAGAAGCAAACATAATAATTTATTGAATTATTTTAATATATAATATAATTTGTTTAAAATATAAATAATAAAATAAATAATAAAGTTACTTTATTTAATTTTAAAAGTTCAGAAAACAGTGTGAAGCTTCACGCTAATCTACTGTACCGCCTACTGTATCTTCTTTTTATTTTGTTGTCCAGCACAAGCAGCTCATGTTGTTGGCCGACACTCTCACTAACTATTACCTTGCAGTCTCTATATTCACGTATATATATTTTGTTCTTGTTATGAAATAATCTATTTGGGCGTGATTTTTTCCACTTTTGTATATAATACGTTGATTTTCTCTCTTTTGTAAGGTGTTAACAATCGCCATATCTAATGCTGTTAGTAAATTCATCATACCATCTCCAGTTTTAATTCTAGTTTTAAAGCCTAGTCTATATCTTTCATAAAAATAGGTAGGCTTAGATGGGTTGGACATGCTACCCAGACGAACCCTATTAGCGACAACAGTAGGAAATAGAAGTAGAGGTAGACCAAGACTGAGATGGAGTGGACGAGGACGCGATGAAGATCAGAGCAGCGAACTGGCAACGGTTGGCTATGAACAGAAACGACTGGCGAAATAGACTGGGGAAAACAAAGGCTCAACTAGTGCTGTAGCACCACTGATGATGATGAAAGCTTAGTCCCTCCATGTATTGCTTCACATCTCCTTTTGAATTGGCCCAAATGTGCAATAAAATCACCTTTTAATATGCCTCCCTCCTCTGATTCGTTACTCAGTACGTCTCTTTATTGATCATAGAAAGCTTTTCTTTCTTTTTCACCCAGACCGATGTTAAGAGCATATACACACAATATTTAACACTTCTATATCAGGTACAAATCACTGTTTTGACCTGTAACTTAATAATGGAAACCTGTCTCATGTTTAGGTAAAATTAAACTCACTTCTTTTCATCACGTCTTCAAAACTCTTTTTCGTCCATCGTAGTTCCATAAACAAAATTGAGACTCTCCATTGAACACAGTTTTTCATACCAATGCAATCTCAAATTCTATGTTTTTGGTTGAATAAATTGATCGCAAAGCGAATTAATGTCCTGAAAGAACCAGCTTTTCGCGATCCATTGAGCTACAGGTAGAAAATCTGTTACTAAAGACATTTACTCTTAAAAAACGTTCTTTTATAGTTGGTGGAACAATGATTACTTGTATAAGACTGTGTACACTTTAATACTTTACGGTATTCCAAAAGAAGAGACCACTCCCAAACCTAAGTATGACAACAAAATGTGGTTCTTTTATATTTTGTGTCCATCTAGAAATAGTTAACCACAGAAAACACTCCATTTAGAAAACAACCCATTTTTTTAATTTAATTTTTAATCCAAATACAATATTAAACTATTTTTCTGAACAAATAATATTCTGATATTACTATTTCAATGTGGATGTGTTGAGATTATTAAAACTGAATTAAATAGACCGGAAGTAGGTCCCTCTGGTCCCTAGCCAGTGACCATTAACTAATTTACTAATTTACGTAGATAATTATAGCCATTCCGTATTGAAACTAGAAACAATCATGCAGATAGCCCTTTTGCATGTTTACTTTGTATTGCCCTATTTTTTAAACCTACTTTGTCTAATGAGAAAAAGTTCTATATTTTCATTACGAACTGTTTACAAAAAGTGACAGTGTTTTTGTGTAATTACTATGATGTCTTTATTTAAAAGTTAAAATGATTTATCTATTATATGTTATGGTATATGGTATACTTCCGTATACTTTCGATTTATCTATTATATCTTCAAATTAAAGAACTAGTGACAGGACCTGACATAACTATGGACGATTCAACGAGCAATAAGGTTAGCAAAGACCAGAAAAACAACGGAGCCGGATGAAATACCGAGTGAAATAATAAAGCTCTTCCAAAGTTCAGGTAAAAGATCTCTCCTTTATCGTTTTAATAAAATTTATGAAACTGGTATATACCAACGGATTGGTTGCTGTCGAATTTTTTGTGATGATACCTAAGAAAACAAATGCGCAAGATGTAGTGACTACCGAACCATCAGCTTGATGACGATGTCTTAAAAGTAAATCTTCAAATTTTGCACTCAAGGATATACCAAAAAATAGAAGAACAACTAAGTGACACGTAATTTGGGTTTCGCAATAACCTTGGAACCAGAGAAGCACTAGTATTTAGTATTCAGGTTATGGTACAAAGATGCAGAGATGTCGGCCTTCCAGTTTACATGTGTTTTATTAACTTTGAGAAGTCCTCTGATCGAGTAAAATATACTGAAATAATAGCCATTCTTCAGCAGGTAGGTATTGATGATAAAAACGTATCATTAAAAATCTTTACTAGTATCAGTATGCAAACATCAGGATAATTCTTCAAAGAGCTTCAAATACGAAGAGAAGTAAAACTTCTGAGAAGTTCCCACTAATATTTAACATCTATTCAGAATTCGTTTTCAATAAAGCATTGGATAGTGTTCAATGTGGTATCAAAATAGATGGTATCAATATTAATACATTGTGTACATACATTGTTGTAAGGTGTCATTGTACACAATATTTTTCTCAAATTCTTCTCAAAATTTTGTTTATAAAAATCGTTGTCTAATTGATAATAAATGTTGTCGATGTATAATGTTAATAGTTCTATTATAGCTGATACATTAAGTTTTGCTTTAGTTGCCAATGTATCGTCTTTCTCCAATTTGGTTTGGTTTAACTTTTTTTTTCAGAGGCACATTAGTGAATAGAATTTTATTGGAGGCTCTAAGGTTAAAAAAGTGTTAAGTATCTTGCTTTCTTAAAATTTCTGATTTTTCACTTGCACTGTTACACTGTTCAACGATTGCATGTTTTTTCACTATCATCTCACCGATTTAATTCTAGATTTATACGAGTAGAACTTTCTAAATTCAACTTTTTTTAGTGTTGCATATTTTAAATATTAACATAAATTTCAGTTTTGATCGCTCCTGTTAACCAGTTTTTAATGCACTTTATGACTAGATGATTAAGTTTATTATCCAAGGCTTACTCTTTCACAAAATCAATTCGATTCTGTAGCGTTATTAGACGGTCCTTAAAATTAATTCCTCCCATTATTGTTCGAGTCGCTCTGTAAAAGTTATCGCTCGGTAGATCCGCATAATCTTAAAGTGACAATTTAAATCTCGAACTTGAAACATTTACATAATTGTCCATCTTTACCCATTATTTTATACTACATGCCTGACCTTGCAGGCGCACATTACCTATTACTTATGGGACTTGACTTATTCATTGACCGATTACAAAACAAAAGGAGAAAAAAGTTAAACGGAGTAAATTACAATGCAAAAACACGTTACGAGTTGTTGTTATAGTACGGTGTTAAGTGGAAAAGCATATAAATATCGGTTATTATCATTTTTAAACAATCAAACAATAATAGGCTTGATGGTGATACAAAAATCACACATGCGGTGGAAAAACAACGCACATTTGTATTTTCTATACTTTTAATTCCATTCTTTTTTCCTTGTTTACACGTTTTCCTAATCATACGTTTGGTCCTATTTTCAATGTTAGCTATAATAGCATCGTTGTTTTATTCAAGTTTATTTTATGTTCTATGCTTATGACATGTGCTAGGGATGACGTCTTGTCTTTTCGTTCGATGGCATATCGATATTCTTTTCGTTTTACCTGTATTCTTCAATTTGTCTATCCGACGAACGATTTGTCACAGTCCTCACAAGGGATCTTATATACTCCTAGATGTTTCAATGTAATTTTTTATAAAAAATATACCTCTATTTTGTTTTCCGTTGGAAGTCTGGCTGATTTTTTCTGTCTTCCCTTTTATAAAATAATATAGTATTAGAAATATCTATTTAAAATTGAGGTATTAGATTAGAGACCCTGTCATTGCTTGATCCATCAGGATCAACAGTGTTACTCGCGGACAAGGTGTTAAATCTCCATTATGTACAGTGTTAAACAAAATCTTATTAATTAAGGTGGTTGGGTAACAATTGGTTTATTGGTTATAAATAATTTGTTAATTGTTTCAAGATTTTTGTTATGGAATGAAGGATCTGATAATTTGATGATTCTGATCTTCATTTGTTTCACGAAGTTGATTTTGGTGATCGCAAACACTCTAGTATGTTTCTGTCGTCCGTCATGATTTCCAAGTACTGGTACGTCGATGCTTCCTGTTTTTTTTTTCGTAAATCAATGTCGTCTTCTTGAATATTTGTTATTTTTGCTTCTAGAGCAGTCCATGTTTCTTCAACAACTGTCTGTACCAAGGACTCTGTCGTTTTTATTTATTTCTCAATCTTGACAAGTAAGTCTTTTTTTTTTTCAGGATTCTTTAGTTGTGCGATGTCTATTTTTCTTGTTACTTTTTCTCTTCTAACTTTCAGAAATCCTTTTAGTCTAAAATCCATTATGACTAGATTGTGATCACTATGAATGTCTGCTCCAGAGTATGTCTTAGTAGATTTTACATCTTAGTACATTTTTTCAAGATCTGGGCCCTGATTCTAATTGAGATTTCGACTCAAAACATGTCGAAATTAATATGGCGACGTCGAAATGCGACTTTGCGAACCTTGTGGATTTCAGCTGAACTAACCAAACGACGTCACTAATTTTCGATGTATCGAAATTAATTTCAACTTCAAGAAAGTGGTTGAAATTTCATTTCGAGTCGAAATTAATCTTGTCGGTAACTTATTGGACTCTCAACTCCCTCAGGAGTAAGAGCAGGCTCGTTACACGCTCTATCCATCGCTTTCTGGGACCTAAGAGGGTAGGGTTCTCGGTCAGTGGCCATAGACACGGGCTATGGACACTTAGCTAGGATTAAATGCCTTTTTAATAAGATAACACAATAAATAATGTTTATTGAGATAATAATGATAGTAATTAAATCGTTAGAAAACAGATATGTTAGAACTTATGCTAAGAATCTGAAAGAAATTAATAATTATCTCCTGATCCTGGAATCGGGAAGATAATTATGTTAATTATTCTTAAGTTAAGAATCTGAAAGGGAAAATATATTATTTATAACTAATAATCAAAATATAAACAAAATACAAATTAGTAAATAGGGAAAATGTCACTTGTCAAAAACTCCTGAGGTGTGAAGGAGTTGAGCTAGGGACTTGGGATAAAGATAGGGATGTTTGTTATAGTGCCATTCGGGCGAATCAACAATAAAAAGTAAACAAAGTACACAAATAAAATAGTTATAGACAAAATTCGAAATATTTTTATAGAAAATTTTCTAAGTCGCTGAGACCTGTGGGAGAGATTACAAGTTATTTTATATATTGTAAAATAGACATAAATATTGCAAGTTTATTTTAATACCTGTAAATGAATAAAATGGCAAATGTCAAAGTCAAAAATAAATGTCAAGTTTTAACAGTGTACCTGGAAAATAATGTAAATACCCAAAATCAAAGATGGAAATAATTTACAGTTTTACAGTTTTACAGTGTACCTGAAAGGAAGAGGAATAAAACACAATATGTAAGTTTTATTAAAAATGTCAAAGTTAAAGTTTGAAATATACGTTTTAAGTGAGAACGATTTTCGAAGTGGAAATTGAAACGTCAATAAACGTATTTTAACCTTTAATTGTGGCTTATTCCCATTTAAATAGTAATACGTTTTAACAGTGTACCTGAAAAATAATGTAAATACCAAAATTAAAGGTGAATCAACTTACGAGTTATTTTGCAGTGTACCTGGAAGAGAAAATAAAATGCAATATAGGAGTCTTTATTAAATCTCAATTCTTTAAGGATATAAGCACCGTCTGGTGGCTAAGTCCCGTGAAGTAGAGACTTAGCAGAATCCTGAAAGAGAAATTTTCTTACATGACCTGTAAGACTACCGAGATAATCAGATTTTGGACTAAGTCCAAAAGCACAGATTAAATCGATGACACTTTGCGACGCTTTTGAGGAAAATATTAGCAAATTCGACTAAGTCGAAAAGCAGAGATAAATTCCTCAAAAATGGCCGCCGTTTGGTTTGAAAACAAACCGACGTTAAAGATGAGAACGTTAGGTTCTGGGTTTAAAGGTGAAAGCTGTGGAAATAAAACAGAAGCTCTGAGAACTGAATCAATCAGAGGATCTAACTTGCCAAGAAGGCTGGACCAGCGGACATATCCTGACCCGGTCTGATGTCCTGGCCGTCGTGCACTTCTTTTATGCCAAAAGAAGTAGGTCAATCTGTAACGGTCGTTTTGGCCTTTTTCGATTGGACCTGCACGACGACCAATGTCCAATTTTCAGTATTATCATTGGCTGCAGCTCAGGTGCCTTTCGACCAACGATAATACAGAAAATGAGCAACAGACTCCTGAATTATGATTGGCTGCAATTACTGTTGCCATTTGACCAATCACAATTCAGCAGGCTGGGCGACAATCTGACATGACTGGCTGGACTGGGAGAACGGAGAAGTGAACTTAGGTTCAGTTTAGGTAGGCGGTGTTGTGTTTTGATCCTTGCAAGGAAAACTCAGGCAAAAAGTATTAATATGGCTGTGTTTTACGGACATTTGCTAGTTTTGGAGGAATTAGAGAGGATGGATATCCGACGCTCACAACGGAGGATAAGAAGAATGTTACGGGATACTCAAAATTCTTTTTCACTAAGTGATGCTCAATTTAGGCAGCAATTCCGGCTTAATAAACAAGCTGCAAATTATTTAATAAGGGTATTAGAACCATATTTGGAAGAAGGTGTTTATGCCTCTAGGATATCCAAAATGTTTAGAGTTAGTATTACTAAGCTGCAGTAAATTTAAAAATATATTAGAAT
Organism: Diabrotica undecimpunctata; assembly: GCF_040954645.1. Taxonomy (NCBI): domain Eukaryota; kingdom Metazoa; phylum Arthropoda; class Insecta; order Coleoptera; family Chrysomelidae; genus Diabrotica; species Diabrotica undecimpunctata. The sequence goes on along the minus strand of NC_092809.1, from coordinate 131,774,828 downwards.
ATAAGTCAAATCTTAGTGGTTACAACTTAAGGATCTCCCACATCGCCTTTTTTTCTTGCCATCTTTTCTTTCAATTCAAAATATAATTGAGAATGGCCACTATTTATGATTTAACAACTCAAACAAGAAAAAAAAGACGTTCACGTAACGTAAACAAAACAAACATTCAACAAGCGTAGTGCAGCGTGTAGCCAATAAACAACAGGGCCAACCCAAATTTTCAGCAGTGTCAAAATGATAAAGTAAATATCCCCAGTTTTAACTACAATCGAAATGAATGAGAATCGCTAGCGATTGCGACTGTCATGGCGTAGTCGCTTTTAAATTTCGACATCGAAATGAAATAGAATCAGGACCATGGTCGAGCAAAATTTGATTTTGACTTTGAGCAAAAAAGTCAATTTGATTCCTAACAATTCTACCTTGTCTCTGTTTTTATTTCCGTTTTTATTTCAATTATTTGTTCTGACTATACGTTCACCAGTTTCTACATTCCAATACATATTAATAACTGAATAAGTTTTCTATATTAACGCCCGTACTAACGAACGTACTCCACTTATATCATTTACTCTCTAACACATTTTGAACACGTGCAAAGAAAAAAATTCAAATTGAAATTGAAATTAAGTCCACGATCGGAATATCTTTATTGGCTTGTTTTTTAAGAGACGCTATATAAAGTACGTTTTTGTCAAACTAAATCAAATAGGTATTTTCCCAACAAAGAACCAATCAAGGCCAAGGTTCCGTAATTTTGGGTTTCGTCACACAACTACTTATTATGAAAAGCGATAGTAATAAAACGTTTGTTTTTATTTTTTCGTAGGACTTAAGAGACACAACTAATTATAATTATAATCACGTAAAATATTCGACAAGCATATAAGATAAAAATCTTCCGAGAAGGCGGAACAAATAATTGGAAGTATATTTTACCTGGTACTAACACTAATGTGGACTTTATACATGTTGGAAATGTCGCTATGGTTCCTAATCTAATACACTGGCGGACAAAAATAATCTTTTTCTCGGATTTTTTTATTTACATTGAATTGTTAGATATGGTTCGAACTTTTGTGGAAAACATTTGCATTATCAAAGCATTAATGTGTTTGTTAAAAAATCTGCAGTATACCTCATATCTTTTATTGATCATCTTTCCATATTCACCAAATATGTATGATCTTCTGAATAACGTATGTCCTAAAAGTTTTGGTATAATAACGTATGCCCTAAAAGTTTTGGCATAAAATGCAATCGCTTTAATTAAAAAAAAAACAAAGTAATATCAAATTGACTTTGAAAACAAAAGTTTGTTTACTTTTTTTACTGTCAGTTCAGATTTATTTATAATTAAAGATCAGAAAAAGTAGGTATCTACAATATGGTTGAGCGGGTACCCAAAGCAGAAATCTGTCGAATATTCCAGAATGAAAATATTTCACACAGAAACATTTCTAGAACAATAACGGAGTGCTAGCAGAGAATACCATCTCTGAAGATCTCTGAAAAGACCTTACCATGTGCATTTATTGCATAGAGGTCAGAGAGATTGGAGAGAAGAATAAGAAACCGCGTTGAAATATCAACGAGGAGACTGGCTCGACATTACTCGACAATAAAGATCTTCTAAAAGTACGATATCGTTGGAATTGAGGAGAAATGGTCTTAAATAACGAAAGCGATGTAAATGACCCAAATACTCTCAAGTGCAACTCCTTCCTATACTATGATGTTGTAGTCAACTGAGGCGGGTACACTTTGCTTTTTCTTCTTGACTGACTTTACAACTCGGGGTGAGTCTTTTCCGTATCCAGTATAGCCCTCCTTCATCTACAATCTTGAGCTTCCATTTCCCATTGTTGTACCCCAATCCTGTATAAATCGGCTTCAACATCATCCTCTTATACACTTTGCCATTGAAAAGTATTTGACTTTGAGTAATTCTGAGTAATTCTGCCTAAGACTTGCCGATGACATCGTTTTAATATCTGATAGAGTTGAGAAAGCTACAAAAATGCTGCACACGCTCTATAAAGTGTCAAAAACAATTGGTCTTAAAATTAACACCTCAAAGACAAAATTTATGACCAACCTTATAGTCAGCGGTAAAATTCTGATTGAGAGCCATAGCATCGACCAAGTAATAGCTTACAAATATCTAGGGCATGAGATTCGCTTAGGCCTAGATAATGAGACAACTGAAATACAAATAAGGATAGGTCTCACATGGGTTGCTTTTGGTAGATTGAATAACATTTTCAAGTCTATTATCCCAGTTTGTTTAAAAAAAAAGGTTTTTAACCAGTGCGTTTTACCGGTTCTTACATATGGTGCAGAAACACTGACTCTGGCAAAAAGAACAATAGATAAAATAAGAGTTACACAACGCGCTATGGAAAGATCAATATTAGGTATTACCATCAGAGATAAAGTACCAAACCTAGAAATAAGAAGAAGAGGAGTCACAGATGCAGTTGAAAAAATAGCCATGGCTAAATGGGCTTGGGCCGGACATGTTGCCAGATTAACGGATGATAGATGGACCAGAAAGATTCTGGAATGGCGACCAAGGCAAGAGGCATATCGAAGCAGAGGACGACCACCGATTAGATGGACGGATGATATCAAGCGCATCCCCACCAACTGGATGCAAGAAGCTCAAGATAGAAATAGGTCGAAAATTTTACGGGAGGCCTACGTTCAGCAGTGGACAAATATAGGCTAATTGATGATGATGAATTCTGAAATGAAGAGAAACGACTGATTTTATACGAACAACGTAGAAGAATGCCCTGGCAATGTTAGATAAACATAAAGCGAAATTTGCAGATAAAATCCTTGTCTGGTGCGCAATTTCTAACAGGGATGTATCCCGACCTTTTGTGGGAAGCGAGGGATGAAGCCCTGAATATTTAGAGCTATATTGATAACGGCCTTTCCGAATTGTTTCAGTTTGTCCACGAACATTATGCTAATGACGATATCATGTTTTGGCCAGACCTAGGATTATGCCATTACTCAAAAGATACCCAAAAATGCCTTCTATAACACGATCCTTTTTTCCCAAAAACGATAATCTTCCAAAATTGCCGCAGGCTTGTCTAGGAAGGTTTATCATGGAGGCTGAGAAGCCCAAAATGAAGAGCAATTACGACGGCGAATCTACGAAAGACTAAGAGAAATCGATCTGAATTCCGTCCAGGACCTCATGAGAGACGTTATAACAAATTTGCGTCTGGTAGAGCAGAATGGGCCACGCCACATAATTCGATAGTATAGTTTGGTTAAGTATCCAAAATCCTAAATCATTTGCGATATAACGAATTCTTCGCCCATCATCCTCTAAAACAACAACCTGTGCTATTTCTTTTGCTATAATCTATTTTTTATTGCAATTTTTAAAAAGGAGAAAACAAAAAAAGCAAACTTGCAAACACTTAAATACACTTAAAATAATTCTGTTCAATTTTCTACATTAATAACACTATTTCACATTAATAACAAAAAGTTTGTGCGGAACTGTTGTTGTTCGCAAAAATCATTTAAACGGTTTCAAAGAAGAAATAAAGTTATCGCTAAATTCAAAAAAATTAAATAAGTTTTTGTCTAAAAACGAAAAAATACATAAAAATTTGAGTGTCCGGTTAATTTTACACTCCAGTGTAATTTTATATTTAAAACTATGTGATATTCAAATTTTTCTCAACCTTGATTTACAAGAATTAGTGACAATTGGATTAAGCATTCTTTTTATCTCAATTTTATTTCCTTTTTAAACTTCAGTGCACGTGAGTTTTTTGTTAATGCTGCAATTTTGATTGATTAATTGATTTTGATTAAAATGATTTTTTATTAAACGCTCTACACAAGATATCGATCTCTCAAAATCAATAACTGAAAAAATAAATAGTGAAAGAAAATAGTTGACTGTAGTTGTAGTTGACTCTTATTGACTCTTGTTCTTTATATTGCATTCATAAAGGAGAACAATAAATTATTTGGATGTGATGTCATCCAGTTATCTAATAAAGAGTAAATTATTAACAGAATAATTTGTTTATGGGCTTATCATAAGTCCACTTAGAAAGTAAAAAGCCAAACATCTTGGAAGTGTATATTACCAGACGACTTGTCTCATTCTCACTGTACGTCAGTATTTCCTAACCGGGTGACAAGTAAAAGTTGACTTGGGTCTTTAGTAGATTTTACAAAATTTTGTTTTACATAAAAATATCTAATAATTTATATGAGCTTCTTTGATAATCACAAATATGATTGAAAATATGCGGGTAGGGTTCCCTTATAAACTTTTTCCATACTTAAATGTCTCTTTTGTTTATTGTTATATTTATATAAAAAGCTTATTTGAAAAACAAGTAAAAGAATAAAAAAAAATATGAAAATATTCAACAAAAAATAAACAAATGAATTTTTGTTAGATAATATGAAGACACCCAAGAATGAAGAAGTTGACGAATTACGTTGAAAAATAAAATATTTTAGCCGAGAGATACTCGGTTAAACATTTCTAAATTTTAGTAAAAATAAAAGATGGAGATTTGCCTCTTTGAAAGCTGTCAACAAGTTTACCAATATTCAAATAAAAAGCCTTCTCAAGAATTTCTCTCCAATCGTTTCTATCCATCGCCTTCCTCGCAAAGTACGTATTCCCATATTTCCTATATCTTCATCGAAATTATCAAGGAACCTTTTTCTGGGTCTTCCTCTTTTTCTCTGGCCAATGAGTCTATCAAGGAGCGTTTTTATCGCTGGGACAGTTTGTTCCAGCTGCATTACATGCCCTACCCACCTTAGACGTCCTATCATGAATTTACGATATCTGGTTCCTGGTATACTCTATACAGTTCCAAGTTGGTACAGATCGTTCACCGATCCATACATTCTTCTTAGTACTTTTCTTTCGAAACATCCTAGTATGCTTTCATTACTTTTTGTTAAAGTTCAGGTCTCTGAACCAAATGTTAGACCTGGGCTATTATTGTTTTGTAGAATTTTACCGTTGTATTTCTCGATATAATTGATGATTTAAAAATAAGATTGAGCCCAAAATAGCACCTGTTGGCCGTGCAAATTCTGCGGTTTTTCTCTGCGGTAGTTTTCGTGGCAATAGGCGGGAATATTTTATAAAATTAGCTGTGGAATCATCATCATCACTGACTCGACAACCCTTTTTGGGTCTTGGCCTGTTCCAGGATTCTTCTCTATTCTGATCTGTTTCGTACTTTTTTTCTCCAGTTTTTTATTTTTAAGGTTGTTATATCATTTTCTATTTGTTCTAAGTATCTCAGTTTCGGTCTTCCTCTTGTTCTTTTTTCTACTGGCATCTGTTTGAATATTTTGTTTGGTATTTCGCCTTCTTCCATTCTTTCTACATGTCCTATCCAACGCAGCCGTCCTATTTTAATGAATGTTATAATATCCGGATCCTGGTATATTTTGTATAGTTCAGAGTTGTATCTTCTTCGCCATATTCCGTTTTCTTTTGTGTCCTTATATATGTGTCGCAAGATTTTTCTTTCGAAGGTGGCTAACAACGTTTCCTCTCTTTTAGTGAGTGTCCAGGTTTCTGAGCCATATGTTAGTACCGGTCTTATTAGGGTTTAGCTGTGGAATATATCTTGATATTAATTGTTATTTACTATTAGCTATTAGAATAGTTTGCTTACAATAGTGTTTGAATTTAAAAGAACCCGATAAGGAAAATTATTCGGAAAATTTTCCAGTCTTTATTTTTGATTTGTAGCAATGAAATTCTTATTTGAGAGACCCTGTATTGTGTAGTATTAGTAACATCCATAGTATTTGTGTGCATGGTGTGCGCTAAAAAATGGACATGTGGGCCATTTAATTTTTTCTTTATTAGCATTCCAAATGGAATGCCTACAGTTTGCGACACCATCCGGTATAGAGGCTAGCGTTATCGAATACATACAAGTTCAAAATGTCTTGTAACAAAGATGGATATTATGTTTCCAAAGAGATAATTGAACATGTGTTTATTCACATTATCTCGGCTTGAAAAATTTTTATTTAAACGAAGTGAATGAGCTATTAATAGGTTCCAATGGATTCTCAGTGGTAGGAAATAATTCCTATCGCTTAAAACCACATCGGTGCTAATAAATCGAAAATTATTAATTGAAAATAGTTTCGAGATGATTCGATATCAATGTCCGTTCAATTTGTGAATTAGTTACGTACGATTAAGTTTCTAGGACTACCGATCGATCGATAGACGAATTGGGTGCAACTGCAATTCCAACTTAACGGTTGTATGCGTTTTAGAGGTAAATCCTGAAGATCGAATTTGTCGGTAAAAATGCGTTTAATTAGGCTACAAATAATTACGATGTATCCATTTTAGTCGTTGTAAAAACGTACTTGTTTACAAGACATTGGTGTAGAAATTGTAATTTTTTTTAATTTAAAAAATCTAAAGGTAAAAGGAAGTTTTTCTATATATTTAAAAAGATAGTGTCCTACTATGGGACACATTTTGTACAACTCGAACGGTTTGTTGTGAAGACCATGTCAAGATCGACGTTAATCATATTGTTGAGGTTCATTAATAAATGCTTTGTACAGCAGTGTTGCATATTCTGTACTTAAAAGGGTGGTCTGAGAAGAAAGTTTGAACATGAGATTAAGATTTAAAGCAATCGCATTTGAGCTTACCTTGTCTGTAAAGGCCATAATGAAATGATAGGTATGTTTCTTAAAAAGTCACTTAATAAAGTGTTAATTACGGTAGTATTAATGTACTGGTTATCAAATTGAGTTAAAAAAGAACTCGAGAAAATTTTTTCAAGAGTTGGAGAGAGGAAGGATTAATAATGGGAAATCGATCGAGAAAAAGATAGAAGGATGATATTGAAGCCGATTTATCTAGAATTGGGGTACAACAATGAGAAATAGAAGCGCAAGATCGTAGAGGATTGAGGGCGATAGTGGATGTGGCGAAAACTCACTCCGACTTGTAAAGCCAGTGAAGAAGAAGAAGAAGAAGAAAAAGAAATCGATTTTGAAGCTTATATCCAACGTATAGAACGCTATTTGCAATTTTTGGTAGTAAGGTTTTGCAGTGCTTGATCAATTGTTGTAGAAGTCTTTATACTTTTTGTTAATATATTGATCCAGAGTGGGAGTTTGTACGTACAAGCTGGAAATTTTTAGTAAAAAGTAAAACAAAATGTTTTGTTGTTCGGATCAATACTTACCTATAAGATACGCATTCGTTCGGATATAATAAACGATTCTTTATAAATACAATGAAGCCGATTTCACTTAGCAACAAGACAATTACTCAAAAATATTACGAACAAAACTTTGAAAGAATTAAAATGGGACAAGAAATCACCTCTCGTTTTCAAACAACAAAGGAACTAAGACAAGGCTGCTGTCTGTCACCCACCTTATTTAAAATCTATTTGGATACATCCTTAGTGAAATGGGTAAAAAAATGTAGAAACATGGGAATAACGGTGGAAGAAAACAAGCTATATTACACTTTTCTTTGCGGATGACCAGGTAGTAATTGCCGAAGACAGCTACGATCTTAGCTATATGGTAAGAAAACTGCAAGAAGAATATGAGGTGGCAGGTCTAAATATGAATATGACAAAATGTGAATATCTCTCAGTGGGAACAGATGAAATATGTGACCTAGTCTTGGAAGACGACAAAATCAAAGGCGTGCAATCTTGCAAATATTTGGGGGTCATTTTCAACAGGAAGGGAAATAGCGCAGATGAAATCAGGGAAAGAATAAACAAGGGCAGAGCAGCGACCCGTGCCTTAAACTCTCTTCTCTGGCAAAAAACAATTCGACGAGAAACCAAAAAACACATTTACGGTAGTATAGTCCAAAGTATTACACTTTACGGTTCGGAAGTATGGGACGTCACCAAAGCTAATAAAAACAAACTTATGACGACAGAAATGGATTATCTGAGACGAAGCTGCGGTAGATCGAAACTGGAGAGAGTTAGAAACGAACAAATAAGGAACGAAATGAAAATGGAGAGAAATATCAATGATGACATAGAAAGAAAACAATTAATCTGGTTCGGACATGTTAAAAGAATGCCAGAGTACAGATGGCCTAGAAGAGTACTGGAACGGATCCCTCCTGAAAGAAGAAAGAGAGGACGACCACGGAGAAGTTGGCGCAACGATATTGATGAAGCAATGGCGGCAAGAGACTTAGAAGAGGCAACTGCATATGACAAATAAATGATGGAAATTGGGGGCGGAGAAGCGGCGACAGCCGTAATAAATCCGTTATTATATATATACAAGACAATTACACAATACAAAAACTACAAAATACACCATGTACATTGGCTGCAAGTTCGACTGGTTTATACCGGTTTTTCTTCTTCAAGTGTCATGTTGTCCTATAACGTTGACAACCAATTGGATAACCTTGTCTTCTTTTTCTTCTTAATTCTGGTGAGACACGTTTATCTATGGCATCTGTTTATAAGACCTCTGTACCTTACCGTTTTTCTTTCTTTAAACTCCAATAAATCCTATGGCCTCAACGAAAGTCAACAATTTCCTAATTGATAACTTTAGGACCTCTTCTGGTAGAATCCTCAGTTGACCGCTGAATTCCTGCCTCATATCACCTACCACTTTCGCATGTTATACACCACGATTCATTTACCTTACCTATATTGTATAGGTCTTTTCTTGAACGACAATGTCCAGTCACTATTTCGGTGACCGTTTTTCTTTCTTTAAACTCCAATAAATCCTATGGCCTCAACGAAAGTCAACAGTTTCCTAATTGATAACTTTAGAACCTCTTCTGGTGGAATCCTCAGTTGACCGGTGAATTCCTGCCTCATATCACCTATCACTTTCGCATTTTATACACCACGATTCATTTACCTTACCTATATTGTATAGGTCTTTTCTTGAACGACAATGTCCAGTCACTATTTCGGTGACCATTGTCCGATAGTTGCCCGAGAGTTTTTTATCAATATTTTTGATTATTTTCTTGGTCTGGATTTGCCCTTGAGTGGCTCTCCATTTCTTTTGATGATTCCTTATTAACCACTTATTAATCTCAATTCTTACAGCATCTTTGGTAATGCCATAGAATGGTTCTGGGCTTTCTCTCGAGCTTTGTTTTGCCAACAAATCTGCTCGTAAATTCTCATGAACCCCTTTATGATCCGGCCCGCATATTAAAGACTCTTTATTGTCTTTTGCCAGGTTGTTTAAGAGATCTTTACAGTTCCTCATCAGTTTTGATTTGGTAAGCGGATTTTTTACGGCCATAATAGCCGCTTGGCTCTCTGTATAAATGTTCATTTTCTTTACTTTGGGATCTCCATCCATGAGTTTATCAATGAATTCCACCAAAAAAAAACTTCAGCCTGGAACACAGTTGTATATTGCTCTAGACATGTTTGCCCTAAGACTCCTGATCCTGTACCATGGGCAGTTTTAGACCCATCAGTGAACCATATTAACCTTTGGGACTTTTTGTTCTCTAGATGGTAAAATTGTGTTAATCTAAGTGAAGATTAGTTCTGGTGTCGTCATATCTAAGTTCATCATAAAGATAGATTCCTCAAGTATAGTCCCAGTAGTATGTGCGTGGCTATTCAATACATAATTCGGTCTCGAAGTATTGTTTGCTTTAAGTCCCAGTATGGTCATAAAGGCTACCTTCTTCTTTCTTGTGGTGTGGTTCTTCTTCTGTGATAGTCTCTAAAGATGTCGTTTCTATACTATTCAAGGCTCCTGTCATATTTAGAAGCATTTGTCTTTGTAGGGTAGTGAGAGAGATATCGCATAAGATTGCAAAGAGTTCTCTTTTTAACGAAGTACTAAACCATATGTAACTGTCGATTGTGTCACTGGTGTATATAACCAACAGATTACTTTTGGTTTTAGTCCCCAGATTTTACCTATAACTCGTCTGCAGTTCCAGAAAGGTCGCGTAGCCCTGTTGGTTATGTTGTTAATGTGAGAGCTCAAACTAAGTTTGGAATCAAGGGTTACTCCTAGATACTTGCCCTCATTGGTTTTTTCTAGTGCCTTCCTAAATAATTTCAGCTCACTTAGTCTAGTAAGCTTACTCTAATTAGTAAAGGCTACTAGTTTAGATTTAGAAGGGTTTACGGACAGGTTTTCCCTACTCGTTATTAAGATATCGAAACTGCAAAACTCTGGATCCAGATTCTTTGGCTACCAAGCCCATGAATCAGGTCATCAACGACTATATTCCATAATATTGGTAATCATACACCCCCTTGAGGGCACCTTTTAGTTTCCCTCAGGTTTATGGCACCGCCATACGTATCTGTGAATATTATTACGCTCTGAAGCATCTGAATAATCCATCTGCATTTTGTGTTGTTGATTTTCTGTCTCATCGGTGCACTATATATTGACTCGATAGAGGTATTATCAAATGCACCTTCGATGTTTAAAAATGCAGCAAAGGAGACTCCTTTCTCGTTCTGACGGAGATTCTCCTGATTTCTCTACTTGATACGACCATTGTCGCTGGTGTAGTGGGTTTTCAGTTGTAATATGTTTTTCTTTTTTTAGGAATAAATGCCACCCTCTTCTCCAAACTTTTAGAGAATGCGTAACTTTAAACTTTGGATCGAAGGATCAATAATTATTTCCAGTCCCTCTAGGGGTAGCTTGGGAAATAAACCATCCGGTCATGCAGTTTTATATGGTTTGGATAACCTCCATTTTGTCTACTGCTATTCGGAATAGTAACCTGGTGCTAAATCTGTACCATTGACACATATTATTGAGCCATGAGGTCGTTCGTCTATCTTGTCTACGTTTTTCTTCAATTTTGCTTTCGATTCTATTGAAGATATGGAAAGTTAACGCTCTAGCAAGACATACAGAGTGGACAACAACTACACCACTCAATTGTAATAGGAATTTTGGTAATATTTTCTTCTTTTTCATTTCAATGGCATCAAACTTTGTTTCATATTTTCAAGGGGCGTTGCGCACTACTTTTTCTATTTGGTTTCTAATTTAGATTTTGTTTTGTTGGTCGATGTTTGTCCATTCTGTTTATATGTCATTTAATATCTTAAATGGGAATCAAGCACAATTTCAACCAGTTAAATTGTGGTTAATTCTCATTAAATATAGTTAATAATATTAAAATGCCACAAGAAAATAGCTTCAGAACAATAATATTTTTGTGTTGTTTCATTTTTTTGTAGTATCAAGTTTTGGAATGTCTTTTAGTCTTCTGAAAATTTTTATTTCGCTAACTTGGTAGATTCGTTTTTAAAATTATTAACTTACGTCCTTACCCAGCTTTCACAAAGTAGATGTGATATGTTACCACGTTTTTCAATATTCTGTGAATTGTTTCACATTAAAACAATGTTTCTATTTTTCTTGAAACTTCTGTAATATTTAATCATTTTAGTAATTTATTAACAAAAAACTACAAAAAAATGTATAAATGATCAGTCCTTTGCTATATCAAATATATGTTCAAATGTTTTATTGTTATTTAATGGTATTACTTCCTGTGGACTTTCTTTCTTTTCAGCCACGTTTATTATTTTAAGCAAATAAAGGCTGAAGGAATTTCAGTTTTGATGGTGCGAGGTGGTCTTAACGATCTTAAAAATAAAACCATATGGGCCACCAAGCATTCGGCATTGTTTGTACCGGTATTATTCCACATGGATCGTAAATCTCAACCAGATTTTCCGCAAGGGTGACTTTCTTGACACCATTCATCCCCATATTTCAAAATCTTGTCAGTTTTATGTTTGTTAATAATATCTTATTACCAAATTATTTGATATGGGAACTTGGTGTTTACTCAGATATAGCAGTGACGTGTAGGGGTACAAAAATTATCTACAAAGATTTTATCGTTTATATTTGTTCAGATATTTTGGTAAACAAATCTCAGGAGGCAGGTAAAAAGTTTTATTAGATACGTAAATGTAGTTATTTTATACGCTAATATACATGGTATCCTAGGTTAGTTGGTATTAAAATGTTCTTAATTAGAATTACTACGTGGCCCAAGAAAGAGAATTACTGTTTTTTTTTTGGCCAAAACATACTTTAACTTTTAGTATTGTAATTGGAACAATATATTGTACTCGTAGATATCCATTTTTTAAATGTGTAGGAAAAACATTTAATCTACCATCTACATTGTAAAGTTCTTTTATAAATAAGAAATACATTGTTCTGTTTTTATTTTGTTTAGGTTATTATAGGTATAAGACAAGAAAGATAATATATAATACCCTGACAAGAAGTATCCTGACATATGGGTCCGAAAACTGGACAATAAACAAGAGAAATAGAGGTAGAATAAGAGCAGTAGAAATGGAGTTCCTGAGGAGAAGCTGTAGACTTACAAAAAGAGACAGAATTGAAAACGCAGAGATTAAGCGGAGAATGGGAGTGCAATCAGACATAATCGACTATATAGAGGAGAAGAGACTATCCTGGTACGGCCACGTCAGAAGAGCGGACAGAGGACGCTGGATAAACAAAATCACAGAATGGAGCCCGATGGGAAGAAGAAAGAGAGGAAGACCCCGAAGGTCATTCAGAGATGAAATCGACGAGGCTATGGAGAAAAGAACCCTGCGAGATGGAGACTGGAATGACAGGGAAAATTGGAGAAAACGGTTGAGTGAAGGAAGACAGTGAAAACTGTGGAAATCCTTAGTAGTAGTAGTAGTAGTAGTATTATAGGTATTCATTAATGAGTTTGTTATACCTTTAATGATTTTCTAAACTTTGCGCTTCATATAGGCGTGTTCCATGTATTTGGTAAATCATGGCCAATAGTTTCTTTTATTAAAATTCTTGTTTTTTCTGTATATTTGTATTGCTAGTAGATTTTATTTTTTGTTTTATTGCTAGTCAAAGTTTTCTTTTAATAAACTGTCATAATAATTTTTTTCATCGCCTTTCGCATCTTTTTCTTCTTCCTCCTCCTTTTATCTGTTTATTCTTACAACAAAGTCTTGGGACTTCGATGTTCAGCTTTCGAACTATCTTTTAGTGGTCTCCCAGACTGTCTTGATGTATTGGGTTTTTCAGACCTTGAAATTTTTGCTAGCTTCTCAATGCCCATTCTACTGATTTGGTTTTCCCACTATCTTCGTCTTTGTTTAGCCTATTTTACGATATCCCGGACGCCACATTGTTCTCTTATAAATTCATTCCTTTTTCAGTCCCTAAGAGAGTAACCAGCAATGCATCCCAGCGTTCTCATCTCAGTTGTCGTTAGGAGTTTCTTGTTTGCAGCTGTTTCCGCTTTGGTCTGCATTACTGCTCTAAGTAAGTAAGTTCGTGTAACCTTTTGGCTAAGGTCTAGTGTTAGGGTTTTCAGGTCGCACAAGCGCCCCTAACATGACTTAACGACTACTTACGTAGCCGGGACCGACGGCTTTACGTGTCCTACGAAGCACGGTGGCAGCTCAGTTAAATTAGAAATTGAAAATTTTGTCGGTGCCAGAATTCGAACCCGAGCCCTCCAGCTTGTTAAGCCAGTAACACAGCCACTGAGGTAAGGCTGCCACATATTACTGCTCTGTTAGTCTGTACTTCGACTCTCTCCTTCAGGTCACTGACGAATAGCCATGATGATTGCCAACCTCCGTCGCGGAGATGGCACGTGAAGAAGAAGAAGCTATTGGAAGTTCATAACTTGCTCAACACTTTGGTTGTTTGCAGCTTGTTTATATGTCTTAGATTCTTTGTTAATCGTGAGTGACTGTTGCCTTTTCAATAGATGTAAGATATAACCATATTAATTTTTTCTGAATTTTTTTTTATTACATTTATTTAATTCGAACCACTGGTGTTATAGACGACAACAATGGAAAAACAAACAAAGGTTAAAATATTATCTGCATACTATAGTTTATTTTTATGAACTAGAGAGTAATTAGCATAATTTTAACTGGTAGCTCCGACCACTCCATGGGCGTGCTCAAGATTAATTGAAAAATTACTTTGAATAATTGTAAAAAATAAATGAATTATTTCAGTGTTATAAAGTGTTATGTGTATGTAAACAAAAGTGACCTCTTTTATCACACACTATATTAGAACTGACTGGCCTACATTAAAAAGGGTTTTAAGAAATTCACATTTTTTTTAATTTTTAAAAATTACAAAAGAGAAAAAGAGTTTTTAAAACCGTCTAAGGTATGTTAAATAGATGAATAAAAATATTAATATAAAACTTACAGCTACTTGTTAAAAATCCAAATCAGATTCAGAAGATGAACTTTCAGAACCAAGATTTATAATAACTGGCTCGATCATTTTATCAGTAATATTGTCCAGCTTCCACATTTTTTCCTCTTCTTTAATAGTGTGATTTACTGCCTTTTCCCAGTTTTCAGGTTTTACATTATTTACGGCCTCCAAAAACAACTGTTTAACATCATGAATTTTAAAAGTGGTATTTTTTCTTGAAACTTCACTCTTTATCTGTGCCCATACCAGTTCAATCGGGTTTAATTCACAATGATATGGTGGGGATCTAAGTACTGTCATTCCACGATTTTTGGCAATTTCATCAATTTCGTATTTTTTAAATTTTTCTTTATGAAGGGCACACAACGAATAAAGTTCCTTTCTTATAGATCTGGGATGGTACGTAATATTTTTTGAACTCAGCCAATTCTGCAAGTCTTTTTTTAACCACTTGGTTGTGGGCAGTCCTTCTATAAGTCTGGAGTGATAACTTGCATTATCCATTACTATTACACAGTTCTTAGGAAGAAGATCTATCATTTGTTCGAACCATTCTTGAAAGACATCAGCGTTCATGTCTTCATGGTAGTCACCGGTACGAGTTGATTCAAACGTTAATAAACCACCTTCAACAAAACCGTCTGAACTGCCAATGTGTACTATTATCAGCCTGCGTCCCTTTCCTGATGGTGGGTTTAAACCAGTAGATAAGTTATTTACAAAAGCGTGCCTTTGACTTGTAACAGTTTCATCCTGCCAAAATTTATTTGGTGTATGACCCTCGTTGATCCATGTTTCATCAAGATAAAATATTTTTCTTTTTTGGTTTCTCATTTCCTTTATGGTTCTTAGAAAATGTCTTCTCCATATGACAATATCGCTTCTTTCTAATAAAATAGACTTTCTGGGATTCTTTTTCCAGCGGAAGCCTATTTCTTTTAAAAGTTTCCATAACGTACTTCGACTCATTTCTGGGTAATCCTTATCATCTCGAACTGAGACAAGAACTTTATCCAATGTTGGAAATTCTTGTCTAAAGAAGAATTCATGCACTTTCCGTCGAAGTCCTTCTTTAAAATGATATTCTATTTGAAATTTTGGTTTCCCTGGAGCATTACGTGGCATTTGAAAACTACCACATTTCTCTTCTTTAATAACTCTGTAAATCGTAGATTTCCCAACACCAAGTGTACTGCTAACTAACTCAACGGTCTCATCAACACTTTCACATAAACGTTTGTCTGTAAATGATTTAAAACAATTAAATATTAATGTTTTTTCATTAACTGTTAGAGTACCAATTTTTCGGCGTTTACACGGCACTTCCAAATTTTCCATAACACTAGTATACACAATAAACTGCACCTTGCAACTGAAGTACCTACTTTTAGTGAACTGTTAAGAATTTTGAATACGCCACTTGGACCTTCCTATATACAAAATGGAAAAACCCACTATCACATTTTCTGTGGAATAAGTTTAGAAGGTAATTATCCAGTCAATTACTGTCGTAGATTCCTGGAATTAAAGAATTAAATGTTTGATTGTTGAAACCCTTACTTCGTGGAATGCACTCATTTCAGATAAAATCAAACGTTTTATTTTATCTAAAGAATTAAACTTTATTTTGCAAATAGATAAAATAAAACGTTTTATTTTATCTAAAGAATTAAACTTTATTTTGCAAATAGGTAGATACTTATTAAACTTTTATTGGTTATATATAACCAATAAAATAAACATCTTACATTTCTTGCAAATTCATTAGTACCTGTTAACCTCCATCACTCCGACACTGGCAACCTTATTTAGGGATTAGTAATGCTCACAACTATTGTATTCTATTCTGCTCCAACCTTTATACCTGGTGGTCATACTCAATTTAAAATTGTTTTCCTATATACTTCTGTAAACTTGTTGACAAATATCTGTTTTTCATTGAGTCACCCGTATCAACAGTTTAGGGATTTGCATACATAATTTATTGTTTTATTACTCTCTCATACATAAAAATACACTATAACATAACAATAGGACTAATATAATTTGTAATATAAACTAGATTTTAATGTAAATGTCTTTTCATTGTCTCAAGTTTAGCTTGAGAAAGCTAGGATATGTTATTGGGATAGTTGAGCTTACTTCTAGTTTCCCGTAATATTTAACATTCTCTCCAAACGTGTTTATTTTTTTTTGCGACATTTTGAAGTTCTCTGTAAATGTCTTTATGGATAGGGGTATTGTAGTATCTGTTTTGAATGTCACAAAGGACATTCAGTGTGTCAGTTATGATTGTAGTCAACTCTGTGAGTCAACTCTGATCGATTTGCAAGTTGTGCAGCTTATATTTAGCATTTCAGAATTACAAAAAAAAAAATATGAACACACTCCATCCATTGTTTTTGATGCATCTGTGTAGATCTGTTGGTAGTCGTTAAATGTATCCATGAAGTGATGTAGTATTATGGTTGTTGAGATTCTTTCAAACTATCGTTAATTGCAACAAAAAATAAAGTTTTACTTAATACGGATCCTTGAGGGTGTCCGTTTTTCTGTATTCGAGTTGATGATAGTGTTCCATTTTAGTGTTTAGAAACGGTTCATTAATACCCCAGGAGAGAAAGTTTATTGTACCATATCTCCTGTACAATCGTAAGCTTTTGTTATATCGCAAAAAATGTGTAGACAGTGTTGTTTGTTTATAAGTGCTTTGTGAACTTCGGATTCAAGTTCAACTAGGTTGTCAGTCGTAGATCTATTTTGACGAAACTCGTTCTGCTCCCAAGGATTAGCACTTTTCTATTTTCCAGGAGCCATGTAAGGCATCGGTTTATAATATTTTTGAATAGTTTACAAGTTGACGAGATTAGGGATATCGGTCTATAGAATTTGGGATCTGTTTTAGCTTTTTGAAGATTAGAGATTGGGATTATTCTAACCAAGACTTTGAAAGTGCTGTATCCAATTTGGTTCGTAACATTAAGAAGATATGTTCTAGCGTTTGTGCTTAGTTTTTGGAGAAAAATTATTGGTACATCATCTTGATCCTAGAAAGAGTTTTTATGCCAAAACAATGCATCTTCTAGTTCTTCTAGAGAAATTGGAGGGTTCATATCAGTCATCAGTGTTATCTGCGATCTGTAAAATCTCCTTCTGTTATATTATTCTCCTATCTGTTATATCTCCTTCTTTTCATTGCCAAATTTATATTGAAGAAAACTTGAAGAAACTTATTAAAGAAAACTTGAAGGCAAGCAAAAGTTTCTGTGATTTTTTCTGTTGCGGTAATTAACATCACATTCACAGTCAATATTTTTTAAAAACTAATTTGGGCGTTTTGCTGTTTTCCAGATGGTTGACGAATTTTTTCCCGTAGTGTAAACTAGCATCCAGTTCATCGAATATCCTTTGCTACAGCTTCTTTCGCTTCCTTTGTGACGACCTTACAATTTTGAAGATTTATGCCAGATATATTTACTTACAAAGCTTTATTATACACATTTCTATTTTCTGTTATTTTTTCTTGAACTCTGTGAACTGTTACACTCACATGTCTCTTGATTTATATTTCTTTTTCAATTAAAGTATGTCTAAATATTTTCTCGAGATTTAGCCATACGGCTCACGCTCACACTCCCTCTAAGGGGAAAATTTACTCATCCCAGATACCTACTGTATCAGAAGGATTGAGCTCTGGTGGGACTCTTTCCGTGTTATCGAGCCCTAGGTGACTTAGTATGTTGGAGTATCTCCCAAAAATTTTCGTACACATCTGGACTTCGCGAGGAGTACAGCTTTCTGTATGCTCTTGTAGAGATGTTCATTTAGACCTACCTTTTTATGTGTTCTAGGAGGTTCTTCGGATTTACTCCAGTAGTAGAGAAAATAATAGGTATTGTCTGGATACTTTCCATTCTCCACTCCATTATTCCTGTTACTATTTTATCATTATTATGATTATTAATTCTCCAAGTTATATTACGACTTACTTTTATGTTCTAGCTAGTTTATTCTGCTGAATCTTTATCCTGAATGCACCGGTTTTCTCACGTTTTATCATCGAGCATTTGACTTTTTAATGGAACTAGACGTTATTGAAAAAATACTCTCTGCTATGTGATAACAATTTCTAAATTATTCCGCTTACCCCTTAGGCGCCGCTTATAATCCGATAAGAAATTTCACTGACCTACCGCCTTGTTAACAATTTGTTGGAACATATTGTATTTCTTTCTGGGCCTTTTCTGTTTTGGCCATTAGTCACTTGTCGTTTGTTTTCTAGAAGAGATTAGCTGGAAGGTCAGGATTGATGATGATATTTGGATTAATGGGCTGACGTGCTTGATTTGTTCGTGTTTGTTTTGGCCATTGTTTAGATAAGTTTTATCTGTTTAAAGACTAATTTGTTTTGCATACTGTTAATGGTTTAGTGTCGAATTTCTGAGGATGGAATTACATTCTTCTTGTTTTTTATCTATAATTCGTGGCTGTCCGCTGTAGTATATTTTATCAGTGAAATTTTTTACATTTTTATGTTTCAAAAATGTAAGAGAATAAATGACACAACATATAAAATGCATTCATTACACTGTTAAAACATATTTTGTGTTAAGCTAAAATTATGTCCCCCATCGTCCTACATTCATTGTGATTTTTTACATCCTGACAATTTTCTTAAACAGTGATGGATATTATGTTATTATTATTAATAGAAAAAGTGATATAATGGGTAGCTGTCTTGACCATATCCAACCTTTTAGTACCCTCGTTAAAGAGTCTCGTCGCCATCGTGAAATAACTGGTTAGGGACTAGTTTTAATAACCAATTAGTTTGGTGACACAGATTGCATATAATAATGCTATGATAAGAAACGAGGAGGGTCGGTTCAATTACTCGAGATTTACAAGATGTTAGTAGTTGTGGTAGGTGCTGTTGATGAATGTATTTATATGCTATTTGTTATACATATAAAATGAGTACATTTTATTACACTTTTTGTGGAAAATTTTAATGAATTCAGTAACCTTGGACTTTTTATGCTAACAAATCGTTAAATATTAGTTTTTATATGGTAATGTGTAGTTAGAAATATGTCCAATGGATTGATCGATTGACGCTTCCATTTTAAAGCATAAGAAATATATTTCATAAAAACCAAACTAAAAGTACTCTGTTTTTGGAGTCTTAATTTTTTTACCAATTTACTACAATTAAACTTTTTGTTGCCTTTTATCGTCTATTCGATAGATTGACAACTGTTGCGAATATTGCCTTTATTTGCTTTGAGTTGTTTAAGTAATGGCATTTTCTATTCCATACTATAAAATTCGTTTTCAAAAAATTATTATAAATTAAGAAATTATGTTAACCCATAGATGTTTATTAAATGGCACTTTATAGCATCAAATTTGACAGTTGACTTATTTGGCCTCAATTTTATAGACAAATAGCTATGTTTTTGGTTGAAATTCTGAGTAGTTAATTTAAATTATGTATCTCTGACCTTGCATTAACCCATTAATGTTGGAATATTCTTATTTCTGATTTCTTCTTTTAGTATTTGTAACCAGATCCTGCTAAATTCTGTTGATGGGTTTGCTAAACATTTTTCTTCATTAACCTTCCGCAGATAACGTGAAAAATTTTAAAATTTTTGATAACGTCGGTCTAACAAACCGACTTTTTCTAAAATTAAAAAAAATCGAAATTTAGCTGTAGGTGATAAATATTTGTAATAATATAATTGTGTATATTATTCTCTATACAAATATATGAAATTTATAATTTTTTTGTTACTTTAATAATTTTAAGGAGGTATTAAAAAAAGTGTCATTTTTAGGAACAGGCTTTTAATAAAATCAAAATAATTATAACAAAAAAAAATAAATTCTGGTTCCACTAAAACATAAATCAGTTACTTGTATGATAATAAACAGGGAAAATAAAATTTTACTCTCAAAATTTACACAGATTACTGAAACTATTCCAAATTTTGGGCACCATAATTTTCAAAACAATGCCTACATAATCCCGTCAGATGTTCTAGACACAAATATTTTTTACAGTTTGCCCAAGAATATCTTGTTCTTCGACTTTTTGTAGTGCTGCAGTACGTACATCGTCCATGAGTTTGATTCTGAGGAGCAATATTCTCAGTTTCTGTACCGCATATTTCAGAAAGACGTAAACGGATTATCCTGGGAATGTTTCGCTGTTGTGTTCGTCGACGAATATGTAGGCTAAGTAACTGAAATCCTAAATTTTCTAAGAATTTTCTTCCATCGATTTTTGTTTGGGTATTCGATGTGAAAATGATGTAAGTATTTATTCCAGCAAAATTTAAGGCACTATAAAAAATGACCATTGGCCAACGACGAGTTGCATGAGTGCAATTGTAGGCTTCGCACATTTTGTCAACAACGTCGACACCGCCTTTTGTTTTGTTGTAGTCCATGATTATTTCCGGTTTGCCAGTTTCCTCGTCAACACCATCATCGTAATGCATAGTCGATGCTAACAGGATATTTCTTTTTCGTTTTGGAGAATACGAAACGAGCGTACACTTATTTCTAAAAGCAAACATAATGGATTTTTCTGGTCTTGCTAGTAACATTTGAGGAGGTATCTCACGTTTATTTTGACGTAATGTCCCAACTGTAGTAAGACGGTGTTGCCTTAGTATCTCCGTCAGAGATAAGCTGGTAAAAAAGTTGTCAAGCGTGACATTTCTATTTGAACCCAAGATAGGTGAACAAAGACGAGGCACTAATGCTAAATTCGAGGTATCCCGTTGCAATGATCCGGCAGGCTGTTTCTCTGTGTACACTTCCAAATTTGCAGCGTAAAACATTTTAGCGTCCACTAAGGCATATATTTTTATTCCGTAGCGATTCGGTTTTTTAGGCATATCAATTTTGAAAGGACATTTACCTCGAAATGCTTCGAGTTTTTCGTCAATCGTGGTGAATGCTGACATGTTGTAATGTTGGGACAAATTGGATACAAACTCGTCGTAAATTTCCCTAATTGGAGCTAATTTGTCGACTTGTACTCTTTCTTGCCTGGTAGCTTTATCGTCGAAACGAATATGTTTCAACAAAAACTGAAATCGTATCCGGGACATAGTAAGTCTAAATATGTCCATAGCCATTCCGTCTGTCCTAAATAAATCTTCAGCGTTTCTCCAGTTATTTTTACTAGCACCAGAAATATATAAAAGTCCCAATACTGCTTTTATTTCTAATAAATGTCGGTCTAAAAGAACGATTTTGTGAAACGTCGTAGGCTTGCATTTCTATAAATTTGTTAATGTAAGTAACAATTTTTCCCAATATGTTTGGAGAAAAGAAGCATTCCCATATTTCTGAAGCTTTATTTTTATGCCTTATATCTCCCCTAGGTCCAGGTAAATGTGTGAAAATATTTTCAGCGCGTGTTCGAACATTCCGTGCTGATGCAGGATATTTTCGCCACCTGGTAGTTCCATCTTTACCGATAAGGCAGGGTGTTCTTGAGGTACAAGGGGTTTCTTCAAGAATAGATAAGTTTTGTTGATTTTCAAACTCCTCTTCCGAGTCTATATCCTCAATAGTTTCTATAATATGGTCGTCTATCTCTATCGATATCATCATCATCTGGTTCTGCCTCTGAATCATTTAAAACTTTCCCATGAAGCCGCAACAGCCATTCTTGTTCCCTCTCGTAATTCATTATAAACGTATGCCCTAAAATATCATATAAATCAGTAACGCAAACAAAAAATCAAACAAATTAGTCTTACCTCAAAATGTAACGGCAACTATAATGTCGGTTTGTGGGACCGAATCGTGTATAATATTCAAAATTTTTATTAAACGGTACATGCTGCCCACTTGCGAAACTACAACTGAATAGATATAGATACAGGCACGTTCGAAAGGTACTGTGAGGTGCAGATTGAAATAAAAATTAGCAGCGCTTAAACCGCGAAAATTTGAATCAGTCTGTGTGCGAGAGACATAACGTTATCAGCCGAAGGTTAAGTAAAACGAGGGCTGCTTCTTTGATTGTTCTCTTTTTGCTGTCTGTTTTTTTCATGACTATTGATGCATACTTCCATTGTACTCTGTGCTCACTACCCCAGGCATGTTTGCATATCTGGGATCTGTCAAAGTCTCTTTTTTCTTGTGTATGATTCATGCTCATTTATCCTAACACTTAAAGGTCTTGAGGTTTCTCCTACTAAAAATTGTTGCATTCACAAAGTATTCTCTTCTGTGTGATGAAAATATAAGCTATCTGAGCGAATTTCAGCATTGACGGATCTAAAATTTTCCTTAAGAAGGGAACTTCCAATGAAACACCAACCAAAAGATATAAAAAAGAAAAACCAAAGTACATAAAAGACATAAATAATAGGTTTTCTTTAATTTTGGACCTTCTTGAAGGGGGGGTTTCCCCATGTACTCTGTGTATCCGCCACTGGATCTCAGTGTGTGTTGGTTGCCCTGAATGTTGGTTTTAGTTCCTATCCTTTTTAATTTTTCTGATAGACCCTTTATATGTTGCATTGTTATCATCTTCGATTCCCTTCTTGTGGGCATTTCTGGATTTCTTTTGGTGTTATTTCCTTTCTTCAATCTTGTGAAATTCCTTATTAATGATAATGGATAACCATTTTTTATTATAATCTTTGTTAGCAGGTTTTTTTCTTCCTGAAATGCATTTTCATTGGAGCAGGTGTTTTGGGCTCTATCATATAATGATTTGATAATTTCTCCAAACCATCTGGGGATATAAGGTTTGAGTAAACACATTATTTGTTGTAAATTTACATTGTTTGCTGTTCCATAGCAAGTACCGTTTACTTGTATAACTGTTATATATATTTGCTGCGAGTTCATATTGTTTGTGCTAAAATCCAATTTGTATTGTATCGCATTTGAACTTTTTAACTGAACTTTTAACAGAACATTTTACTTGCGTTTGTTTAGATATCTTTTACTGTATCTTTATGGATTTCATTATTATTGATCTGCTTATATTAATAATTTTATTGATTCACTTCTATATTATTGATTTGCTTTTATTGTTAATTTTATTGATTCACTTTTGTCTTATTGAATTGCTTGTATTACTTAATACAAGCAAATGTAATACTTAATCTTTCTGTTATTGTCGCATGTATAATACCTTATGTAAACTTATTCGCAGCTATAAAGAAATGTTTCGTTTCGTATCATTTGTCCCATCATATTTAAATTTGTAGATATTCATATTTTATTGTAATTGAATGTATATATGTTATTTGTTTATCGATTTTACGTGTTTTAAATAGAGTTTTGTATAGTCCTCTTGTTTATTATTTGTTTATACCCTGTTTTAGTAATGTACATACCCAATACGAAAGGGAAGGGACAAACCGGCGAGCTCTAGATTTAACGTATATATTCATACTTCCTTTGTGATAGCCTCATATATTATATAGAGGTCTTCGTATATGCAGAAAACAACATTCTTTACATATCCGGCTTAGGCATTCGCAGAAGCCTTTTCGACTTCATTCACTGCTATTATAAGTGTGTCATCTGCGTACCGCAGGTAACTGATTTTTTGCCTCTTATATGGTATAATTTCACTATTTGAGAGAGTGAGTCATCGTTTAAAGGCCCAGAAATGCGGAAAGCTGTTTGGAAATCCAGTGACGTACACTTACTTTTATTTTAACGTTAATTATATTTTATTTTTCAAATATTAATGTTCGAAATAGGCCACAATATATTTATTTACAAGTTTTTACTGACGTTTCGATCTCTATATCCAAAGACCGCTTTCAAAGATATAAATGATAGTTATATTTATTTATTGATAGTTATATTTATTTGTTTATTATTATATATTTTTATAATCTTATATTGTTTATTTTTTTTTCTATCTTTAAAAACGGAATAGAGATCGAAACGTCAATGTATTAAACATGTAAATAGATATATTGTGGCTTATGTCCAACCTTCTCCCTAAAAATACAGAATGCCACAAACAAGCAGCTATAGAAAAATAAATATATCTGTCATTTGTATGTTTAAAAACGGTCTCTTTATAGAGATCGAAACGTCCGTAAATTAAACATTTGAATAAATATATTGTGGCTTATTCCCAATATCATTTCTAAAAATACAGAACGACAAGCGAAAAGCCATAGAAAATAAATAGTACTATCATTTGTATAATTGAAAACGGTCTCTGGATATAGAGATCGAAACGTCAATAAATAAACATATGAATAAATATTTTGTGGCTCATTCCCTACATTCCCCTAAAAATACAGAATGCCACAAACAAAAAGCTATAAAAAAGAAGTAATTTTGCAGAAAGTGTACTGATACCAACCAGCTGTCGCGGAAGTTACGCTAAAACGTCTTTTGACGTGACCCGTCCTTAAAGAGTTACACAATGAAATTTTTTTAAAACAAATTCTAAGACAGTTTCCACACCACCCCAGAGGTATGTCTTGTGGCGCGATACTTTTTTTAAATGGGTGTTCGCCAAGAGCCATATTGTCTTATTAAATAAAATGAAAAAAACACTTAAACAGTATAAAACAAAACAAAATAAAATCCTATAAAACAAAATAAAATTCTATAAAAACAAAATAAAAATAATGTTTGATGTGTTTAAACACAAACACTATACACACTTACTATGTTCTTCTCGTTTTTTTTTTGTTTTTGGTTTTTTTATGCTGATGTTCTTATTAAACTATTAGAAAATATTATTCGCTGTCTAAACCTGAAGATGCAGTGCTGCTATCGCTGTCATTATCTTCACCACCTGGTGTAATTATAATTGGCTCTAGTAAAACTTTTATATAAGTGTCAAGTTCCCACATACGATGTTCTTCTTTAATTATGTGGCCTATACATTTAGCCCATTTCTCTGGAGTTACATGGAGGATTGCTTGAATCAAAAGTTTCTTAATTTCGTTTAATTTGAACGTTTTGTTATTGCGTGTTACTTCTCCTTTCACTTGCTCCCAGATAAGTTCAATGGGATTAAGTTCGCAATGATAAGGTGGTAGACGCAGAACTTTGACACCATAATCTTTTGCAGTTTCATCTACAGCATATTTAAGATATTCAATTTTCCTTAACCGTGCAATGTCAAGGAGCTAAATTTTGAGCATTGATTCTTCGTATGCAATCCCCCTTTCTGTAAGCCATTGTTGAATCCTCCCTTTCAATTTCTTTAATAATCACCTGTTTTTTTCGACTCAAATTGAAGAAAACCATCATCAAGAAACCCTGTATCACTTCCTATATGGGTGACGATTAAACGCCGTCCCTTTCCTGATGGAGCTTTTAATCCTGTATATCAGCCTTCTATAAATGCTTCGCGTTTACTTTTGACATTTAAATCTTGCCAAACTTTTCCAACTGTATGACCTTTTCCAACCTTGGTTAATCCAGGATTCATCCAAATAATCCGCACAATAATTTTATTTTTTTCTAATAGAATACTTTTTCTGTTGAGTTTTACATATCGAAAGTTCATTTCACGCATGGTCCTGGTTAAGACTCTACGAGATATCTTGGGTAAGGAGTCATCGTTTTCGAGCTCTTGAGAAATATTTTTCAGTGTTGGAATTTCACTCCGAAAATAAAATGAATGAATTTTTCGACGTATAATATTCCTTCTCTCGTCATCCAAAACAATGCTTTTCCTACCTCTAGTTTTACCTTTTTCTTGCTTTTTATTTTCCGATGTATTTTTAAGTACACGATAAATACAGCTAACGGATACTTTTGTTAAACTGCTACAAATGTCGACCGCTTGGCTAACATTTAAGGGTTTCTACTTTAGTTATATCTCCATCCCATTAATCTGATACTTTACGCACTATATGTTCACAATGTATTTGTGTTATAACGGTGATAGTATGGAGTCCTGCGTAGTTCCTTTCTTTGTTTTGAACGCATTTGAATATATTTCGTGTACTTTAACTTTGACTGAGTTTTTATAATACAGATTTCTTATTAGATTAACTAGGTGGTTACGTGCTCCCGTATTTCCCATTGTACTCCAGAGGGGATCCCATTTTACTGAATCGAGAGCCTTTGTGTACTCTACGAAACAGCAGCATTGGTATATTGTGGTCCATCGCTTTTTCCATTATCTATCTGGTGTTCAATATCTGCTCACGAGTTTTCCTGGTACGAATAATCATACAAATAATCCGTAGGATTTTGCTTGCATGAGGAATAATGACAATGGTTCTGTAATTACTACGTAAGGTTAGTGATTCTTTTTATGAATAAGAATGAAGATTGATTCGCACCAGTCATCAGACCATTCAAAACTCCCTAAAAATTCACGGTCAGAACTTATAGAACATATTATGCAAATAACTACAAAAGAAAAGATACTATTGAAAATATCGATATATAAAATTTAAAGCCAATGAAAATTTGATTTAAAAATTCCTTTATAAAAGGTATAATATTAATACATATATAATATTATAAAGGAATTTTTTTTGTGATACGTGGTATAAAGCCAGCTACAGGAATTTAGTTTCCTTGTGGCTTTTAAAGCCAATGCTCGAAAAGGCATAAATAATTCAGAATAACTAGTAGATCAACAGATCAAAAACTCTATGAAAATATAAACTATTATATGTATATAATATATAATATAAATATAATAATATTATTATTATTATATTTTATATTTTGTGCATCAGTAAATCTGCGTGTTTCTCAATGTGTTTTTTCACCTTGTTCTTGTATTCAAATTACTCATCATTTGAATAAAATAACAAGGAAAAGGTACTAAAAACAATTTTTATGACTACCTTGTCCGGGTTACTCTTCTCACGACTTCAATTAGAACCGCGAACATACATCCGCACCTTCATTTTTTAAAACAATCGCTTAATTCTTAATCCATCATTCTTAAAACAATAACAACCAATTTTGTTAAAGGCCACACCGACGTGATTACACATCGTTTCATATTTTTCCCTTTCTATTAATTGATTCATTCGTTTGCGCTTGTAAAAAAAGCACTATCGATTTGATATCATTGCTAATGATCAGCCATAAACCGTGAAATCCCATTCGAACCGCTTTGTACAGGTGTATTGAAGATTCAGTCACCTCACGATTAAGAGGATAAGCGGGTTTTAATTAGTTAGTGGCTCGTCTTTTTATACGTATTATATGTAGTAATTTGCCTGCAAAATAAAAAAAAAAATATGAAAAGAATTACACGCTGAGTAAAAAAGTCATTTAAATATTTTTTCAAATTGAAATATATGTAGATTGTTATGACCAATGACATACCAGTATCGAGTCTACGAGAAAAAACTGTGAAAGCTGCAAAATGTAAATGTTTTGTTGATCACTTTACAATTTTTGCACATTGCGCACTGCGACTTGAATCTATGACATTATGTCTTTTTTTTGGAACGAGTTGATATCTGCCATAAGGGAGATTTGTTTCTTGGGTCACTTTTAAAATGTAGGTTTGTGGGTTTTCGTCAGTAATACAGTAAACGGCATTATTGGATGTCCAGATTATCACTCATACAGTCATATTAACTTTTCTTGCCCGGTAAGACCAGTAGAAGCAAATATATGAGGAAAGTTTGAAAAATAATTACAGTAACGAATAAAAGAAGCTTTTTAACGACAATCGGAAACATAAAGGGTAGATAAGTAAAGAAATAACAGCAGTTACAGATAAAACAAATCAAATTCAGACAAACGGCGAAAAAATAGCTAAATAAAAAATAGAAATAATCCCATGAACAGTGGCGGATCTAGAAATTTTTGTCAGGGGTGTCATGGGTCTTGAGGGTGATTTTGATATAGGATTTAGATTTTTGCACCTTTATGATTGATATGATTTGTGCCTCATGGAAGGTAACCATTTTCTCAATAATTATTTTAAGCGATATATTAAACCAATGAGAAGTTATTAAAACCCAAATACCCTACGGGTGCAAAGAAGGGTACAACATTAAGGGGTCTTAAACTTAAACAAAAAAAATATTTAAACCCACATACTCAGTAGAATCAAGTGTACAAGAGTATTAAACCAAAGGAAAGTTATTAAAATATAAATAGTGAACAATCAAGGACTGCCAATTTAAACTAGGTATTTTAAAGACAATTAATTTAAACCCACCTATCCTATAGCTACAAAATCAAGAACAAACCAAGGATAAATAAGTATAAACCAAAGTTAAGTAAATTAAATGCAATAAATCAATGTAAGTGTAAACATTAATGAATGTATTTAACATTCCTAATAAACTCTATTTTATCGTTGGATATCCGATATCAATTTGTAACAACATTCATTTATTCCTTATTGCTATACGGAGTGGAAACATTGGCTCTCGAAATTTCAAGTATGAGGCGTATAGAAGCCTTTGAAATGTGTGTTTTTCGAAGAATGCTGAATATTTCGTGGACAGAACACGTGACCAATAACGAGGTGCTGAGAAGAATGAGGACTTACGAGAGAACTCCTAAATATTGTAAACAACAGAAAAACGATTTATCTAGGACATATTCACAGAGAAGAAAAATATAACTTTGTACGACTCATAATGGAAGGAAAAGTAGAAGGAAAAAGAGGTCCAGGAAAATAAAATGCTCCTGGTTGAAGAATGTTAGAGACTGGTTAGGCATGGACACACATTCGATACTAAGAACAGCTCAAGATAGAGAGCAATTTGCTGTAGTTATAGCCACCCTTCCGTAATGAAAAAGAAACCTTAAGAATAAGTGTAAACAGCATTTTATTTAAGTTAATTTATTCAACAAAAAACATAATATAATTAAGGAATAGTTATTTCTATAATTAGGCATATTAGGCTATAAGTGCACAAATCAACAACAGCCGGCAACGAGAGGTAAATAAAAGTTCAGTGATTAAAAATACTATAAGAAAAGTAAATATTATATAATTTTATAAAAATGTATTCTTTTCGCCTATCCGATTTAGCAAATCGCTCTATGATTGCATCAACATCTAGAAAAATTTCAGGATGCACATTGATGAATGCTAAACCAGTTAACAGAAGTTCTATTTCTAAGCCAAGTCTTTGGACGCTTAAGCGTAGACGCTCTGTTGTTGCTGCACTGACTTGCAGTGTAATTAATATTTGCAGAAATATTCTGATATTTGGATGGAGTTGCCTTTCCTATGAATATCGCAGTTTCCTTCTAAAATACAATCAGGAAGTTTTCCATTATTTTGCACGACTCTTTTCCACTTTTGAATCCACAGTGAAAACTCTTTTTCTACTGTGGAATATGCAGTAAGTAGTTGGTCCAATAATATCCTGGAATATGGAAGTTAAGATATTGTCTAAAAGGAGTAAATAAATAGATCTTCGGAAATATTCTTCGCAAGTGTTAAGATTGGTTTTGACGACAGGTTTGACGAGAAACTATACGAGGCATCTTCACTTCAATGTCTAGTTGTTCAGCTATTTGTTAACTTCATAGTAAAGTTTGCTAAAAACAGATTCAGGATTTGATCTTTTATTTTGAAGAATGCATTTAGTGTCCTCTATGACCTCAGTAGCCTACTTAAAATCTAATTTTGGTGACTGAAGAAGACGACTAAGTGATAAAATTGTACCTAAAACATGACTAAGACAAACAACTGTTTCAGAATTTTACAAATACCTTGGACAGCAGCCCCCAGTTCCTTTATTTGTATTCCCTAACGTATCAGACAGAGCTAATGCAAGAACAATATTCACTTTGATATATATTATAGATAAATTATAAAATGTAGCACACAGTCTCAACAATTATAATACATATTCAAATTACAAACAACCAATTCGTAGACAAAACTGAAGATAAGAAATACCTAATAAAAAATAAAAATATGCTGATTTCGTGCGAAAAGTCATGTCATGTACATTGAATGAGCAATAATGTGTAGTCGGTAATTCTATCCCATCGATAATCGAACGATTCTCTGGCACCCAAATGACGAATTGTCAAAATTTGAAAATCGCGTAACTCAATTCGCGGAAGTCAGGTTGTTAATCGAGATATTACTGTATTCAGAATTGTTGATTTTTTTAAAGAGCAATCTAAAAAGGCTTCCGTATAATTCTACACCTACCCCTACAATAAATGAGTTTGAATCATTTAACTCTTGACTTCCTGCTTATAAGTTGATGGGTTTTAAATTATTTTTTTTTAGGATTATTTAATTGATATTTAATTTTGTTTTGTGGGTGGTCATGACTCCCGTGACCCCCCTTGGATCCGCCACTGCCTATGAAAGTAAATTTAGTGATGAAATAATCGATGATATAATGAAATATATCAAGAAGGAGAAACAAAGAACTAGAGCCAATGAACAGAGAAGTAATGAAGAATTAACAGTGATAAAAACAGGTAAGATTGAAGGAGATATCATAAAGATCAGAAAATTGTCGAATACGGGAAAATGCGGGATAAATATGGGAAAGCAAATTCTAACAAATCAATAAATAAATAAATACTTTATTTTCTTTTAAACAAACATAGTCTGTGTAGAATTGGCCAATTAAGTAAATAAAACAAACACACTAAACAACCTAACAACAAAAAATTGAAGAAATTTTTCAAGTGAACAAAAAATGTATGCAATCAAAAATTGATTGATGGATTAATTGGTTCCAGCAATAGACCATAATATTATTCTTTTTTGTGCAGTAAAGACTTCATTAATATCCCCCCAAAAAAAATCCCATATTTTAGACTCGACTTGGGCATATTAAAGCATTATTAATTGTTTTTCTGTTAAAACTGGTTTTAAATTTCGGTGCAAAAAGTTACAAAATTTTATTTTGCGGCAAGTGCATCAGAATGTTTTCTCCAATTAAGACATTCATCAATATAAAGTCCTAGGAACTTTACTGATGAAACATTTTTAATGTGATTATTATTTATATTTAACACATATTCTTTGGTTAACACATCGTTGCCTATTATGAAACTGCATGAAAAGAGTTTTTTGGGTATTCGGCAATAGCTAATTATTACAGAACCAACTTTAGAGTTCCTACAGTAAACGATTACATTTGTACTCCAAAAACTTATTAGATCCGTTGATTATAACATTTATATCATCTGCAAATATCGTAAAATATCCACCTGAGTTAACCGAGACAACATCCTTTACGTAAATAAGAAATATAATGGGTGCTAAAATTGAACCTTGTGGTACACCTATGTCAATATCGAGATAGTTAGATTTATGACTCGTATTTAAGCTGACGTATTGTCAACGTGCGTAGTTAAATAAGATGTTAACCAATTCAATGCACGTCCTTAAATACCAATATTTTTTAATTTATAAATTAAAATTTCGTGATTGACGAAAATAAAATTTATTACTTTCATTGACCGGTTGTAGTGTAATTTCAATTTTTATAGCTTACTCTTCAAAACATATAACGTACAATTTCGATTTTGAGATTTAGCAACAAATATGAGGCAAAAAACGCAAAATTTAAACTTTAAAAGTACAAACGATCACATCTCACGGGAAATGCCTGTACATAGACTGTATTGGGTGGAATTTGTAGCTAAAGTTGTATAGTTTTGAAAAACGTAATTACACAATCAAAAAGAGTTTTAAACATTTTAGATGGTTTTAAACATTTTAGATCCTTTGTAATGTCAAAGTTGAAATATATTTCAAATGCCCTTCATTTGTTTACAAACCTCAAAATCAAAATTTTATGCATAGGTTTTAAAGATTAGGATCTATCAATGGAAATTCCAAAGCGACCGGTCAATAAAAGTTATAAATTTTATTGATCTCATGAGCATCATAAAAAATGGCAAAAATCGCGCAGCGTTACACTTTTATAAAAACTGACTTCATTTACGCAAAATACAAAAGTTGCATACAACTACACTGTTCATCTTTAACACGCAGTTTGATTTTTGTCGATAGGATACTCTGATCAAAAATTATCGAATTTTTACCGTCGAAGTGACAGAAATTTTATTTAAAATTGATTTCGCATGCGTAACTGTCATTCAAAATCACCGGTCGCTTCGAGCATTGTTTCTAAGAGAACCGTTCAGTTTACATAAAAAGTGCTAATAAACATTTTTGTTCAAAATTATCTCAGCTCCATTTTTTATTTGAAATATTTTTTTCTACGGCGTGCAGATTCTTGGTAAATCCCTTTTTTCGGTTTTTCCTCCCTACAAGAGGGCGTTTTGGGGGGAAGACTTTTTTGCATTTTTTGGCTCGTTCGTTTTTAGTTTGTTTGCAAAATTCAGCTTGTTCGTATGATTTTGAGAGCTTCAGTGTCATTTTCGTCTCTGACGACTGGAGTAAATAGGAGTACTGTTATCTTAAAAAGTCCTCTATCTAAAAATATATTGGCGCTGATTGGTTACTTCCACCACTGTTTGAATAGCAATTGGTGTTACTATGTATAGGAAAGATAAAAAATATGACTAAAACTACAATTTTAAGGGGCTCAGTGGAACTAATGCAAATTTTAGCATAGTGTTGGATCAGAAAACCGAGGACCGCCCTCAAGACATGTACTACAAGAGAAAATTGTTATTTGACATATCCTGATTACGCAGCGTTGATACGAAATACTAATTGTATTTTTAAATATTTTGGATTTAAGTGGCTGGAAAGTCGAACTAGATTATCAGCCAATAAAATTATGTAATATATTTTTTAACATCTTCCTAAATTTATGTCTTTTCTTTACAGGTACGTGGGTAAACATTGCAGTTAATATTAACGGTTTTCATGACATTTTTGGTAAGTCTATAATATATTTCTTTTCCAAATAAATTTAGATCGTACGTTACAGTAAAATGTTCATTTTCTTTGGTCTTTGTACTAATTTGGCTTCTTTGGCTTATGTGTGTTTAACTCAGTTCCATAACGTTTTCACTCCACACAAACATAAACCCAAAACAGCAAATTCTAGCTCCAGTGGACACGAGATTCCTTGAGTAAGGTATTCTCATGTTCAAAGATCAAAGAAATAACGCCTCGTGGAGACGATATCTCCACGAGGAGACCGTTTACTTGTTTTTTGGTCTTAGATGTCCTGGGAAATGTGTCATTCGAGACGCCTTTCTGCCAGCGCCTTTCGAATGCCGCTTTAGTAGGGTTTGCATTATCTGCCTTTCTCCGTGGTTTATCTTTCTTTTTTTTTAACATCTAGAATTGTCTCTTCTTCAAATGTGTCCCATTCCAGCCAACCAATGCGCAAAAAATTAGTAAGGGAACATATCCTCTTGCAAATTGCGTTCATTGCTATGCACACCAAATTATGACAAGTGCATGTACTATCAATAAGCAGGCTAGGATATTTTTTTCGAATTTATCTGGTTTGTGCTCATTCTTTTCTACGTCTCCTCAGAACAAAAAAATTGGATGACGTGGTTAATCGCAGGTTGCCAAAATCTTCCAAACACGTTGGAATTTTTAATCAGGGGTTTTTTTAAAACTGTATATGAAAATAGAAAAGACCTCATTGCAGTTATGGACATTATACAAAGTGCTTCACGTGATTTGTCGTCCATTAATCAAGCAAATGGTTATAAAGTAAAGCTCCAGGATAAACATTTTGTATTTTGGTTATTTTTTTTATAAAATAATGCCTCACGTAGAAATTATTTTTCATCAATTGCAAAAAGTATGCACAGATTCTGAAGATTTGGAGAATTTTAAAGCAGCAATTCGAGATATAAGGGAGCAAATGGACGTCATTATCGACAATATGTAAGGAGAAATAAACACGTCACAGAGAGAAACGAATAATGATGAACCAATAAAAAAAAGCGAATTGAAGATGATGTAGTAAGTTAAATTTTTTTATTGTTAATTAATTTCTTTGCATTCCAGAAATAGTAGATACCTACATAATGTAAAAATTTCTGCGCCTTTTTTTTTAATTTCTATTTTATATCTTTTTTGGCAATTTCGTGAACCCGTTACTAAAAATTTAGGTCGCTGCCCGAATTCTGGCACTACCTTCTTAAAGTGACACAAGCCGCCACTGCTTAATAATAAATTATAACTTAACTTGCTGCATTTCTAAAGATGCATTTTTTTCGACTATTTTTTTTTTATTCTGAAATATGCTAATCTGTGCTCAATTATTTGTTTCTATACGTGTTAAGACCTTATAAGCAACGCCGAGAACAGTGTTTAAATTGTTGAGTTAAATTGATTGGTTGCTGGTTAATCGTGGTGGTAAATAATTGATCGATAGGGTGAAGAAGTAACTTGTTAGACGGAATCTCTTCGCACGTTCTTTATTGTGCTGTATATTATGCTTTAT
Source organism: Diabrotica undecimpunctata (assembly GCF_040954645.1). Classification (NCBI taxonomy): domain Eukaryota; kingdom Metazoa; phylum Arthropoda; class Insecta; order Coleoptera; family Chrysomelidae; genus Diabrotica; species Diabrotica undecimpunctata. The sequence continues at coordinate 131,740,221 of NC_092809.1, read as the reverse complement.
ATGTATGGCAACATATGGAAAGATACTGCCTGTAAAAAATTGCAACGGCCTTGCCTAGGGCTACAGTTGGGTCATTTTTTTCATACTGAAGGACGTGAAAAATGTTGCGAACAAAAAACCGCGTAAACAATCGGACATTGTCTATTTTTCAACTGCATTTTCTGCGTAAATACCCTTTATATCCAATGGCACATAAAATGAACTCATTACGGAAGTATACATTAACTTAATTTACCAGGTGAATTCTTTATTTCTATATCAACAATCGAAACTGTAAAACTTTAATTTATGAACTATACTGTATTGACATAGGTGAAGATACGAAACAGTTTTATTAGTCTGGACAATAACCTTATCAACAATCAAGTAGGATTATCCGTACGTAAGCACAAACAAAACAGGTAGTTGGACAATACAATTCACTTAGCATCTCCTTATCCTTTTAACAAGACAATAGAATCTTTCAAAAAAAAACGGATTGTATTTGTCGCAGTCATAAATTTACACGAATGCAAGTTAAAATTCCTTTTTCGTAACATCCGGTCAATAAAAGGGCTGTTGTAGATTTTCGACAAAGGGGCTCCACAAATGTATGAAATATTTCCGAAACGCTGCTATCTCGACTACGTCTGGTCGCTGAACAGAGAATAATTCAATGTGGCACCGATATGTATACTTCGATGTCTAGGTACTTATGCCAACTTAAAAAAAGGGAGACATGGTACATTATCGTATTAAGTAAGAAAAACATTCTTATCGGTTTTGTGGCTAGACACTAGACAGGTACTTATTCTTATAAAAGGGAATTTCAGATGGATATGAATATTACCACTTGAAGAAATATTTATACAAGATTTGTAAAGTGTGCTTTAAAAATGTGCTGCCTTTTTTGAAATGATTAATATTAATATATGTATGATACCTACTAGCTCGGGAAAATATGATTTCTCTCTAGACTGTGTCAAATGCAGGTATTTGAAAGTTATTATATGCCTATAAAAAGAAAATCTATAGGTACGTTTTCTGTAGATATTTCGGGGTCTTTTTTTAATTATGAACAATTTAGTGTAAATAATGCCATTTTTTCGATTTTTTGCTTACCATTGTTGCTCCAAAAACTACAAAATAAGTCGTTAATTGGTTAACTATTGTAAAAAATCAATTCAATGAAATCAATCAAATTATTGCACTCAAAGTTGTTAAAATAGTCCTTAACAAACCTTTAAAATTTCAGATCGATCCATGAATTGGGTTATATTCTATTTCTTTATTCCAGAGACCTATTTTTTGCAATAACATTAGACTAAAAATGATAAAGATACGGTAATTCTAAGCCTATTAAATGAAAATTTATTTTTTTATTATTATTTACTTTATTGCTTTTAATAACATAGTTACATAGCAAGAGTAGTAGGTACAATTAAACACCAAAGATACAAATATCGTAAATTCAAAAAAATAAAGAACAAAACAAAGTGCCTATCATTCATCTATAATATAAAAATGAATCGCAAAATGTGTTGGTAAGCGCATAACTCAACAACGCATGGACCAATCTTAACAATTCTTTTTTTAAAATGTTCCTTGAAGTCTAAGGATGGTTTTTACGGCAAGAGAAATTCGAATAATTTCCGGTAAAACCCTAAAACAGCCTTTTTCTTTTTGCCATGCAAATATTTTCTAACTAAATGTAGAGTCATTTTGAACTTTATTGCTATTCAATAAAGTTTACTTATATTAAATTACTAGCGGACCCGACAGACTTCGTTCTGTTAAATAGATTTGGAATGTGGCAGTTTATTTCTTTAATTCTCCTAAACGGAACCGTCACCATGATGATAGGGCGGTGTATGAGGGTCAGCTCGGGTGACCTAAGTATCTTCGCTTCCACGAATTTTGGCCACCCCTTTGGACCCACTAAAAACCCCGACTGGGATGTCTGCCAGCGGGCTCAAACTAAGAGGGGAACTTAAGGTTCAAACCTGATTGAAAAATAATCTAAAGGGATAGTGGAAACCTAAAGGTGACAAATATTTATAAAGTGGGTGCTCCAATGACAAAACAGAGATAATTAATTATTTATTATTATTATTAATATTAACATATTGTTAATAACCGATTTAATAAAGAATAATAAAATAAAACGTATATAAGTATTTTCAGTAATCGCTTTATTGTAAATAAAGTGAATTATAATTATTAACAAAAATCTGTTCCATTTTTATTATAGTGCTTTATAATTATACAATGTTTTTTGTTTGATTACCTGGTGAATATACAAACAAATCTGATGGTTTTCCAACATGGGAACAGGTAAGATCTACGGAGCAATCATAACTCATTTGGTGGTGCAATGATTTTATTAGCAGGAGATTATCATCAAACATTGCCAGAGATTCCACGATCAACGCCAGCTGATGAACTCAATGCTTGTTTAAAGTCCTCCAATTTGTGGAAACATGTCAAGGTATTACACTTAAGCAAGAATATGCGTGTCGAGTTGCAAAATGACCAATCTGGAGACATATTCTCTAAAAAACTCATTGACATTGGTAATGGCAAATTTCCTATAGACACCTTGACTGGGTGCATTAACTTTCCTCAAATTCGTGGAATCTAAGATACTTGGGTCACCCGAGCTGACCCTCACACCTCACACCGCCTATCATCATGGTGACGGTTTTGTTCAAAAGAATTAAAGAAATAAGCTGCCATATTCCAAATCTATTTGACAGAACGAAGTCTGTCGGGTCCGCTAGTTGATTATAAATGCCCTGAGTTTCAGCAGACTCGAGATAAATTGAAGCGTATAAATGCAAAACCAGACATCCTATAAGTTGTTTTGAGTAAATCGCAAAAACCTACCAAAATCGCAATTTGACACCAATAAACATTGTGTTTTAACCAAAATTTTCTATCTTTGATAAATATAGTTACTACTAATAAAAAAAAAAAAATTAAACTTGTTAGTAAAAAGATATTTTAAAGCTATTTTCTTGTAGCATGTTAGAGTAATTATTATTATTTAAATGGGAATGGTACGTTTATTGACGTTTCCATTTCCACTTCGGAAATCGTTCTCAAAATGCAAACATTAGTGAATTATTTATTTAAATTATTATTAAAAGATATTTTGGTTTAAAAATTAGACATGTATTGTTTTGCACGTGACAGTTGCACATGTCTGCTTATGCATCTAAATGAACCTGAATTATTAAGTTAATATCTTCAGTATCAGATGAATTAATCATACTTTCGTCTTCTGTACCTTCAGGATGATCTCTCGTATCCCTATGATGATTTTCCGCCTGGTTAGTGTTTTCCAAGTAGTTAAAAGCTTTTGTAAAGAAATGAAGACGTTCATCAGCCGCCCAATTCACCCCATAGTGTTTTGTTTACAACGTTGAAATGCTTTTTATTTTATCTGGTTTTAAACGTCCCCCTATACTCAATGGTTGTAACTGGATTTGAGTAATTTTCTTTCCTTTCTTGCAGATGCTCTTGGGCTTAGAAAGCACATTTTTATAAAACGGTTAGCCTGTGACATAAACACACCCTTTCTTGTTTTTTGAAAATAATAATCGTTTAGATGGTTGAAAACAAAATTGCCAGGATCCAGGACTTTTAAGAACTTTTTGCACCTCACCTTTCCAGTCAAAAACTGTGTAACCTTCTCCCATCTTCAGCACTGTAGAATAATCTTTAATAAAATTATTATATGTTTCTGGATCAATTATGCTGGCACATTTCTTAACTTTTCTTTCAATTTGAGCAAATACTCGATCAGGGGGAAGGAAAGAATGACCTATTATGGGATATACGAGTTCTATATACTTTATATGATGTGGAGCACACCATTGTAGCCAGTATTGAACCATTCCAACCATTGTGATATTCTTATTCTGGCCTCCACAACCATCAGCCACTAAACGCACTGTCTCTACCCCTTCATCAAAATGAAAGTTTGTCAATGTGTAATAAACAGCGGAAACAATCTCATTGGACGATCCTTCTCTGCCCATATAAACGATTTTACTGATTCAGGATTAAGTGGGGACTTTGAATTTCCAGTTATAACTGTACAATTGTATTTAACATACATCAACTTTTGGTGATCCAAAACCAATGTTGTATTGTCGTACAAAAATATTTCTGAAAAAGCACTGTCTTACTTTTAGATGTTTCTTCGTTGTAGAATTATCCATCTTCCACAGTTTCGATATATTGTTACGATAAATAATGACTCATTTAAACTGTAAACATCTTTTTCTAACAAGTATTTTTTAGCAGGTAATACCCAATAATAGAGTAGAATAAAAATTGCATTGTTTATTAATAATATTATTAAAAAATTACATATTTGTATTAAATGAAAAAAGTACATACGATGCGAAATGTGATGTGATATGAAAAAAAAAGATGAAAAACCATCAACTAGAACCGGAGATAAAGAAATTTACAGTATTTTTCTATTTTTCATAAGTTCATTAACATTTTTGAACGCTTGAATTTTTAGTTCCCCCTTAAAATGGCCCGATTAATCTTAATTTCAGCCTCATTTTTAACACTCACAGACAATGGCTGTCTAAGTTAATTCTTATCCCTACTTTTTACCTAATTGTCCTAGAACAAGTTTGTTTTTGTTTAAATTCATGTACAACTGTTTTGTAATTTTACCTCAAATATTAAGCTTTTTAGAAGTAAGCAAAAAATCGAAAAAATGGCATTTTTTACACTATATTGTTAATAATTAAAAAAAGACGCTGAAATATTTACAGAAAACGTATATGTTTTCTTTATATAGGTCTATAATAACCATGGACGTATAAATAAAGATTATACGTCGATGATAATAACTAAAACAATTTTCAGATACCTGGATTTGTCACAGTCCCGAACAGGGTCTTTTTTTTGCTTATTTCCCTGTACTATAACAATCAAGACCAAGCGCGACTTGATAAATATGTTTCTGCAATAAAACACGTATTTATTTCTGTAGAAAAAATTTCTTCCATTATCTCATTTTTGAAAATTTGGCCCTTAACTGGTTTCTGACATAAACGACTCAATTACATTCACCAAAATTATGCTGTAGATGAAATAGCCAAAATAATGTGAAGTTACAAATGTTACAATGTGGCAAAAAACAATACCACATTTAAACTGAAGCTATTTGTCAAATAATAAATGACTCAATATTACAAATTTTATCTGACAATTCACAAAAAGCTATAAGACGGTTTTTATAAAAAATAGCAAGATCAAAATAGTAGAAACAATATATCATAAAAAGGATTTTAACTACCATTTACAAAATATAAAGATCCATTTACCGTTGGAATAACAGTATGTAGGCGCATAAAAAGGAGTAGGTAATTTAAATGAGGATATTATTTTAAATATAACGTTAAAATGTTATTTTAGCTAGTTTGCCACTGCAGTTTAATTAGTCTGTAATCGATAATTTTCTTATTCAGTGCAGTTATTTTACTTCAGTTTAGTTGTAACCATTCTAATATAATGAATTGCGGAAACAATTTCCCGTCTGGAATTTCTTTTCAGTTATCTACCATATGATGCGGAAGAATTCTAGAACTATTTCTCTTTTGGATCGCTTAAAGATTTACTTGAGTTTACGAATATAAGAATGAAAAATATATAAAATATAATATAACAGAATTTTAGTTATTAATACTACTTACTAAAAGAGAAAGACCTGGTAGGGTGATTTAGTAACTGCCACTCGGAAAATTAAAGCAATTCTTGACTCAAAGTGAAATCTGTTATTTTGAACGAGTTCTTTGGACAACGCTTCCGTCGATTCGTATTTGTCTAGATCGTTTTCTGCAGATTCCATTGAAGTAGGTTGATTCCGTTGGTTATTCATGGAATGGTCCAGATCTTCCAATTTGTCCTCTGCAAAATAGAATATCGTTTTGAAATTAAAAAATTTTTTCTGGGCAAAGTTTCGCTGTGTAATTAGTTATTTTAAGAGTCCCGAGGATATGACAAGAGGATATGACTCTTCTTGAAGTTACCTCAATATGTAACTCCACTCTATAAATATATATTACTATATTATGAGAGAACTGTTCATTCTACAGAAAAAGTACAAAAATAAAAATTTTTGTTCAAAATTATCTCGGCTACTTTTCTTTTTTGAAAAATTTTTTTGTACGGCGCGGCGTACAGATTCTTGGTAAATCGATGTGTTCCGTTTCCCTTCCCTACAAGGGATTTTTTACATGAAGTCCTGGGGTAGGTGTGGTGAAATTTTTTGTTTTGTTTTGGGGGTCCCAAAATTGACATTCTCGGCAAAATTAAGCTTGTTTGTCTCATTTTTAGAGATCAAATATGACGACTGGACTATTAATATTAATATTTTTGTTGAAACTAATAAAATTAACATAAAAATTCACTTTATCACTCAATTATGCAACATATTAGTTGCATAATTTTTATAACTCTCCACTTTACAAATCACATATTGCAAGCCTCACACCTTATTGCCTAAAAAACTAATTACTTTATTAAAGTTCCTTAGAATTCCATACAAATAACTATCGACTTTTACACACTGTTCATAATACTTAATGTTTTATTGACAAGGAAACAATTTTATCGAAAAAGATAATAACTCGTTTTTAATGGAACATAAATCAAATTAATTTTTTTTCTGTTTAATTGAAAATGTGGCGTAAACAAATATTTTTCAATTACAGTGTTATATAAACATATTAAATAATTGTATGCAACATTACCCATACAAAATTATTATCTCTAATATGTTTTATAAGATTAAATGATTCATATTGTTGAAAGTAATATTTTACCATGGAGGACGAGACAGAGGAAAAAGGAGAAGCCAAATTCGATGGACGTGATATAGGCACAGACCGCGGCCCGCGAAGCGCATGCGGCCCGCCGGCCGAATACTGGTGGCCCGCCGACAGCAAAAATAATACTCTTGTATTTAGGTAAAACAAACACTCCTGACCATGGAGCTGCGCGAAGGCGGAGTCAAATTCACGTAAAGGCAGAAAGGTTCTATTGTAAGTGGAATTATACAGTGCACAGTACAATGCGTTTTGCATGGAAGTGGGGACTAAACCAAATTTCGTCTACTGCGCCGTGGTCAGGAGTGCTTGCACTATCTCTACATTCGAAAACTATTGAATTCTATTCCAGAATAAAACCAAAAAAAAATATGTTCGAAAAGTAATTTGAATCTCGCGCGCGCTATTTGAATCTAGTGCCCAAAAATGCTAAGTCAAGTAACATCGCTTGCTGCCTTTATATTATAAAGTTTAAAATAGTAGAGAAATCCACAGTCGTATGCACAGAGTACAGTTACACACGTCGATTTACTATTGCAGTGTTAACCCGTCAAGTGCCGTCTATATATTGTGTTGTGAAATCGTAAGTAAAACTCTGTTATTAATAAGTGTTTCCCTACCTATTTAATCAAATTTAGCTTTAATGTTGGCCAAATATTAAAATAAAACAAAAGAAATTACTATTTTTATCAGAATTTCTCTAATTTGTAATAATTACGTCATTATTTCAGATATAAAATCTGTATAAAAATCTTAAAATTTCTTAGGAATAATATTCAATCAATTATTTTTGATAATTTAAAAAAGGATGGGTAATTTAAGTAGGTCCTGTAATTGTTTTCAGGTGCTGTGTTAATCCTAGCCAGGATTAGAACGCAACATGGAGAAGCCAGGACCTAGTAAAAAACGTAAGGTTAAAGATGAAAATCGGCAGTTTCAAGAAATTTGGACTGAGAAATACTTTTTTGTATGGTCGTATAACAAAGTCGTTTGTTTAATTTGCAAGAATTCTGTTGCGATTGCAAAGGAATATAATGTAAAAAGGCACTATGAAACGCAGCATCCTTCTTTTACCAAGTTTACAGGCGAATTAAGAAAGCAAAAAATGTTTTTGTAAAAGAATGCATAGAAATTGCCGCTAAGAAAATGTGTCCAGAAGCATCAAAAAAGTTTGAGAAAATTCAACTGAATCGTATGACTATCCAAAGACGAATAATATCTTTGTCAGGTAATATTGCGGAACAATTAATTGAAAAAACTAAGATCATTGAATTTTTTTCATTCGCACTCGACGAATCCACTGATATTAGTTCCACAGCTCAACTTCTCATATTCATACGAGGTGTTACTCAAGATTTTGAAGTCTTAGAAGAGTTATTAGGAATGTGTTCATTGAAAGGTCAAACCAAAGGAGTTGATATACTCAATGTTCTTTTGGATGAGTGTTCAAAAACTGATTTGGACTTATCAAAATTATCGGGAGTTGCGACTGACGGTGCTCCTTCGATGATTGGTGTCAATTCCGGGCTAGTTACTTTGCTGAAAAAGCATCTACAAGAAAAAAACATAAACGCTGAAGATCTTATGCAGTTTCACCGCATTATACACCAAGTAGCCCTCTGTTCTAAAAAAATTGAATTTCAAAATGTCATGAAAGTGGTAGTTTCGATTGTAAATTTCATAAAATCACGAGGACTCAATCACAGACAATTCAAACAATTCCTTGATGACATCGAAAGCGAATACGGAGATTTACTGTATTATACAGAAGTAAGGTGGCTAAGTCGTGGATTGACACTGGAACGATTTCTAAATTTAATAGAAGAAATTGGAATATTTCTGGCGGAAAAGCAAAGGGATGTCCCGGAACTTAAAAATCCTGATTGGTTGTGTGATTTGGCTTTTTAGTTGACATTACAAATCATTTGAATGTCTTGAACACACGGCTTCAAGGCAAAAATCAACTGATATCTTAGCTCTACGCTCATGTATCATCCTTTCAATGCAAGCTGACACTTTTCAGATCACAGTTGAATTCTGGAAATTACAATCATTTTCCGAATTATAAGAAAATGGCTAAAAAATTCAACAAAACTGCGATTAATTTCAGTTATGTAGAAAAGCTAGATATTTTGATTCAATCTTTTCAAGAAAAATTTTCGGAGTTTAAAAAAGTGAAACCTCTGTTGGACATATTCAGCAATCCTTTCACGATTTCAGTTGAAAATGCGCCAGAGTCAATGCAGTTAGAAATTATCGACATTCAAAACGACCAAGATTTACGCAACAAATTCAACGAAGGAGACTTGCTGAACTTTTACCGCTGCATTGATAAAAATATGTACGAAGAGTTGCGCATAAACGCTCTGAAAAACCAGCTTCTTTGGTTCTACCTATATATGTGAACAAACTTTTTCAATACTAAATAATAATAAAACAAAAATCGAAACCGCCTTGCAAATGAAAGTTTGGAAGCAGTTTTACGTGTTGCTACAAGTAAATTTGAGCCAAATATAATAAAAAAGATTGTAAGCACTATGCAGTGCCACGCTTCAAATTAATAAATTATTTTTCAATTTTAATAAATTATTATCAATTCTTTATTGTCTTTAATTACCTATACTTCTGGCGGCCGGTCCGCCATCAGTTCATGATTTGCCCGAGTGGCCCCTAGTCTTAATAAGTCTGTGCATCCCTGGTCTAGATGTAGTAATTTGCTGATAGTTTGGTACATACTGATGTTTTTGTACCAATTCGATGTTTGTACATTTCGACTTCGAATTTCTTCCCACATACAAAAATTCATTCTTCTTTGAAAATCGTTTTCATTTAGCTCCTGATGCAACTTAATGTTAAATGGGTAAAATTTGTTTTTCTTTATAATTCTTCGAACTGTCGTTGCACTTTACTCTGTATTATTGCTCAATTGCGCGTACTTGTTTGTGGATTCTCTATTACATATTTATATACAATACATACCATAACTCAAAATTCATTTTTACTCTTTAATGCTTTTAATTAAAAATTGTACATTGCTCGAAGGAACGAAGAGTTTTAAAAGTTTTTCGAAGGATTTTTTGCAGAATGTCTTCTGTGCGGATATCTCTGATTATATACTTTTGAATAGAGTTTCTAAAGCATTCGCCAAAACAAGAAATGATGTCCACAAAGGATCATTAGCGCGCATACGGGTAATGGTTTAAATGTTTTTTTAAAGAAAAACATCGTAAGCCACTGAGATTTTTCAAATTAAAAATAATTTTTGAATTCTTCGTTTAATTTGTGACAAAAAATCTTTCTTATTTTTTTCTGCATAAAGGAAGCTCCGTTTTTATGCAAAAAATACAACATCTTAACGTATATTTTTCAAGACTTTTATACATTCTCAAGAACTATCTAATACAATTAAATTAAATCAGAGCAATAAAAGAAAGTACCACTAATACAATTTGAAGTAAGCAAAAAGCTACAAAAAATGTTCAAAATGACCTTCCTGAAACGTGGCACAAGATGCAACTCTTAGACTCCTTGGTTATCATAGTCGTGCAAATATTTCTGGTATATTTTTTCAATTAAATTGACTGAAACTTTGCAGAGAGGTAGCTTCGGTTATGCTAATTAAAAGTTCTCGGTGGTATAAGACTCAGAAATCAATTGTTTTTGAGTTATACAGGGTGAGTCATAACTATTGGGACATAGACTAAGGACAGGTTATTTGGACCAAAATATGGCTATTGGGCCAAATATGCCTTAATAAAATGTTTATGAGAAAAATGTGGTGAGAAAAAAGATACAGGGTGTTAAAGTTAATTTTTGTTTTTCGTTTTTTGCTAATAGTTTCCCTGTATATTTATAAATTGCTATCAAAATTGGCACAGAGGCATAATCTTAGACAAGAAATAGTATTTTATTTACAATTCTACGTTTTGTCATAGAGGGCGCCACGTGGATCATTCCTAATGATCAAATTGAGTCTAAACTTTTTCTGAAGAAACTTTTTAGTAATTTTTGTTAGAAAATATGACGTAAGCATCACTTTTACGTAAAATTGGTACTCTTGTTTAAACATGATAATTTCAACCGTTTTCGATAAAAACGCAGTCGAATTGCTTAGAGTCTTAAAAAAGGATTTCAAATATTATTTCATTTATAAAAAGTATGCTTTGGACTGTAAGATAATTGTTATTGGTAAATGTCATTTGTTCAGAGTAAATTATTTTTGATGTGACACTGTAGTGTAATGTTGCATTTTTTAAAAGTAATCATTACTTTTTTTGATTGAAATGCGTCGCCACAATCATTTTACTAATGAAGAAATGCGAGATATGATTTGCGTATACACACAAGAAAATTTTTGCTGTCGCTCGGCAGCCAGAAGGTATGGAATGTTATACGCAAACAGAAGGCAACCAAATCACAAATCTTTTGCAAGATTATATATCGTAGTTTAGGTGAAACTGGGTCATTTCACACTAAAAATCGGGGTGGTCGATCGAAACAAATCACACCTAATCAAAAAGACGAACTTTTGGTTCAAGTAGATGAAAATCCTGAAATAAGTTCACGACATCTATCAGCAGCAACAGGAGTAAGTCAGTCGTCTATTGTTAGAATTCTAAAAAAAGAGAACCTCCATCCTTATCGCTTCACTCCTGTTCAAAATTTACTTCCAACAGATCTTCCACGACGATTACAGTTTTGCCAACGTATTCTGAATAAACATCGCAATGACAGACACTTTATTAAGAATATTATGTTCACCGACGGGGCAACTTTTACCAGACGAGGGGTTTTTAATTGGCGAAATAGTCATTATTGGGAAGAAGAAAACCCGCATGCTATTAAAGCTAGACATTTTCAGCATGAGTTTAAATTGAATATTTGGTGTGGCATTATAGGCGACCAACTACTAGGGCCTTATGTTCTTCCTCCGAATTTAAATGGAGATTCTTATTTATTCTTTTTGGAAAATACTCTTAGTGATATTTTAGATGATCTGTCACTGGATGTAAGAGAAAAATGTGGGATGGATTATGCAGGATGGAGCGCCACCTCATTTTTCATTAGCTGTTAGAAATCATCTTAATGACGTATTTCCTCAACGATGGATTGGCAGAGGCAGTGATTTTCAATGGCCACCAAGAAGTCCTGAGTACAACCCGCTAGATTTTTATTTTTGGGGACATATGAAGTCCTTAGTTTATACCAATGAAATTAATACACGAGACGAACTTTGGAGATACATTTAAAATGCAGCTAATTTTATAAGGGGACAGAATAATATTTTTTTAACGTCTGAAAATCCTTTATAAAAAGAATTAGAAAAGGCATAGAAATCGGAGGAGACCATGTAGAACATTTGGTTTGAGTTTTTTTAAGTTAAAGTGTGTTTAGTTTTGATTTATCTTCAAAACGGAAACCTTACGTTAGTCGTAACTTTGTTTATTAGTTTGGTATTTGATAGTGGAATTGTAAATAAAATACTATTTCTTGTCTAAGATTATGCCTCTGTGTCAATTTTGATAGCAATTTATAAATATACAGGGAAACTATTAGCAAAAAACGAAAAACAAAAATTAACTTTAACACCCTGTATCTTTTTTCTCAGCAACATTTTATTAAGGCATATTTGGCCCAATAGCCATATTTTGGTCCAAATAACCTGTCCTTAGTCTATGTCCCAATAGTTATGACTCACCCTGTATAGCTTAAAAATGTTGGTTTTTATTTCATTTTTCAAAATAATGGAAACGTAGATACCAGGATATTCCACCGGAATATCCACGTGGATATTCTACCTAGGACATCCCACTTTGTTTTTGACAGGAAAACATTAAGAAATGTCATTCCGGTACAATGTTCGTGTTTATTGTAATTCGTATGCCGTATACTGAAATTTCGGGACGGTGCCTTTTCCATAGGAAACTTTCATAAAATTTTAAAATCTAAAAAAATACTATAAATCACAATAGAGCATAATTTAAATATTTAAAATATCTATCAAAGAAAAAAAAGTTGTATTTGTGTTTCGTTTGTCCCAAAAAAACCATTCAAATCATGGCTCTCATTGGTCGTGACGTCATATGACGAATGTTCAAGAATTAGCGCCATTAATTCATTACGTTTGACATTCGTTTACTTGTGGTAGTCATTTTATGGTGTATATCAGTTTTATAAATCTTTTGATAGTTGCTGTGAACTACATATTTCAGATTTAACTGTTTTTGTTAAGACAATTTTTTTAAAATGACCGAAGAGGGTTTTTCCAAAGGCCAGTCTGAAAACACACCCATTGTAAATACGTTTATGGTGGCCACATATTTTCAAAACGGTGAAAATTTTTCCCTGGGAGATATTCGTGGAGTTAAAGCAGATGCGTAAGTACATATACTCCTATTACATTAATTTTATTTTGATTATTATTCTCATAATAATCAGAAGTTTTTAATGATAAAACTTAGTACTTTATACTAAGTCCAGTGTCAATATTATATTTTTTGCTATTGTACTGAAATGGAATCAAATTAACATATTTATCGGTTTCTTTTACAGCTGGTAGATTAGTAGGTAGATAACATGAGAGGAAGAATTAGAATAGTTCATGTGATTTTCGATTTTCGAATTTTACCTATTTTTATAGATTAGGTATTTATTGTATACTCCAGATCCCCGGGCTTCTCCTAAATCCCCCTTGTAGGGGGGTATTGTTCTGGTTTATTGTTATTGTATTAGACAGTTCTTGAGAATGTATTAAAGGAAAAGTACGCATTAAGATGTTTTAGTTTTTTTTTGCATAAAAACGGCGCCTCATAAAAAAAAAGATTTTATGACAGAAATTAAGTAAAGAAATAAAAAATGATTTTTAATTTGACAAATCTCAGCGACGCGACGTAGAATTTTTTTCTTTAAAAAAATTTAGAACATTGAAACCTATATGCGCGCCAATGATGAATATAAAATTCTTAATTGTATGTCAAAAAATGCGCAATAACCAACTCTCAAAACCCACCAAATTTCATTGGAATATCTCAACCAGTTTCAGGGTAGTAAATAAATCGTTAGTTTGTAAAAATAATTTCAACACCCCGTATCTCGGAAAAAGAAGCATTTGCGAACATACATTTATATAGCTAAATGTCATTATTTTTTATGCATAATTACTCCATGAAGCCACGTATTTACTAAAACTCTGTATATTTTACAAATATGTATTAATCAAATGGACTAAAAACCGTTACTTTGAACCTCCACCTAGGGATGCGACATCGGTAAAAACATCGATGTAAGTATCGATTAGTGATGTAACGAATGTCATCTTTTGAACATTCGCGAATGCGAATGCGAATATTCCGTTTTTTTTTAATTGGCAATTTTTTCAGCGATAAGTTCAGATAAATTTAGTAATTCAACAATTGTCAGAACAATTATACAAATCATATTGTACTGTATTACATTACGGTGTAGTGTACAATACATATATGTATCTTATTCCGAAAATTGCTGAATTACAATTACTAAATTTATCTGAACTTATCTAACTGAAGTAGAACTATTTGTCGATGTTTGTTTGCTTAACCTCTTTACATAAAAACACATAGAATATTTTTAGTTTTTAGTTGAATAATTCTTAGCTTTTTCAAGATGATTGTCCAAAATTAAAAACTTCAGGATAATAACAGTTTCAGAGAATAATTTGTTTTTATTTGTTTATATTGCATCATTTATTTTTTTGTTTTCTACTTTTATAATTTTCTAAGCTTGTAAAATAAAGTGAGTTTTCTTAATAAAAAAACTGAGAAGTGAATGGACTTTTATTTTATTAACCGAATCTTCAAATTTTTTTTTATATTCATATTCGCAAAACATTCGCACAAATTTCGCGAATGCGAATGCGAATATGGTAAAATATGCGAATATTCGCGAATGCGAATGCGAATATTCGTTACATCACTAGTATCGATGGTAACATCGAACTAGAACATCGATAGTAACGATATATCGAAAAGAAAACATCGATGTTATAGAAATATCGATGTTTTTACAAATGTTGAATAATGCGAAAATGATAATTTACATAAGTAGTATATAAACAACAACTCAGCCACAATACAAAGACTACTGGAAACGGCAGAGACATTAGAGAAAACATTAGAAGAAAATGTAACGTATACTGTATAAATGAATGGGCACAAAATAGAAAAAAAGAATGGAATAACCACATAAGCAGAATGGAAGAGACCCGTGTCGTCAAAATGGCAAGTCAAAAATCGTCAGAAGAAGTATTGGACGACCGTGCAAAAGATGGAGTGATAACCTTGCATAGATGTATTAATCCGCCAGTGAACAAGCATAATTGCTTATAAAGAGGAAGAAGAAGAAGAAGATTATATAAACGTGATTGAATTGCTAAAAAACGTGGTGTAACTGTGACATTAACCTAATATTAAACAATTAAAAATTATCTATTAATAGATATCTTAAACACAATCAATTAAAAAAAAAACAAATAAGTAATATATTAAAATTATAAGCCTCAACAATGCTTATTAATATCTTGTAAAAATAACAGTTTTGATATCAGCTTCCCATTAACATAAAACAAAACAAAAAGATAAAATCTATAGTTCTTTTTTAAATATCTACAAAACGAAACATGCTAGTAATATTTTCTACAAAATACAATACTAATATACATGGTGTTCCATTAAAAAATGAGAATATTTTGTATTTGACAATAATGATCTGTTATATATGGCTAGAACTTTGACATATCATTTACATAATTATTAACTTGGAAACCTAATACACAGCACTTTAAATATTACAATAAATTTGTATAAACTCTTTATATTTTTAAAAAATATATTCAAAAATGCTTTAATATACAGGATGTTCCATTAAAAAAAACACAACTTTAGTTCATTCCGTTGTTCCGACTGACCCTGTATCGTCGAAAATAATTTTATAGACCGCTTGGATACACATCAGTTTTGTTATAACATTTTTTATATACTCCATAGTTTAGCCATAATAAAAGAAAACCATCGGTTTGGCGTACCCTGTATAGTGTTATTTTAAAATACAGTGGGTACTCAATCATTATTATGATCACTGGAAAAAACGTTGTATTTTGGTGTTTAATAAAGAATAAAATTGCATATGCATCTAATGATGTGAGTATAATATAAAAATAGATCAGGAACAGGTTCTTTCACAAATTTTAAAATATTTTTTTGTTTGACCTTAAATAACATTTTTTTAATATTTCGTGTGACTTCCTTTAGCTTCGATGACAGCTTTGATCCTTCTTGGCATGCTTTGAATGTTTTTCAGGCACTCTTCTTTTATTTTATCGTCTTTGTGCCAGGTGGCAATGAGTCTCTCAATTAAGTGCTGCTTATTTGTGACAGTTTTTTGGACAAACCCTCTTTTTATGAGCTCCCATAGATATTGGATTGGGTTGAAACCTAGAAAATTACCTGGCCACTTCAGTACTTTAATGTTCTTTTTTTCAGGTACAATGTTACTATTTTTGCCTTAAAAGTAATAAAGGTAAAAGCTTTTTTTCGAGAACTTCAATATACTGATGTTGCTTGATCATTCCAAGATTTTGTGAGGATTCTTTACTCGCTCCACTATCCAATCTTTTTTCACCCACCCATCTTCGGACGAAGGTCGACTTGTCCATGAGTATCTCCACTGTAGATTCATCGGAGAAACAAGCCTATAAATAAAAAAAATAAGATATTATTTTATACTTAAAACAGTGGTTATAGCGATTTAAACTTTAATAGTGATGTAGTTTACCTTATTCCAATCCTAAATTGTCCGATTTTGGTGTTCATTGGTCCATTGCAGTCTCTTTTTCATCATTGCGACAGTCAACTTTGATTTTTTGACAGGGCGACATGATTTGAAACCTTGCTCAGCAAGCCTTCTGCGAACTGTCATGTCAGAAACTGGCATCTCAGCTTCACGAATAAGTCCCGTGAGAACTTTTCATGGTTTCTTTCTTTTATTTACGAAGATATCCCTCATTTTTCTCTCGTCTCTGGGTATAGTGACACGCTTTAGACCACATTTTTGGACACGTTGCTGACTCAGGGGTTTGTTGGTATCAATTTTTTTTTATATTGCTTACTGTTGCCTGCGCCTCTTGGCACTGTTGAGCTATCTGACGTTGGGACAGCTTTGTATTTTATAAAAATGTTTTTTTTTTAGTTTCAGCCAGTTTCAGTAATGTCTTTAGCCTTATCCATTATGATTTTATTTTCAAAAATCGATGTTTTTTGAAACTGTCTTTAAAATTAAAACTGATAGTTTTTTTTTACTCACAACCATCACTAATACATTATTAAAACATACTACGATAGAATAAAATAAATAAAACGATAAAATAGATAAAACGATATTAACCTTTAAAAACAAAATAAAAACAGTAAATTCAATTCTAACCTCCAAGCGCAAATTCACCACAATGTGTATGTTGTGACATAATTTGACACAATTGACATTTCTAGAGCTGTCAGTGTCAAAAAAGTAAAGTTATTAGTGACAAAACATATGTATTAGCATAACTTAATTATGTAGCAGTATATGATTTTACTATAACACTTTCGAATAAATGTAAAAACTTAAAATTTTGTGACTGATCATAATAATTTGATTACCTCCTATATATTAGTAGTTTAAATAGGATGTTAAATGGAAAGAAGATGAGTGCACTGGTGTTAAAGCGAGATGAATGAAATTAAACATTGCTGCTTTTTTTTCTTTCTTTTAGACATGCATTTTGTTTTCTACTGACGATTAGCATTTTTTTACAAACCGTTTAACTCATTTATAATTATTTTTACATGGAATAGGCACCTGAAATTCTAATATTTTTACCAGATAACCTCATCCTTTGTACATTTATTAAGTGTACTAATTACAAGATTCTTCAGTTGGTGTTTTCACGGATAATATGCTTAAGTGTCCTTAAACAGGTTATAATTATAGTTTAATCTTAACCACAACAATTTAGAACTCAAATATGTTGTCATTATATCTTCATCACAATCACAGAACAACACACAATAACCTTACATAACATCTTTCATGCATCTTTGACCTCCTTCATAGACCAATTTTCCATAATAATAATACTGTTTGGGAACATTTCGATGTCCAACGCAGGTACGAACGTAATGTATTCACTTTATATAAAATAAAACATTAATGTTACTATAATTGGTCGGCTATAATGATTCAAAATGATTGTGACCTCGCTCTTTGAAATTATGTATATAGTACAATCGAATATAGGCATCACCATAGTAGTAAATGTAAGAGGTGTAAAGGAAAAATGGCACACTTTTGAAAGTAAAAGATTTATTTAGCAATGTTTACAAACAATATTTTTTGTTAAAAATAAAATAGACGGTTTAGGTTTGATTTCGTTACAGCGTACCAGCATTCGCTGAGATGCATATTTTAGCTTCTTGACTTCTTCAGAGCGATCTCATGGTAAGTTCTGGGCTGAAATATGCATATCAGCGAAATGTGGTACGTTGTAACGAAATCAAACCTAAACCATCTATTTTATTTTTATTATTTTACTCTAGTATGGAGTATTCTTCTTCTTCCTATGCCGTCTCCATTAACGGAGGTTGGCGACCACATTTCTAAAAGTTTCTCTGTCTTTTGCAACGTGGAATAATTCGTCTACAGTCATGTTTGTCCAGTCCCGAGTATTTTGCAGCCATGACTTCCTCTTTCTACCTATTGCAGGGTATGCAGTATACCCAAGGTATGCAGTCTTGCTTACTTTTATTGTTCTCAACAATTTTTTGTCTCGGCCCATCCTTCTCAGCACTTCCTCATTGGTGAACCTGGCAGTTCATGGAATTCTCAACATTCTCCGGTATATCCAAAGTTCAAAGGCTTCAAGCTTCTTAACTATTTGTGCTTCTAGCGTCCATGTTTCTACCCCGTACAATAGTTGGGACCAGACGTAACATTCAACAAACTTCAGTCTCAGCGCAGTATTCAGATTTTTGTCACAGAACAATTGCTTGAATTTTAAGAACGCTGCCTTTGCCATTTCTATTCGTGCCATGATCTCTTGGTCTGGATCTAATTCTATGTTGATGTAAGCTCCCAGGTATTTATATTTACTCTCTCTATTTGCTGTCCACCAAGGGTTAGTTGTTCATTATTTATTGGACTCCTTGATACTATCATAAATTTGGTCTTATCTGTGTTGATGTCAAGTCCCATTTGAATGCATTCACTATTTATTGCATCTAGTAAAGTTTGTAGTTTTTCTATACTCTCAGCCATAATTACCATGTCAACTGTAAATCTCATGGTGTTTACGATTTCTCCACCAATTCTTATTCCCTCTTTTCTTTCCCATAAGGCTTTTCTGAATATAACCTGTGAGTACACGTTGAAAAGCGTCGGAGATAAGACATCCTTGCCTAACCCATCTCGCAATCGGTATATTATTTGTTTCTATATCGTTCACCTTTACTACTGCTTTCTGGTTCCAGTATATAGCCTTAATAGACTCAATGTCTTTTTTGTCTAAATTGATGTTTTTTAATTCATCTATTAACTTCATATGCTGCACTCGATCAAAGGCCTTCCTAAAGTCTATAAAGCATACATATGCACTCTTGTTATATTCCCGACATTTCTGCAAGAGTACCGTCAACGCAAATAATGTCTCTCTTGTACCCATGCCTCCTCTGAAGCCAAACTGCGTTTGATCTATCTCCTCCTGACATTTCTTATAAATTAGGTTTTGAACAATTTTTAAGAGAATCTTTAAAGGGTGGCACATTAGGCTTATTAATGTATAGTCATTACATGATTTGGGATTGTTGTTTTGGAGTATTAGGACATCGTTTTCACGAAGAGATTTCTGTCTAGACAGATTGGCATGACTTGGATAAAATTATAAATCCCCATGCCAGTGCATTTGTCGTCAGCTTGCTTTGTAATGCTTAGAAAGCACAGATTTAGGCTGTATCCTTAATTCGATTTCCGATTTATATTCTCAATATTTTTTGACTTTATCAGATCAGTATTTTTGTAAAATATTTAAGTTACTTAGTTTTTAAACAAACAAATAAAATTTATCGCCGAAAAGGATTTATTGTTTTTCAAAATATTCTTCATGGAGATCTATACAACTCTGCCTTGGTTTCAACTAATTTTCAAAGTATTTCTATATCTGTATCTATTCTGTATAAATATCGCACCTTTGGCAAAGACAAAAAATTGACAAGGATTGTAACATGACTTGTGTGGGTAAAACAATGAGAATCCTATCTCAGAAAATAAAAGAACGCAGATAACTCAAACTTTGAACATTACATTAAATTTAATAATCATTCTTTTTCTCATTTAGCAAATAGTTAAATTTAACATAACATTCCAAATAAAAATTTTAGACAAATGAACCTTTTAGAAGACCTTGATTTATCGAAAGAAATAAAATTGAATCCTGATTTTGTTTAGTTTTGCTTAAACACAAAGTTAATCTTAATTACAGCTATGAACCTCTTTTTAAATTATTGT
The DNA here is from genome assembly GCF_040954645.1 of Diabrotica undecimpunctata. NCBI lineage: Eukaryota > Metazoa > Arthropoda > Insecta > Coleoptera > Chrysomelidae > Diabrotica > Diabrotica undecimpunctata. The sequence continues at coordinate 131,719,816 of NC_092809.1, read as the reverse complement.
GGGAGACTTTAGAGAAAGAAGAGTGACCTCACAAAATCAAAATTTATTTTTCATATATTTAACTTCCATTGTTAATTTCTAACAATTTGTAATTAATCATTTGACAAATTATTCTTCTTTAAAACAAAAAATTTAAAAAATATATTTAAAATTTGTACATTTCTCATTACTGTTTTAGTACAAAGTTAATCCACTTAAGTAACATACTAGGAAACATTACAATCAAGTTTCGTCTTTATATATATATATACTTATATAAATTATTTGAATTATTGTTTTAGGGATAACTTATCAACTGATTTTTTTGGACCTTCAGCATGTTATTTAAACCAAAATTCATGTAACTTTATTTGAGAGTCTTTGTCGTATTATTGTTAAATTTGTACCATTTTTCACTGGACTCTAACCGCTCGATTTTACTTTAAAAGTTCGTAGCATGTCAGATTCGATTGTTACGCGAAATCGCTTCCGATTTCACGGAAAAAATTGTCATATATTTCCTGAAATACTACGTTAATCACGATGAATAGAAAACAGTAAATTGTTATAAACCACCAAACAATTCATATTTGGAAACACGTGCTTTAGCGATATAAATTATTTGTTTTGTAACTTAGAAACTATTTTAAACAACATTAGTAAGTCGTTTAAGTGTAGTTTTTGTGAATACATTAATTTGATAATGATTTTTGATTGTTTTTATATAGATAGATATCTAGAGTTGCCACTAAAAACTTGATATTTGATTTTAATTTACACCGTTTCTATTTCCTTTTAGTAATGGCTTCAGTCGTAATTACTTTTGTGTAAATAATGTTCAAATAATTCAGCATGACATTCCTAAAAATGAAGGCTTGTCAAATAGCTTAGAAAATATTTGCATTTATATTATTTAACCGCTTCCCAAACCGTTCAAAACATCTTTTTCGCAAGCTACGCAATTTCATACGAACAATACACGTAACTCTTTACTTGAACAATTAACAAATAATAATTAAAACATCGATAAAGCATTAGGTGTGCCAAGGCGGAGGCAGCCTTCGCAACAAATCTTCTGTTTGTCCAGCTGGTTTGTTATTTATTATTATTTATTCATCTATTCCACAAGGCTTCTTATTATTATATAATTTCTTCAAATTAAAAAGCAATAAAACAATTGCTCGGTTTAATTACACGCAGTAGCTCGTAAAATGCAGTTTACTGGGTGAAAAAGTATAATATACCGAGTGCAGAATCAGTTACTCTATTTTTGGGACAAGCACCTTGAAAACTACGAGTATTAAAGCTGTAAAGAATCGATCAAATGAATAATTTTATATAAATGAAGTAAGGATTAATATTCCTAATGAAAATTCTAAATATGGATGGATTCTACCGTTACTTAATGGAAATTCTTTATCTAACAATAAAACACTGGAAACTTTTATTTTCAAAACTTCCACAAAATTTATTATAATAATTTATTATCACTACAATTGTTTGGCAGAGTGCCTTTCTCAAGTGATCTATTTTTTACTCCATTGTCGTGTTGTTCTGTCTCTGATTGGTTTATCTTTCTTTGGTGTGTTTCTGTTGATCCTGTTTTAGGTGTCTTCACCTCTTCAGAACGTGGTTTGTTATTTTGTTGTTGGGTGTCGGCTCTGGATCGCTGTGTTATGTCTCACTGGTGGTTTTCATCGGTGGATGTTGTTCCTGCGGAGGAGGTAGATGTTCAGGGTGGTCGGAGGGGAAAGGTCATTTAAGCTAAAACGGTCCTTTTCAGAAATTGTTAATATATTAGTGAATTACTGATATGAATGAGTGGGTTTATATATAAAATGAGATAAAAATGTGAGTTGCGGTGAGGGCAGCTGTGGCTGTTACCTCCCTAGAGACAGGTATAATTGTGCAATGGATGAGCAGGTAGTTTTGATGATGTTTGGGCTCTGAAGTTTTGGCCTCGGTTGGTTTTGATCGTATAACTCCTGCTCAGTGAGGAGAGCCTTTCATTTATGGGCTATATGTTCGATAGTTGATGTAAGAGGGCGGAGGCGTAGTTTACTTTACGCAGGATTCCCCTTTCCAATCGCAGCAGTTGTTGTGTAAGGTCGCGACTGAACATGGCATATATATTAGCTCTATATTCAATCACGGGCCTGATGTACGTCTTGTATGCATATATGAGTGTACGTGAATGTGTGCATCCAAATCTACCATATAGAGCGTTGAGTAGACCGACTCTTCTCCTTACCCTGTTACGGGTTGCAGCCAGATCAGACCTCCAGTGTAGTGTCTCTTTGAATACGGCACCCAGGTATTTGATCTGGTTACGGAGCTGGAGTTGATCCCCCCATAGTCTAAGGTCGATTTTTCGGCTACGTTGTGAATGATGCTACCGCTGTGATTGGGATGTCTAAAGGGAATTATTTGTGTTTTATTTGCTTTAGGTCTTACTCTCCATCTCCCGCACCATCTATCGATCTGGTCAATGTGATTTTACGCAAACCTACAGAGGACATCTGCATCTCGAGATGTTGTTACAAGAGCAGTGTCATCTGCGTAAAGTAAAGTAAGTGTGCTTGTGTTACGTGGATTAGGGAAGTCGCTGTTGTATATTGCGTATAGTATTGGTGCCAACACGGAACCTTGTGGCACTCCTGCTATAGAATTTTTTCACTAAAATGTAGTGATTTTACGTTGAGTGACATATGAATGCATAAGTCTAACGAATGGAAACAGCAAGCCGATGTTCAGTAGATTCTTAACCGGTCCAGCATGCCAGATTTGCTCGAATTTAAAATTGGTCATTAAAAGAATGATTATGGTCTTGCAGGTGAAGTGCGTACTTAGAATCTGTTTTTTTTTTATTATTGAAGATCCTTTTGTGTTCGGCTATCTGTTTGTTGAAAGTTCTGCCAGTTTCACAAGTTTTTGGGCAGTCGCCACATTTAAGTTTGTATACACCATGTATACCGTGTTTTCGTGTTTTTTGCTTGGTTTTTGAATATATTTTTACCAAAAAAAATTATTTCTGACAAGTGACATTTTGATAGGAAATTTAATTTTGAACAACTTTTCTGTAAATGTATATGTACGAAAATTGCATATAATTCAAAATTGCAAAAACGCACCCCTTTAAGTGGTAACACTCGGCGGATTTTTCATATTTGGCGGTCCATTGACCATATTAAACTATAAAACCCTTTAACGTTGTAATTCCTTTTAGTCCCTTTTTTTGGATATACCTAATCAATAGCCTATTATCCCTAATAATAATTATTTTTTACATAATCCGTTAAAGATACCGATTCTGTTCCTTTACGTTTTGTTTCTAAATATTCAAAGACGAGAGTTGGGTCAAGTAAAGTGTTTATTCTGGCCACCTAGAAAACGTTAGGTAACGTTACCTTATCTATTTAAATATTTTTCTATAAAAAAGCTTTTTAAATCATTTTTATTTTCTGCTATCCTAATATAGAAGTCCTTTTGGTCTTAATTTGACGCTTCTCGCTTCCTAGTTCGCCCTAATTAGAGACAATCATCCTAATTTGGAGGCTTTTTTTGGGTCTCTGTGTGGACGAAGGCCTCCTTTTATTCAAGATTCGGCTGGTGCCGAGACCACCATCCAGTTAATCCAAAATTGAGTTATGTGATACAAATTTAATATTTAAAATCTTTTGTTTTATACTGTTATAGTGTGTATTTTAATATTCATTATTAAATATTTAATGTTATTTTTATGCTGTCTCCATTTTGAACTTATCTATTTTAAACATGTTTAAAATAGATTAACTAAACAGTAAATGTTTTGCTTTTTTGCGTATTTTGTAGCATTTTCGTTTCACCCCGTATATAATAAAACACCGAAAAAAATTCTTAATCTTTTTGCGTCTCTGAGATTCATAAAACATTTTTGGAGTCTGTTTATAATAAACAAATTGCTCTTTCGATTGATCTTGATTCCGCCTAGATATTTACGCAGAAAATAAACAATAATTTTTCCACTTAGGTTGGTGTAAAATGTATGCTGACAAGAGAATGATTTTGGAAGGAAGATGCCACTTCACGATGGGGCGCCGTAAGAGGCGGACGTTTTTATTGTGGAAGTCCGAATTTTGTCATCGAGAATTCGAATTCGAACAATTTAGGGTCTGAACGGAAAAACATCGTTATAGTGAAGTTTTGGAAAAACCGGCGAAGTTTCGCTTAATTCCATGAGTTTTGTTGTGAAGAAGGTGATTTAAGGTCAAAATGCCATGTGCAATCTTTGTAATATGAGTTAATTATCGTTTGTTGGGACTGTATCCTGTGTCAACGGATTTGATAACAGCGTCCTGAGGGCTAAGTAAGCTGACATGATTTTAAATGGAAGATAAGCAGCCGATTTTAAGGAATCAGAGATTGTTATCATCCGGGATAATTTGAAGTCCAGTTGTGGCATTTGATTTTATTTCTCCCAAGATTTCCATCTCCCAAGTTCAGCATGTCTCCCATGGGCCGGAACGGATTGTTTTGAAGTTAGTGGGACAGTGTTTTTGTATTCAAATCTAAGGTAACAAACTTTTAATAATTTTTAAAGAAATAATTAGCCAGTGAAGCAAGTAGTGTTTTCTAAATCTTTTAGTTTCTTTAGTTTTCTAAATAAACATTCATCGTTAATATAATAAGATTTGCTCTCATGTCAATTCAAAGAGTTATAAAAAAAATAAGTTTTTTCTTTTAAATAAAATTAACCTTTGATAATCTTTGATATTAAGTTTTATTGTAATGTTTATATTGTAATGTAAGTTTTATTGTAATGTAAAATAAATATGTAATTTTTCTTTTTAAACTGGAAGTTTAAAAAATATATTTCTTTCAAAAAGATATTCACCCTTAAAATTTTTTAGGAAAGAAAAACCTTTCCTTCTAAGCAGCAAGAGGATTTTTTTTAAACGGCGTCCTAATTTTAAATAGTTTAGAAATCTTCTTGTTTAGTATTGCCCACGTCACTGTGAGTATTTTTGATTTCTTTTTCGTAGCTAGTTCTTCCAGTCTCCCCCCCTCCCAAAAGAATCGTTATCCACGACCTTGCTCTTTAACCAAAACATGAGTAGGCGTTCGCAAACGTTTCAATTTATTTGCTTACTCTATCTTCAAGCCAAGTGATTGTTCAGTCCCCCTTTTAACTCCCTATAAGCAAAATTATAATGTTACCGTAATTGTTAATAAAATTTTTTGTTTAATTGCATGTTTTTTTTATTTTCAACACAGTTAATCACAGGTTAGTTACTACCGTTTTTATGTTTCTTATATGATATGACAACCATATTCAGAATACTTTCAAGTTTTCAAGGGTTTGGGCAATTATGCTGTCTTTCTCCCACACTCTTTAAGATTTATCTTAACTCAGCTCTGAAACATCGGTGCAAGTAATTAAAAATGGGAGTTCAAAGTGGGGAGGAGTTTATTACTACTCTACCATTCGCTGACGATCAGTGAATTATTTTAGCAGAAAACATTAACGATATTATATATTTGGTAAGAAAATTAGTGAAATAACTAAATAATTAGAGTCTGAAAATTAGTACTGAACACAAAAATTGTGTCGAAGAAGATTTAAAGATTGATGGAAACATGACATTGACTTTAGGATACTAAAGAATACAAATACCAACAAATGGGATCTTAAATTTTTAGTACTAAAATGAAATCAATATTCGCTATAAAACAAATTATTGAGAAATCACTAGAATATAATAGACCAGCATTTTTGTGTCTGATTGACCCAAAGAAAGTGTTTCACAGAGTAAGACTCAAAGATGTAATCTATCTTCTGTATAATAGAGAAGTTCCCCTAAACATTATAAAAACTATCGAAAACATGTACCAAAACAACAAAATGGAAGTCAGAATAGATGGACAACTTACAGAACCTATAGAAATAGGCAGCGGAATAAGACAAGGGGATTCATTGAGCCCCATGCTCTTCAATTTAATCATGGATGAAATTATCAAAAGCGTTAACAAAGGAAGAAGACACAAAATGGGAAACAAAGAAATAAAAATACTCTGTTACGCAGACGACGCAATATTCATAGCCCAAAATGAAGATAGTCTGCAAAGACTGGTCCACAGATTTAACATAAGAGCAAAAGAATTTAATATGACAATCTCATCTCAGAAAACTAAAATAATAGTAATCAGCAAAGAACCAACCAGATGGAAATGGCAGAGAGGAGAGTACTGAGAAGAATTATAGGAAATGCGCTGAGAGATCGAAAAAGAAGTGCAGACATTAGAAGAAAATATAACATATAGTGTATAAATGAATGGACACAAAATAGAAAAAAATAATGGAATAACCACATAAGCAAAATTTGCCAATGAACAAGCAGAATTGCTTATAAAAAGGAAAAAGAAGAAGAAAATGAAATCACTCAAATGAAAGTGCGAATAATTGGATGTTATAGTATATTGAATAGGGATAAGCATCCCAGACGATAAAAGATCAACACACAGATCGGCCATAAAATGGAAAAAAACAGGAAGACATAAGAATAGTTTAGAGAAAAAGCATAGAAAGGAAAGGGAAATCTATAATGAAAGGAGATAGTGGAGAAAAATAAGGGTAACACAGCAGAAAGTGTAAAAGAAGAAATATAATAGGCAGACCCCCCACAGAAGAAGTAAAAACAACTGCAGCATCTGTACTTGCGTATGTGTGTGCATTATTAATAGAATTTTTTACATAACATCCTGTATAATTGTAAATACATTAAATAATGAATATTTACTACTAAATTATACCCTTGTAATCATTAATTAAACACAGAGAACAAGTAAATAGAATTATATATGACAGTAAAATACACAGAAGCTGAAACTGTCGAGAGGGATTTGATTAATGTAGTCAACCGTCTTACGATTAGATAAAAAAATGTTAACAAAAAGGCCTTATCTCTTGTTTAATTTAATTCGAAACAGCCTAGATACCTACCACATTCACTGAGCTTGAGAAAGGTCTATTCATAAATTATTCATGGTATGAATTAAAAAGATAATTTAATTATAATCAGTTTAAAAATCGAATGCGGTCGTTACATTTATTTATATCATCAAATCAGACGACTACAATGTGTAATGTAAGAAACAATAAGTAAAAAGGATATATTTATATATCAATAATTACCCAAGTTCCAAAAACTTGATGTTTATACATCATTATACATTATACAGTGTGGCGCACCGAAAACGAAACAGAGGCATTTACTGGCAGATGATTCCTTTTTTGAAAAAAACGCTCGGACCCGTCGATTTTGTTTTCGAGGGGGACACAAAATTGGCATAAAATCACTTTAACATTTGCAGCCCCTGAAGCGGGGGTGGCATCATCCCTAAAATCTTAAATGAAAAGGGGGGTCGAATGATCCATTATTTGAAAGGTCTTTCAACTCCCTTTATAATGATGTAAAATTCATGTATTCAATTCAGTAGTTTTGGAGATTTATTGATTTAAAGTTTAAAGTAGACTCTAATAGGTACATCAAATTAGTTTGTACTTCTTTCAGAAGAAATTTGAGTAAAAGCATTTTCTTGATAAGTAAATGCTTTTATTTACTACGCCCATGGTTTATTAATAATAAAAATAGCAATTGAAGTGTCCTTTGAGACAAAAAAAGTTGTTTCTTGAAGAAAGATAAGTAGAGAATGCCACCTACTTATTTTAAATAGGAAATAGTACATTAGTTTGCGATTGATTTGACCAATCTTTGTTGTTAAAATATCATTTATTGCTTTATACATAAATTAACCATGGTATATTCCACGGCAGAAATGGTTGAAATTATTGAAATATTTTTCGGAAATAATCAGTGCGCTAATAGAACAGCACAAATTTTTAATGAACGACATGAGAACAATAATGTGCACCGAAAATATGTTCTAGAACTTGTAGCTAAATTTCGAGAAACTGGATCAGTCGCCAATAAAAAACGTAATATTGAAAATCCTATAAGGAACGAAGCAACAGAAGTGGGGGTTTTAGGGCAAGTTATTGTAGATCCTACATTAAGTACCCGCAAATTGCAAACTTCGTGTAGTGTTAGTCGACGTACTATCCAACGGATTCTAAAGGCCCATAATTTTCATCCGTATAAAATTCACCTTGTACAAGAACTTAATGAAGACGATTTTGATAAGCGATTAGAATTTTGTGAAGTTATGAGTGAACGAATTACAAACGATGAACAATTTTTATTTAACATTTGCTTTTCCGACGAATGTTCCTTTTTTTAAATGGCGAAGTAAATCGTCATAATTGTCGATATTGGTCGGACTCTAATCCCAGAATTTACCATGAGGTACACACACAGCAGCCACAAAAATTTAATGTTTGGGCTGGCATTTTTGGCGATCATTTGGTTGGTCCTTTTTTCTTACCTGGAAATTTGACTGGTGAAATGTATTTGGAATTACTGCAAAATGCCATAGATCCTGCGCTAACAGATGTAATTGAAAATCAGAATGATGGTCGATACTTTGAGAATATGTTGATGTTCCAACAGGATGGTGCCCCACCACATTACGCATTAAGAGTTCGGCATTATTTAGATCAGACCTTTCCAGGTCAATGGATTGGTAGAAGAGGTGCCGTTGAATGGCCCCCAAGATCGCCAGATTTATCACCTTTGGATTTCTTTTTGTGGGGTTACTTAAAAAGCAAAATCTATGCTACTCAGCCAACATCCTTAGAAGATTTACGACAAAGAATTGTGAATGAGTGCCATCAAATTACTCCTCAAATATTGCAAAATGTCCGGCAACGTTTTCAGCAAAATCTTTATTATTGCATGGAAAGTAATGGTGGTCATTTTCAACATTTACTCGGCTGACAGGTCAGTTCATTCTTTATTTTTTAACAACTTTGCTGCTATGTATTGATCTCCTCTTACGATGATGTATTTAAACTTTAAATCAATAAATCTCCAAAACTACTGAATTGAAGTACATGAATTTTACATCATTGTAAAGGGCGTTGAAAGATCTTTTAAATGATGGATCATTCGACCCCCCTTTCCATTTAAGATTTTAGGGATGGTGCCACCCCCGCTTAGGGGGCTGCAAATGTTAATGTGATTTTATGCCAATTTTGTTTCCCCCTCGATAACAAAATTGACGGGTCCAAGCGTTTTTTTTAAAAAGGAATCATCTGCCAGTAAATGCATCTGTTTCGTTTTCGGTGCGCCACCCTGTATATCAACCTAAATAGATGATTTTGACATTGTCCTATACACGACAATTATTACCAAAAACAAAAGTAATCTCTTGCTACAGCCTCCAGACAGAAACGTGGAACAGAACTTTCATATTTCTGTAATTTCGAAGTGCAGTAACATTTCTCTTACATCGACTAAGTAGTTTATCTACTCATAATATAATCATTTACTTATCGCATTTATCAACGTCTACAAGAAAAATGCAGTTAAACTGACTTCTCTCCGTTCTAAATATACTCTTGAATTTCTTCCCTGTCTTTTAATTATTTCTGCTTGGATTTAAAATTAAATTGAACACATAAAACGATAATTAAAAGTAAATTATTTTTAACTAGAGTAGCTGGATTCGTGTGAGAGACAAACGAAAGAATGCCGTTAATATTAATTTGGTTAACATCTGGTTTCTGCGTTTAATATAGCGAGTGATCGCTGTTTTTAGAACAGTTCACTTAAGAAATATGTGGATCATGTTGTCTTGCATTTGGTCACTTCTCAAATTTAATAGGTTGCAGACAATTAGAAAATAAAGAAAAACTGTATGTTTTACACAAAGCATTGTATTAAAATTACCTCAAGCCTATCAATGACCATTAACTACTTAATCTGAGGCGTTTTTTTATTAACATCTGTTTCTCTGGCGATAAATTAACTAATTGTGGTGATCGTAATGGGAAGTATATAGGTCAGATTATCAGATAACAACAATGGAGTATTTACGAACACATTATTAAATTTTGTTTTATACATGTGTTTAAATAAACAGTGGAATCAATTCGGAAGAGTATCAGTTGTAACGTATATTATTAAAAAACATCTATCACATTTCTAAAGCGCTACTACGAACCAAATATAATGTTCTTAATTTCTTCGGTGATAATTAAATAAATAATAGCAACATCAGTGAGTTATTTTCATTGTATTTGTTTGAGGCTCTGTTTTCGAGTAACTATGAACTAAAACTTAATAACAGATTTTAAATTTCAAGTGACACTGATTGTGGAATATTGACAGATGATATTCACAGAGATCCTGATTACAATGTTAATAGCAATGGGAATGAAAAACATTGTTTTATGGACAAAATTGAACACCACAAAATTCTTTCGTATCGTATATAAGTTCTTTAGATACGGAATCTGAATCTACAGACAGTCGATCAACTCTCATTGCAGAGTCAACCAACCTTAATCAATTTTTCAAGAAATCAATTTTTGATTCAGTATGGTTTGATCCGAAGTAATGAAGTAAAGAGAAGGCGCCCAAGAAAAAAAGTAATCATGTTAAGAAAGCCTGCTATGTCTCAAAACCAACAAAACTGTACTTACGCCACTTTGATTCTGACCGGTCAAGTGTGCAACAGGATCGAGAAACTGATCCCTTCTTGTCCGTGTGCAAAGCTCAGAAGTAAGCTATGTATCTATTCGCAGTGATCGCGAGTTTTTTGGGATGTCTAATGAATACATTACCAAGGGGTGAGCAGGGAATTTTCAATACCGCTAAGCTCTGAAATTTTAACAACGAATACTTTTCAGGGTGTAACTCCTGCTCAGAGAAAAAGGGGTAGAGAAACAAAGGGGAAAAGAAAGGATTGTTGGGATAGTGGCTGACACCAATCTGCAACGTGCCATTGGACGCTCCCAGGACTTGGAAATTTCATCATCTCCACAAACAAGCCGTACACCCGATGTATAAATATGAGTGGATTCCAAGTCAGGAGGGCAGTCTTCCGTTGCATCTCCTAGACTCATCTAGATTCTGGGAGCCCATCCTACTCGAGCTCTGCAAGCTACACCTAGACTCTGGAGTCAATTGCAGTTTCTTACATAACCTCTTTTTTATATCCAATCCAAAAAAGATTCTCACCGAGTCGAGCTGATATTCACAGCTACTGCTGGTGTCAAAAAAGTACACTGAAGCTACTTCTACTACCATGTTGTTTGAAAAACCACTATTCTTTAAAAAAATTCCTACTTCTATTCCAGAAAACTGTATTTTGAATATAGTACTCGTGTAATCGTGTAGCTAAAGATTGAGATGGATTCACACACGTGTCGTAGAGAAAAGGCATTGTCCAAACCCGGAAGCAGATTAGTTGATAATTCTGTGAAGAGTATTAAAATTACTCAGGCTGGGTATATGTTTAGGTTGAGAATTTTATTTAAATAATTGATTTCGCGCGAGTAACTGACATTTAAAATCGCCGGTCGCTTCAAGTACAGTTCACTCGATTCGAGTAAACGGTTGTTCGTTCTACACAAAAAGTACTTGCTTTGAAACATTTTTTTTCTAGGGTGTACAGATTCTGGTAAATCTATGTTTTCTTCCCCCCCCCCCCTTCATACGAGAAGCGGCAAACTTTTTTGCTTCTTTTGGAGGTCGTCTCGAAATTGAGATTCTCAACAAAATTCAGCTTGTTTTCAGCCTTTCCTTTCTTGATGCGAAATAAATTATAAAGAGTAAATATATAAACTCAAACTACATTTTTTCTATTTCTTAACAATTTAACAATTTCTATTTATTTTTATATGATTCATATGAGCTTTCTTGTTATCTTTGATGTCACATTTTCTACTGAAATGCGTAGATAAAGATAATTCTTACATAAACGCACGAATATGCTAAATATATAAACATTGTATTGATTAAATTTATAATCGTTTCCTTTGGCTGCATTTAATTATTTTCATCAGTTTTATTCCTAACTTTAAAATAAATTTTCGGTTAGTGCGTCATCAGTTGATGGGGAAACATCCGCCAGCTCATCTTATTTACACCACGATTTGATAATTTGCCAAGAAAATACAAAGGACCACCCATTGTAAACCTATATAAAAATGTGACTCACTCGAGCTCAGAGAAGAAAAATGCATCGGCTGCAAAATATATGTATACGCAATGAGTACAGCGGATGATACGAAAATAAAACCTCTTTAAAATAAACGTTTTTCCAACACTTACAATTTATAGAATATCAGAGAATTTGAAAGGATCTAAGATTAAACAAAATTTTGGAAACTTTCACAGTTTACTTTAAATTATACGTCTTACAAAGCTGACCTAATTGCAAATCTCTTTATAAACATTGAAAGTGAAAAGTGAAACTTCTAATTTTCTTATTATTTAAAAATAGATCAAGAAGTTCGCATTACAACATAATATGAATTATTAACAAAGGTACACATGAAATTTTATCTCTAAAAATTTGTAAGCAAATCAGAATGAAAGAAATAATCAAAGTCAATGTGTAGAAATATGAAACCAATATATATATATATATATATATATATATATATATATATATATATATATATATATATATATGAAGTTAAATGTGTCGATAGCAATTAAAGTAAATTGTATACTCACGCTTAATCAAGCCATTAAGAGCGATGCTGGGAATATTTATATTCCACTATGCATCAACAATTTACCCATATAAATTACTATCTTTCTTGTACTCATTGCGTCGAGTAAGGACGATAAATATACGAAAATGGTTGCGTTTCGATTTAATTTGAGCTTCTTACCACTCCCTGACACGTGTTTCTGGGTCTTCCCGTCATCAGAGAGAGCTTGTAAGAAAACTCAAACTAAACCAAAACGCACCGACTATCGACACATTTAACTTCATCTTTCATCACTAGATGTCTCTAGTAGCATACTCTGGTAATTATTTTTTCTATAATTGCCAGAGTAGTCGGTGCGTTTTGGTTTAGTTTGAGTTTTCTTACAAGTTCTCTCTGATGACGGGAAGACCCAGAAACACGTGTCAGGGAGTGGTAAGAAGCTCAAATTAAATCGAAACGCAACCATTTTCGTATATATATATATATATATATATATATATATATATATATATATATATATATATATATATATATATATATATATGTAAATGATTAAATCCCTTAGCAAAAGCTTCTATCATTTTGTTGCACAGATACTCAGGTTGATACAAATTCAAACTCAGAAAGTCCAACGAATGTCTCCTAAAACTTAACCACTGCAGTGGTTAGCGTACAGAGGTGCCACCTACTTTTGTGGCCATGAACGAAAACGCTTTAATAATATCGTTTTCTGTCCTCTGGGCTAAACGAAATGTGTAAAAAGATTTAATCTTTTACACATTTCGTATAGCCCACTATAGAAAACACCTACGCAGAGCACGTTCTAGTATTGAAGTAAAAGTTGAAGTATAATACACTTGCAAATATGTGGTTGCCAAGTTCATCAAGCATTGGGTGACGCTGACTTATTAATAGTTTTAACAGCTTTTGTTGAAGCTAAAAAAGACGTTGAATCTTGTGTTATTTGTGATGACATGGACCTACTAGTGTTCTAACTGCCCACGCATCATCAGAGAAAAAATAGAAAATGGTGATACCAAAGAAAAACAATCAGCGGGGAAAAGTCTGCACTATTGCTGACATTCAGCGAGGCATTGGGAATATGGAGGATGCACTATTGCAATATACCCCTTTACAGGATGTGACCCGGTATCAGCTATCTACAAGAAGGGGAAAATTATACCGTATAGGAAAGTGCAAATAACCGATGCTTTTCGTAGAAAACTTCTAGTCTTTAACGACTCCAAAGCTGACCCAAACATAGAAGATTTAGATTGTTTTCGCTACCAGTCTTACTTAAAGGCTATTGCGAAGCAACCTATACATTCTTTGGTTAAGTTAGCTGCACTACCCCTCACTTCAGGAGATTCCAGCCACCATTCGTTCAAAACCTACCATCAGGTACAACAGTGGCTGCATGAGAAGAAAAATCCACTCGAGTGGGGTTGAAAGAAGATTAACGAATACCTGAATGGGGACACAAACATCATAGACGAAGATGTAGAAGAGGAGGATGTTGTATTTGAAGAGGATTAAACTGATGAATAAGTTAACTTCTAGATATTCATGCGGCATATTCCATAGAAAGTTCAGAGTAGGTTTCTCCGTACCACAGGTTTATATGGAATAAGCCCGTAGAAGCCTCTTTTCCCTTAAAAAGTAGCGCCCCTTGAGAAGGTAGTGAGGTTGACATGGAATATGGATATGGAAAACCTTCACTTTTACATCCTCCGTAACTCCAGAACCGTTGATTTTAGAACAATTATAAACCGGACCTTTCTTGTTATAAATTTTATGTAGAACCTTTTTGTGTAAAACCTTCTTCACGCTAAACCACGTAGTTTTCGAAATATTTGCGAAAAACCTAAAAAACTTATTTACCGACTTCTCCCCTCATTCCCACAGAAATAGTGTAACTTTTGACTGAACTATATGTGGGCCATATAGAACAATTTGGTGTTGGAGAATAACTTTTACTTTGGATGTCAGTGTTTGGGTCTAATTATACCATACTAAATGAGGATTCTGTATTAAAATGTAACTTTTAGCTAATGGTTAATTATGATGATAATTCTAACAAATAAAACGTCAATAACATAACTGTGAGGACTATACTGTAAGCCAATAATATTGTTACCCGTATACATTCAATAGGAGACGTATACATTATATGGGATGTACAGGGATGTACAAGTATATTTACCATTTATATAAATCACTTAAAGAATCCACTCCAAAAGATACGCATAATCACAAAGACATTTTAACGCCTATTAAATTCGCTCACAACTTGCAGATTATCTTGTTTAGGTGGAATCCCACCTAAATATTCGTTTACAATGTGTTGTACAGCCTATATAAAATTTTTAGAAGTTTTAAAATTTTTACCGCTTGCATTCGATTTATATCGAGAAAATGTACATTATCCTTAAATGTTCACATTTATCATGTTTATTTTATTTCTCGTTTGTCTAATGGGAAGCTACGAGCTGATCGATAATTTTCTTATTTCCTGTCAATAATTTATAACTCGTCAACACGCCTGATGGTTTCCTTTCCCCTTTTTATTTCAAATTTCAATGCCATTTAACACGAAATATCATTATATATGAAATTGGTTGTTTGCAGAAACTCTGTTTGCAAAAAGTATTACAAAATAGAAGTGGCGTAGAATTCATAAAGAACTTATAGGAAAAAAATTAGAAAATTACTGTTTTTGAAGTTTAATTTTGATGATGTCTTCAAAAATATGTTTTTTATGCAAGGCCATACAACTTTAAATACATCGATATATCACTAGATAAAATAAAATAGCCGCAATTAAAATTTCGAAAAATAAAAGTGAAAATTTTGACAAAATTAAATTCCAAATTTTATAGAGAAAAAAAATATTGCATATTTTAAAGCTTTAAAATTAAGATACGACGAAAGTGAGTTTAAATCTTGCGGATGGTAAAAAGTGAAGGAAGTTTAAAAGACACAAATCATATTGTAATAATTGGCGACATATTATCACATTATAGGCTGTGATTAACATCAAATTGATGAGCTCAAGTTTAAAAATATTGACCTGCTTTTACCAGATGATCTCTAAAAGCGTATTAGTTTCAACTAGACAGAAAAGATGCAAGTCACTGAGATTTTGGTAGTCTAGTTCCACAATTTTAACGCTTACGAACAACATAAAGGCAGAGATCTCTTTGAGGTTTGAAATAATTTACTGGCGCAGTTTTTGTATTGTCGAGATGTAAGAGCAATTACTGTAAAAAGTAATTGAAAGGTAGGTCATGTGTAAACTAAGAAGAATTTGTTTGTAGAGAGCTAAATAAGAAATACATAACGTAGGATTGTCGGTAATATGGAAAGACGAAATTGCAAAAAGTATTACAAAATAAGAGTTCTATAGAATTTAAAGTGTTGTCACATAAATAAAAAATATGTCAAAACGGATTGATTAGTTAAAGTGTAGATGTTTTCTCGAACTGTGCACCCTTTTTTTCTATTTCATTGTAACATATTAGTAAGGATTGTAACAATCGTAACCTACTAATGGAAATTCAGCGGGGTTCTGTACGAACCAACATGAGATTGAATCAAACTATAATACAGGTAACGAATAGTACTGGTTGGAAGTTGTATTTTATTTCTCTTGATTATTTAAATAAAATCCGTTTATTCCTCTACAACTGTGCAGTTAATTATACAAGTGCGTGAAAAGTAGCGGACCGCGGTCGAATATTTCGCGAAATAAACATCGTATCAAAAAACTAAAAAACAGGCGTTTAATATTTTTCAAAAATCTATCTAATGGCACCATTTTTTTATTGCAGATTTGGATTCTTTATAAAAAATAAGAAATATTTTTTGAACAGTTTGATAAACAGCGCTCTAATTCGGAAAAAAACAATGTATCGTGATACCCTAGGCAAATTATTATAGAAACGGTTGTATGTCTCGAGTAATACACTTCCAAATGAAAAACTAAAAAACATGTGCTTAATACCTTTCAAAAATCTACCGAAAGCATCAAACAGGACCCCGCCCTTCTTCTCCCTGGGGGTGTGGTAGGGGAAAACTTGGAAATTTTAAATGGAAAATCATTTTTTTTTACATTTTTTTATTGCAGATTAGGATTCTACGTGAAAAAGTAAACAAGTTTTATCTGATTTTTTTCAATTCGCGATAGATGGCACTGTAATCACAGAAAATCATATATAAATCAAAAGTCTGCAAACTAATTTTATAATACTGTATACAGTTTTTTAAGAATGTTTTGTAGAATCAGAATTTGCAATAAAAAAAGGGGGTTAATATTAAAGATTACAAAGTTGTCCCTTCCCCACCTCCAGTTAATATTTCAAAGTTGCCCCTTCCCCGCTCTAGGTAGTATAGCTTGTGGGTGCTGTTTGATGTCATTCAATAGATTTTTGAAAAATATTGAACACCTGTTTTTCAGTTTTTCGATCCGATGTTCATTTCGCGAGATATTTGGCCCTCTTGCTTCTTTTCACACACCTTATATAAAACCGTTTAACCTATATTCTATAACACAATCTCAATCTACTCTCTGCTCTAGTCTTATTTTTAGAAGAAGGGGTTGACTTAACTATAGACTTAAATAGTGCGCTGCACAACAAAACTATCATTTTAGTGTAATGTAGTAACACCCTTTTGATTCGCTAAAATGATTAACAAAAAAACATAGTTAATAATGTTTATAATATCTTTATATATCTCTTAAACCTAGCAAATCTAAGAATTTATCGAACTTAGAATCGCGCTATCTACCCACACATACAATGTTGTAGAACCCCAGCTCCGAGTGATATGTGTGTTCCAATCATCGAGCAAAAAGACAAAAGAGGGAATGTAAAGGTAGTGGGGGCAAAAATATTGTTAGACAGGAAGTGCCATCTTGAGAGGTCACATTAAACAAGGAAAGAGAGACTCTTTCCTTATTTAAGAAATCAAATTTAGTTGGGTTATGTTATTGTTTGTCCCAACTGTCACACGAAAGATTATTTGTATTTTCTATTGAAGTTTTTTAACAATTGTTTCACATTTTAGACTATTATTGTTATTATTTCATTAAAACTTTATTATGTTCTAGTGTTTAAAAAGTTTATTATTTATTAATATTATGTAATATTAATATTATGTAATATAACAAATAAATAGATAAATTAGAACCCCTACACCACTGTATGATTATTGGGAAGTGTCATGAAATTTGAATTTGGCGCATTCGCATTTCCTGATATGTCCGCCATCAGAGGCCACTTTTTTGGTCTCCTTTTCATAACGATTAGATTCCCTCTTTTGTCTTTTTGCTCTATGGTTCCAATAGAACAGTGGACTCACATGTACGAAGATCAAACCGGTCATATGGCGTAATGGAGTGGTACCTATCTGACTCACAAGCTATAACCAAACCACCTCTCCTCATCGCAGGACATAACGAATGGGAAGGCTTTGTACTGAAAGTTACTTTGGATGTCCTGGGTAATGAAACATCCTGTTTTACTTTATGTGGTTAAGCTACCTGATTTTAGGGATAGCTAGAACAGCTTTTCTGCCTATGAATGATTAAAGATTAATTTTTACATGACTTTGGACTTGTATTCCAAAATGTGTGTTCCGGACAGCGGAGTCACCGACCTAAGTCAGTGACTCATAGCGTTTTGCTAGAAGATGTAAACTTTTACACATTTCGTGTAGCGCAAAGGACAGAAAACAATTTCAATAAATTTTTTCAGCTCATGGCCATCAAAGTAGATGCCACCTTTGTACGCTTACCACTTAGGTGGAGAATATTCAGGAGACGTTTGTTGGTCTTTAGTGTTTCATTTTGTATTCAGCTAAAGTGTGTAGTGAGACTAAGAGGTCGGTCGAAATGGCATCATAGTGCGATGTTGTTTTACCAATTTAAACCACACATTTCCCGACATTACAAAAATTTTAGTTCTGTTAGCAGCATTCCTCTTTTTCACGGGACTTGTGTTATATATAAGATTATCTATATTTTATTGCATCGTTTTATGCTTCTACTTACTATTTAACTTCTGTTTAAAGAAGAAAAATTCTCTAAAAATTTAAAAATAAATCAAATAACAACAGTTACTATTAGAAGACTATTACGAAAAAACTTAGTATTTGGTGGGATCACATCTGTTTTTTAGCACGGACTCGATTCTGAGAAGCATGCAGTTCACGGTATGAGCTAAATCTTCTGTTGTAATAACCTTAAACCAGTTTTGAATAATGGCTTCTATCAGTTCTCTCTTGTTACTTTTGTTTAGGCGTGATACTAATACTTTCAGCATTGATCATAGATTTTCTGCTGGAGTTAGATCGGGGGCTATTTCCAGGCCAAGTCAGAACAGTAAAGTCATGGTTTCTCAACCATTCCATGGAAGTCTTGGCAGTATGACAGGGCGATCCCTCCTGCTGGAAGATGCATTGTTGAACATCTTCAAACAAATCTGATAGTCGACAGCAGTTTGGCTTGCAGTATTTCTCCCTGATATTTGCATTAATATTGCCCTTTATTAATGCCAAACGTCCAACTCGGTTAGTGGTCATACAAGCCAATACAGGATGCTTCATAGTGACCGTAGTATACTGGAGCAAAAGGTCTTCCGCGTTCGGCGGCGAACAAACTTCACTACCAAAGATCGAGATTCTGGTTTTATCACTGCAAATTACCTTACTCCATTGTTCTTCTGTCCACTCCCTCTGTATCAAAGCCCAATCAATGTATTTTGCCTTTGTCTTTTGTTCAGAAATGGCTTCTTTCTAGGGGTTCTTGCTCGCAATCCATTTTCACACAAGTTTCTTCTGATAGTGCGGTCTGATATTTGTAAGCCAGTTGATTTGACAATAGCATTAATTTCATTTGCGGATCTTCGACGAGCTTCTAGCGACAGGCGGCATATTCTGCGCCCATCGTAGGGACTAACTTTCAGTTTTTTTGCTTGTTCTTTTTGTTGATTTTGTCGTTTCAGTATTATCATAACGTTTACAAAACATTACACCTGATTTAGTGGCGCCACCACCCAATTTGTTTGCTATTTCTGGATATTGTAACCTTCACGAAGGGTAGTAGCTTTGGTTCTCTTTCCTAACGAACAGTCGGTTTCTGGGAACCATTATCGTTCCATCTGACTGGCTGACTTGACTAACTAGCGAACCTCTGACGCGATATAGTATTGCCAGTGTTGCCATTCACAAATCTCAAATTTTCGGCATTTCGCGTGAATTCAGTTCCATATTTTATTAAATAATGTAAATATAATTAATGTAATTATATTGATAAACTATATAAATCACGATCATGAGACGAGTGTGACTTGAAAAATAATAATTTTTGTACGCTCGTATGAATTTTGTGCGAAGCCTCGTACAACTAATCTATCCGTGTATTTGTTATCATTATTATTTTTTAATCTTTTGTATGCAAATATCCATTTTGTATCTTAAATTTGAACTCTATTAGGCTTGGTAACTTCTTTCCACGTTTTGTTTTCATTTATTGATATTAATTTCTTTTTTACTGCCTCTAGCCAATTTGTCTTATCTTTTAAATCATCAAAATATTTTAGACATCATCTACAAATTTTAATGTGTTGCCATATATAGTTCATAATCCTTTAACCTTTCAGGATTTTTTTTTATATCAAAATAATTTTTCAACAAGTTTTATATCACGTGGCAGTATCATTTTTTCTTGTTCAATCGTCCAGAATCGATATTCATCCAGTGCATCTCCTACTATAATCCATTTTTTAACCTTGGATTCGAATTTTTCTTTACTAACTTCTTTCGGAATATGAGTAATTGCGACGTATTCAAATATATGTACCAAGTGGAAAGATACCCTCTTGTGTTTTATGGTATGTTTTTGTTTTGTATGTAACTATAAAAAAAGAAGATTGCCCTTTTTTAGAAAAAAATAGAAAACTGTGGTTTTAAGTGATTTTTTTATCTAGTTTTTGTTAGCTATCCGCCTACAGATTCATTTACAAAATACTCCAGTACTTTTATGTATGTCCAATATAAATAATTCGTGTAAATCTTGTATTTACGTCCGCCACTGAATTGGTATAAAGTAATTATCACCTCCTTGTATAACTAGAAAAGTACCTACTCCAATTAAATTATCCAAGAAATGTATGTTTCTCTGATTTCTCATCCATCGGTGCTTTGCGTGACGAAGCTTCCTATTTCCTGCTGTGGGCTCATCGAGACAACTAACTACAACCTGCTAAGAACACGAATTCCTCGTTCTTTTGCAATTTCGGGGACCTTGACTAACTTTTAACGACAGTATCGGGCTCTTTAAATTAATAATAAGAAAGTTGCAAATTGCATTAGCTGCATTTGCGAGTATCCTTTGTTCTATAGAGATTAGGAAATCGAAATGATTAACTAGCTATTTGTTCGGCACAGTTTATAAAACTGTAAGAGGTATTAAGGTTTTGTGCACTGTTAATTTAATTCAATCTGCGTAGATTTTGGATATTAAGTTTTAAAAAACTATTTTAAAGACAGATAAAAACGAAGACGAAATTGTTTTCTTCTAAAAAATGTCCCAAAATTCATGAATTCATAATTTTCCTAAAAAACACATTGCTTATGAAAAACTACAAATCTTTAATCGCTTCAAAAATTTTGGGGTATGGAAATATGTATGGAATACCATAACTTGGCATATAACAAAAGCATTTTCTACTTAAGCTGATACATATTCTTTCTTCTTTCAAGTTTTACCATCACTTTATTTGTAGTGTGTGTGAGATATAATCGAAAATGTTCATTCGTTTGAAAAGCCTTTCCATGCCATAATGTATGGGGATATAACACAGTTCAAATGTCTGCCGCGGCTTCACTGGGTGGCACGCATCCAAAATGTCCAATTGACTCTGGCGCATAAATCAGCCTGAATTTGACCAATGGCATGGATTATGTTGTGTGACACGTAGCGCCTCCTGTTGAAACCAAATGTCGTTGGTATCCATATCATCAAATTCAGGCCAAAATTAGTTATTAATCATCGACCTATAAGCATTCGCTGTTGACGGTGACGGCCTAACCAACATCGTTCTAAAATAAATGTAGATCGGTGATGGCGTCAGCCTAAAATCTACACAAAACAGTTACTTTTACTTAAAAAAACTTACTTAAAAAAACGATATGTCTAAATAGTAAAACTAAAATGACAATAAGTATAAATGCGGCTCAATTTCGTTGAAGCAATGCTAAATTCTTTCTTTCAAATGGTTAACGTGAACTTGATAAAATAAATTTTAGACTTGAGGAAACCAACCTCAAAGAAAAATGAAAGTAATGACATGATCTGTCATTAATTCACGAAATGAGAAATTATAAAACCAGAAAATGAAAATTTTGTATTAACAAACGTCTCTTCTTTGGTTTAATTATAGGAAATTTTGCTATTTATATGATTTTTTTTAAATCTTCCAAAAGTGGCCATGTTTATTCCCGAATTAAGTGAGTAAAACTGAATTTAAGCATAAACCTGACTGCAATATCTTCTATGGATATCATCTTGATATTGTTGTCATTAAGAGTGTCGACGAAACAGGTACAATTTGTTACCGACTTCATGAAGACACCAAAAAGTTCCGAATAAAGTGTAGAATTACACTTGGTGATACTATCTCTCCGAAATTGTTTACATCTGTACTCTAATCAAAATAGAGGATAGGAATTAATACAAATGGGGAAGATCTGAACCACCCAAGATTGGTCTATGACACCTTCTTAATAGGTATCTGCTAGCGTTAGTAAAGCTACAAAAATGCTGAAAATAGTCTATGAATCGTCAAAAACAATTAGCCTTAAAATTAACACCTCAAAGACCAAATTTATGACCAGCCTTGTAGCATGATACTATAACTAACAAGATAAGTCAACGCGCATGTTCTTGCATCTCTCTCGCACATCTGTGACGTAAGCCCGAGACAACTTTAATGATGCCAAGTTAAATGCTCTATCTGTTGCTTTCCTGTGTGCTTCAAAACGTAGTGAATGAGATTTTATTTATTTATTGATGTAGTAAAGACTTTGTATATTATATTGTTATATAAATTTTGTGGTGACAACATTTAGTTTACTGTGTTAATATCACCTAATTTATTTATCGTACGCAACTTCATCTTGACTACCTGTAGCTACTTTATAAAGAAGACTAATTATTGGGTTGCCATAATGTATTATGCAGTGGTGGGTTGTTTAAACAATTATAATAAAAAAGTAAATCTTATTCGAAGTGTCGTTTTTTTGTGTTTCCTAGAGACAAACAAATGCGTGAAGTATGGGTCTTCAAGTGTTTTCAGCGAGACAAATTTAATGTATAAAACGCGAGAATATTATCAAAACATTTTACAGAAGCTGACTATTGTTTAAAAAAAACTATAGTGGAATATTATTACTAATAGTATAATTAATTATGAAGTTGTCACTAAAGAGATCTTTTCCTCGCTAAACCTTCCTAGTGGTGATACAGAAATTAACCCTGAAGATTTAATTGACAGTCATCAAGATTTTATTAATTCGAATATAAAGACCTGGAATGGGATGAATTGGAAAATTTAGCCGGTTTCATTGCATTTAAGTTACAAAAAAAAGCAATACTGGGATATATTCCGGACGCTTGTTTTGACGAAATTGTTTACTTGGGTAAACCACGTTTCTGAGGGTAGTTTACTCAAACCAACACTGGAATTTGTAACTAAATGTAGTGAACTGGAACATATTTTTCGTAGTTATAATGGTAACGAATTGACAATAACTAAAAATGATTTAAAAAAACCTAATAGAAGCTGCAAAATATGTAAATGTTAGCGAAGATGTAAAATTACTTATTTTATATGTCAAATATATTTTAAAATACTAATTCTAAATAAAAATATTAAAAATAATTACAATATCCGCAAGAGAAAAATCACGAAGATTGTAAAATAAATGTCTAAATGATATTCATAAAGTCTGAAGTATGACCTGCTTTCCTTATGTTTCAAATTCTTTACATTTTACCGACCTTTTATATTTAATTCATGTTTTGTAGCAATATCTATTTTGTTTGTAATACACACAATCAAATCGAAGATTCATATATTTCTTTAATTAATTTTTCAAATTATTTATTAATTTTCAAACCACGTTTTCACAGAAAGTAACTAGTTATGACTTCTTAGTGCAAGATATGGCATCGAGGTATACTTACCGTTAACAGTTTAAGTTTCGAAGTTGTCCATTACAGTAATGGAACAACGTTGCCATATGATGCATCGTTAAAATAAGATCCACACAAGTCCCCCGAATTGTCTCGCTATGACGTCATGTGCAAAGTCGATTAAAATTAGAACGGCAAGTGAGCATACCTTGTTTGTTATAGTATCATGGCCTTGTAGTAAGCGATAAAATTCAAATTTAAGATCATAGTGTCGGTCAGGTAACAGCTTACAAATATCTAGGGCATGAGATTCATACAGCTGAAATACAAAGAAGCATAAGTCTTAATGGGCTCCCTTTTGGCAGATTAAACATTTTTAAGTTTAATAGACAAAAGATAATGATTATTGATAGAGCCAAAACAACAAAAGCGTGGAAACTAAAAATGTTGCTTTATATGAAGCAGTCGATTATTTTATGTACCTCGATAGCGCATTAGTAACAAAGAGCAATATGAACAAGTAATTCAACATTTTCAGATGGACAAAAGAGCTCACCAACCTCTCGAACTCACTAAATTGTGGAAAAACACAAATAAAGCAAAAAATACCAAGATTAATGTAGTTTTTCTAAAAGTCAGTGTTGGCTGCGAAATTTGGAACATTCGAAGGTAAGTTGAATCAAAATTGAGGTATTTGATATGTGGTGTTCCGTAGGAAAATGTGTAGAAGAAGGTGTCGAATAACCTGGATACCTAAGAGAACAAACACATCCGTTTTTAAAAACCCACATCGTATTTCTAGTTATGTATAAAGATATTAACCTTTTTTGATCATATCACTTACGTAGACAATATGAGAAGCTAATGAACCAGGGAAAATAGGAGAGGAATAGAAGCAGATGACGATCATTAACTAGAACCAGAAGGACTCATACAATGTAGAAACTAATAGATACAAACTTCGTAACTACAGTAGAAGCCACGCAGTATTCATCAATATTCATGACTCCTTCATCTGCAAAAATGTACAAGGTATTCGAAGAAGAAGAAATTTCTGCTTTTTCGGTCATTGTATTATTACTTGGAACACTTTTCATCCACTTTTTTTATCTTCAGTTAAAAATTTAATTTCATCCATGGGTTTTCCTTTTTCTCTTTCAAATTCTCTAGTTGTCTTTGGTCGTCTTCTTTTTGTATGCTTTCTTTATTTCTCCCTTGTACATTGTAATATTTTTCACACAGTTTAAAAAATATGAGTCCGTCACTGTCTTACGGCAATTTTAATTATTATGTTTCACTCTAGTCTAGTTTCACTTCTTTTGATCGGTTTGGAGGTTAATCTATCATTAGGTAACAATACTTATAACTGTTCGTAAATTTGCTATGCGTGTTCGACTTTCGATTTTACTGCACTTTTTTAAGACCGTGAAATTCGCTTTTTTGGTTTATGTTTCTGAAAATGGTACACGTTTCTTGTGACACTTTAAATATAAAATAAACATTCATTGTTTTCATTGATGATATTTGTTTGAAGAAGTATTTTTAAACAAATAATGAAGACGATAATGATATAATAATTTAAGGACTAAATAATTGCGAACAAACCAGAAATTTGAAGATTTTGAATTAAATCGGTTTTTGTTATTTCAGTTTAAGGACAGGTTCACATGAAAAGCCCTTAACGTGCGTCTTGATAACGCATGTTTACAACTACACATACGTGCGCACACAAGCTAACGCGCGTTTTTATAAAGCGTGCAATGAACGCTGCGCTGGCGCTGGACTGTTGTATTTAGGGTTTTCTCAATTTGTCCAGTAATCGTCCAACATAAAAATGGGAGTTTTTAATAAGGAATTATTTATAGACGACATTGAAAAACGTCCTGGGATATGGGACATGGCAAGTAGCGTTTATTCAGATAGAAACTTAAATTTTCGTCGTTTCTGCTGTTGGTATAAAATCACCGAAACACCCTAGGGTTTATGTTTATGTTTAATATACTGGTTACATCCCACACCAATAGTCATCATCATCATGGCTTATTCACTCCTGGCGGAGTGTTTGCCGCCCTTTTGGGCTCTCTGATTCATTTATTGCGGAGAATCAGTCCGCTGTTTTATTATTATAGCAGCGTGTGTGTCTTGACTCTGTCTACAATTTTCCTCCATTCTTTCCGGTTCTTACAGCGCCCCTTCCAATTGTAGATTCTCAGCTTCTTTATGTCTCCTAAGACTTGATTCTCCATCTTGTTTTGGGTCTCCCCTTTGGTCTCTTTGTTGTTGGTCTCCATTCAGTTATTCGCTTTAGCGTAGAGTCTGGGTTAGCTCTTTCTGTGTGTCCCAGCCACCTGAGCCTTTGCGTCTTCTCGAACTTGATTATGTCTTCACCCTCGATGACTTCTTTAATTTCTTCATTGGTTAATCTTCTAAATTCGCCTACACTTATCCCCACCGGTCCCATTGTTCGTCGAATTATCTTTCTCTCTAAGATTTCCAACCTCATTTCATCTTTTTGTGTTAGGCACATCGTCTCTGCACCATAGGTGATCACTGGTCTGATTGCAGTCTTGTAAATTTTTAATTTGGTTTTCTTACTAATGTGCTTTTCTTTCAGGAATTTTTGGTAGTTCCAGTAGGTTTTATTACCCAGTAGGATGCGTTCATTTATTTCATCCGTTCTATCATTTCTGTCATTCACCATCACTCCCAGGTATTTGAAACGGTGTACTCTTTCAAATGTATATGCACCAAGCTTAATTTCTTTCTCTATGTTCGTATTCTCTCTTGAACACTTGAGGTATTTCGTTTTGCTTTGGTTTATTACTAGCCCTCTCTTCCTTGCTTCTTTATCTAGTATTAATATTATGTTATGCATGGTTTTTAAATCTCTAGTAACCAGTGCAATATCGTCTGCATACACTATCAGTTGGGCTGAAGATTCGATAATCGTTCCCATAATTTTGGCTGCTCTTACTGCCCCCTCTATGGCAATGTTAAATAATGTTGTTGACAGGGAGTCTCCCTGTCTAACACCTACCTCCATTTGTACTTCATCTGACGGGCCTTTCCTTGTTAAGATTCGTGCCTTGGATTCCTTCATCGTCATTTTCGTGAGACTTATTAGTTTTTCTTGGATGCCTAATTGATTCATATCCTTAATTAGCTCCTCCCTTATTATACTGTCAAAAGCTTGCTTGTAGTCAATAAACAGTATATGTAGATCTATTCCGTGCTCGTAACTTTTTTCGACGATTTGCGTTACAATGTGTATTGCATCTATTGTTGACTTACCTTCTCTGAATCCATGTTGGTATTCACCTATTTTTGTTCTAGTTTCTTTTTCTATTCTTTGTCTGATCAAATTAGTTAATATTTTGAACATTGTATTTAATAACGTGATTCCCCTGTAGTTAGTGCATTTCGTCTTGTCGCCTTTTTTAGGGATTGGTGTTATCAGACCACGATTCCAGTCGTTCGGCATGCGTTCTTCTTCCCATATTCGTTCTATTAGGTTGTGGATTCTGTTGGCTAGTTCCTCTCCCCCTTTCTTGAAGAACTCATTTATAATGTCATCTGGTCCTGCTGCTTTCCTTGTCTTTAATCTGTTTATGGTTGCCAATACTTCGCTGTATGAGGAAGGCTCTGATTGTTCTCCATTCCTATTTTCTGTTTGTTCTTCATTTTCTGCGTTTTCAGCATCGTCTTTCTTTTTATCACACACCAATAGTAATATTCGCAAATTACATTGTTACTATTTCCTTACACTCTAAACTCTAAACCATCATTCTACACCACTGAAAAACTTCAAAATCATCTCAACGTATTGCCAAACCATAAGGACAGACACTTTTTTGTTGGTAAGTATAAATAAGTCTCCCATATCTGTCAAATCAAAAGACGGAAAGCCTAAGACTCATCCTCGATGAAAACTTATCGTGGGAAACGCACATAAAAGTCAAGACACGTCGACGCTTGCTTAAAATCATAAGTTTACATAATGATGTACAAATACCATATTTCCATATACCATAATTATACCAGAAACAGTGTTTTCTAAAGATAATAGATCCAATATTAAACAACGTGTTGGGAACAACAAAGGATAATGCAACAAGCGAATGTGTTAACAAACACAGATTCAAATAATTCGCAAGAATTTCCACTAAAGAGAAAGCAACTGTGACATACTTGAGGGACTATGGCAAAGAGTTAATTAGACATACAATTTACCATTTTAATGAGACTGAAGGTCTTTATCCTGTCCCTTTATCATTAAAGCTTTTGGAAAAATATTTAAAGAGGCGTACGAGTGGATTGGAAGTTTGAGTTCTCTCTAAGGGATTGTAAAAGATTTAAATGGAAGAAAACAAAAGATAACACTGGAGAACAATTTAAAAAAAAAAATTGTTGAGTTTAATTTTTAAGTTATTTTATTACTTTTTCAGTTACCCATGGGATCTTGTAGTGATACGTTGTGAGTGGCTTTGAAATAGTGCAGCGCATATCGATGTAAAACCTGTTCATATATAGCAATTTTACGATTCCCGGTCAAAGAACAAACATCAGTACATTTGTCAGTACATTTTAAATTGAAAATTGGTGATCAAGATAAATCATGGGCACCTGGGATAAACTTCCATTTGGTATACCTATGATTTGGAGAGAACCTAGAAATCATATAAATGATTGTTACTTTTTTACACTGAAAACGTCAAGACACGACAAGAGAAACAAATGTAAAATACAGTGTTCTAGTTTACCATCAGCTATACTCCCAGTGCGTTATTTAGCTGAAATTTCAGTGTCAGTATTCAATTAATTACCCTCTTTAGAAATACGGGAATACGAATCTAATGAAGATCAAAGTGACACCAACGATGAAAATTTTGAAACTGAAGATGATTGCGTTCGTAAGGGACTTGATCAGCAAGAATTGAATGATTTATTACGAGATTTAGGACTATTAAAAAAGTTTTAGAGGTGTTAGCATCAAGAGTACGAGAGAAAAGGGAGCTGAGGTATGTTGTTTTAGAATAAGAGAAGGTGCGTTTGTACAATATTTTCGAAGTGATGGTGGGTTTGTGTATTGCCATAATGTACATGGTTTAAAAAAAGAGTTGGAAATTTCAGCCTATAATGCAACTGAGTGTTTATCGATAGCTCAAAGCTTAAATTGTATTGTTTCCCACAATGGAAATTTATTGGGATCAGTTTCGATAGGCCATTCAGTTCGAGTGAAAAATATGAAGATAACAAGTTTTTGATCTGTTGCAATATCACACGCACCAATGGATCATATATGTCGACCTTAAAATAGTCTGTTTCCTCCATGAACAACAAAGGGAATATACAAAGTATCACTGCTTTTTGTGTATGTGGGACAGCAGAGTTTGTGAGACACATTGAGTACAGTCGAATTAGCTGCCAAATTTAACCTAAAATCTGGTGATCCAAAAATTGTGCATCAACCACTTGTTGACAGAAAGAACAGTATATTTCCATCTTTGCATATAAACTTGGGTCTCATGAAACAAGGATTTCCTAGCCTGTCATTTGAAAAATTAAAAGCCGCTATTTTTGATGGTCCACAGATTCGACAGCTTTTTAAAGATGAATATTTCACCGGAAAAAAAATGTGAAAAATTGAAAAGAATGCTTGGTTGGCTTTCAAAAACTTTGTTTTAGACTTTTGTTTAGAATTACACGAACACAGATTTAAGCTGAAATTCCAGCAGCACTTGAAGAGCATCACACTTCATTTTTTCCATACCCAAATTGCTGATTTCCCGGAAAACCTTGGTGCAGTCAGTGATAAGCAGGGCGAGCGATTCTACCAAGGTTTAAAGGTCATGGAGGCATGGAAGATCAAGGTAGATGGGATGTACATATGATAGCTAACTGTTGTTGGAGCATCAAGCGAGAATGTCCTTATATTAAACACTGTCTTTTTCTGTCTACTCTCACACCATTTATTCATATAAGCATTTCCATTTGTGCAACATGCACTAAACTGAACAATATTCAGTGCCGTGTGTCACCCGACATATCATTTGCTTTCGTCCATTTCGTTTGTCCTGCTATAATTCTACACTTTTCATTGTTATTTTTTTTTCTAAATTGTTTCTAGTATTTCGATGACAGTCCTCATTCTCTCCCTTTATTTTCCAAATGTTGGTTTGGCCTCCCTAATTGCAGGTTTCCATAAACGCTCTCTATTATCCTAATATTCCTACCGAGTATCCTCGGGAAGAGATTTTCTTTTGGGGTTATTTCGGGAGGTTGTAATGGGAGGTGTCAATCAATGTGAGGTCAATTAAACGAAAATACCGTATAGGTTGTCCATCCTAAAGAACTTTTAAAAAGTACATAGTAAAAAATTTAACGTTTTTCTCGAATTCACAGCTAACTTGAATTAGTGTAATTCGCGCAGAAAATTAAGAAACCGAATGCCAGAAATAGTAAAGAACAATATTTTTATATTGTTATAGTGAACTGTAGAAAAGTCGTATCGTTGAGAAAACTCTCAAAATATCTGTTGTTAGTGGTTCACCGGCAGTTGCATATACTTTTACAATTGATTGATTTTTATATGTAATATGTAATAATCATTAACTTACCCTCTTTAAATATGTAGATGATGTGGTTTCTAATCACATGCAATTAAGTTATATATAATACATATGATTTATTGGACTTTCCTACCTAAGTACTTCCTAGAATTCGCTATCAACGTGATTGAAATCGATTACAAGAGAAAATAATTAATTAAATTTAACTACATGAATTATGATTGATTGATTTAATATTCTTTACTATTCAAATCCCCGCGTGCTTAGATCCACTTAATCTTAGTAATCAGATGAACGATTAATCTGAATATTTTCTAAGCAAGAGCTATGCTTATATCAACTGCAATTATTTCGAGTGATGATATAATTACAATACATGGTTATTTTTATGTATGATATTATCTAATCTTTTTTTATTTATACCTTATAACATTTATAATTTTCTTTCATTTTTTCAAAAGTTATTTCCAATAATTTGTGATTGAGAAAACGTGTAAAGGCCTTTAATAATATATATCTATAGAAATTATTAAATATATATATATATATATATATATATATATATATATATATATATATATATATATATATATATATATATATAAGAAATACTGGATATTAGTGACTGTCGATATAAACAAACAACACAGTTTATTAGGTCTGCAGTCAGAAAGTTTGGCCGGGATGTTAGAGAAACACTCTTTTGGCTTTTGGTCTAGCTTTCCGAATTGTTTTATTCCTTTTTCAAGACACTGTAATTAGAAGAATGTGTAAATATTTACAATATATCACAAATTGTCAGTGCAACTTACTAGTCGTTGAGATTATTTATATAAAGCTATGACACTCAACATTAATAACACACATATAAAATATAACATATAAAATATTGAACAAAATACATTTTAAAATTTAGTTAACGATAGTAATTCGTTTGTGACATCTTTTAATGGTGTGTTTTAACTGATCCATATAGAACAGAAAGAAAAAACAAAAATAGTACGATTAAAATGTAATTAGGTGTTCTTCATGTTTTATTAATGGAAGTAGTATATTAAACCTGTCTTGATGGTATGCAACATGTTTTGCATGTAGGTGTATTATCGTGTGTATATGTAAAAGTAAATCTTTATTTTATTTCTGATGTTTTGTCAGTAAATAACAATAAATGTTGTTCAGTTTATCTATGTAAGACTTTTTATTTATACAAGACGTATTGGATTTTATGAAACACATTTCCAAGAAAACACGTTTTGAATGGTTTTTTTCTTTTGCCAAAATACAGGAATCCTCGAAATTAAATTCATGGTTAACGTTAATGCATGTTCTGTAAGCGCACATGCATTTATTTTTTTGGTTTTTATGTCGCTGCGATGTGAGATAACTCTACTGTGAAAATTACGAGATGATTCTCCGATATACACGTTTTGAATTGGCACACGGTATAGAATAAACAACATTTGATGACTCCTGTATTGTGAAAGGATCGTTTGTCGTTGTGTACAACTTCGATACCGTTTTCACATTCTATATATATATATATATATATATATATATATATATATATATATATATATATATATATATATATATATATATATATATATATATATATATATATGAAAATTACCAAGTTCTCGGAAAGAACCGCGTTGAGAATTTAAAACTCGACGTTTCGGCACACATTTTGTAGCCATTATCAAGAGGGATATGGTTCTATTCGAATTTGGGGTCTCAATCTGCTTACTCCCCTCACTCTTGACATACCAGTATCTTGTTCCGTATAAATACAAGAACCGTCAAACGGCACTGAGGTCTCAATCTGCTTACTCCTTAGTGTCGAGTGTCCTCGACCTGATATCCAACCTTCTTAAACAAGACGGTGCTTAAAGAAGAAACACAGCAAATATAGGACAAAATATCTAAGGAAAAATAAGATTAACTAAGAATGTAGGCGTCCATCAAAAAGTATTTAATGGGGCAGTACCTATATGAAATAGACAGACAAAAATCGGATATGAATTGTGAAACATCCTCCCTATTGGCCAGATTTTGCTTATTCTGATTTTTATTATTTATTCCCAAATATTAAGACACTGTTGAAATACATCTGTCGAAAACTTATTGTTGTAACATAATTTCCTTTATTAACTCAGTGACATGATGTTATTAAAAAACATCAAAATATTTCATAATAAATCTGTAAAATGTACAAAGTGCAATAAATTTGCGACACAACAAATTCTGATTTAATTACAGGAAGACTTGATGAAATAATAAGCATTTTACATAATTGCTGGCGATTTTTTTAATTACTCGACGTTCATTTTATGTTTGAGAACATTATTTTCTGTGTCTGTTTTCTACGATAATTGTGATTTGTGATTAGCGTAATACACAGCTGTGCGGTTCTTAGTAAACATATAAATCATGTAAACAAAGACTAGGATGTTTCTTGCAAGTTATTTTTTCTTAACGTTACGACTTGACAGGAGCTAAGGTTACATCTGAGAGAAGGATGGTAAACGAATATTTAATTGATGATAAAATAGGATTTATGTTATATTATGTAAAGACAAAGTTGTGAACATTCTTCGCCATTTTCCTATCTATTAAGTGATGGAGACGGCAAAGACGTAATCATAGAGAAATTGCGCGACTCAAAGAAATTTATAGTAATTCAATTGTTCTGCAATTCGCTGTATACAAAAAGCTCATTTCAAATGCAAATCATTCAATAAAATAAATACAGTAAAATATATACAAACAAATTAGATATCAGGACAAGATTACTTGGCTTCAAAAATTCTTTTAATTGCCTGTGAACACACGTAAATATTATTGAAGTGAAGTTATTTCTTTGTAACGTTATAAACGTTCCATCTTTATTAATTTATATTTAAATAATTATTTTATTTTAATTTTTTTATTAATTTATCAATTCCTTAACCTTCAGTTTCTTTTTTTACCATTTTTTCTTCAAAAAACAGTTGGCGCTCTCTCTCTTTCTGTCCGGTAAACTAAATATTCTGTTCTATTTTGACAGAAGAGCTAATTCCATCATAGACATATGTTCTATGGCATCTGTGATATACTTCATTGTAGTCACAACTTTTGTCTTAAGTCCACACTATTTCAGTAGTTTAAATGTAGTTGAAATTAATTAAAGAATGAAATATGAAATAAAGTTCATTTTTTATGGTCTGCAGAAATCTCTTTGGGTCTATGGGATAGTTTATTAAATAAAACGATGGATTAACCACATTTAAAACCAACCAACTAAACTGTAGCTGTCTTCAAGACCACTCAAAGGGCAAACACCTAAGATCTACTCACATAATCTGGAGGCAACAACATACTATACAGAAGCAAGCAACCCATCGATGCCATAAGTATCATTTCATTTTATTGTAAAGCTATAGACAGGGTTTGCTTGTGCAAACTAAGTATCATTATTTTGCTTTATGCTAAATAAATATAATTAGTTAATTCATTCTTTTATTTGTTACCAACTGAATTTTCATTGTTTAATTCATAGTTTAAGACAAGACGGATTTACACTTAAGAGACTGAGCTAGGCGAAGCATAGACCATAAGCTCCCATAGTTGATTGAGGTATTATTTTATAACAGTATTTTAATTCTTTTTGATAGTGTAATCGTTACATCTTAAGAAAATTACAAATACAAAAAGCAAAAAAAAACAATGCTCAAAATTTCATATTAAAACAGTGCACATTTCATTATTTTTTATTATTGTTTAATATTTAATGTCATTTACTACATACTCTTCACAAATCCTGGTCCTCCAAGTCTGGGGGTTTGAACGATGGGCCAGCACCCCTTCTTCTAGAAAAAAGTTATTTGCTAAAAATTGCGATCAAGAGCCTCGGAATAAGGACGGAAACAAAAGACGACGACTGCTACGAAAAAGGACTATGAGATTGGCCACATGGAATGTACAAGGTCTAAGAACCAAGGAAACTTAAGTTTTTCAAGAATTAGAACGACAACAAATAGACATATGCGTTCTTACAGAAACAAAAAAGAAAGGAAAGGGAAATGAAATCAAGAACGACTATATTCATTATTTATACAGTGGAGTTGAAAAATCATTAAGAGCAAAAAGAGGTGTGTCTATATCCGTGCATACAAAACTCAAAAACAATATCAAGAGTTAGGAAGAAATAGACGAGCATATCATTATGATGGATCTTGAGAAACATGGGGAGACGATAGTTATAATAGGAGTATATTATGCTCCTAGTGACGATTCTGATACAAAAGTTAAGGATGAATTCTATGACAAATTGCTTGACGTGTTGACCCATGTAAACCGATCCAAAGAAATATGCCTATTAGGAGATTTCAATGCTCGGGTAGGCAAAAAATTATAAGACAATGTGGTAGGAAGATATGGTGAAGACAAAATAAACAACAACGGAGAGCGACTCATTGATCTTTGTGAAACATTAAAGCTTAAAATAATGAATGGATTTTATCAGCACAAAGATATACATAAATTTACCTGGGAACAACCAAAGAAAAAGATAAAATCTATAATCGACTATCTCATCCAACCAGAAAACAAAAGGCTCCAAAAAAATGACGTAAAGGTGTATCGTGGTGCCGAATGCGGATCTGACCACTATATGGTGGTCGCAAAAATAACCATACACTACAGAAAAGTAAACAAGAACAAAATTGAACAGGAGAAGGGAGCAGCTTCCACAAAGATAAGATATAATATTGATAGCCTCAAACAAGAATCAGTACAATTCCTCTACAAACTTAGACTAGCCTCAAAACTAACTCACTTAACTCGAAGAGAAACAGCCGAAAAAGAATGTCAAGATATAAAAAATTGCATTCATCAGGCGGCCAAAGAGGCATTGGGGTACGAACAAGCTGACAAAAGAAAAAATCCTGAGTGGTGGAACGAAGAAGTAGGAAAATTAATTAAAGACAAAAAAAAGCTTATCAAACATGGCTATCCACGAAAGACTCAGAAGACCGTAAAATTTACAGCAGACTCAACAGGGAAGCAAAGAAGGAAGTCACTAAAAGAAAAAACGAAATGTGGGAAGAAAAATGCGAAGAGATGGACCGATGCTTAGGAGGAACCAAAGTGACACAAGCTTGGAAATTCATAAAAAGTATTAGAAAAGAAAGAAAAGATGAGGGAAATATAAACCAGATTCAAAATAAAAAGTGGGAAAAATATTACGAAACGCTATTAACAGAAAGTAGGCACGAATTTATGGAAAGACCTGACCATATCTTAATGACAGGAAACTCAGAGGTGCATAAGATAAACAAAGAAGAACTGAAAAAAGAATTGAAACAAATGAAAAATGGAAAAACACCCGGGCCTGGAGACATTCCCATCGAGTTGGTGAAACATGGACCGGATGCTCTTTTGGAAAGCTTAGTGAATATTTTTAATAAATGCTTAATTGAAGGCCAAACGATTCCAGACGATTGGAATTTGGCCCACATTAGCCCCATTTATAAAAAGGGAGACAGAAAAGAATGCGGAAATTATAGAGGCATTAGCGTAACTAGCTCGCTGGGAAGGTTATATGGTCGTATATTGAAAAGAAGAATATAAGAGGAGTATAAAGAAATTGAAGAACAAAGCGGCTTCAGAGCAGGAAGATCGTGCGTGGACAACACATTTACCCTTCAACAAGTAATTGAAAAACGAACAGCTCGAAACCTCCCTACGCATCTGGTATTTATAGATCTGGATAAGGCTTATGATACAGTTCCTTTAAAACTCTTATTTAGTGTCTTGACGAAAACGGACCTTAGTAAAACATATCTAAAAGCAATACTGAACATCTATAAATGTCCTCAAAGCACTGTAAAAACAGGAAATACTTCTCAAGGGTATTTACAGTAACGAAAGGCTTGAGACAAGGATGTTGTCTTTCCCCCACCCTATTCAAAATATATATCCAAGAAGCACTGCACCAGTGGAGACAAAAATGTGCGGGAATGGGGTTGAAGCTTAACAACCATTATCTGACAACGCTGTTCTTTGCAGATGATCAAGTACTAATTGCAAGCTGTGAAGAAGATGCAGATTATATGCTTAGAAAGCTCAAAGATGAATACGAAAAATAAGGGATGAGTCTAAATATGTCTAAAACAGAATATATGCGAATAGGCAGTGAAGACGAAGACCCGGATTTGGAAATTAGACAAATGAAAAGGTGCTACGAATACAAATATTTGGGAAGTATTATCTGCAGTAAAGGAACAACGGAACGAGATATAGACTATAGAGTGCAACAAGGCAGGAAGAGTGTTCAAATTCTGAATTCGATACTTTGATCCAACAAAGCTACTATGAGAACTAAAATGACTATCTACAAAGTAATTGTAGAGCCCATTCTTACATATGGAGCAGAATGTTGGCAAATGACAGTAAAAGGAAAGAAAAAAGTTGACACGGTTGAAATGGACTACCTGAGAAGAGCTTGCCGTATATCAAGAGTAGAACGTATACCTAATTCTGAAATTAGAAGAAAAACACAACTTCTGAAAGAATAGAAAATGGACAGTTAATATGGTATGGACACGTACAGAGGATGGACGACAACAGATGGCCAAAAAGAGTTATGGAATACAATCCAAGTAATAGAAGGAAACGAGGAAGACCAGCCAAGTCTTGGATACAAGGTGTTATGGAAACCATGAAAGACATAGCCATTGATGAAGACACCTGGAGAGATAGAAAAAGATGGCGATCGAAATGCGGGAAGCGGCAGAAGCTGTAGGATCCCCGCTTATATATATATATATATATATATATATATATATATATATATATATATATATATATTAATATTTAATGTTACTTAATATTCTTGTACAGTCTCAAGCTTAAACATGTTTAACCCAAGGTGGATTAACTAAACGGTAAATTGTATTTGTTCTTTTGCATATTTTAAACTTTTAAGATTTACTTAATCCATTAAAGAAAGATATATTATGATTTTAATATTTATGAATATAGTTGATATAGCGAATTTTATCTGTTTTATTATAATGATATTTGCATTCCATTTCTGTGATTTTTTTTGGATTCAAACTTTTAAATAAGTGGCGTCCTTTCTTTTTTGAAGAGTTGTTCTCTTCCTTAATTTCTTTCTTTGTTGTTTAGTATCTTTTCTTCATTACATTTCTCACCTCTAAGAACGACCGCGCCCATAATCTACCCGGACTGTTTCGATCTTGTGCCTATTGCACCCAAATTCCTATGGCAACGTTTTAGATCGTCAGTCCAACGTGTTGGTGTCTGCTTCAATAGGCATCATCTGTTCTCTGTTGGTCTCCATTCCAGTATCCGCTTTGTCCATTTGTTATCTGTTATTCAAGCAACGTGATCTGCCCAGTTCCACTTCAGTGTTGCTATTCTCTCTACGGCTTCAGCCACTCCTGAGCTTCGTCGTGGCTGACGGTTTGGGATCTTGTCTCGCATTGAAACGCCCAACATCACTAGGTATGGTACAGAATTTGCAGCTACAACACCTGCTAAGCGGAAAGCAACTGTGACAGACTTAAGGCACTATGACAAACAGTTCATTAGAAATACAATTTACCATCTTCATGAGGAGGTTGTCGTGTATAATTGAAACTTTTGCAGAAAAGGCTTAAAGAAGCGTATGAGTGGACTGTAAGTGTGAGTTTTCTCTCCAGGATTGTAAAAGGTTTGGGATTTAAATGGAAGAAAACGAAAGATAATCGACGTTTATTAATGGAACGAAATGACATTCTTACTCTACGTCTTAAGTATTTAGACAATATTAAGTACTACAGAACTCAACGTACGCCAAACGCCGAATAGTTGGTCAAATGATGGAAGTAAAAGTTTATTCAAAAACATTTCAAAGAGAAGTAGGTTGGTTATGATTTATGATACACGGTGGTGGGCAAATGGCAAAACTGAATGCTCTTTTGATTTTTACAACAGGTGCCAAATCGGAAGATTATCATGATGACATAAATGCAGAAAATTACAAAAATAGTCTTAAAAACAGTTTTGTCTGTAGGATGTGTTAGTAATACTGTTGTCAGCAATAGTAGACATTCTATCAGCTTTCATTGTCTTTTTGTCTCATGTTGTTGATGAAAATAATACACAAGTATTTATTATCGCCAACTGTTGTGTAAAAGTATTTCTTTTTGATTTCTTTTTTAATGTTTCCGAACCGTCTTATGTCATTAGTATTCAAGATTGCCTCCTTTTCCGGTCTTTTCATTTTTAATCCTTTGAGTTACGTGTTTTGACGTCTGAATTTTAATTGTTGTATCTGTGATGGTTATTGTTTGATTAGATTCAGAAGCTATCACGTTTAGACCAATCAATTAACCTCTTTTATTTATGTTTGTAAGCTACTGGCCGATATAAAAAGTATATCTTGTGGTCATATTACATTCGTGCGGCCACGCCACGGTATTATTATAATACGCCATTATAAATGCATTGTCTGTTATTTAAATGAGTGTAAGTAGCAATACTGTTATCTTCATGGTTTTTCTATCGAAAAGAATTTATCATCGATAATAGTGTGGTTAATTATACATGTTGATCATTATTTTGATTGAGTGACATTTTGATGAGTGTGATAGTACTGCATATTAATTATCTATAAATAAATGCGATTGTTGTGTACAATATACGAGAAAAACTTAAAAAGAATATCTGGAAAATTTTTCGTGTTCATTCTTACGCGGTCTTTATAGGAATTATTTGTGAATTGTATCTTTCAGTTCTTTTTTAGTAAAGAATCTTCTTTAAATATTGGAGAAATGTTTCTCCATATTTGCATGACATTGAACATGACCAAATGAACACTTCATTTAAACTTAAATTTTTTGCTTGAAAGTATTTTTTAATTAAAGCAGCTATAGTTGTTTTGGTATGATTTTCATTCATTCCCTTTCTATCGAATATATTCTGTCACTTTTGTAATAAGAAAATCTTAAGTCGCTACCTCCCTTTAATAAAACGTCCCGAAAGAAACAGTAGGCGAAGGCTATAAAAAATGTGCCCAGGTGTCTCGGCTGATACCTTTTTTCACCTTTTAATTTATAATGGACATAAATATGGATGGCAAATGGTCCGCTACTTAAAAATTCTATTAGGTCTGTTGACCCTCATTTCTCAGGTAGACAGGTCTCATTTAGCCCTTTAAAATATTTAAAATGCATAGCTACTTAAAAATTAGGGAGAATACTTTGGCGTTTTTGAAAAGCGAAAAAGATTAATTTTTGTGACTAAGAAAATAAATCTTTCCCATGTTTCTCTTCTCATCGATGGATATTGTCGATTATTCTGGGAAAACATTCTTTATGTTTTTTTGTTTCATTAAATACTTTGTTTTATAATCTGCTGGGGATATCGTTTTCCCTTTGGTATGTGGCTCGAAAATGCTGATTTTCGCAAGTTTAACTAGCTTCTATTAATGAATTATAAAAGTTTCATGTTTTGCCATTTAGAGAAAATCCACCTGGCAGTACCTACCGCTACATAACGCAGAGCAGCTTGATGAAAAAGTTTAATTATTTTCCAAATGATGAGATAAAAAACAACATACCTATACTGCCAGTTAAAGTGTTAAATTATTAAATAATTAAAAGGTTTTTTTATTCATTTTGGTTCTACAATGCGAAGTTACTAGTAAACATTGATTCGGTGGGCGGTAGATAAGGTGGAAATTTTTACTTACTAATTGACTTTTAACAACCTCCTTTTTATTTTACGGTTTGTCACAAAGTATAAGAAATGCCCAACTTTGTGATTCACCAAGAATTTATTGGGTATGAGTGTTTTGGAAGGATTGGCCTGTACATTTCTTTTGTAACAGTTTAACAACTGATAAACTGAAGAAGTTAGACCTCACTTTTTGCTTTTTTTTACTATTACTTGTTTTATTTTTAAAGTTTTAATTCGTGAAATGTGATATAAATATATATAACTGTTTTGGATGGGTTGGAGTCAATAAAAGGGCTGTTGGTTAACTATTTTTTTTATATCGAGCTTTCAATTGTCTTCACAATTATTATCAAGAGAAAAAAGACAAAATATCTTACAAGTTTGAACTAGAAAGAAAAAACAATTTTTGTTAACTTACCAAATAAAAATTAGTTTAGTAAATAAAAATTGCTGCTAATACATCTTAAAAATAATTAATATAAAAATGTCCTAATCTAATGAATGCTTCTCTGAAATTTTTAGTATAATTTTGAAAACATTTTTTTAATACAAAAACAATTGAATTTATAAATAAGTTAAAATAGCAACCAATTACAAATAAGCCTCAATGTCATAAATGCCAACTTAAAATTTTTATTTTTGACAATTATATTGCCAAAAATAAAATTTTGTTTAAAAATTCTTTTTTGTTTAGTAAAAAAAGAAGATTTATTCACCATTGACAGATGTCTGAAAAAATGTAACAGATATATGGAAAATTAAATCAAAATGTGACATTTTACAAGTTTTATATATAAATTATAAAGAAAGAATATAATTATAAATTTTGCTTAGATTTTGAATTTCTGATCTTTTGTTTAAATTATTATCACTTTTGCTAATACAAACCATTTCCAAAAAAGTCCTTTTGAATTTATTACTTTCACTACATAAAATTTTAATGTTATCAAAATCCATAATATGGCCTTTATCGATTACATGCTCTGCCAAAGCACAAGATGGTTTTTTAATTCTGCAATCACTTTTGTCAGATATAACACGATTTGAATGATTTCTTCCGGTCTCACCAACATATTCAGCCTCACACTGAGTACAACTAATGCTGTATACTAAATTCGTTTTTTCAAATTTGTCTATAGGATATTTAGTTTTGGAATATAAAGATGAAATAGTTTTGATGTTCTTTGTTGCTATTTTTATATTGTCAATAACCTTTAGTGTTTGTATTAATTTAGGTGTTAATGATGGTATAAAAGGTAGTGAATGATGTTCTGATTGTTAGATACAATGTTTTGAGATTTAACAAAAAATGGTGTTAAGTTATTTATATTACCAATATTAGAAAAAAGCATCCTATGTAGCATATTTGGAGAATAAGAGTTTTCAATTAGAATATTTTTTAACAATTGAAGATCTTCTTGTAGATAATCTGGATGAGAAAGTTTTAAAACACGTTCTTTTAATCCTGTTATTCATTCAATCCTTAAAAAGGTTCATTTTCATCTTATTTGGATGATGAGAGTAATAGCTTATAAATCTATTACTACATATGGGTTTTATGAACCATCTGGTTTTCAACATATTGTCTGTATTTCTTACAATTCTCATGTCAAGGAATGGTAGAGAATTATCTACCTCTTCCTCAACTGTAAATTGTATATGTTGATTATGACTGTTGAAAATATTGACTGTTTCATGAATTTTGTGTTTAGGAAGTGCCAAAACTAAATCATCTACATATCTTTTAATAAAAGGAATGAAAAAAGTGCAATTGCTGATACAATCACTGATAACATCATCCATGACATAGCTACTTAGAATGGGTGAAAGACTAGATCTCATAGGACTACCAAAAATTTGTTTATAAAAGACACCATTAAATATAAAAATATTAGAATCAAAAACAAAAGATGTCAAAGTTAAGAAGCGTTCATTAGATTAGGACATTTTTATATTAATTATTTTTAAGATGTATTAGCAGCAATTTTTATTTACTAAACTAATTTTTATTTGGTAAGTTAACAAAAATTGTTTTTTCTTTCTAGTTCAAACTTGTAAGATATTTTGTCTTTTTTAGCAGCTCTTGATAATAATTGTAAACACAATTGAAAGCTCGAGATATAAAACAATAGTTAACCAGTAGCCCTTTTATTGACTCAACCCATCCAAAACAGTTATATATTTTTTCCAAACGAGTCACAAGTACTTTTTTCTTATTCTTATAAATATATATATATATATATATATATATATATATATATATATATATATATATAAAACAGGAAAACAAAAAACAAAATAGGTATCGATGGAAGGCAACCGTACATACGTATTTCTGACTGTTGGTCATCTTCAGTACGGTGCAGCCAAGTTAGAAAAGCAGCATGTTAACTTGGGAAAGGATCATTACAGGAGCAATACGATTTTTGGCATTAGAATTAGAAGATCCTGATGGTTTCCAGGGCAATAACTAACAATAACCACGGAGAAAGCTACAGCTACCTGAGGAAAGGAATGCCAAACGCAATATGAGCGTGGATTTTTTGCCATGGAACTTCAAATTCTGATCATTCTGTGTGTCTCAAAATTCCAGACCTGATAGATTTCTTTATTTACAAAAATATATCATCTAACTATCTGGATATCAATGACGGCTCGAACATGAACTCTGATCACTTACCGATAATTTTAACTATGAGTGATACAGTGATCAAAAAAGAGTTCAATCCAATATTGACTAATAAAAGAACTGACTGGGAGAGCTTCAAAATAAACCTAGAACACAAAATTAATCTTGCTGTGCCATTGAGAAACACGAGGAAACTTAATGACGAATTAGAAGTTTTTATAAAAAATATCGAACAGGTAGCTTGGGAAAATACACCCACAATAACTTCTAGAATAAAAGGGAACAACTATCCAAAAGAAATCAGAGAACTCATAGTAGAAAAAAGGAAGTTAAGAAAAAAATGGTAGCAATACGGAGCTCCACAAGACAAAACTAGTCTAAAATATCTCCAAATAAAGACATTCTAGCTCAAATTAGCCCCGAGTCATCAATGTTGCTATTACGAATATACAACATACTCAAATAGACAAAGAAATGTCACTGCAATTTTACCATTACGTCAATAAATTGTTTGATGTTTGATTCCATGTGTGCCACAACATCTTTTTTTATCTAACTACACACAATTTACTTCTGCAACTGATGTATCACAAAATTGTAAATGCTAGTTGAAAGAAATTTTGAAAATTATCTCAAATTCTTAAAGTTATGCAAGATTATTATGTAAAATGTGATATTTATGTTCGTACTTCTCGACACTTCTTCGTTGTGTTGTTTTCCTAGCGTACCTGAATATATTCCTACATAAATCATAATTAAAATCATTTCAAAATTATCTCTCAAAACTAAAAATTTCATTCCAACTTGTTCACAAACCTAATCGTCTTAACCATTTTTAGAAAATTTAGT
Organism: Diabrotica undecimpunctata; assembly: GCF_040954645.1. Classification (NCBI taxonomy): domain Eukaryota; kingdom Metazoa; phylum Arthropoda; class Insecta; order Coleoptera; family Chrysomelidae; genus Diabrotica; species Diabrotica undecimpunctata. The sequence goes on along the minus strand of NC_092809.1, from coordinate 131,676,263 downwards.
AACCAATAAAATATTTTATAGATACTACAAATCTTTGTGGTGTCACGTAAGTTTCCTGTAAGTCTTCAGAATCAAGGACGATTCGTTACTGAGAGTTGTAAATCAGATGTGCCTACTACTCTTCAGTAGAAAGTTGTAACAGAGTATTCACATTAAGTTGGACATACCAATAAAATTCAAGATAAGACTATTTCGAAGCATAGACATGTCTAATAGGGTTTAAAAAATTCTAATTGAATAAAGGATTATTGCTTTTAAAAACTGACAAATGCTTAAAAGATATGTATTAAAAAATACAAACAAAACGAACACAGACGGCAAATAATTTTTTTTAGATTCATAAATACATAGATGGTCATCTTAGAACAAGAAGAAGAACAAAAAAGTCATATTAACACAATAATTATTAATTACATATAATATATAAATAATGCGATACTAATTGCTAGGAATAAATAGGAAATGCATCAATGGTGGAAAGAAATAATTTAAATGAAAATGGATTTACCAAAAAGAAAGAAGAAAAAAACATTTAAATAACAATATAAATAACAATATGTAAAGGGAATTTACTAGAAAGATATCTGCACACAAAGGCAGAGAAAGCCCGTAATGGAAAATGTAAACTAAGAGTCTGAGATATCAAGGAGAAGAAATGTTAAATTTGCGTACACTAAGTGAATAACTACATTTGCACTTAAAGATATAGGCATAGAAGTAACAAAAAATTTCCATTTACCGTAATAGACAGTTCAAATTTATTTCAATTTTCCCCACCAAAACCTATCCGCTCCGCTCTGTATTCCTTGACGATATCTCGACTTTGTTTAGTGTATCACATTACCTACACGTTGATGAAATGTGGAATAACAACGGGATAGGTGTAGAGCAACTCCGTCTAAAAATGTCAAAGGCTCGTTTCCAGTTCTTGCTTCCACTGTCTTGTTGCTAACTGCAAATCAGCTTACACTCCGTATAAAAACGTTACGATCTATGAGAAATTTGAAGCTTTCCGCGGAAGGTGCAGTTTCCGCCAATATATTTCGAGTAAACCCAATGAGTACAGACTAAAAATATACGCTTTAGTAGATTCGAAGACATATTATACTACCAATTTAAAACTGGCATAACTGGCAAGCAATACTGGCAAACAACCTATTGGTCCATATGCTGTAGATAATTCAGGACTTGCAGTTGTTCAAAGAATGGTTCACTCACTCTACTCTCTTACCCTTGCAGTGTAATATCCCCAACTTCAGTCTGTTAAAAGGCCTCCAATTGTACATTAACTCCAAGTGCATCTGAATTAATATCCTGTTGTCTGTTGTCTAGTACACTCTCTTTTTATAGTGCAGTGTAGTCTAAGATGTTTCGTTAAGGGTGTAGTTGTGTAGTTCTTTGAATAATGCTGTGAATGAAGATTTTGATTTGAAGAGGGCCACTTTGCTATCTGCTTCTTTTTCTCTATTTCAGCTGCCTTTCTTTTTCTGTGATAACACTATATCATCATCTAATGTATGATATAGTGCATACACCAAGTGCTACGGCTAATGTTTATAAATAAAATATTCTAGATACGCTTATAGCTCATAGCTTGTCTGTCAGCTTGACAATTTTCGAATAATTTCAAATATTCGTCATACGAATAAATATCTCCATTTAGTTGGCATATTGAATGGACCTTGTGGTAAATATTATATGGTAAAGATGATACGTAGAATCTTCTGTTTTGCAACATACCCCTGATTATGCTTGTAAGTCTGTAGTGAGGTGGTATGTATTGACAAATGGTTTGCAATGGTTCTCCTTGTATAGAATGTTCAGTAACCATTCGTTTCTCAAATCCATTCTCGATATACTGCGTAATGTTCAAAATCCGACTGCCGCAAGACTTTTCTGATTTAAACCTAAAATTGTTCCGGAAAAATGTTTTCGTAAAAAATATAGGAAAGTCTCCTCAGGACCATTATTTCTAATAATTATGTGGTGTAGTATCAAGACTGAGCGAAGCTTTTCTGACTCTTGATGATTTCCTCACTTTCAGAAATTCTTCTTCAGGTTCTTTCTCCTATCGGAGGTTGGAAATCATCATCGCTATTTTAATTTTATTGGCCGGGCTTCTGAATAATTTTAATGAGCTGCAACCGAACCACTCTCTCAAATTTCTTAGCCAGGATATTTTACGTCGTCGTGGGTTTCTCTTCCCTTGTATCTTCCCTTGCATAATTAACTTAAGTAATACGTACTTCTCGCCCCTCATTATGTGACCCAGATATTATATATTTCTAATTTTAACAGTTTTTATTACTTCACATTCTTTCTTCATTCTTTGTAACACCTCTATATTAATTACTTTTTCAGTCCACGTTATTCTATGAATTCTCCTGTAACATCACATCTCAAATAAGTTTAATTTTTTTATTTCAGACTGTTTTATTATCCACGCTTCGAGATGCCTTTCATGCTTTCAGGAATACGACTGCATAAATTTTCCCCCGAAGTTTCGAAAGGTTGAAGCTTTCAACACAATTTTACTTTGAACTGCAAGTGCAACTTTCTGCAATTGGTTGGTAATATTTCCAAAAAAATTTATCTGTTCTGTCCTGATATCAACTGGACCAAACAATTTTTTTTCTGTCATTTGTTGGATAGCTGTTTACAATTCTCCAAAGGTGAACATTCTGGATGGGAAATTTTTTACTCTTGTTACAATCTCTTTTGTTTTCCTGCTCATAGTCTTACTACTTAGTACTTAATAATAGCTGGCTAGCTATTTGACCTGCAATCACGTTTGAGAGGTTTAGACGTGGTGCAGTAGGGTCGTTATTAAGGTGTTTATTAACCTTCCACCGCCCGTCTGCGATTATGTTTTATATCGAGATAATTCAATAGTTTGGTAAATTTTCCTATTCTGACCTTTCAGGAATTTTATAAGGTATGTAGCTAGTCTGACTGATATCATCAGAGTGGATCTACGCTGTACTTAGCCTGCTATTCCTTCACGGTTAAGCCGGTTAGTTTTAAAACGAACTGAATGCGGTGGCTTCGAGGTATATGCCTCCGTGTCACTATCGACAATGTACAAAATTCTTTTCGAAATTATAACTGCGTTGGAAAGTACCTTTCTCGGGAGAGAAATGTCTCTAACTGCAGCCATGATTACGATGTGCTGCTTTCTTGGAATAAGTTCATCCACCACTTTGGTTACCTGTTGTTGTGTTGTGCAAACTGTCTTCCTGACATAAATATTGTCAGGATTATACCCTTCTCCATCTACCGTTGTTGAACAATGGTCAAACTTTGGGTTTTGGATAAGTATTGACATTGACGCTAGTTATCTGAAACAGAGTTAAAGATGAAATTCATCATTATCATCATTACCACATTATTAGACATTTCCTCTTCCGTCCTATATCTAGCAACTCTTCTTCATCGTTTAACTTCGATTGATTTTAAGTCCAAGTTGTCCAGGTACCCAAGTTTCAGTCTACCTCTGTACCTCTAGTACGTCGTCCCATTGGTTCTCTTGAGTCAAACACTTTTCTCACCGTCACAAAATGATCAGATAACTAAGACAGGCGAAGACAACGATATTTTTGTACGACGATATTTGTAGAACGTAATATAAATTTATCTACGGGATAACCAAATTCTCTATAGATACGCCAATGTGTATGCAGGACACATAATAAATCGTAAAATTGTTAAAATTGTAATAATTAATATTTTTGTATCAGAATTAATTAACAGAGTGTATCATAATTCAAATGGCACCGTTTAGGAATTAACGATATGTGTATACACTAAGAAAAAAAAAATGAAAGTACCGCTGTCTCATTACCACAGCAATTAAATTTACAATACTGATACATAAGCAGTAACTGCTAACGGTATAATTTCATAATGTGATAAAGTATTTATTGATATGCATTAAGCTTATTGAAAGTTCGCACAGGATGTTTATAGAACCGTAAAGGTTTACGTCTTATTCTTATTAAGAAGGAATTATAACAAGGGTTGTACTTAAGCTGAAGAAAACGAATAGAAACAAATATTTATCATCAACAATGGATCTATGGTATTTGACAATGTTTCGTGGATATGAATGTTTTATGACATACCCCCATTTTTTTAAACAGTTTTTGAAGGACTTTTTTTTGTTCCGATAGAGATTGTAACATCTAGCTCATCCATTGCACATTAAAACCTCTCCTCAGGGGTGTTGTTCGTCATAAACTAATTAATTTTGGAGAAATCGGGAATTATTAATAAAATAGGTTTTGCAAACACATCTCTTTATTAATTGATAAATTAATAAAATAACAAATTAGAATTTAATAATAATTAAAAAATTGAGGTTTTGATAACAGAGAATTAAGAATCTATACACAAATTCAAAGAAAGAAAGAAACTTAGCTTAACTTCCATAAGAGATCCTGCTGTTGCTCTCTTCTCAACTCGATCCATAAATTATCTGCATCAAAACCATGCCTCTATTTTCTTAAACCAAAAACCACGTGTATTTTCTCAAATCTAAACCAGGTGCATTTTCTCAAATCTAAACCAGGTGCATTTTCTCAAATCTAAACCAGGTGGCTGGAAAAACAAAAGCCGATATAAAATTTGTCATGACACGAGTTTTGTCCAACAACAGAAGAATTCTGGCAAGCGGAAAGCTCTTCTCTCTAAGACCTGCATACCGATTCAGAATTCTCTGATGTTGCCAAAACTCACGAATTAGGAATTGCAATTAATAGATTAATTAATTATTAAATGGAAAACGAAAAAGCAAAGTTGTATGATTCATGCTAGTGAGATTTATATTGAATTATTATTATTACAGCAAGTATAGGTAAAAAGGAAATATGTAATAATAAAAATTCTAAGCGGTTTTTAAGTACTAGCGTACACAAAATTATAAGAAAAAATAACAGTGCTCATGTTCTTGATTAATGTATAAAAATATGTTGTCGTTGTAAAAAGAACAAAGTATTAAACTTACCCAGACTGTTGGACGTTTCTGACCACGAAGATTTATTTTTATTGAGTACCTTGTTGGTTGCTGGTTTATTTTAACTGGAAGTAAATCGAATCGGATTCATACAAGTAAATTATTTAGTAGTGGGGTTTCTGTTTCTTGTATGTAAGTAAAGTAAGCGCAGGTACAACTACGAGGGGACTTAAGAAATTAATCGGTGGATTTATTTGTAGTAGGAAAATATTGAAATGAAATATAGGAATAAAAACAAAGGAAAAAGAAGTTATTATCAACGGGAATCAAATAGTACGAGCAGAAAAGAATAGAAAGTACTTTGAAATTAATAAGAACAAAAATGTAACGTTTTAATCGTTACAAGGTACCTCTCTATTGTAATCAGTCATCTTTCCGTATTCGTTCCATTGCGAGTTCTAATAAACGTTGGACATTAGAAATGTTATGTCACGTTTTCACGAGCTATGTAAGGAGGAAGTCTCAAAATGGTGATTGAGGCCTTTAGCACGAGCCATTATATCTACAACATGCTGGCGATATCTGTCACGATGCTGTCTAATGGCATTTATAAGCTTAGTCTTAACTATGTCCTCGGAAATGGAATTCCTTTTTGTTCTAACCAACTCTACATGTCTGTGTACTATCCTTCGTGATAATCCCCCGTTTTTTTTTTGATAAAAAATTAGTGCACTATCGTCTAAAAAGTCACTCTCACTACCTATATGAGCGCCAATCAGTCGTTGCCTTTTACCCGTTGGTTCACGTAACCCTGTTGATAAACTATCGACAAATGCTTGACGATAACTCGTTACTATACAGTAGTATCTTGCCAGATCTTAGATACTATGTGTCCAGCATTCACCCGCGTTTTGTCTAGATAATAAATATTTTTATGGACAGAACGAACCTATCTAATAGTGAAAATATTTTCATCGCCATGACTCTCTTTGCTCCTTTTTGGAAAAACATCATTCTCCATTACCTCTGTCCGAAGGGATTCGAGGGTTGGCGCTTTATTCTCAAAAAAGAAAGAATGAATAGTAGTGCATACAAAATGTTTCTGGTACTCATCCAATTCAATTTTTTTTCCAGGACAATGTACTTTTGGAGCTTGCACAATCCCAGTCACCTTTTTTTACGTACAATGCGTTCAATTATCGACACGGATACTCCCTTTAAAAATGAACAATGAGCTACACCTTCCACTGTACGAAGTGTATTTTTTAAATTATTCATGCACTCTAGAGACAATCTGCTTTTCTTCTACCGATATAAAAAAACTTCCGCTTTCTTGGTACATTACTTGGACCCGCTACGGCATCTATTTTAGTGCTATAAAAAGAATAAACATCCATCATGTTATTCTGCTATTTGTCTGTTGTTTACTTACCTCTAAAACTATTTAAAAAAAGTTTATAAATATAATAAAGTCTATTTAATAAATATAAAACAAAGTCACATTCACAACATACATAACACATCATGCCTATGCAGATATGGACGCTTGATGATAAGTTCGCACCGGTATGCAGAAGGTATATTGTTACAGAGACAAATTTTTTGGAACCATCTTACTTTTCACTTATCCACATTATCGAAGCATACACAATAAAAATGACCCCGGTAAGTACCGGTAAGAATTTACTTCTGACATTTAACATCGTTGCCGTTAGCTCTTAGTTCAGTTTGTAGATGAGTTACCTTCAATTAAAAATTGTTATAATATAGGAGGAAAAATTACAAAATAAAAATACAGAAATCTCAAGAATACGAGAAGAAAATTCGTGAGAAGGTAAAACGGTGCTGCAATCATAAAATTCAATAATGAATTAATCATGGGAACATAACCGGAACCGTTCAAACACAAAGGATACACTGAGCGCATATTGAGAAACAAAGGATACACTGAGCGCATATTGAGAAGAGCAGAAGTTTAAGACCAAATGCGCTGTAAATAATGTTTAAAAGAAAACTTGGAAATATAAAAAGTGTCCTCATATAAAAACAGTTAAAACTTATTATATAGGAACCACTTACATAGAGAGCATCATACCTAATATAAACGATTATAAAACTGAGATGTCACTAGTGAATAGCTTTCCAAACAGTAAATAAAGTCAATTTTCTAAGAGCTGCTAAGCAATGCACTGGATCTGTTTCATTAACCTTTACTAATTAAATAAATATTCCTTATGGAAGATTTATCAATCATTAGTCATGTTAGTCATTTCTCTCATCGTCCAAAAATGTTATTCTTGCATCCACCGACTAGCTAACGCCCATGCAAACGTATTAATATCTAAATTGTTGTGCTTAAATGGTCGTATGATGATTCACCTTACCAAGTACATACAGGCTCTGTCTTAACTACCGAGAAACTTTCGCTTACGTGTTGTGTTTCGCCAGACACAATAATAATAATAATAATGAAGAGACTGTTCAAAATCGCAACATTATAAATATGAAAAAGTTTATGAATAGGTTGCAATGTTTAAAGATTTATTTTTAAAATTTGCTGAATGCAGAATTCAAGACAAATCACCGGCGATTGATGTATATAGAGTGTACACTGTAAAAGTACTTAAAACAATTAGGGAATTAAGGCCTCTTTTGGATAAGATTTAAACAAACTTCTCGATATGTTTGTCTCAATAAACGCTTTAAAATCACTTCTATTTCGCTCTTTTACTGTAGAAAAAGGAAACACGATATTCCAAAAAAAATATTTTTAAATGGTACTTTTACTACTGATGGTCAAAAGCAAAACCCTTAGAGCTCTTGTTAACGACAACGGTCAACGGGTCGTTTTTGACACCGTCCCGTCGGCCGTTGCTCAGTGTCTTTCAGGTTCTTATGAATGTTTGTTCACGCAACGGCAACCAACCCGTTGGTTAACTTTTCACCGTCTACGTATCCAGTACCCCTCGGCAAGACGTTCGACGGGCCGGTACCGTGAACCCTCAGTGAACCATTTTAGTTTATGGAAGTGTGTTAACGGCGTTGGGCGAGCATCCGTTGTTTCAATAAATTTCTTCCTTTGTTGCCGCAAAAATATGGATTTTGCTATGAAAATTTTAATAAGTGCGGTAGAAAATCGACCTGTGTTGTGGGATAAAACCACGGAAAGCTATAAAAATAAACAGCTCATGTATTAATTTAATTTAATCAGCGATTTAATTTATCATGTACTATTCCTAACAATTTGCGGAAAGTTTCTTGACCCATTCGGAAGTAATTGAAGAATTTTGTTTCGTCTTTTTTCAATTCTTCGTAAAGTGTATGGAAAGCAGCATACTTTTCTCTTTCTAACAAAATAGGATGTATCCATATTTTTGTTTTACGCTTCTCCCGTTTCTTCTGCATTTTTTATACAAATAATACGCTAGTATAACTTTTTGCTTTGACGACAACATGATATAACATATATTGCGTGCACTTGTTACTTTAAAACTGACGATATTTCGGAGATTCCATACTGTCAACGGACGCATATCCCTTGAAATTTATGAACCGTCGACACGGGTACCCGTTTAGCATCGGCCCGTTACCCGTTGAAAAAAACGTTCGTTAACAAGAGCCGTTATACTACCATGAAACATGGACCATTTCAAGACAGATAAAAACCTCATGCACATATTTGAACGAAGAATCAATCTTAAGAGTAATATTCGGTGACATCTGTGAAAAACGTGTTTGAAGGAGGAGGTATTATGAAATATATTATAAATACAAACTAGTAAAGTAAAGTAAAGACTAAGTTGGACAGGACATCTAGCAAGATCACAGCAGAAAAACCCTCCTAGATAAATCTCTATGTCACAGCCTGTGGGAAGTAGGCCAAAACTTGAATATAAGAATGGGATAAACGAATATGCTAGAAAAATAGGTGCATCAAATTGGCATAATCAAAGCATAATCAAAGAGTTGAAAATACCATATTTGGGTCATATGTTGGAAGGTCAAAGATATGAATTACTCCAAATCATATGGGAGGGCAAAAAACAGGACAAAAGATCAGTAGGAAGACGCCAGAACTCATGACTGAAAGACCTGAAGAAATGGTTTGACCGCTCATCCGCAGAAATCTTTCGTGCATCAGTTTCCAAAGCTATAATTGCGATTTAGATCGCCAACCTGCGAAAGGAGACGGTGTAATAAGAAGAATCCAATTGGCAATGCATAGGGTTGCCGGCCTTGGAAAGGTCGAAGTTTTGCTATAGGGCTGTTGTACCATTGATGATGATGACGTGTGAATATGTTCTCGAGTACACATTTGTTTCATTCCACAGCTCTTTTAAAGCTGGACAATTTTAAAAACTCAATTATTTTTTAAAAGCGTTCGTATTCTAAATATGGCTTTTGTTTCAGGCGATTTACTTTTGAAGTTTGGGAACGATAGAAACTGGTGGCCGAGAAAGGTGTCAGTCAGATGTGGTCAATTGTTGGTATCGTCGTCATGTGCCCAAGGACCATTATCCTTAAGATTGCCACTACGACATCTCAGTCTACAAGCTGGTCCCCTACCCAACAGTCTTTCGCTGTGCAAAGGCCAGACTAAAGTCTTAACTCTACAGGTAAGGAATAAATTTTACTTACTACAATTTTAAGAAAGTTTAGTTTAGTTTTTTTTTTATTTTTTCTCCATTCTATTTCTGTTTATTTAGCCGGTTAATTTAAAGTTCACGTAAGATCAAACTCCAATAACATCAGAGACTAGTTTTTCTTTTAGAAACACCATAAACATTTTTTTTAAATTGCAACACTCATGTCACTGAAAAGTGAATATTTTTATAGTAAATGAACGAAAATTTATATATTTGATTTGTGTGCAGCAAAGTGAATTTTTGGTGTATTTTGCCTCTTTTAAATCATATCATTCCTCGTCACAATGTCACAATAATACGATTCTGGAAGCTGTGTAAAACAGGCGCTCGTTTTTTCGATTATCTCTTCTTTCAAGCTGAATTTTTTAGTTACGAGCAATCTGTTCAGATTTGGGAACACATAATAATTGAAGGGGTCACATCAGAAGAATAAGCCGGATGAGAAAGCAATTCTAAGCCCAACTCATGAATTTTTGCCGTCGTCATAACGCTCTTGTCGTCATAACGTCTTCCGGTCTCGGAAAAACCACTCTTTTTTCTTCTGCATATGGAGCCGTTTTCCACTGATTTCCTGCTTCAATTTATTCCAATAATACACATAAATATTGGCCATTGATATTTTTACCTTTTTCAAGATAGTACAATTATGCCTTTGCAATCCCAAAATACAGTGGCCATAATCTTTTTGATTATTGGGCCACTCTTGGCAGCTTCGTAGCATTTTTGCACATTAAATAATTTCGTTAAAATAATTGAATTTGTTTCTGAATACTAGTAAATTATCTAATTTTAGTAAGTTGTCTTAACGAATCAGTTAATAGTTTCATTACAAAGGACAAATTAACAAGTTTTGCTGATAATCTGATCTGACTGTCAGTAAAAGGCAAATCTTGAAAAAGAAAAAAATAGTTAGTAATATTCTTTCTTCATTGTAATATTTATTTAGTATTAAAATATTTATTTGAAGTATCTTTTCTATCTGAAATCACGTATTTCTCCAACTCTGAAGAAGCGCGTTAAATCATATGTCCTTGCGGACACTATCTAGGCATGCTAGATATGTCGTGAGTAGGAAGATCCGTACAACTATCTTGCATAACTAAACAAAATGGATATTGGTTGCTTTTTCATTGACATTAAAGGATAAGATCTACGGTTCTGTAATTTACTTTTGTCTTTTTCAAGACGTAAATTAAAATTAGAAGTTATTACTCGGATTGAAATACGAATGGCACTACCTCGGCGGCACTCCTTATAAAAACTAAGTGATTTTAGGTACACCATTGAAATTTATAAATAACACGAGTGTAACAGAATGAAGAAATCGTAGTAATTCAACTGAATTTCTAAAGTGTATCAATATTATCGCCTATCTCTTACTGTAGAGAGGCCAAATATTTTTAGTATTATAAAAGTAAAGATGATTCCTCTTTGATGAATGATGAATTTCCAAAAAGCAATTTTAATGTTAAATTTTGTTACATTTACCTTTTTCGTTTCCTGTATTCTCTTTTTTCTCTGCTGTTTTCTATATTTTTTGTTGTAAAAATAATCCAGTAAGTAGTTTTTACTATTTTTTCATACATTATTGACCTCATTTAACCTTTTAATTTTTGATTGCTTCAGGAAAATATATTACTTACCATATTTTTATAGGACAGATGCATATGCATGAGTAAATATTTCTTAGAACAAAGATGAATGTAATTATAACGATCCATCCATCAGTGATATTTTTGACACTCAGAAGCGATATATTTGGACAAATCACTTAATTTCAATTTATATTCCGAGAATTGTAAGCAATATGGTCACTCGTATGCCATGCAGACATCAGTTGTTGATAGATGTATTTGTGTTTGCTAATGGTATTTTAGCTTCTGTTTGCGTTATTTGTAATAACTTTAAATTATTATCACTGACAAATTGTTTTTGATATGAGTAGGCGTCGAGGTAACGGGTGTTAGGGGTCTTGGATTGTCTATATAATTGACCAAGTTCAAAATACACACTACAAAATGTCATATAACACTGTATATATATATATATATATATATATATATATATATATATATATATGTGAAGATATATGTAAATATACAGGGTGTGGCGCAACAAATTTTTACGAAGCTGTAGTTTTGAAACGTCAGATGACGCTGAGTTGAAATATAATATCTTGAATGTGGCACTTTCGGTTATACAAGAAGTAGACGTCAATTTTGTTATTTTGAATAGAACCTAATATATTTTTATTTTATTTTCGAATTCTACATGAAATTTTAGATACAATTTGTGCGCAATGTCCTATAGAAAAATAAAGTATTTTCAAGATATTTCGATGTTTTTCAAAATTTTGAAAAAATCCCAATTGAATAGCGATATCTCTTAAGCGCTTACCCATTAAATCCATATGTCTAACTCATTGATATTTCATACAGGATGTTTTAAACTTGGCCGCCAACATGAACAATTTATTTTAAGCCAATTCGTTTGGTATCGGTATTTGCTATACTTAAATCCAACCACTTTTGACATATTCCATTATCTAATTTAAAACATAACAACAATTAATTAGTTCAATATTAGTAAAGGGTAGACCAGTGATTTCCAAAGTGGTCTATATCCACCTCCAGCGGTCGATGAAAATCTGCAAGTGGTCTATGGGGGCAAAAAAATTGGGGGTCTATGAAATGAAAATGGCAAGAAATTTCAAAAATTGCAAAAGACATTAAAAAAAGTACACAAATATAATATAATTAATATCGTTGGTATAAAACTGCTTTCACTTGATCTGAGAACATTTTATATGCGTCTCGCTCGCTCCATAATTACAGTGCCTGGATACATTAAAACAAAAACTTTCCGTTTACTCAGGCCGACTAAGGAGATACAAAATTAGTAACAAACGAAAATCCAACAATATGCTTTTTGAGAATGCCGAGAAGGCCTTCTATCGGAAACTCAATTCTACTGCAGAAAGTGCCAATAAATCGTACCCAAGCCAAGAAGAAATCCATGAGTTTTGGGGAAATTAACTTTCCACGCCAGCTGCTCTTAACACCAATGCTGGATGGATCGAAGATACGGCGCACAACTGTCAACACTACGTTACTGCTCCCTACGAACCCTTTACTACTAAAGAAGTTTCAAATATTATCAAAGAGCTTCATAACTGGAAATATCCTGGACCAGACGGCATTCAGAACTTCTGGCTTATGAAGTTCTGGAGTATTCATGAGTGCTTATCAGCATTAATTAATCACAGTATTTCTAATCCTCAGGAAATACCATCTTTTCTAACCCAGGAAACAACTTATTTAATACCAAAAGATCAAAATAACACCCAAGGTCCAACCAAGTATCGCCCAATTACTTGTCTTCCAACTCTGTATAAATTGGTCATATCCTGTGTAGCCCGGCGTATCTACCAACACTGTACTCTAAACAATATCATAGAGCCTCAACAGAAAGGGTGCGCTAAGGGTTCCATGGGCTGCAAAGAACAACTTATCATCGACTCTGTCATTTCTAACCAAGCATATAGCAAAAAAAGGAATCTCTTTACTGCTTTCATCGACTACAAGAAAGCGTTTGATTCAGTCGATGATAACATAGTGATCTTTTTAAAACATATAATGTCAGATTGGAAGATAAAAATTCACCTCCAAATACCTGATGAAAACAATATCGAAACTGAAAATATTGTAATCAGCCGGGGCCTATTTCAAGGAGACTCGTTGAGCCCACTGTGGTTTTGTCTAGCGATGAACCCCCTATTCCAGCTACCGAACTCAACTGACACAGGTTTTAGCATCAAAAATAACACTACGGTTGTGACAAAGCTTAATCATCTATTGTATATGAATGATTTAAAACTATTGGCATCCACTCGAAGCTACTTGGATCACATGCTGAAAACAGTGGAAAATTTCTTTAATGACATAAGTATGCACTTCGGCCTTGACAAGTGCCGTGTCTTAAATATAATCAAAGGACAGGTTCAGCCCGGTGGATTCCCGCAAAACGGCCAGAACATCGAGGCCATGGGTGTAAATGATATGTATAAATACCTCGGAATAAAGTAAGCGCGGAAGATTGACCATAAGCAAATGAAAACTGAGATAACTGCTGAGTTTATACAAAGAGTAAAACAGCTGCTTCGTTCACACCTTAATAGTAAAAATTTGTTTAAGGCACTAAACACCTATGCATGTTCCGCGCTTAGCTACTCATTTGGTATTGTTAAGTGGACAAAAACGGATATAGAAAATCGTCAGCGAAAAGTACGAACACACCTCACAAAGGCACAAAAACACCATCCTCGAAGTGCAGTAGAAAGAGCGACACTAGCGCGGTATTTAGGAGGATGAGGACTTATGGATATAAGTGAGCAACTAGAAAAACATTACTAATTTAAGAACTTATTTTCAGATGCGAGCAGATCTACTCTACATCGCGCGATTTGTGCAGTAAATGATACAAAACCGATCAAACTGAGGGAACCAGAAATGCGCATAAACCATCTTACTAAGAACGAAAAAATGCGCACCTGGATGACCTCTTCACAGGCGACATCCTAATGAGGTCAGTCAAGACCATGTCGACAATATAGCGTCGAACTACTGACTGACATCAGGAAAGTTGTTCCCTGAAACAGAGGGTTCATTACTCCCTATTCAGGATCAGGTTATACTAACCAAAAATTACCTGAAATATATCATCAAAGACCCTCAGGTCCAAAATGACAAATGCCGATATGGATGTCAAGCTCAAGAAACCATCTAACACCTTACCGGGGGCTACCAGGCATTTGCTGCAACTGAATATAAGGAACGGCACGACTCAGTAGGAAAGATCCCTCATCAAGAGATAGCCATCAAACTGGGACTTCTCCAATCAAACCATCTTCCATATTATCAATACGTTCCTGAATGTATACTTGAGAATGATAACTACAAGCTATACTGGGACCGCACTGTGCTCACAGACCAAACAGTGGCACATAATAGACCAGATCCTAGTTAATAAAATAAAGAGACAAACAACACTAATTGATGTGGCGATACCCAACAACAATAATCTTAAACAGAACGAAAAGATCGCGAAGTACAGGGATCTGGAAATTCAAATACGAAGACAGTGGAGAATGAAATGTACCCAGACAATACCTATTATTCTCTCTACTACTAGAATCATTCCGGAGAACCTCCTAGAAAACATAAAAAAGCTAGGTCTGAATGAACATCTCTACAAGACCATGCAGAAAGATGTACTGCTCTCAACGTCCAGATGTGAACGAACATTTTTGGGAGATACTCCAGCATACCAACTCACCTAGGGCTCGATAACACGGAAGGAGTCCCACCAGAGCTCAATCCTTCTGATACCGTAGGTATCTGGGATGAGTGAATTTTCCCCTTAGAGGGAGTGTGGGCCATATCTCTAAATCTGGATAATAATAATCAATGAAATAGATGAATCCGCAACGACAATTGTAAATCACTGCTACACAATGCCTTGCACATCCTTCTGAAAGCTGCTCTGACCTGATCTATTCTGGATCTAATTTCACCATGACTCTCTGCGTTTCAATTTAACTGATATCAAAGATAAACAATGTGACTAACTTCTGGTCAAGTTCTGCAGTATTTACATATACAGACGGTTTTTATTTTCTGTTGTTTACTTTAACATTATTTTGATTTAATGTATATTCAGATTCAGATCTGCTTCTCTACAGCTCTCAACGACACTATGAGAAGTGTATGTAGATCTTCTTGACTAGAAGTTAGGAGTACTGTGGCGTCCGCATATCGTAAATTCTTGATGTCTTTTTCGTTCACAATTATTCCTTCTTGTTTTTCGGAAAGTGCATTTCTGAAAATTCTCTCGGAGTAAACGTTAAACAGCACGGCGACAAGATGCAGTCCTACTTTTAATCTTCTTTTAATATTGAGAACTTGTGATTCCATACAGTCTACTACAACTTATGCTGCAAATTTGCAATTATACGAACGTCTCTGCCATCCAAACCAATGTCTTTTAGAGCTTCAATCAATATAGAGTACTATACTATAGAGTACGATTAAATACATTTTGAAAGTCAATAACAACCATTAGATAGGTATCTGCTGGTATAAGTGGTATTGAAATGGTATAGCCTCGAAAACATTGTTATTGTTTTTATAAACATATTATATTTTAACATATAATATAAACTTTGAATTTCATCAGGAATCAGGACCTGTCATTTTGCCATTCTTTGATGACTTTATGGCTTAAAATACATCAGAGGGTGTTATTAGGGATTCGTCGCAGTTAGTAATATCCGGAGATGAACTAATCCTATCGTGTCGAATAGGTTCGTAATGTAATTTGTCCATTCTTTTAGTTTGTCTTCTACTTTACCACGTAGAAAGATACCACCTACTAAAAATTCCTGTGGACAAAGGCCGCCGAAATAACACATATTGGATGCTGTGGAAGGTTCATTGAAGGTGAAACTTCATTTTTCTTATTCATTACATCTTACCGTAACAGATATTGCAGATATTCTATCAAGTTTAACTTAAGTTACACCAACACCTATTTCTTTATTTGCTAACGCTATTTCAAAGATTTTTTTCTCATATAGGTATATTCAATAATATCTGTAACAGGATACAATTCTTTTTAGGACGTCAAACGTCCTAAACGTCCTTCAGGACGTCGTAAAAGTATTAAAAATGCCAAGAGTTAATTTTTTTAATGCCGCACCTTAAAAAAAACAAATTGTTTTATTTCATTAGATATTTATTGCATTTAAACTAAAAGGTTTTTTATAATTTGCAATTCTTATTGCGAGCAATGAATTTTCATGATTTTTAACGAACTAACCACACAGTATTTCGCAAACCCTTTCCTAAGTTGTAAACATTCCATCACTGATTTTTGCATAATTACAGGGATTCTTCCCACCACGGACGTCCATATAAAACAAAATTGTGCAAATTAATTTATGTAAAACATCAACTAAGATGATGCGGGTAACGCATTCTACCTACTTTTTTAGACACCGTTTGACTGCTTTGATTAATGCATTCTAAAAATCTTCTGGGAAATCAATTGTGAAATAATCTAATTTAAAAATAAATAAACTCACTTCTCCTCTTACGTTAGAAAGGAAGGAACTAATTAAAAAATGTTAAATTTACTGAACAAATTAAATGCGGAATAAGAAGACAAATTCACGAGTTCTATTTTAGGAAAGAGGTACCAACACTTGCCAAAGTTTTGGGAAACTCTTGAAGTTCAAATTCAAAACATGATAGAAAAGCAACTCTTGATACTGAGGAAATTGTTTATTAGAGACGGAGATACGTCGGAACCATTTTTAAATTACGTGCAGGAGGTAAATCAATATTTTATTTAGACGAAACTTGAGTGAACGATGGTTACACAGTGGGTAAAATGTGGCAGGACACAAACGTTCAATCTTCACAACAGCCTTTTTTGGAAGGATTATCTACAGGATTAAAGGTTTATTCCAGTAAGGGACGACGCCTAAATAATAACACATATTGAAAGTGATAACGGGCTTTTAGAAGGTTGTTTTTTAAAATTTCAATCCAAAAAAACAGTAGACTACCATGAAAATATGAACAGTGATGATGTTTTTGAAGAATTTATTCAGCAGGTGATAGAACTGTTACCAAAAGGTTCGGTTACAGCAATGGATCTCATTTAGTGACTAAAAGGCAGAACCATTAGTTTTCCTGAAAAATCTGTAAAAATTGAATTGATACAAATTTTAAAATTAAATAAACCTCCAGTACGTTATGCAGTGGATGCAAAAACACATAAAATTGATATTGTGGTCTTCCTCCCTATTACTGCAAATCAAACCCCATTGAACTGATATACAGGCAATCCCCATTATTTTTAATTCAAATTAGAAAAAATTAAAATTTAAATTAAATCATTAAAATCTCCGGTAAACGCCTAACTGATAGGGACAAATGAGCCACAGCTGATTTAAAAAGTCAGTCAGCTCTGCCGACGAATTTTATCTTTTATGTCTACGAAGACATAAATCGCGTAATCCCTGGCAATATATGGCTTATTATGAGAGTACTTTATATAGCAGAAGGAAGAGGGTGAAAGGCGGGTTTCGACGCCTTATAATCGGAACACACCAGAGAACCCTTACCACCCCGCATTGAGGCAGCGTGGTAAAGTAAGCCTCACAACCCCTAACATGAACAATATATTCAAATCATGGCCATCATTCTCGGTAGGCCCAAATGGCCCTGATATGGGTAGCTTTCGGGATCAAGCCAGGAGGACAAAGGGTGCTAAGAATCTGTCGAGTCTTAACCGCTACCCAAATAAAACAACAACGCTGTAAATAGCGACATATACCTGCCGCTTGACATCATATCCATCCAGACTTGTAGAACTGGAAAAAGAAACTGAAAATATAAAATGGGACGTCATAGGAATCAGCGAAGTAAGACGGAAAGATAAAGAGCTATTGGAATTAGCGCCAGGAAACACATTCTACTACCGAGGCACATCAACGGGCAAAACAGGCGGTATTGGATTCCTAATTAACAAAAAATCGAAACGAAGACTTGTAGAAATAACTAATATCTCGGACAGAGTTAACCTTGCAATTATCAAAGAGATACAATATATAAATTATACAAATATACACCCCAACTATTACTCACTCTGACGAAGAAATAGAGGAACTCTACAGTAATATTTTACTGCACTCTACACTTCAAGTATTTATAATTGGCGACTTTAATGCCAAAGTGGGAAAGAGAAATGACAAGGAACAAGTCGTGGGAAAGTATGGAGTCGGTGAGAGAAATGAAAGGCAGGAAAGAATGGTTCAGTTTGCACACTACCAAAACATGCCAAATGCAAATACATTCTTTAAGAAAAAATCGAACAGAAAATGAACTTGGATAGCACCAACTGGAACCAATAAGAACGAAATTGACTTCATTCTAGTCAACAGGATTGCTACAATAAAACATGTCAGTGTAATAAATAAATTTCAGCTCTCAATTAATGGAAATAATCCTTGATAATGTCAAAGAAATCAGGGACCCGCAAGAATTAATACTAAAACAAAGAAGTGAAATAAAAGTAAGTAGCAACATACAGAGAATACAATACACAGAACTTTGTAAGACAATAAGAAAAAGTATTAACGAAGACATAAGAAAATACAATGAAAGACTGATAGAAAATGCAATCGCAAACAGAAAAAAATATAAGAAAATAAGAAAAGCATTAACCATTGGAAACAAGCAAATCGTTGCTCTAACAAACGAAAACACCAGAATTACAGACAGAAATGAAATAATACAACTCGTTACTAAATTCTACAGCGAACTATGCAAAGCCCCTGAAACACTTGAAGAAGCAATCAGTAACCAAGAAGATGCACCTGTTGAAGAAGCAATCAGTAACCAAGAAGATGCACCTGCAGAAAATTACAAAATAGTATATTACATAACGAGAGTTGTAAGAAGCTTATTACATGCGAGTAAAAAAGTTGCGCGCCAGCCGCGTATAGGCGAGCGCAGTAATTTTACAACCATGTAATAAGCTTACAACTCAAGTTGTGTACTATACTTTTTCTACGATTATTTTCATTTATAAAAATAAAAAGTATAACAAGTAACTTTTATTTATTTAACAAAATTCGGGAACAATTTAAATTAATCATTTATTTATAATAATTAATAATTGTAAAATTTTGGCAATTATTTATAACTATACCCTTATCCGAGTTTTGCAGTTATTCAATAATACGTGGTGAATGGTGAGATGACGTAAACTGTACGGTGTGTTCTTTTTGAACATTGGTATTTTCAGTGTATGTAAAGGTCTGTAAATTACTTTCAATTGAATTTATAATTCTATTGAAATTGTGTACATTTTGGGATCTGGTAACTTTAAATATTCGGCTATTTGTTTAGGAACACCGCCTATTTTGTTTAATCCTACCACCTGTTTCATGCATTTACTTCTTTGATAATTAAGAAAAAATTAATTTATTTGCGGATCGCTAATCTGTAGTCGAATTTCTATATATTGTTTGCAGATTTTATAGAAATTTTCGTAAATAACGAAAGATTTACATATTTTGGTTTTCGTATCAGGAATTTTAACCAATAACGTGGTACTTAAATCATCAATCTCACAAATTTTAAGATTTTTTAATTCTTGTTTCCTACAAGCTCCACATATTCCAATAATTGCAATAACCTTAAAATAAAAGTATTATAAGTAGGCACATTTATGTTATACTTTTAAATAACATACCTTTATTAACAAGTGCTGTACATCAGGAGCTCCATTTTTTGTTTGTAAAACCTTCTGATTGCCTTTTTAGATAAGCTCGCAATTTCGGGTAATTTTCAATACTAACATTATTTTTCAAAGTTATAACACTTCTTAGCTTAGAATATATTGCCCATAATGAGGATGATTTAAATTTCTTAGCGATTTCTCCAAAATAAGCCAAGAGTACGTTTTCAGAAAATGAATTTACATAATTTATTGTACGCCAATCCATAAATTGCTGATATACCTTTTCATATCTTCCTCTAGATTTTTATGGTAATAGGTTCTCGGTAGTGTTCGCAGCTAACTGCATAATATTGGGTGGTGTGCTACTAAATTCATCTTCCCTATTCGATAAACTCATTTTATTTATCTGTATTTAAATTACCAGTATATTTACACTGACAGATTAATAATTTTTAATCTGTCAAAATAACGTCTGTTAATTCGTTTCCATGGTAACTCGACCAACTGACTTACAAGGCTTATGTGATATTACACATTTTTATAGAACTGAAGCGTAATTTTTTTTATTACGTGCTAGTCATTACGTGCCAGTATATGTTTTGATGTATTTACTTAGCATTCAAATAGTACGTAATATACAATTTACTAGTAAGAGAGTAGAAAAAAAATGAAAAGGGGTAAAGCAGCTGGAATAGATAGCATAACACTGGAACTGCTTAAACACGCTGGCAAAAAATCTGGAAAATCTTAGCAAGCATATTTACGAACTGCCTAAGATAAAGATGCATACCAGACCACTGGAATACAGCAAACATAAATCTCATTCATAAGAAAGGTAGCAAAGAGGATATCAAAAACTACAGGCCTATAAGTTTACTCCCAATCTTATACAATATAGTCACAAAAGTCATCAACAACAGATTAACAAATGCATTAGATGCTGCACAGCCAAGAGAGTAATCTGGCTTCAGAAGTGGATGGATCATATCCATACGTTTCGAGAACTAATGAGAAGAGCTAAAGAATATGAAATACCGCTAACATTAACCTTCATAGATTTCGAGAATGCTTTTATATATCCCAAAGCAGTAATAGAAGCTTTTATCAACCAAGTAATTGACAAACCGTACATAGAGACTTTAGCAAATATATACAGACAAGCAAAAGCTAAGGTAAAAATTTATGAAAACACTCCACAATTTCCCACTAACAGAGGCGTCCGATAAGGAGACGCTATATCACCAACACTCTTCACTACAACTCTAGAAAATATATTTAACAAAATGAACTGGCAGAACAAAGGAATATCCAACCATTTAACATTTGCAGATGACATCGTTCTGATTGCTAATATTCCTGCAGAACTACAAGAACTGATAAGCGACCTAAATGCAGCTAGCAATGAGGTTGGCCTAATAAAAATGAACTTAACAAAAACAAAAACCATGTACAACGAGGTATTGGATGTCCAAGATGTAATAATAAACAACAATGCACTTGAGGCAGTAGACGAGTATGTATACCTGGGACAATTAATACATAAATCTGGCTCCTCACTTCCAGAAATCAACAGAAGAATGAAACTGAATTGGGCATATTTAGGTCGAAATGCAGTTATATTTAAATCGAAGATGTCACTCCATCTGAAGAAAAAATCATTCGATCAGTGTATACTACTAATCATGACATACGGCTGCGAAACTTGGACACTAAAGAACGAGATAATATCGAAATTCAAAGTCACTCAAAGGTCAATGAAGCGATGCATGTTAGGTATAACAAAGAGAGATCGAAAAACAATAGAATGGATCAGACAGAAAACCAAGGTTATGGATGTAATCCACAGCATTAAATCTTTAAAATGGCAGTGGCAGTGGGCGGGACATTTATCAACATATCACAATCGCTCAAAAAGTTATAGAGACAAAAGTTAAAAATTTTGAAATTGATAAAATGTTAGCTACGCTTATTAGTTTTATTATAAATATGTTATCCTTATGAGTCACACCTTCTATACTCATAGGTTACACTCATCTATATAAAAAGTAACTTCCGTAAAAATTTCAGAACGATCCGTTGAATGCTGAACAAATTATGTAGGGTAATGTAACTTATTTTTTAAAATACAAGCAGTAAAATCCGCGTTTTTTTATTGAAATTAAGAGTTCTTCGTCTTATAAACTATTAATTAATTAAAAAAATAGCCTGAGGACATTCTAATATACTAAACATAGTATATTTATTGAAAACAACAACATATGTAACAACTAACAACAATGTAATTTATTATTTAAAATATACGCAGTAAATTCAGCGCTTTTTTGATTGAAATTAACAATTCACATTTACTCAATACCAGTGGGCAGAGTTAAAAGTGCAAAACCTTAAATTCACAACATTTTTAGCAGCAGACTATATTAAAATACATATTTTGTTTGAGCGCTCGTGCTCTAAATTTTCTTAAAATTTTGATTTATTAATACGTCTTGATTGCGAAGAGATTATGTGTAGCTCTTTCGTATCTTCTTCTTCACTGGCGTTACAACTCGGGGAGAGTCTTCGCCGCATTCACTATCGCCCTCCATCCTCTACGATCTTGCGCTTCTATTTCCCATTGATGTACCCCAATTCTAGATAAATCGGCTTCAACATCATCCTTCCTTTGTTTTTTCGGTCGGCCTACTGATCTTCTACCATCTGGTCTTTAAAAAAACACTGTCTTTAACACTCTGTCATCCTCTGATCGTACCACGTGATCTAATTTCGTGTCGTGATTTAATTTAAACGATGTGTAACATAATATACTCTACTCGGACTTTTTACACATTATAAAACAAAACCTAACATAGTTTTTTTCGTTTTGAATGCATTTTTTCACATTCTTCCATTCGTAATTTATAGCTGGTTCCGTAGATTGTTGTTCCGATATTGATTTAAACATTCCATGAGAAAGCAGTTTCAAAAACCTCTTACACCATAATATGTACCTATATAGTTTATAAAAATCATGAAAGAAAATGTTTGGTCTTATATTTATAATTATTAAAATCTAATTATATACATACTATGCGGAACAAAGCCCAGTCCTGGTTTGCAATGTTTGCATGATATTAAAAGTAAATGACCTTAAATATTAAATCATCTTCAGGATTATTACATACTTGTGCAAGTTCCTTTGGTTAATATTTTTATTATTGACTGCACGATATTTGAGCTGGATTTCGAGGCTTACACAACCACACGTTAGATTGGTTAAATATATAGGGATCAGATTACTTGTTAACTACTGATAGTCTTTTAATACCGAGATGAGATAATAATTGTCCATTAAAGATTTTTATAATTTATAATATCTGAAATTGGAGTATAATTTAAAAGTCTCATTGCTACAAAAATTATCCTTTGCCTTTTGCAGGCCCTGTCGTATAGATCATAAAAACATAACCTAAGTCAATATATTACAATAATACGTTTTGACCATATTTAATTGGAAAAAATGAGACTATGGTGATGTTTTTTGGAATCCAAATATTGACGATCCAGGTTGTCTCTTTTTATCTGGTAAAAACTGTAGTGGAATCTCCTTTTGGTTTTTAACTAATATCACTTTCTCGGTAGCAGTTCCTTTGCAAACGGATAGGTAAATAATATATTCATTGTCTTAAGTTAGGTTTCGATTTTTACCTTTCTATGGTTCTAGTAAGCGGTGAACTATATCTCCTGCTTTGGTTGATTTTTAAAACGGCCTTTCCGGTTGTTTACCACAATAAATCTCCATATTGGTGACATAAAAGTCTTAGAATCGCTTAAAATAAATGCTTTTATTCCATACTGTGCTGATTTTTCTTGGCATGTATGGGATGAAACTGTATCTACCACATCAAAGAATAAACATTTCATTTAACGTCATACTTATATTGTAACGAAAAAGCTAACAAAATTAGATGAAAAAAAAACTGATCGTTCACCAAATCTTAACGAAGACACTTTGCTCAAGTCAAGAGCTTCATTGGGGGTGGGTAAGGATACAAATGATAGAAAAGTACAGATTAAAGACCATATATAAATAAAGGTAGATAATAATTAGATAATAGTTTAATAAAAGAAAACTAAGCAACACTGAATACAGCTAAACTACAAAACAAAATGGGCGCCAATGAGTTTTAACCTGAAACTCATGAAGGAACTTAAGATTAAATAAACTAAACATTATATTACCATTTCTTTCAAACGCATTAAAGAAATACGTCAAAAAACGTATATGAAACGAATATGATGAAATGTCAAATGTTGGTAGTTTAGATTTCTTTCCTAGATGGCATCGTTACCTTACTGGATAAACGGTGTGACTTATCATCATAGCCGTTTATAGAGAGCAATTATTTAATCAACTGTACTTGTCTTTCTTTTCTGTAATTATGGGTACAAAAGATAAACTAGAGAGATGGAAAGAATACATACAAACTCTTTTTGACGACGATAGACCTTGTGCTTCACCATCCACAGATAATCGAATAAATGAAAAAGGCCCAGAAATAACCAAAGAAGAAGTGATTCACGCAGTAAAATCTCAGTAAGATGGAAAAGCCACCGGTCCAGACAATATCAATGTCGAAATACTAACACTTATTGCAGATAACGAAAGTAAAATCCTATTAATAACAGCACTATTCAATAAGATATATGACAGGTAAAATACCAACAGACTGGCTAAAATCAACATTCGTAGCATTACCAAAAAAATCGAATTCCTCACAATGCGATGATTATCGAATATTAAGCTTAATGTCTCACGTCCTTAAAACTTTCCTCAGAATTACCCATACACGAATTTACAAGAAGTGCGAGTTCCAGATGAGTGACGCTCAATTCGGATTTCGAAACGGATTGGGAACACGAAAGACTCTCTTTGCTTTAAATGTGTTAACGCAATGATGCAGAGACATGAATGTAGATGTATATGCATGTTTTATTGACTATCGAAAAGCATTTGACTGCGTTAACCATCAAAAGATGATCGAAATTCTGAGAACAACTGGAGTTGACGAACAAGACTTGCGAATTATCTCAGAACTATACTGGCACCAAACGGCAACAATTGAAATAGAGCACACAACATCCGAAGATATACAAATCCGACGAGGAGTGAGATAGGGTTGCGTCTTATCATGGCTACTGTTTAATTACTCCGTATTCGGAGTCTATATTCAGAGAAGCATTAGACGAGGTCCAAGGCGGAATTAAGATTAACGGAATCAGCATAGACAACATCAGATATGCTGATGATACCGTCTTAATAGCAAGCAGCGCAAAAGAACTACGAAATATAATAAATGCGGTAGTTCACCACAGCGAAATGTTCGGTTTACAACTAAACGTTTCCAAAACTAAAACTTTAGTATTTTCAAAGACACCAATAAACGTACATCTATATGCCAAGGGTCCAATAATAGAACAGGTAAATTCCATAAAATATTTGGGAACAAATATCAATAGTCAGTGCAATCCAAAAAAAGAAATCCTATCAAGAATCGAACAAGCAAGGAAAGCATTCATGAGCATGAAAAAATTTTTTACAAGATCAGACCTTAGTCTGCAGCTTAGAATCCGAATGATCAGATGTTACGTTTTTTCTGTCTTACTGTATGGCTGTGAAAGTTGGACAATGAACTCTGAAATAGAAAAAAGAATAGATGCCTTTGAGATGTATATATACAGACGAATGTTGAGAATTCCATGGATACAAAGAGTTACTAATGTTGAGGTACTTCGTCGCAAGTGTAAACAAAAAGAATTACTAAGAATAATCAAAGAGAGGAAAATGCAATACTTGGGCTATGTGTTGAGAGGCGAAAGATACGAATTACTTCAAGTTATGCTGGAAGGAAAAGTACAGGGCAAAAGATCAGTAGGATCACTAAGAGACGGCGCCATGAGAAGACTTGTCTTTCTAGAAGTATTCTGTAAATCGATATAGATTTTATAAGGGTTCATTTTTAAGATGTATTAAAAATACTGCAAGATTGTATTAAATTTGCTATTACAAAACAGTTTGAAAAATGGTTGACTTTTGAAAAAGAGTTGACTTTTTAGTAAGTAAGCTAAATGAAAAGCTGGTAAAAAACACACTTAAAAAAAAGAGAACCTTTTATGAGCAATAAAAAATAAGATATCATTTTTTTTCTTAAAACTATATTTCCATTGTTTATTAACATTAAGAGCTGAAAATTGAACAAATTGTAAATGAAGATCTATTTTTTATGATCCAACTTATAGATGGCATACACAGTGAAGAAGTAAAAAGTTATAACCCGTTAAAGTGATGTTATTCGTAAAATACCGCCACGAAAAGTGTAGGTAAAAAATTATGCAAAAAATAAAGTTATTAACATTTTTAAATTACTGATGGATTCGACCGTTACTTGATGGAAATTTATTTTATCTAACAATAAAACACTGAAAACTTTTGTTTTCAAAACTTCCACAAAATTTATTATAATTTATTTCCACTACAGCTGTTTCGGCAGAGTGCCTTTCTCAAGTGATCGATTTTTGGCATGAGTTTATAAATTACTACAAAAATAAGTGGTTTTTCCAATTATCTCGGTGATTTATTTATGTATTTTAATTTGAAAACTCTCAAAATAAAGAAGTTTTTATGATCTAAACGTTTTATAGGCAAAAAATATTTTTTTCACTTTTTGAGATTGTTAAAAAAGACAAAGCAAAATCAGCTCTATGTCTTCACGGATTTTTTTATCAGCTACCTCTCATATGCCTTTTAGAACCTTCAAATATTTGTGTAAGATTTTTTAAGCTTTTTTTCTTCCTTGACTGGGGTACGGTTCTGTTAACTTTGTTCAAAATAACGAGACTTTTCTTTTGTTATCTATCTGAAACTGGTACGAATTATTTTTGACACTATAATTAAAGGTTACATAGCAGCCAGATGTGGTTTTCCAGCCTTTTATTTGCGAGTGGTGTACAAAATACACCAACTCGTGTAATGAAAGGTTAAAACTAGAATTTTATGAACTCTTAACCATTTTAATGATTTATATCGTTGGAGAGAGAAATAGAATAATAATATTAGCCTTCTTTTTCATGCATTGAACATTCTTTGGAGGTTGCCAATCAACATGACAATTTTATTTTGACATGACACTGCCCCGTGAATCAAATTAAAACAGTTTACTTATATTTTTTTCTTTATTGTTTCAGACTGCAGATGAAAAATCCTTTGGCGAATGGGTGAAAACAATCGCAATCGAGCTCATCCGCCAAACACCTCTGGATGCCATAAAGTACCTAGACATCCTCACGATAGCCGATTGCTGGAACAGGAGAGAACCCACATACGAAAAAGACTGGAATTTCAACTACACCCCACAAAAAAGCCAACAACCACCACCCGAAACGACGTGTAAAAGTTGCGAACAAAACCAAAAATCCCCGCCTCCAACACCTCCGAAAACCGTCTCTTCGGAAGTCGAAGAGAAGTACGTCGAAGATCTTCTCAAAAAATGTCAGGACACTCAAAGCTACGTACCAGTCAAAGAAAAACTCTTTTTGTTTGAATCTTTGTGTAAATTACGACGAAAAGTACGTAGTACTGAAGATGTTTCTTTAAAGCCCGATACTGTTACGAAACGGGCAAGGTCCTTACACGATTTGAGTAATATTAGCTCCCACAATGCCGTAAGGGAGATTTGTAAATATTTTGAAAATAAAACCAACGATAATCCGCCAGTAAGTTACGTCAATACTGGACGATTGGTTAATTCAGATTCTTATTTAAACGATTTGTATAAAGTACGTAAAGTGTACACCACATAAATGTTAATTTTTCGATATTATTGACACTGTGTATTAATTAAAACTATTATATATGTTTTAAAGTGTTTATTTATTGATGTATATAAAATAAATTTTTAACAAAATGTTACAGAATTTTAATAAACTGATATTTTTATCTGATTTTTTGTTTTAATTATTTATATATACATACTTGAAAATTATAATTGCCCTGAACATCAATATTAAAATCACTGCAAGACTCCAGGTCATACAATCTACAGAAAAAGATACAAGAAATTCGAGAAAGCTAGTATAAGTGAAGAAAA
This sequence comes from Diabrotica undecimpunctata, assembly GCF_040954645.1. NCBI lineage: Eukaryota > Metazoa > Arthropoda > Insecta > Coleoptera > Chrysomelidae > Diabrotica > Diabrotica undecimpunctata. Next base: position 131,648,232 of record NC_092809.1, on the reverse strand, counting down.
ATTAATAAAATATGGTCAGATGGCGGTCAGTCTTCGTCTTGGTAATAATAATTTGGTTTGTAGCAGATCGGAAGAGAATTATTTTCGGAGATTTCGGACTTACTTTACTTTATCGTATCCGGACATGTCATTCATAAAATTTCGGCCCAGTATAGGGGCTACGTCGGTTCCATCTTTTTTGGCGAGCTACAAATCTTCGAGGGTACATCGATGAGGGCAGTTTCTGCATGTAAGAAGTTGTTCCATATTCTGTGTTTCTTCACAGTCACAGTTCACATCATCTTGGTCTATTTTTCCCCATTTTGCCATGTTTGATTTTACTGGAGCGACCCTCGTTCTTATCCTATTCATAGTTTTCCACGTTTTAAAGTCTAGGGACTGACCGGTCCATTGAACCCGGGGAAGAGGAAAATACTCTTCAAATGGTTCATCCTGCACTATTCCAAGTAAGCTTTTCCTGGATTTTAGTCGCTTTCGTGTTGTTCGAGCTTTGTATAGGGCATGCCGCTCATCCGCGATCTGTTTAATTTTCTCTATGTGCTCTGCAACGCCTCTCCGTGTTACGGGTTCTGCAAAACCCGCTGCTTTATATAGATTTGAGAGTGGCGTTGGTTTCATACACCCCGTTACTATCCTGCATGTCTCATTTAGCGCAGTATTAACATCATGTTTGATGTGGGCAGATCTGCCCCAAACGGGGCACGCATATTCAGCAGTTGAGAAACACAGTGCCTGTGCCGTTGTTCTTAAAACGCCAGGACGTGCACCCCATTTACTTCCCGTTAGCTTTCTGAGCATGCTGTTCCTAGTTGTTACTTTCCCTCTCGTTTTTATGCAATTTTGTCTGTAGGTGAGGAACCGGTCCAGAGTTACTCCAGATATATATAGGTTGGTTTGTGTGTTCTAATGTATTACCATTCCACGCAATTTGGAGTTTTCGCTTGGCTTCCTTTGCGCGAAGGTGGAAAGCGCAGACTTGGGTTTTAGGGGGATTGGGTCTCAGGGAATTCTGCAGGTAGTAAGCTGTCATTGTTTTTAAGGCAGTTTCGAGTTTCTCCTCCACTTCTTCAAAACTATTTCCTTGAGCACATATTGCAAGATTGTCAGCATAGAGGAAATGTTTGGTTTCGGTCGGAGTAAGTTGGTCCTTTGTGTATATACATTGAAAAGCATTGGTGCTAAAACAATTCCATGTGGGAGGCCGTTTTTTTGAACTCTCTACCTACTTACTTTACCCTCCAGCATAACGAAAAAACGTCTGTTGCAGTAAGGAATATACGACCATACGACATAAGGAATTTACCCAAATCGTGGTCATTGAGAGTGTCATATAATTTGTCATTTTTTTTTCTTCAATGTCATTTTTCTTCAAAGTCCTCTTCAATGTATTCTGTTAATGCGAAGACTTGACCGGTACAAGATTTGCCGGGTCTGAATCCTCCTTGTTGTGGGATGAGGTGTTTGTCGACATTTTTTTCTATTCTGGCAATTATGAGTCTCTCTTATAGTTTGAAAAAGTGACACAACAGCGAAATAAGCCTGTAGCTACTGGGATTTTCTGGGTGCTTTCTTGGTTTTAACAAGGCTATTACTTTATGGCTATTTAAGGCTATTTCCTCCATGATTTCTTTCTGGGACTCTTTCTGGAGATATATGCCTGCATTACGAGGTATAGTAGGTTATACTTCTTTGGATGCCTCATATATTTCGTACAATAATATAAAAATTATTTTATATTAATTAAAAAATTTACGAAAAACCAATATTACAACATTAATAGCTTGTAAGTTTATAAAAGCCACATTTTAAAATTATTTTGAAATATACAAGGTGTCCCAATAAATCGCGGCGTATCAAGGTTATATTTTTTCGTATGAAACACCCTGTATTTTATTGCATTCTCTAATTGTCCGCAAAAATAAGGTATAATTTCATAAGGGTTCCCTATACTTAAGTACAGAGTGTTCTGATTTATATCGAATTTTCTTAAAATGTAAAGTTTAAAAAAAGGGTCCTTCTCAACTTCTTTAAGCAATTATAAATAAATTTTCTTTTATGTCTAAATAGCTAGTCATTTTTGTTAAGTGTATTACATAATTGATTATTAAACACCTCTTTACAGGGCCTTCAAAATTTACAGATTCATTATTGGATTATTCAATGTGTGGTATGTGGCTTATTTTAAATGGAACACCATGTATATAAATAAATTATTATATTAAACAAAGTTTTCTCTTTCGAATGGTATAAGGATGTCCTACACCAAGGTGTCATACGAAACCAGCGAAAACATAATCATTTTTTTCGTTATTAAAAATAATTAAATACATAAAAAAACAGAAAGTAATTCAAGGAAACAAATACATAAATAATACAAAATTAACCACAACTTATAATACCACAACTATAAGTAAAAAATGTTCAAAATGCTTTCCATCTTGTGCAATACAACAAGCGATTCTATCTTCAAATAATTTACTTGCATTATTTAACATAACTGGTGTTATAGACGCAACGGCGTTCGAGATTATTTCATAAGATATGAAGTTTCTTAGCAAGGAATTAGTCTGAATTTGTAAAAGTTTAGCATTCGCCAAAATTTATACTGTCAAAAACGCTCTCACCAAAATTTTAACTGTCATTTTTGTAAAATGAGTAAAATTTACTTTGTATGCTTATAGATTCATTTTTTATTTATATTCAGTAATTTATCAATTCATTTTTTGTTATATTGGATACATTTTTGACTTCGAATGTAATTGGCTGGAAGCACTGTAATGGATGTGATATCAAACCATATCAAGCACGTAAAAATAAGTAATATATATTATAGACATTCTCATTATACAAGATTATTTTTCTTTTCTAAGTAAAGAATATATTTGGTTCTCTGAACAAAAAAAGTTAGCAGTTACGAACAGGCTTCTAACATTCCTTGTGCAGACTTTCAAATTAGATTTTTTTAGCTGATAATTTTCTTCATCAGGTTTTCGCATTGCCTGGAGTAATTGTGGATTGAATTGAGTAGCTCTGCGGTTATCACAGCCGGTCCCAAGCCCGAATAAAATGTGGAGGGCGATTAGCAAGTTTAGCAACCTACCAATGGTAAAAACGAATATTGCTAAAAGAAACAATGTTCAGCCTTAGAACATGATTGTTACTATAAAGATGACCACTGCAAGAAATACTGACAAGCAAAAAATATTCAAAACTCTGATAAGAATTACTATATGGAATATCAGGTGGCTCAACAAAGAGAAACAAATAGACATTTGCGCTCTACGGGAAACAAAAAAGAAAGGAAAAGGACAATCAAAATTAGGTGAATACATAATAATCTACGGTGAAGTAGCAAAAGAAAACAGGGCCAAAGAAGATATAGCCTTACTAATACACCAAAGGTATCACAATCACATCAAAGAGTGTCAATACATATCAGAAAGGATTGTAACAGCAAAGATAAGAATAGAGAAGGAGAACCTGAACATCATCGGAGTATACGGCCGTATACGGTATTATGTAAAATAAGAATCATCATGAAATACTTCACATCTAAGAGAGCGGCACCAACACAAACAAAAATCAGAGTCGAAGGACTAAATACGGAATCCACGGAATACTTATACAGAAAAAGAATATCAGAGAGAATTGCTGGGAATGAAATATTAGAAAACGAAAACTTAAAGACAAATTAAAAGGAAACACTGGCAGAGATTCTCAAAACAGATGCAACACTACTTCTAGGGAACACAGAAAGAAATATGGAGAATGATCAGAGGACAAAGAAAAGAGATTAACTAACTAATAAAAACGAAACACATTCAGCAAGAAACATGGGCAGACTACTTTTGAAAACAGAAAATCACCAGGAAAGAACAGAATTCCGAAGTACGGATGACCAGATTTGACCAAACAACTACTAAAATTAATGCAAAAAATAAATTTACAAAGGAATTAATACAACATTAATACGACTTAAATACAACACTAAAATTAACAACCAAATTGATAACAAATAAACTGAATGAAATTATAACACTAGCAGAAGAACAACAGGGTTTTATGTCGGGAAGATCATGCACCGACGCCATATTTATAATAAGGTAAGTGCAAGAAATAATGCAATGAAATACTTCCAGGAGTAAAACAAAGATTTAATGAAAACCATGTCAACGCAAATGGAGAACTCATGCCTAATCTCTGTGCTTTTAACGAACTGAGAATCAATAATACATTTTTCGACCATAAGTTCCAGTATAAATATACATTTGAAAACTCCAGGGGGCACAAATATATGATTGATTTTATAGTCACTAATAGAAAAATCCACCCACAGCAGATTCTAGATATCCGAACTTTAAACTCAGCAGACGCAGGGAGCGAACACAAACTAGTACTAGCAAAAATAAGAATGAAAATAACACCAAAACATTTTCTACACGAAATCACCGAGGAAAAATTCAATGTAGAATCACTGTGGAACGACTCTACAAGAGAAATGTACTAAAGCAGGCTAGCACAGAAGATACAGCTGAAACAAATAGACGACATCGAAGATATAAACGCGAGCTGGGAGAAAATTAAAAACAACATTGAAGAAGCAGCAACAGAAGCTCTAAGAAAACGCAAAGTCATACTGAACAAAAGAAACAACAACAATACACATGGTTCAGAAAAAAAAAATGAAAGAGAAATGTAAAGAGAAACGAGAGGCCTACACGAAGTACAAAACATCAAATACTCCAGAATCCCGAGACACCTATAGAAGAATACGAAATGAAACAAAGCAGTTGAAAAGAAGAACAAAAAATAAACACTGGGAATAGTTTACAAAAAGGATGGAAAGCGACTTCTATGGTACACAAAAATAAATATGGAGATTCATAAGAAACCAACGGAAAGAAATGGCAGAATTGAAGGAATTCAATAACATACCAGCAAACGACTGGGAAAGATACTTGACGGAACTGTTTAAAGGAAAGGAAAATAATAATCTACACAATAACGTACCTGAATTAAGACACGAAATAGAAATCAGTTTTCAGGAAGTAGAGATGGCCATAAATTCACTCAAAAATAGAAAGTCACCAGGGCCAGACGGAATAACCAACGAGCTTCTAAAACACGGAGAAGAAAGTATAACCCTTGAGATGACAAAAGTTATACAAAAATTAATATTGCACTGCAAGATACCAGACGCTTGGAGAAACAGCATAATGATACCAATGTTCAAGAAAGAAGATAAAAAAGACCAACAATTATAGAGGTATAAATCTACTGAACACCGCACTTAAGATTACCACAAAAGTCCTAACCAACAAAATCAATAAACTAACAACTTTATCAGAAGAACAACAAGGATTCAAATCCGGAAGATCCTGCGTAGACGCCGTATTTGTACTAAGACAAATCACAGAAAAGACCATCGAGTACAATAAACCAGCATATCTATGTTTTATAGACCTGACAAAGGCTTTCGATCGCATCCAAGTCGACGCCTTACACCTACTGTATAAAAGAAACATACCAATCAATATTATACAAACCATCGAAAACATCTACTTTCATAATCGAATACAGGCAAAGATCTCCAAAGAATAACGGACATCTTCAGCCAATAAATACAATATGATAATACTTATCAGCAGAAAAAACCAAATGTATGACAACATCTAAATACCCACTACGATGTAAAATTGAAATTGATGGGAAAATAATAAAGCAGGAAGCAAGGTTTAGATATCTGGAAATAGATATAACTAGTTACGGAAATGTTGAAGAAGAAGTATGATAACAAAGCATAAAAGCAAGTAAAGCGGCGGGATCTTTTAATGACACAATCTGGAAGAACAAACACCTAAGACAAGACATAAAAACAAGAATCTATAAAGCAGCAATTAGCCTACTAATCTATCGAGAATCTATAAAGCATATATTAACATACGCGGCGGAGACAAGACCTGACCCATCTAAAACGAGACAACTACTAGAAACAAAAGAGATGAAAATACTCCGACGAATATCAGGAAAAGTCTGTTGGATAGGAAGAGAAGCGAAAACATAAGAAGAGCATACACTATAGAAGACATAAATGGATGGGTGACAAAACGGAAACAGGAGTGGAACGAACACATTAGTAGAGATTAAGAAGGCATTTTACCTGGTCAAATTAAAGGACGTTATCTATTTATTGTACGTAAGAGAGATACCTTTAGGAATAATCAAAACGATCGAAAATATCTACCATAACAACACAATAAAAGTAAAAGTAGAAAACTGACCTTATTGAAGCTGGCAATGAGATTAGACAGGGAGATTCCCAGAGTCCCCTATTCCTATATTAATCATAATTATGGATGAAATAATAAAAAAGGAAGAACTAAAAAAGGATACCAAATGGGAGAAAAACAACTTAAATTAATCTGCTATGCAGACGACGCAATACTACTCTCTCAAAGTAAAGATGATTTACAACGTGTGCTGCACCAATTTAATGTAACTGCCAGAAAATTTAACATTTTAATTTTCTCAAAAAAGACAAAATTTTATATATAGTTATAACAGTAAATTTACAAAGATGTAAATTGGAGCTGGAAGGTCAGATAATAGAACAAGATGGAGTTTAAATATCTATACACCGAAACAAAAGTGGAAGATCAAGCGAATAGAGCAAACAGAGCCGCAGGTTGTGAAACGATATGGAGAAATAAATACGCGGCAGAAACACGGCTTAGCACAGAGAGGCAAAAAGGATGTTAGAAACAGCAGAGATGACAACACTTGATGGTAAGACACTATGGGACAGAGGTAGAAGTACAGATGTACGACGTAGATGCAAGGTGGAGAACATCAAGAACTGGGTAAAAAATAGAAGAGCAGAATGGAACGATCATATAAGCCGAATGACAACAAATAGAGTAGTAAAGACGGCAAGAGACCGTTTCCCAATAGGAAGACGATCAGTAGGAAGACCACGAAAATGATGTAACTACAACTTACAGGAGTAGCTTTGAAAAACAGACAAAGTGATGTCTAAATAAAAAGAAGAAGAAGAAAAGAGGTTTTCGCATATTTATGGCCTGAGAGGCTTCATGGTAGAGTGTTTCTCCTATTCTGGGGAACACATGGAATCTTAAATCTCCCCCAACTATTTTCTAAATTGCAAAACCTAAAGCAATAAATTTTTAGATAACGGAACTACGACACCTATTCATTCTTTTTAGTACATCTCAGGAACGTAATCATTAACAAGAGTGGATAGACGCAAGTGTTAAGCTAGTTTTAAATATAATAATCGTATGGTAAGTTATTTGAAAACTCTTGTATCACTGAGAATAAATATTACTGGATTTTCATGTGATGTACAGTCATGTTTCAAAATGGCGAGCGTTCAATGTTCAATAGAAAAAGTGTGAAAAGAATATAGACTACTTTTAATATTTTGTAGTCTTTAGCTTTTATGGAATTTATTTTATCGAAATTGATAAAAGTTATTTTGTTTATTTATTAACAGCTGTCAAAAATATGATCACTTTGAAGTGATCTGAACTGGACTGACTTTAGACTGCAATGTACAACATGTAGCATTTTCGTTTCTCTCCACACCCGAATGACCGAGCAATGTATAAGCAAGAAGCCTTTTCCACATTTGACTCTTTTTACAAAACTTGTTGGTCAACGCTCCTGTAGCTAGAGCCCTCTTGTAGTCCAGAACAAGCTACGAACCAACTCTGGGTGTTCCTACGACTTTTAATACTTGTTGATTATCTGAGCAGATAGCCATCTTGCAATGTTATCAAAAAAGGCGAAATCCGCTATAAAAGACCTATGTGTACGATTCAAACAGGTACCAGCCCCGTATATTCCCTCTGTCCAAGATTGTTTAAGAAATTGCGACCCCATTCAGGTTAATGATCTTGTTTCATTAATTTACAATCAGAGATTTTCTTTTCTTGTAGTATCAGTTTTTAGTTAGATCGTCTTGTGTAGACTTTCATCTCTTATGTAGATATTTAATAAAGAGGTTATGTATGAGAGGAAAAATAAAACACAAAGTCAAAAGAAATATTGCAAAAAGTGTATTTAAAAACCAGTTGGCACGTTTTGGTCGACAAATTTTTTTTTCATAAAGTGCAAATACAACTATATAAAAAATTAAACTTTTTCTATAAGTTATTAACGTTTTTATGCTAATTATTACCCCTCACACATCATATACGTATTTATTTTACACCTAAACCGCTGGTATAAAAATATAATATTAGGATTTTCTAAATATCCAATCAACAATACAATATTTATTTACAAGATACCATTAATAAAAAATCATAAAAATTACCTCTCAAAGTTGTTGTCTAAGTTGTTGTATATTATTACAATAAAAAAAGCTAAGCTTTTTGTTTTTTCAATGAGTAATCTAATGTTTTGACTCCAAACTAGAACTTGTGCCCAAGATAAAAGTGTTTTTCAAGTGATTCAATAAATTATTAAAATTATCTTTTATATCACATATTTAAAATATTTATTCTATATATATATATATATATATATATATATATATATATATATATATATATATATATATATATATATATACATGTATCATATCACTGAATATAACAAAAAAGAAGTAACACGAGTCGAAAATAAAACAAAGTAGACCAACGCTGGCAAAAGAGTAAGCCTATTAATAAAAAACTAAATGCCCAGATAACAAGGCGGTACAAATCGTTGAAAGCGCTCAGTAACTTAAAACTAAACACTTTACTTACTCTAGTTGTGGTAAGCACTTTTGCCGTAACTGGTGTATGACCTAAATAAGGTAGGTAAGCGCCCAAATAACATAAAACTTTAGCCTTTGGACTTGTGATGAACACACGAATAACATAAACTAAAACTAACATCAGGAAATGTCATGAAATATGGAGAAAATTGGAAAAAAAAAGAAAAAAACACCAAGGAATCTTAAGGAAAAACTTAAAAACTCGTTGAAAAACACAATAAAGAAGGCATCACCGAATGACAACATGTTTTGTCTTGAGACAAGCTCTTGGGACTAAGATTTTTTAATTATAGTTAGATAAAAACCATAAAACAGTTACGGTCTTCCTAAAACTGCTTATGTTATAAAATTTGATATATAAAACGTTCAACTTAAATTAAAAATAGAATAAATATTTCATATAGAGTGTATGTTGGTTTTGGTGCAGTATAATAATTGGAAGTTTTGTGTCATAATAGCATTAAGGCACCAATATAATGTTTTAGACTTGTTCAACAAGTATTGCAGTTCCTACTGTCTAATATAATTTAAAAAATTAATAGTAAAAATGTAAATTTTGTAAAAGTCTAATAATTAATGATTTCCATCAGAATGTAAATATAAATTAACAGACAATAGACATAATAATGGACCATTATATTTCATATTTTCGTTTAGATTTTAAATTTATTAGTAGCACAATGACAAGTAATAGTTTGTCTCTTTAATACCCCCAGTGCAGCTTAAAAGTTATATCGTGTAAGGGTCCTATTCTGAACTAATTTTTGGTAATCTCTTCCATATCTTTATGGGCATTCGAGCCGGTTTATATTACGTATTAATTTTGTTGGGCGATTTTGTTAACTTAGGATTTAAAGAAAACAAGAAAAAGAAAATAACGGGAAATTGCTGAATTACTGCTAGTTACTCTTGTTTAAAACAACAAAAAAGTTAACAAGCTGGAATCTGAATAATCTCAGTAACAAGAGTAACTGTCAAAAAAAGATATTGTTCAAAACCTCCAAAAGATAAAGTGAATTCTGAAAGAAAGCATCTAGTTCCACCATGATATTAATTTATACGACATCCGTACGATGGCTTGGGAGTTATGTGCGAGTACTACGAGTCTGGCGGTTGAGATTTAACGAGTAATGTGCCAAGGTCATTTTACAGATTGAAAACAGAAAAAAATGATCTCATGCTTGATTTTATTTGAAAATTATAGAGCAATATGAACCAAGAACAGTGTTTAATGAACTTTAATGAAAAGCAAAAATTATTAGTAATGTGCATAAAAAATGGTTTACCGCTAACATATTCAAGTAATTGTTTTTACGATTACAATTTTGAGAAGCAATCTAAAAACAGAGACAAAACACAATATACTTGCACAGGAAGTACAGAATTGCCTGGAGATATGGCCTAAGAAAAAGATAAAATTAAACATTAAAATGAATGTATGTATATTGGTATACAGCTAACAACAAAAGGAAGCTGTGCCGAGACAATCAGAGACTGAATCACCAAGGGAAATATGTAATAGAAGTATTGAATTCTATTTTATATCAGAAACATAGTGGAACTGAAATAAAAAAACAGAATATGCAATACCATATTATGACCAGTTATTATTTATAGATCAGAAAGTTAGCAAAAACGATCTACTGGTGATAGAAACGGACTTTTGAACAAGAGCAGCAAGGAGATCTTGACTGGAGTGAGCATATTAGAAACCAAGTAATCAGAAGGCAAATCAACGTAGAAGAAATGCTAATAAAACGGATACAAAAGTAACAATTAATATGGTATAGACGCGGATAGCACCAAATATATGGTAATCAGAAAGATTTAAAATATATGGAAAGATTTAAATATTTATCTTTAACATTGTTCTGAAGCTATTTTAATAATCTATCTTTAACAGCAAGTGGGACTGTAACTTAAAAGTGAAGATAAAAGTAGCGATGGCTACAAACGCCTTCATTAAATTTAATAAATCAATCTTTCGCCATGAAGTTGGTTTAAATCTTATAAACGGGTCTTATCTTAAAATGCTACTTACGGAAGTAGGACGTGGTCACTTTAAAGTGAGATCTCTGAACCTCGTGGAGGCTTTCGAAATCTGGTATCTGGTTGCTTAGAATTCTATGGGTGGACCATGTAACAAATGATGCGGTCCTAAGAAGACTCATAACAAGAGAATTGTTAGATCTCGTTAAGCAGCGAAAGGTTTCATACTTGGATCATATTCTAGGTACTAAATAATAAATGTAATCTCCTAAATCTCATCTTGTTGGAAAAAGTCGCAGGTCAAAGAGGTCCTGGACGAAAGCAGCATTTATGGTTCAGAGACATAAGAAACTGGTGAGGCATATCTCACGTCAGTACAATAATAAGAAGACGAAGAAAGATCTCTGTACATTCCACAATCCGCATGAATGCCTGCACGCTGCATAGCATACGGCACCCAAAGAAAAAAAAAACACGTAAGATGAATGGGAGAGAACGACAAAAAAGATGATGAGAAAAGAAAACGAGACAGACTACCTACAACATGGCTACACGGAATAACCAAAGCAATGTCAGAATGAAACGTCTAGCGGGATAGACAGGCTTGGAGACAAGGAACCCAAAGGCATATTACGATATAAAAGGGATTATATAGTAATAGTACAAACTGATCAAGATAAGATATGTAAAGCAGGGTAAAACTAAAGAAAATATGTGTATAGTTTTCTCCCTGTTTACTATCGCATATTAAATACCTAGCTAGTTTCTCTTAGTCAGTTTTGAGAATAATGTAAGTATTTTTCTATATACAGAAACTTTGGAGTCCCGTGTGTTTCCTGGTGGTTGTCTAGAAAACAAAACCATTATTATATCTAGAACCTTAAATATTACATTTTACGCAACATTTCTATTCATCAGTGTCCAATTTAACAAAAGATATGTATACAACACATATGAGAAAGTATAATAAAAATATGCCTTTATTAACCGCTTAAAATTGTTCTTAAAAACGTAATAAAACTGATAAAAGTAATAAACATTTAAAAAATTGTGCACAGATGACTCTCTTTATGAACGATTTAGTGAAAACAAAATTTTTTATGACTTTTCTTCCTTTTCTAAGACGTCCCTTTCTATGGAATCTAAGGTATCGTTGGAGCTTGAATGCGTGAGGTCCGTTAGTTCGTCCAAGTGTTTCTGTCTCTTTCTGACGTTCCAGTGGAGGCACTCTGCCAGCGAGTCGAACCAATCAGAGATTTGATCCTGAGCACATATACTGGGAACTGGGTAGATCGACGTTGTTACTCTTAAACTAAAACAATAATACGGTATTATGTTTGGTATTTTATGATTTCAGTACAGTTATATTCAAAAAAAAAGGGGTACAAGTATTAGAAAGAGAAGTTAACGTCATCCTATTTGTGTAAAACCGGCTGGGATTTTTGGAGGTTATCAAATGTCATAAGTGATCAAAAATGCAACTCATAGACGTCAAAGACGTTTAATTTGATAGAAGGTTTAACGTTACGTACAATAAAAAATTAATATGCCTCGTCATTTAAGTGAGATTGAAAAGGCTCAAATAATTACGAAAATGGAAGAAGGATGGTCAATTCGTGCGCTAGCAAATTTCGATAATAGAAATTTGAAAACAATCTTCAGAATTAAGCAACGATGGGTCCAACAACAATCATTAAAAAGAAAAGTTGGTTCAGGGCGTTCCAAAGTATCCACTCCTCAACAAGATGCTGCTTTAGTTCAATTCTTAAGAGATAATCAATTTGCGAAGTCGACGGATTCAAGGATTCATACGGGATTTCCTGGTGCCCAACCTACTGTAAGCAGAAGGATCAATGAATCTGAATTAAAAAACCGACCAGCTGCTAAAAAACCATTAGTAACCGTTGAACATCGGCAAGCAAGAGTAATATTTGCACTAAACTATATTTACCGAAACCCACAATTTTGGAACAACGTCATTTTTACTGATGAAAAGACTTCTCAGTCGACCTATAACGGTCAAATCCGTGTTTATCGTCCAGCCAATACTAGGTTTGAAGAACGATATATTCACTCTCATAATAAATCTGGACGTTTTTCTGTAAATGTATGGGGTTGGATTAGTATACATGGACCTGGTGTTTGTTGGCGATTGGAGGGAAGATACACTGCCGACAATTACATTAACGTTTTGGAACACGTAATGCTCCCTTCTATTGAGCAATTGTATCCTAATAATACTTTTATATATCAACAAGATAATTGTTCAGTCCACACTGTCCATGTCGTAAGGAATTGGTTTCAAACGCAAAACCTGGAAGTATTGCCATGGCCTGCGCACAGTCCAGATATAAATCTAATTGAAAACATTTGGGGCATAATTGTTAAAAAAATATATAAAAGAAATTTTATGCCACAAAATTCAGATCAATTGTGGGATACAATCTTAGAGTGCTGGGAAGATCTTGATCCAAATATGATATCTAATATAATTCAAAGTATGCCAAATAGACTAAATAAAGTTATAGAAGCAGACGGTTCTATCACCAAATACTAAATTCTATTTGTAACAGTCATTAAAATTATTCTTTATATAATTGTTGAATAAATGGTTTCGTCTAATTAATGCTCAACGACAATGATTTATATTTTTAATAACCTGTGACATTTGATAACCTCCAAAAATCCCAGCCGGTTTTACACAAATAGGATGACGTTAACTTCTCTTTCTAATACTTGTACCCTTTTTTTTTAATATAACTGTACACAAAATTTTGTGGCAAAATACGTATCGCACTTCTGTAAACAGTAGTTTTACTTTCTAAAGTACAAATCCATTAGCGTACTTCTTGTTCAATTATCTTTAATGTAAAACAACTGTTAATATAGATTACATTTATCGCCAACCGTCATTAAAGTCATTCATTATTTTACTCCACAAAATATTGTGGAGCGGCAATGACGGAACAATTAACAACATTAATTAATAAAATTATAAAACACAATAAAATACCGAAAGACTGGAGAACGAGCGAACTAATTCTACTATTCAAAAAAGGGGATAAAAAACAGCCAGAAAAGTGCTAATAAGAGGATAAGTTTAGCAGATGAGCAACAGGATTTTCGTAGTGGAAGATCGTGTACAGTTGCAATATTCGTTATAAAGCCAATTACTGAGAAATCACTAGAGTACAATAGACCAGCATTTCTGTGCCTGATTGACCTAAAGAAAGCGTTTGACAGAGTAAGACTCAAATATATAATCCATCTTCTGTATAATAGAGAAGTTCCCCTAAATATTATAAATACTATCGAAAACATCTACCAAAACAACAAAATGGAAATCAGAATAGATGGACAACTTACAGAACCTATAGAAATAGGCAGCGGAATAAGATAAGAAGATTCATTGAGCCCCATGCTGTTAAATTTCATCATGGATGAGATCATCAAAACCGTTAATAGTTATAGATAAGTCACCAATCGGCAGAAGAAGTATCGGAAGACCGCGCAAAAGATGGAGTGACAACCTTCAATAGAGGTATTAATCTGCCAATGAACAAGCAGAAGTGCTTATAAGGACAAAGAAGAAGAAAAAGAAGATTATTTTACTCATGTGTAGCAGTAAAGTAACAGTTTATTAACAGTTAAAGAAGAATCTGCGCAAATATTAATCAAGTTAACTGAAATTGAATGTCTGTGTTCGATAGCAGTAATCGATTATTATTTTGAATAAACTTAAATTTTATCGTATCCTAATTATTAAAAATATTGTACAAAAATTCGTTATTATTAATTAAATTCATGTTAAAAAGTGAAATTCCGTAGTATTTTGTAATTATATTCATATAAAATAAATCAAAACTTAATTTCAATTTTCTGATTTAGTAATTACTCAGTATTGACAACTACCAATTACAAATCGAAAGCGGAGATCATACAAAAGTCAGCTGTTAACACTGTCATATGAGACGTGTCTAAAACAACGATGTAATATCCTAAGGATGGAACTTGCTGATATTTTACACATAGCTGATCAACGACGAAACTGACGTCACATTATTAATTACAATGTAGAACGTGATTTTGACTGGTGATTAATGTGAATATAGTTATCCCCGATATTTTAAACAGGTAATATTATGTGTTAAGTCAATAATTTAATATATTCTTTTTGGTAAATCAATAAATTGATTAAATTTTTAATATTTTACATCCATTCACACCATTGGCGTGCGATGCGCAACGACGTACCTTTAAAATATATATGTTTTATGTTATAATAATGATTTTTTAATTTTACAATATTACACGTCATTATATCTTTTATTCAAATGTACATAACAACGAAAATACATAGGTACATATATATGTACCAAAAGAATTTTTTTCGTACACTACTGATATTCCCGAAACAAGAGTCGGCCTTTGTTATCAGCTACTTTGGACGCAAATATTTATTCATAGTAGTATTCACAGTTCCATCCTTAGTATAAATATTGGGAAAATTTAAAAAGACATGAGGGTGGAGGAGTGACATGACAAAAGAAATTATGTCGAAGAATCTGTTTATAATAAAACTAAAATTGATGAAACAAATTTTAGGGGAAACTGTTAATGGTAATATTAATACCGATATAAACGTTAACGTTGATAAAACATTTTCAATTCAAGCACCTTCCACTTCAGGAATTAATTTTAATAACATGCCAAGTTGTTCATTAGTATTTAATATAACACAACATAAATAAAACTGTTGTATTTATGACTACATATGTTTTGTATTGTTTTGAATCTATTTTCTTGTGGCATTTTAAAGTAATTACTATTTTAATGGGAATAATATTTATCGAAGGAGTCCGATATTACGAGTAGAACGGGCGAAGCGAGCGAGGCGAGTAACAAACGAGTTACTTTACCGACTTGGTACATAAATAACTATTTATTCACTCTTCTGACGCTATAGCCCAAATTGAGCCCAAGACTGCCTCAATATAGGGAGTCTTGTTTCCATCCTTTATGTTCTAACGTTCAGCCGATAGTAGGCGTGCGCGGCCACTTAGTTCTCTCATCTTTTACCTGGCCTTTCTTTTAGTCTTCTACCCTGTATTTTATCATCTAGGTTTCTTGTTTATCTGTCATCAGCCAATCTCGCTACCTGTGTAAACCATCGAACAGTTGGATTTGATATTTTCATATCCCATTTTCGGTGATGGTTCAAAGATCTTCCCTGGAATTTTTATTTCGAAAACCTCCAATTTTCCTTTTGTGTTTTCTCTTATCACCCATGTCTCATATCCATAACACACTATTAGTCTAATGATGCTTTTATAGACCTTAATCTTTGATTTGAGACAATCAATTATCCGATGAAGTCCCAATACAAAGAGGAGTACGACAAGGTTGCATACTCTCGCCTTTGCTGTTTAATGCGTACTCTGAACATCTATTTCGAGAAGCTTTGGGAGAAACGACTGATAGCGTGATTGTTAATGGTGAAATAATAAATAATCTAAGATGTGCAGACGACACTGTCCTTGTGCCGGATGGTGCTGAAAGATTACAAAGATTGATAGATCAAGTAGTTAACATGGGTAGAAAATATGGAAACTTAATAATAAGAAGACGAAAATTATGATCATAAGCAAAAACCAAGATACAGATGCAAAGTTTATGGCAGACAATGAGGTATTGGATAGAACAGAAAAAATAACTATGATAAGATGTAAAGGAAAACTATCGCAACCTATCAAATATGAAACTGGCATTAGACAAGGAGATTCGCTGAGCCCATTAATATTTATTCTGATAATGGATGAAATTGTAAGAAAGTTAAAAAAAGAAGAGGATATAGAATGGGAGAAAAGGAAATAAGGATAATATGCTACGCCGACGACGCCATAATAACAGCCGAAAATGAAGATGAGCTACAAAGATTAATTAAAGAATTCGAAGATACGGCGCTCATATACAACATGGAGATCTCAACAGAGAAAACTAAAACGATAGTGATATCAGCGGAACCGAGTCGATATAAACTAGTCGTAAATAACAAAATAATAGAACAAGTGATGGAAACTGAATACTTGGGAATAAAACTGTCAAGCTAAGGAAAAGTGGAAGAAGAAGTACAAAAACAAGTGAACATGGCAAACAGAGCAGCAGGATGTCTCAACAACACAATCTGGAGAAACAAATACCTCACAACGGAAACGAAAACCAGGATATATAAATCAACAATTAGACCGATAATGACGTATACAGTGGAAACAAGAGCAGATACGGCGAAAACACAAAGACTACTGGAAACAAAAAAAAATGAAAGTCTTACGAAAAATAACAAACCAAACTCTAAGAGACAGAGTAAGAAGTGAGGAAATACGAGCGAAATGTGGTATAGAGGAAATAAATGCGTGGACCAAAAGAAGAAAAGTGGAATGGAATCAACACATCGAAAGAATGACAGAAAATAGAATAGTACGAATAGCAATAGACTAATCGCCAAATGGTAGAAGATCATTGGGACGACCGAGCAAAAGACAACCGAGGGTCAGACAACGTCAATTGAGGCTAAAAACCGAAGTAAAACAGGCATTAAGCCTATTTATAAAGTAGGAAGAAGAAGAAGAAGAAAAAAATAACATACCTATGATGCAACATCACAGACAGCTGGGATCACTCATACGAGATTAAATGTAGGATCGAAAAAGCAAGGAGTGCCTTCCAACAGATGAAGAAAGTTCTCTGCAATTTAACCTTGAACTTACATCTCCGACTCAAAATCCTTAATTGTTATGTGTTTTCTGTTCTTATGTATGGAGCAGAGGCATGGACACTCACTGATACGTCTTGCAGACGGTTTCAGTCTTTCGAGATGTGGTGCTATCGCCGCATGCTCAAAATATCATATGTACATCATATAACTAACGACGCAGTAATGCAACGTTTACAAAAAGAACCTGAAGTTTTGAAATCCATTAAAGAAAGAAAGTTAGCATACTTCGGACATATAGTGAGAAATGAAAATAAATACAGAATACTACTATTGATATTAGAAGGGAAAATAGAAGGAAATAGAGGACCAGGACGCCGCCGAATATCCTGGCTTAAGAATTTGAGACAGTGGACAGGTATGACCACCACAGACCTATTTCGTACAGCTGCTAATAAAATACGATGGGCCATTGTGGTAGCCAACATCCATAGAGAATAGGCACTGGCAGAAGAAGAAGAATCTTTGATTTACGGTGTACTGTTTGGATATGTCGGTCTGTTTTCTTGTCCTTCATATTCTTCACTGAATTTCTTGTTCTGTTTCTTCTTAGTTGGGGGAATTATGTACTGTCTTGATATAGAAATCTCATAGAAGACGCTCAGCCGAATTAGTAAGACAAAAAAAAAGATAATTTACCTATCTCCGTGTACGAGCTCTTGCCGATTTCTTCCATCAAACGACACCCATGAAGTGTTTCGACTGTCTGGAGACACTGATATCTACAAAAAATAATTTTAAAAAGTATAGTGAGCTATTTATTAGACCTATATCAGTAAAAAATGATTAACATATTTATAAAATAGACTTGATTATTATTCTATATCTAATAAGAACATTATAGAGCATAAAATTGGAAACTATTTTTGACGTCTCAAATGTCTTGCAACACATCTAAGCGATCACGATCGCGTTCGCGTCCACGTTGGCGATGCGATCTCGGTTCTACAGAAAGCGAACACATCGGACCGATAGCGACCTGCGATTTCAATAGTATAAATAACACAGTTGGAAATATAGTTTATAAAATTTCCGATATACAAGAAAAGGAAGCATTGCAAAAATTTAATAAAAGGTATGTGTATGCGTTTTATTTTTTTTTTTTCATTTACAAATGCAGATATTTATGCAGTTTATTTTGCAGAAAAACAAGAGATGTTTGGGTACATGACATTAAGCTGAGGCGCAAGCATTAAGGAGAATTTCATTAATTGTATCCAGAACTTTGCAGAGATGAGAACCGTTTCTATAAATATTTTAGAATGAATTTTAAAAGTTTTGATAAAGTTTTAAATCGGACAAAGAATCATCAAACAGCAAATAAATTTTAGTAAACCAGTTGATAAGAGAATAACGCAGGCAAACAGAGCTTACAGAGCTTATTTTGCCCTCTCCCATATATTTCGGTCTAAAAATGTCCAACGAAATACAAAGATGAGAATCTATAAAACATTAATTGAACCAATAGCAGTGAAGCATGGGTCCTGAAAGAAACATCCAAAGGCAAACTCGACACATTCGAAAGGAAAGTACTGAGGAGAATACTAGGACCTGTAAGGGAAAACGGAATCTTCAGAAGTCGATACAACAACGAGTTTTATCAACTTTATAAGGAAGCACCACTGTCAGACTTCATTAGAATACAAAGATTGCAATGGACCGGATATGTGATAAGAATGAGAGAGGATAGTCTACCAAAAAGATCACTTAATGCTAGAATGCAGGGAAAGAGACCGGTTGGAAAGCCAAGAAAGCGCTGGGAAAACACAGTAAACAGCGACGCACAACCCCTTTTAGGAGTCCGTGTATGGAGAAGATCAGCCACAGACAAGCAATGGTAGAGGCAAAAAATAAAAGAGGCCAAGGCTCAATTAGGTCTGTAGTGCCCTAGAAGAAGAAGAAACCAGTTGATGCTACAGAACGATTTTATTTTTAATAGTTCCTATAATCTGGGTGGAACAGGTCTAACAATATATCATATTTTTTACAATTTCAATAAGTTTTTCAATATCCATTTTTATTTGCATTGACGCGACCAGCGATAAACGTAAACTGCTGCGTTCTGAACGCTAAACTAATTATATCGCCGCGATTGCCGTCAGAACGCTGTACAAATTCCTTTGATCGCCAGCAGGTCACGACAATTCTGTTCTCATTAATTTGTTTGTTAAAGACGAGTCGAATCGCAGTCGTCGTCGTGAACGCCATCGCGCCGTAATCGCTTAGGTGTGATTTCAGCTTTATATTAGTATCGAACACAGTTTTAGCTCCTTCATGAATATTAGACAAAAAATAAAAAAATTAGCAAAAAAACTCGACTGAATTCCATCTTTTATTGCGAAGTTGCGCCAAATGTAGGCAACGTACATAACAACTTGCAGCAAGACAACTTCTATTGCAGTTTTGCCTGAGTTTCAATATTTTAGTTAATTGAGATAACTTGCAGTTAGTATAATTTATGAAAATCAACCACAAATGATTTTAATGAGTATTACATTTTACATTTGTTTTGACGTTTCGATGTCCAAAGCGGAAATCGTTAAAGATAAGTACAATAATATATGAATTGTAAAACATAAAAACTAAATCCAAATTCTCTTTACATGAATTATTTTACTATTGACACATCATCAACCGTTTTAGGAAAACTTTTGTAATCCTTATTATACTCACTTTAAGCTCTACTCCAGCAGGAACTACGATTGGCCTAAAACTAAGGGAATGAGGACAAATCGGAGTTACCATAATAGCAGGTACACTGGGATGGATCATAGAAGCACCTGCTGCTACTGCGTATGCGGTACTACCGGTTGGTGTGCTGACTATTAGACCATCGCCTTGTACCGAAGTTATGTGTTTGCCATCCAAAAATAAATCTAAAATAGTTTAAAATATATTAGGTGCTTAAAAACAGTTAGTCTGTGATTATATGTATAGAACATAATATCATAGACTTTATTTAACATAATTCCCTTGAAGTTACAGACATTTCCTTATCTTTAAGTATGAAGTTAGTTTCTGTAAAATATTCTATGGTGCTGAATGTCCACTTCTGCAAATGTTAGGGTGTATTGTGGGTTATCTACCTTTATTATTTGGTAAATTTATTATTTTAGTTGGCAACAATGATCAAGGTAAGGTTATGTTATGATATAAGAAAAACCATAGACGTATATATTAACATATACAGAGCAGTTTGTAGAGTTAAGTGACGACACTATCTTTGTTTTCGTTGTTAGTTGTGTCTCTATCTTACATCAAGTAAGTATAGAAATGTCTCTTTTTGGTTGGGAGAAAGCGAGAGGGGAATTTCAATGAGCTAAAGAGAGGCAGATCGAACAACCGCAATGGATGTTGTCGTCACACTCGTCACTGCTCGTTGCTGGCAAGGCCAGTCTATGTTAATATAAACGCCTATGAGAAAACGTGTTATCTGTATGTACTCTTTACTGACTAAATAAATTATGCTACATAAACGATTGTCTATTAATGCCTTCCAGCAATAATTTGTTCAGTTTCATTTTCAGCATCGGCATTAGATACAGAGCAATGGGAAAATATATATGGAGAAAGATTCCAATTGAACTGAAAGGAAAATCTATAAAACTGCTATAACACCAGCTATGATGTAGTGAACTGAATATTTCGCAGTTAAAAAGAAAGAGGTAAAACGAATGCATGTGGCGGAAATGAGAATACTTAGATGAATGCGGGGAGTCACAAAAAAGGATAAAATTAAAAATGAGTATATTAGGGGAAACCTTGGGGTGGCAGCAATTGATGCCAAAATGAGAGAGCATAGGTTAAGAATTTTCTGTCATGTTGACCGTCTAGACGATAATCACCCAATACGAAGAATTGCTGATTTTCACGTTCCTGGGAGGAGTAGGAAAGGAATACCAACGAATAGTTGGGGACGACGCTTAGGCCGGACATGCTGGTAAATGGGATTGATATTAGTATAATCAAAAATTACGGAGATATGTAATTAGGGGAGCCGACCCGGTATAGGGATAAAGGCAAAGAGAATAATGATGATGAATGAACCTTTTATCGGGGACCTGAAGATGGACTGAAATTGTAGAGACCGAAACCGCTTGTCCAAGTTATCATAAAAACAATTGTAAACAACTAATTTTTTCTATTATAATCCTCAGCGTATCATTCTCAACCGGTTATGATATAGCCTCCCTTACATAGTCGTTCCTTATTTCTGCCTAATTTTCGCTTTTCTGTGCCATGTTTACGGGCTTGTTTCCTTATGTCATAGTCCCATCTTAAATTTGTATGTCTTCTTGGTATCTTGACGCCACTTGGATACCACAGTATAATTCTAGTGGACCATCTATTGCCAGTTCTTCTCGTTAAATGTCCTACCCACTGCCATTTTAAAGATTTAATTCTGTGGATTACATCAGTGACCTTGGTTTTCTGTTCATTCTATTATTTTTCAATCTCTCTTTGTTAAACTCAGCATGCATTGCTCCATGGACCTTTGAGTGACTGTGAGTTTCGCTACTATCTCTTTCTTTAGTGATAAGTTTCGCAGCGGTATATTATGATCGGTAGTATACACTTATTAAAAGCTTTTTTTTCTTCAGGTGGAGTGACATCTTAGATTTGAATATAACTAAATTCCTACCAAAAGATGCTCACGCCAGTTTTGTTCTTCTGTTGATTTCTGGGATCAAGAAGCAAGATTTATATATTAATTGTCCCAGGTATACATACTCGTCTACTGTCTCAAGTACAGTGTTGTTTATTATTACATCTTGGACATCCACTAGCTCGTTGTACCTGGTTTTTGTTTTAGGCCAACTTCATTGCTAGCTTCATTTAGGTGGCTTATAAGTTCTTATAGTTCTGCAGGATTATATCAGAACGATGTCGTCTGTAAATCTTAGATGGCTGAGGTATTCTCCATCAATGGATAGATCTTTATTCTGCTAGTTTATTTTGCTGCATATATTTTTTAGAGCTGCAGTGAAGAGCTTTGGTGATATTTCGTCTCCTTGTCGGACGCCTCTGGTAATCGGAAACTCTGGAGTATTTTCATAAATTTTTACCTTAGCTTTTGTACGGTTACTCAATGACTTGGTTGGTCAAAGCTTCTATTACTGCCTTGTGATATATAGAATCGAAAGCCTTTTCGAAATCTGTGAAGGTTAATGCTAGCGGTATTTCATATTCTTTAGCTCTACTCATTAGGTCTTGAAGGATATGGATATGATCCGTGGTACCGAATCCACTTCTGAAGCCAGCTTGCTCTCTTGGCTGTGCAGCGTCTAATGCATTTGTTAATCTGTTATTGATGATCTTTGTGAATATCTTGTATGTGATTGGTGGTAGAATATAGGTCTGTAGTTTTTGATATCCTATCTGATGCCTTTCTTATGAATAAGAATTGGGTGTGCAGTATTCCAGTGGTCTAGTATGCATCTTGATTTTAGGCATTTTGTAAATATGCTTGCTAAGATTTTCCAGGTTTTTTTGCCAGCGTATTTAAGCACTTCCACTGTTATGCCATCTATTCCAGCTGCTTTACAGCCTTTCATTTTTGTAATTGTCCCTTCTAATTGTTCCGGAAGGACTTTTGGTACATCGTCTTGATTACTGATTGCATCTTAAAGTGTTTCAGGAGCTTTGTATAGTTCGCTGTAGAATGTAGACACGAGTTGTATTATTTCATTTCTGTCTGTAATTCTGGTGTTTTCGTTTGTTAGTAATTCTGGTGTTTTCGTTTGTTAGAGCAACGATTTGCTTCTTCCCAATGATTAATGCTTTTCTTGTTTTTTTAATAGTTTTTTTATGTTTTCGATTGCATTTTCTACCAGTCTTTCATTGTATTTTCTTGTATTGTCTTCCTTAATACTTTTCCTTATTGTCTTACAAAGTTCTGTGTATTCTCTGTATGTTGCTACTTCATTTCCCTCCTTTGTTTTAGCATTATTTTGTTTTTATCAGACAGCTTTATTTAGGAGCGATTTCAAATAAAAATGGTTAACTCGTTAAATACCCTGTACAGTAGTGTCAAATGCCATATTATAAGTACAGGGATTATGGGAGGAATTTAAAAATGAGAAAATATACGCGGTGTCCTATTCAAAAATTGTATGGTTGCTTTATCGCATAGTTAATAATCAGCCTGTAGAGTTCGACATATTTTCCAAACCTGGAGAATATCGTTGCCTACATTTTTTCTAAATAACTTTTTGGATACCTATTCTGTACCATAGCGGAATTATCGACCAATGTAGCACTAAAATGTTGTTAGGAATATATTTCTCATAAATAGAGTAGTATCTATATTTTCTTCAGCTTTTTTTAAATATCGTTGCCATTAGCATCAATAACTTTTATCCATATATTTTTTAATAAAAACAAAACGTGTTATATTTGTCAGAATTAAGGTTAACGATTTGATAAATTCTACCTAAAAATATATTAGACAACAGTTTATTATTTCGTGCTTCCTCAACCACGATTACCATTGCGTTATCTTTATTTCTCCAAAAACAGCTAAACTAACTAGAGCGGATGTGGTAAAAATAATATAAAGATAAGAATTTCAGGATTTTTAATATGTGCATAATAAATAAATAAAATATATCATTCGCAAGTTGTTTGTCAATAGCATCAAGTTTTTTTGTAAATATTATCGGAGGAAACCACATAGATCGTGAAATAAAAATCTTTTTTTTTTGTCAGTTCGGTTAAAAGCTTTCTCGGATTTGATGAAAGACAATACGGATTTTAAGACAAATTTTTAGAGTTCTCTATGACTTGTCTGATTAGAAAATTACTGTACGAGCGCCCTTTTCAGAAAGATACAGAGAAACGGAAATCGTGGATAACCGATGAAATACTTAAACTTATGGATCAGAGAGAAAAAAAAAGAAAATCTCCAAGAGTATAAGAGAATACATACCATCGTCAGAAGAAAGATAAGAAAAGCCAAAGAGAAACATAAAACAGAATAATGACAAGAAATAGATGAGTATCAGACTCGATATGGTACTTCAATGTCCATCGAAAGGTGAAGGAACAGATGAATAACGGCAGCCCTCAGACAGATGAACGATAGAAAGGCACCGGGACTTGATGAAATTCCTGCAGAACTACTGCAGCTATTAGATGCAGAACAAATAAAAATAATAACTGAAATATTTAATGAAATATACAAGGCAGGAAGAATACCAGTAGAGTGGCTCAAATTGGAGTTTGAACCATTGACCAAAAAAACCAGGAGCAAAAATTTGTGAAGGCTATAGGACCATAAGCCTAAGGAGCCATCTGCTGAAGCTGTTTTTAAAAGTCATTCACAAAATAATTTACCGGAAATGAGAGGAACAAATTGCTCCCAATCAATTTGGATTTGTAAACGCCGTTGGTACGAGGGAAGCTTTATTTACCGTGCAGGTATTGTTTCATAAATGAAGAGATGTCAGCTATGGTGTTTTTGCATGCCTGATTGACTAGAAGAAGGCTTTCGATACAGTCAGGCATGATTAAATGATGGAAGTGCTGAAGAAGATAGGGATTGACGGAAGAGACCTAAAAATAATAGCTAACCTGTATTGGACTCAATCAGCAGTGCTCCGAATAGATGGAGAATATACAATGAACAAAACATCCGAAAAACATACACTGGATATAAACACCAGCAAAACCAAGCTAATGATCATCAGCAAGGAAAACATAACTGCAGTCTGTATGAGAATTGAACGTGTCTCACAGTACAGCTACTTGGGAACTATAATCAATGAGCTGTGGGACAATACTCAATAGATTAAATGTCGCATCGGAAAGGCAAAAAGTGCATTCTTGACTATGAGCTCTGTGTTCAAGAGCCATGACCTCACCCTAGAAACAAAAAAAAAGGCTCCTTAAATGTTATGTGTACTCAGTGCTTATGTACGGAGTAGAAACGTGGACATTGAAGGCAGAAATTCTATCAAAACTTCAGTCTTTTGAGCTATGGTTATACAGAAGGATCCTGATGGACAGCATCACAGCTGTCCATCATCACAGCTGTGTATACAGCAGGATACAATGCATTTTGCAAGGTACAATTAAAGGAAAAAGGACCCCAGGATGAAGAAGAATATCCTGGTTTGCTGAGAGCATGGTATAGAAAGACCTCAATACAGCTATTCCGTATAGAAACCAAGCAAGTCATCATAGTCAGAATGATCGCCAACGTTCGGAATGGACGGGCACCTTAAGAAGAAGAAGCCCTTTTCAGAATCTATTTTGTTTTGTATCATCACTTCTGTTTGAACTTTTCCTTCATTGTTTAAGACCTTTGAGTAATTTTTGTATGTTCACCTTTCAGCTTCATTATCGTTGCATTTGTTTTCTGGCATATATCTACAATATATAAAAAAGGAAAAAAGAAAAGATGGTGAGCCATAATTCATCATCAACACATTTCACAATTCAATTTTGGCATAAAGAAAATAAATCCAAAGTAAATGGAGGAATATGAACACAGCGATAGAAAAGCCCAAAAACACGTCGTTGAGAATTACATATTCTTTGTACACCTAAAAAGAGACTACAATAATATTCCTTAAAATAAACTTACCTATATTTGATAAATAAGGTGAGGGACCCCTATCAATAACTACTTCATTTAATACCAAAACGTTTGTAGGAACTTTAGTTGGCTTGTCATTTGATTTATTTTGACCGTCGCCCTTTTTCATCACAATACACCTCAAACGGCTTCTTAATGTTAAAGCTGCGTGACCTACAATATTATAAATAATTAAACGATTAAAAAAATAAAGATTTCTAACATACAGGGTGCGGCATTAGTGCGAGGAAGTCCAATTACTCATTTGTCGTGAGAGATAGGGAAAAAAATTATTTAGGTAAAAGTTGGAGCATAGATAGGACCATACTTTAAAAATATTTTCAAATATACAGGGTCACCCATATTAACAGGGTGAAACAAACTTATATTTTTTTTAATGGACCACCCTGTATATTTTTACATTTTTGGACTTTTCCCGGTGTTCTCGTTTTTTTAATATAAAGTTTGGCAGTGTTATACGAGGTAGTTTAAAAGATAATTACGGTTTTTCATTTCAATTTCAATAGCAAAATTAACACCTTGTATAATTGTAGAGATTTGACATCAACAAATATATTTTATGTCTAAAAGATTTTTAATATAGTATACTATTGTCTAAAATTATTAACAGCTAAATATTTAATTTTTGTATACGTACAGGATTGGTCGAAAATGAGTATTTTTTGAGTTTTCTTAAATGGAACACCCTGTATTGAAAACTTAGAAAACCAGAAAAAGTACCAATAGCTCCCAAAAGAGTGGCCTCCCACATTGTAACAACTTCAAGAGTACCTAGAGATCGTGACCACACCACAAAAGTAAAACAAGAACTACAAATACTAAAGTCTGCATGACCGCCTACATCTGAATACTCTGATGAGTTTACTCCAGAAGAAATTATTTCAGCAATATCAGAAATTAAGTCTGGAAAGGCATTCAGCTCCGGTAAAATCCATCCAGAATTTTTACTCCACTGTAACAAATATGCTAGGAAATGGCTGGCTGATTTTTATACAGATATGTTAAAATCAGGGGAAATCCCCCATTCACAAAAAAAGGCCTTCATTATAGCCATATTAAAACTATAGCTATGAGCTTGAGCTATATCTATAAACTGTTGGAACGCTTAATCTACAACAGAATTAGTAGAAACATATTTGAATTGATACCTATTGAGCAAGCAGGGTTCAGACCTAACCGCAGCTGCACAGATCAGATCCTATCCCTAACAAAACATATTGAAGCAGGTTTATAAAGAAAGCCAAAAGCATCCGTTGCTGTTATTGACCTATCAGATGCATACGATACTGTCTGGCGACAAGGACTAATCTGCAAATTAATCTGTGCCATCCTGTGTCAAAAAACAGTGTAAACTCATTGATAGCATGCTCACCGACAGACCTTTTTAAGTAACGACTGTCACAGAGATCTGTTTTGGTACCATAACTGTTTAATTTATACATCGCGGACCTACCTGGGACAACTTCGCAAAAAATTTGGCTACGTTGACGATTGATCCATTGCAGCAAGACCTAATAACATGGATATTACAGAAACAATACTAACGGATGACCTTTCTGTTATGGGAGAATGCTTTCGCATATGGAGGCTATGGCCCAATGCAACGAAAACCGAAGTGTGCTGTTTCCATCTGAATAATGCCTGATAGACTTTTGTATGATCTCCACCAATTGTTGGGGGAAAGCTTATTAAATTCCTTTCCCCTGAGGGTACAGTACCAAATATTTTAGGACCATGGACTGTTAAAGAGTTTCCTTCGATATATGTAAGCAGACTTCACGGCGATGATTCCTTATGTGTTTGGTTTGATAGGGTTGTAGTTAGAGAAAAATAAAGCGTAATTAATCGATACTACACATTTAATAACTAGAGAATATTTACAAAAGCACTACTACTAATTAAAGAGTTCACTTTAACACATTGTTCATTCACACCGGCGTTTTAGGGGAGCGCGAATATAGCGGAAACTAAGGAACATTTCACTGAATTTTTAAGACTAAGGAAGCGTAGGTACCCAGTACCGCACATCGGCTCTCAACTTGAGACACAAATCACATCTGCGTTAGTTTTTGCCTTGAACCAAATCTTATCTAAAAGGGTCGACATGCCGGCGTCAAATGCGGTACAACCCAATACCCTTATAAGGTATTTACGACACAAACATTCTGCAGGCAAAAAGTACAGTCTGTCGCATAAGATCCAATTCAATATTTGTGAGAACGAAAAATTAATATAAACTAAAATTAATATAAAATGTTTTTACAACAATGCCCAAGCCAACAAAAAACTTTCAACATCAAAATATCTTGGAGTGACTCTGGACAGAACATTAAGTTTTAAAGAACACCTACAAAGAACGGCAGCAAAACTAAAAACCAGAAATAATATCGTCCAAAAGCTATACGGCACCATATGAGGATCCTCAACCTCCGTACTCAGATCATCCGCCCTCGGACTTGTATACTCGGTGGCTGAACATGCTTCCCCAGTATGGCTCAATAGCAAACACACGAAGATTATTGACACCCAATTAAACCAGACAATGCGAATGATCTCAGGTACAATTAGACTTACACCGAACTATTGGCTTCCCATTCTTAGTCACATTACACCGCCGAAACTGCGAAGAAGTCATTTTCTTCTCAGAGAATATCGAAAAATCGAAGCTAACTATCAACTACCCATCCTCCATGATAAGCTTGACATCGGAATAAACAGACTGCGCTTCAGATATCCTCCATTCCTAAGAGCCAACTCCTTACACCAGGAATATTTTAACCTCACCAACGCTTGGAAAAAACAATGGGAGAGCGACTCACCACAGGAAGCACACCAAATGGCCTGTATCGATCAGAAACCGCCAGGCTTTGAACTGACCCGTAATACGTGGACAACGCTAAACAGTATAAGAACAAGCAGCGGTAGATATGCTGACATCTTATATAGATGGGGAAAAGCCCTTACTCCTGAGTGTGACTGTGGTGCCCAACGACAAACCGTCCGTCACACTGTTGAAGAATGCCCGAAGGCGATTCCCTGAAGTTTTCGATGAGTTCTTAAAATGCAACCGAAAATGTTTTACATTATATTAATAATACATTAGATGTTCGTTTGTAATATTCCATGTAACGTTTTATATTGATTTTCAATTATGTGTTCTTATTGTATGCCATAAGATAAATAAATAAAATACCTAAATTATTTTTTTTCTTTCTCTTACGACAAATGAGTAAATGCGTACTAATGCCGCCCCCTGTATAAAAAGTAAACGATCGTTTTTCTTATAAATGATCGAAAAGGCATCTTGTTAGCGAATGCCTACAACGAGTATATTTTGTGAAAATTTAGAACCCAAAGGTGTTTTTAGAAATTTAAAGCATTAAATACTTTAAAATAACTTACCTTCGAGAACATTATTAACTTGTTCTTGAAAATTTTCGAACTGGAATGGTGTGAGAAAACCTAGAGAGCCAAGATGGAATGCCATTACTGGAGGAACTGATTGCTGGAACAACTGGCTGGCATAGAGAAGGGTTCCGTCGCCTCCTAAACAAATGATGAAATCTATTTTGTCGGTGAGATCGTCTTTTCCATCTCTGAACGTCATCAGTTTTTCTTTAAAGTTCGCGAACGCCTTATAGCTTTCTAAATGGTTGTCCTCCATTACGGATGCTTCCACAAACACGACCATTCGTTTTTCCTAAAATAACAATTGTTAAATAAAAATTTCATCGAATATAATTTATATATAAATGAAATACAATGCGCTCCAAAATTAACGCATAATTTTAAAAACCCTGGTAAATCAAATAGTTATAATGTTTCGATATCTGTGCTAATATATTATTGTTACCCCGGCATATTGTAAAATTTATCGAAAGAACGATAAAAAACGCTGACATTTTTACCATTTTTTGCAAAAAAATTAAAAACATGCTAATAATTGTGCTTCATTTTATTTCGAATTTAGTTGGGTTGGATTACGTTGTGCTGCACGTTTAAAGGGGTTTTTCAAGTTTATTAAGTGTTTTTTCTTTGAAATGAACCACCAGCAGCAAGAAAATCGAAATTTGTCAGAAAGTGACTGTTTTAGAATCGTTACTCTTCGCGAAGAAGGATACACTCAAGTAGAACTCGCTGAACGTTTTAACGTCACCCAGTCAACCATTTCAAGAGTGTTAACACGTTTTTCTGTTACTGGAAGTAACTCCAGAAGACCCGGTCAAGGCCGTAGAAGGGTTACAACTAATAATCAAGACCGGTTTTTCACACTTCGTACACTGAGACCAAGGTTTGTTACCAGTACTTCTCTACAAAATGAATTTTTGGATCGTTATAACTTTAGAATCCAGCCAAAATACGATTAGAAGAAGACTTGCCAAAAACGACCTACACCCTGGAAGGGCACCAATTGGCTCATTTATTGACCAGAGACCATAGAAGACAAAGATTGCATTTTGCTCGTGAATATGTTGATTGAAATAATGACCATTGGGGAAGAATATTGTTCACCGATGAATCCGGGTACTGTCTTTTTTCTGATGACAGGAGAAACCGAGTGTATACAAGGCCTGGGGAACGCTACGCACAGTGTAACACCGTAGGGACTGTAACAGTATGGCGGCTCGGTAATGGTGTGGGATGGGATTAATTTAGAGGCTCGTACGGAATTAGTTAGAATAGATCGCGGAAGGCTAACATCGCAGCGGTATATAACAGACATTTTAGAAGAGCATGTCGTGCTATTTGCACCATTTATTGGGGATAATTTCATGCTAATGAAAGATAATGCCAGGCCACACACGAGGAGGACTGGCCTGCGAGAAGTCCTGACCTCAACCCAATAGAACATGTTTGGGACATCATAGACAGACGACTACGACAACTACCTAATGCACCAGATACATTAGATGAACTGTTTTTGCGGTTGGTTGAAATTTGTGATCAAATTGATCAAGAAGAAATCAGAACGATTATTCTCAGTATGAAAGATCGTTGTCAAGCAGTAATAAATGCCAGAGGAGGCGATACTCGATACTAGTACACTGTACTAGTATTTTCTTCAACTTTTAAAATTTCAATTTCGTCATTAATTTATAATATCAGTTTGTTTAGATCAATTGTTTGTTTAGATGTTTAGATTTATGATGTTATATTGTTAATTTCAATATATTTTTTGTAAAAAAAGCAGAAAAGAACAAACAAAAATGTTTTCATTACAACTCAAAATAAGAATTTTAAAATTATGCGTTAATTTTGGAGCGCAGTGTATTTGAACAATAAAACAAACTAGAAGAAGAAAATATGTAGGACCCGACGAACTACCTATAGAGCTAGTAAAGCTAATTGATCATAAATCTGTTGACATATTAGTCAAATTTTACAATAGTATTTATTCAAGGGGTATACTACTGAAACAGTGGCTAATATCATAGTTTATTCCAATAATGAAAAAGACTAATGCAAATGATTGTTTAGGACATCAAACAATTGCCCTGATGAATCACGAATTAAAAATTTTGTTGAAAATTATACAAAACTGGATATGCAAAAACTAGATATATTGGGTGGTGAATCGTAAAACGGACCATAGGAATCTCAATGGGAAATTTTAAAGTGTTGAAATCCAGCAGTCCTAATTAGATAATTTTTGATTTTAGATGTCCCCGATAAAATAATCGTTTGGAGCTAGATCTCCCTATCTCGAAGGCCACTTAATTTTACAGTTAAGTCCAATCAAACAATTATTATTAAAACTGTTTTTAAGGAATTCCTTAACCTCCCGGCTATTGCGCGCAGTGGACCCATCCATTTGAAATCAAATTTATTCTTATCTCGAGTTAATTCAGTATTCTTGCTTTTCTACTGCAAAGTTAATTCTTGTCGACCAAATCCTACAATTTTGAACATTTGGTCGATTATTTAATGTAAATTCATGGCTAAATTTTTAAAAATTGTCTCTCTGCGTTACCCCTTTCTAAAATTTCATAACAAAATTACGCTTATCTCTCAGAATCCCCTCTTAGTTCTTGATGATATTGAAATTTGTACGAACGGAATTTATTTCTTTGCAAAATTTTGAAAGCTGTGGAATTATGAATGTCAAACTGGTCTGCAATGGTTCGAGAACTTATTGTAGGATTTTCAACTACTGCTGTTAATCCATTGATTTCGTTTTGATTTTCTACCTTCCTTGTTACCTCAATAATATTGTTTGTATAGGTACAATTACGAATCACGGTCCCAGCACTTTCAAACTTTTTTTAAAAATCCTTTGAGTTGTTTTAGTCATTTTAACGTTTTTTAAACAAAAAATCATAAAACAGGGCCACTGCATGTGGCCTAACTCATTCGACAATACTGTGGCAAATGTTTAATTTAAAACAATTAGGAAAGAAGGAATTCCATAGTTTAGAATTTCCCATTGAGTTTCCTATGGCTTGTTTGATTTTGAGCCATTTGATAAGGTTAAAGATGACAAACTTAGGTAGATATCTTAGGGAGAAATATATTGATGAACAGGCTATCAGAATAATTACGCATCCATACTGGAACCAAAAACTTTGGCAAAAAGCCAAAATAAAAATAGATAATGAACTATCAGAAGAAGTAAATTACTAAGAGGAGTTACACAGGTCTGTGTATTGTCTCCTATACTGTTTAACATATTATATAGAGAGGCTATATTCCAAGAAGCTATATTTGAGCAAACAGAGGGCATCATAAAAAATAGAGAAATTATCAATAATTTGCGCTACGCATCTACGGAATAAAGAGGAATTTAAATAAAACAACATTTATGAAAATCACTAAAAATCCTACAAACAACAATGAGGAAGTCTTGACTATATCTAATACAATAATAGAAAACGTAGGACACTAAAAATACCTTGGCGCATCGATAAAGAAAGACGCAGAACAACTAAAACAGATAATATGCCGTATATAAATAGCAAGAGCCACCTTCTTGAAAATGAAAAAGCTACTAATCAATAGTAAGATTAGAATTAAGAACGTCGCTCTAACGATGCTATGTATTCTCCATATTTTTGTATGGAGTTGAAGCATGGACGTTGAAAAAAACAGTTCTACCTAAATTATAAAAATTCGAAAGATTGTGCTACCATAGGATGCTACGGACAGACTGTATTACAAATGAAGAAGTGTTGAAATGAAAACAGGAAATCAAGTGAAAAAGAGAAAACTGAAGTATTTTGGTCATGTAATGAGTGGAAGAAGTGTTGAATTGAAAACAGGAAATGAAATGAAAAAGATAAAACTGAAGTATTTTGGTCATGTAATGAGTGGAACCAGATATGAGATGCTACATCTAATAATGGAAGGAAAGCTAAAGGGCAGTATTGGAAGACGGAGAATTTCTTGGCTTAAAATTTAAGGGAATGGTTTAATATTAGTTCAACTCAATTATTTAGAAAAGCTGTGAATAAAGTTAGAAACGCCATAATGATTTCCAACCTCCGATAGGAGAAGATAAATGAATGGTTTTACAAAAAAAAAACATTGCAAAATAGATTAAAAGTCAACGATGTTAAAAAACTTAACTGAACTGACTATAACGGAAAATACTACGGTTTATGAGAATCAATAAAGTAGTTGCCCAGCTACCCTCGCTACAATTTGATAAAAAAATCTTGACCCAAATGGCTGGTTTGATAGACTTAGACTCGGATAAATATACAAATCGACAAAACAAAACATAAATAAGTCTTCTTCTTCTAGGTCCATGACCGTTATCTATCGTTGGATATCATCTATGTAGCTCTCCTACCAGGACCACGTTTACTTTGGATATTTCCATGAATGATGAGATGCAAGAGTTCGTATTTTTCAGGGAATTTCATAATGTGACCGAAATATTCCAGCATGCGTTTCTTGATTATATTGACTAGTTGTGTGTTTGGTTTAGCCGTCTAAGGACCTCTTCATTTCTAACTGTGTCGACCCAGTTTACCTTTAGTAGTTGTCTATATAACCACATCGTAACACAAGGTTTTCAAGCATTTAAGCATAGCCTTACTTAGAGTCCACATTCCACTCCATATAGTAGCACTGGAAAGATACCGCAATGTGTCATTCGAAAGCTAATTTTAATATTAAGATCGTTGCTGCAAAGTACACTTCTCATTTTTCCACATGTAGCTCGAGCTCGTTCTATTCGGCTTTTCATTTCTATTTAATCTTTATTGGAGCAGCAATAAATTTTGCACAATTTTTAAAATACAGGAACAATGAAAACAAAAAGAAAAAAAATGTAATCTTAAAAAGTTATATAATAATATAAAAAAGTTTGATTGCCATATATAATACATTCACCGGCACGAAAAATGGAGCACTTGCATTTTTAAAATAAAAAATTTACACTTTTAATTCTCTTAAAACTTTTATTATTATAATAACGTAAACACAAACGAAGCAAACTGTTTTAAATAATTTCTGATAAAACTTAAGTGCTCACCCGAAAAATAATCAGAAATAAAGAATACACTATTCTTATCACTTTTAAAAGTGCAAAGGTAGCTGTTGGTATTCTATTATTAGTATTCTTTTATTCTTGTTGATGTGACTAAACAGTCAAGTTGAATCAAGTGTCAAACACAATTATTAGAAGTTGAATTGCGTTAATTTAATCTCAAGAATTATGGTTATAAATCCCGAAACAGCGGCTGCTATTGTTCCGTTGCTTTAAGACGGAGGAGGTGAGCGATATGTTGCTTAAAAGTATCAAATATCCAATAGTACTGCGCACCGTATTTTTACACGTTTCTTGGCAACCGGAGCTTACACTAGACGACCTGGAACCGCTCCCCAACGAAGAACTAGTGTACGTGATGATCGCTTCATCCTCTTACAAGGTCTACGAGATCGTCGTGCCACGGCTGTACAAATCCGAAATTAACTTCAGTACGTCCGAAGTAAGTGAAGGAAAAATTAGATGAAGGCTTGGAGAAGCAAATTTAAGCAGTCGCAGAACTGCAACAGGCCTACAACTTCTTAGGCGCCATTTTACTGTAAATAACTGGAAGCACGTTTTATTTACCAATGAGTCCAGGTTAACCTTGGGGTCTGCAGATGGCCTTGAGAGAGTATGGCTAAGACCACATGAGCGTTTTGCAGAATCTACTTTCAGTCCTAGGGTAGGCTATCAAGGGGGCCCAATTATGGTGTGGGCTGGAATTTCTCTAGAGGCACGCACAGAATTGTACATCGTTCCGAGAGGCTCCATAACAGCTGCCAAATACATTGATGAAATTTCTACAAGATTTTGTTGTGCCTTATGCTGGTTTTGTTGGAAATGACTTTGTTCTGATGCATGATAATGTCAAGCATCACATTGCGAGAATCACTCAACAGTTTTTAAATGAAGTAAACATTCAGTAATGGATTGGCCAGTGTTGAGTCCAGACGCAAACCCAATCGAACATGTTTGGGGCATGAATGGGCGAAGGATACGAAGTCGTGGTCCTGCCCCTTTAACTTTAAATCAGTTACAAGAAGCCCTTTTAGAGGAATGAGAACTTATTCCTCAACAGGACAATTCTCATTTGATTTTAGGCATGCCAACGGGTACACTACTAAGCCTCTATGCCGACGACACAGCGATAGCGGCCAAACACAGAAATGTAGACATAGCGGTAAACAACTTACAAACAGCGCTAGATGACATAGAAGAATGGAGTTTAAAATGGAAAATCGCTATAAACTCCGAAAAGACACAGGCTGTACTTTTCAAAAAGAGGCACCAACAACCAGAAGAACAGGTAACTGTGCAAGACAATCCCATCGAGTGGAAAAGTGAAGCAAAATACCTCGGAGTAATCATGGACAAAGGCTTAACATTTAGCAAACATGTAGAAGCTACAGTACTAAAAGCCAACATGGCAAGAGCATCAATAAGAGGCCTAGCAGGAAGAAAAAGCAAACTTAGATTGAAAACAAAAATAAGATTAATAAATAGTATAATTCTTCCTATACTAACATATGCATCTCTCGCATGGGGACACATATGCAATACATCAAAAAAGAAAATACAAGCGGCACATAACAACAGCCTAAGAGAAGCAGTCAACGTACCGAGATACGTAGCAGAAAGATTCCTCTTTAGAGAACTACAACAAATCAGAGTGACCGACACAATGAAAGAAAAAGCTAGGACAAAGTTCGCGGAGATAGAGAACCACCCCAACCACATATTGCGAGAGATATTGAGGTACGACGCTTTCCACAGATGGAAGCACAAAAGACCCAAACAACAAATAGTAGAATAAAATCATAATACTAGAAAGAAAATCAACAATCACACCAGAGAGAAAACAAAACATCAGAGAGAAAACACTTCAAAAAACAACAACAACTCACAATGAAGATAGTTCGTAGCTCATAACCCTCGTGGACAATCGCAACGTACAGCGTGGACCCAGTAAATTTTATGTAGATAATTTATTATATAAATATGCACTAATTCTGATTTTATGTTTCAGGCATCCTACAAATAAAATCCAAAAAACAACAAAAAACGGCTTCGGCCACCAAAAAAATCAAAAAACTACTAACAAAAACCGGCGCAAGCCACAAAAAAATATTAACAAAAACCACTAAAAACTCGGGCATGTAGGGCCCAACCCCTTGAGCACCAAGTCGCCGAACTGAGCCTAGCTCAGAGCGGAGACTTGAGGCCCAAGTAAGCAATTTTAGTTCGCGGATAAACCACATTAAGATAACAGGAATATAGCGACAATGCGCTGTCCTGAGTTTTGAATTCGGTTAGGAAACCATGTTGGGGTTCTATTACCCAGGATCTCCACATGAAGAGCATTTGGCTGATAGTTGTGCCCCTATCGCGCATCAGAGTGCTATAGGGGGGAAAGGGATGGTCTGGAGCATTGGAGCGCGGTGGAGTGACTCCTGTTTTTACTCGAGTTAATACACCTCGCTCCAATGAATTGTTACACCCGAACGTAATTCTTAGGGGTGAACATTTCTTACAGGCTGGGTTTAATTAAATTGCTTGCTTGCTTGAGGAGAATTCAGGTAATAATTCGAGAACGTGGAGAAAACATTCATTATTAAAATAAGTTTGTCCGAACACATGATTTAAGTTTTCATTCATTGAGCGTCATTTTGTTACAATATTTACTTACGTTTTTTTCCTTAATTTTTAAATTATCTACTGAAACGGTTCTTTGTTCAACAGTTAAATTTTATTAGAAATTACTTAAAACAGTTTGTTTCGTTTGTGTTTACGTTATTATGATAATAAAAGTTTAAAGAGAATTAAAATTTTAATTTCTTATTTTAAAAATGCAAGTGCTCCGTTTTCCTGACGGCGAGTGTAGATATGACACAAAAAAATTGTTGAAAATTTGTCATTTTTTAGCATTCTAGTCGTTAAGAGTACCTTAAACGGTCTTTAATATATTTTTCATTCTTATTCAGTTTTTTTCTTTGCTTGATGTCAACTTTATTTTTTGTTCTATATAGTAGACTGGTTACTTCTTGTTTTACTGTATCATATTTAATTCATAGATTCTCAATTGTGTGACAAATCCTTCATAGAAGTTAGTTTCGCTTTAAGAAGTTTTTATTAGTTTTTGTGTTATTTTACTCGATTTTGCCATTCAAAAACATCTGACAATCCACATATTGATTGGTCGTAACACCATGTGTCAAAGAAAATATTGAAAGTTATCTCATGTTCAGTAACTTAATTGACAGGAACATGTGTAATTAGCAGTTATAGCATTAGGAGATGTAGTTAAAATAATATTTACTTAGCTGACTACTGTAGCTTTTCAAATAACAACTCTTATTTTATAAAAACAACTATTACATGACATGACAAAAATTATTTACCTATTTGGTAAACATGGCTAATTAATAACGAATTCGTGTAATAATAACTTTATTTATTGCTGTACTTACATGAAAAATTACAATTAAAACAATAAAAACCGCAATTGCGTAACTGAGTGATCTGTGTACGATATTTATAAAAGTTAATCATTTCCTTGAAATTACGTTTATATTTGTTATTAAACAATGAACTGATCACCAAATATGTGTTTTACGTTTTAGTTTATTCTATCATCATATTTTTTTAAAGCTATAGTTAATAGTCCTACGACGACTAATATTAAAAATAAATCGTGTTAGAAAAACGCTTTTTTTTTAAATCAATACACATTTAAATCAAAAATCAAGTTATTGACGAGATGACATAATGCAGGATAAGAAAAAGATATAGCTTTCTAAAGCCAGAACTGTTAATACCCCTTTCTGCACCTGAAGTTCTTCGTTAGTGCTAATAGCTATCAGTGCTTCTTGTACTATGTCATCGATTTCTATGTCACCATTGTTGAGAGGTCAACAAAAAAAAAAAAGATTTACAAAACTTTTCTTACAAATTTATGTGAATCCTATGTATTTTTTGGCGCTAAAAAAGAATCTGAAATTAGATTTTACGTATCACCCACAGTTTTCTCACAATATGACACTGGTTTATTCTACATTATAATAATTTGAAAAAGACAAAATACCGAAATACATTAAATTGATACATTATTAGAATAATACCTTTTATCTAATTCTTATCTTATGATAGTATAGGTCTGTACAATCTTTTCAGGAGTCAATGCTTTTGTATTTTCTTTCTCTTGTTTCTGTAAAACTTGTCAAGTAGCTTTTTCTCCTATGCGAGGCACTCTGTTGTTTCCGACGAAGTGATTAACAGTAATCACCCATCATGTTGGTGTTCCAACGTCCCTGGTATCGTTTCTCCATCACCTTGATATCCTGGTGGAATCGTTCGCTTTGTTCTTCACTGACATCACCCAGATTTTTACGGAAAAAGTCAAGATGGTTATGCAAAAAGTGGATTAGACATCCCAAATCGTTAAACTTATCTAATAAATAGTCTTATCTAAATAGTTAGGGTCTTTCACATTACCTAAAATCTTGGTTTCAAAGGTGGAGTCGATCATCATTTTAAGAATATCTGGTCCAACAAAAACACCTTCTTTCAATTTGGCTTCTGATAGATGGGGAAACTTTCCACTCATGTACTTGAAACATTCTCCATCTTTAGACAGGGCCTTGACAAACTGTTTCATTAAGCCTAACTTGATATGTAGAGGTGGAAGGAGGATCTTTTTTGGATCTACCCAAGTTTTGTACAAAATGTTCTTCTCGCCAGGTGTTAAAACATTTCTTATGGGCCATTGTTTTGTGGACCAGTGTTTATCTCTTGCTCGACTGTCCCATTCACAAATAAAACATGGAAACTTTTTAAATCCCTTTTGTTGACCAAGTAGCATGCAAAAAACTTTTTAATATCCACAGATCATCAAATTGTAAGCGAAATAGTTGATTTTCTGTATAATTGTATCAAGATTTTCATATGTCTCTTTCATATGGACTGAATGAGCAATAGGAAGTGAAGCATAAATGTTCCCATTGAGTAAGAGTTCATTAGATCACTAATATCATGACAGTACACCAAATCCCCTTACTAACTAAAAAACTGAGCAAACAGTTGATCTCTGTACCTGTACTTGTAAATAGATGTACCAGCCGAC
Organism: Diabrotica undecimpunctata; assembly: GCF_040954645.1. NCBI lineage: Eukaryota > Metazoa > Arthropoda > Insecta > Coleoptera > Chrysomelidae > Diabrotica > Diabrotica undecimpunctata. The sequence goes on along the minus strand of NC_092809.1, from coordinate 131,608,498 downwards.
AACAAATTCTTTTCTTTTAATCTTGTGCCAAGCAATTGTGATCACTTACTAAGTCATCTAACTCAGCTTGTGTAAACAACTGTGGTTGTGAATTTTCTGAAGGACACTGAAATTCATCATCACTTCCTGGACCACTTTCATCAGATTCTGATTCACTAGTATTTAAAATGTCATCAATACGTAGAGGAGGCTCAGGGACTGGCAGTTCAGATCCATGCTCTACCGGACGGATAACAGACGGGAGGTTAGGATAAACAATCACTTTCTTATTTTTGGAGCTATATTCAGAAACATCGACAGTACAAAAATAACAATCATTGAATGATTTTTTTTTGCCGGCTCCATACCATAGGCACTGCAAATCTGAAAGCTTTTTCTCTTTCTTCGACCACTTTCTAAAATCCTCAACACAAACATAACATACATTGTGAGGAGACTAACCTTTGTCTTGGTTACCAATTTTCACACAAAAATATGCAAAATACACCTTTTTTACAGTCAGTAATATTTCCCCGATGTTTTTTAATAACACAAAATCACCACATATGTAACAAAATGTATTTGGACAGTTTTTATAACCGCGTCTAGCCATACTTAAAAGCGCATGAGTCAATCACTGAAAAGTGAGGTTATGTTCATTATAATGAACGAACTATACAGCTGTTAATGAAGAAGAAGAAGAACAAAAAGGTGTTTTAAAATTTATTAACAGTGCTATCAACCATGTATCATTAGATTTTTCTGCTCGTTAATCAAAATAAAATGTATTTATGTAATTTTAAATGTTAAATTGTGAAATAATGATGGGTGATACAGCATTTTTAATATGACATTCGGACTCAACACACTAAAATACATAAGAGAGACGTAAAAAAGTTTTTTCATCGTTGGCCTGTGAATCTACTGTGGTATTTGCAGTCAAAATATCTTCAAACCTCGAAATAAAATCTGTGTTAAGGGCATTTTTATGCTGACCGTAAACTAAGAATGTCATCATTCTGGATGTTTAACCATGACAAGTTGGGAAACTGGGAAAATTCGCGCCGTGAAATATTTTGCTTCATTAGATTATTTCTACCGAGAAAAGCTGCAAGGAGGGTCTTTACTTTAATTAAATTCAGATTGTCACCTAGTAACTGCAACGTGTTAACCAAATCCGAACATATGTCCAAATAGCCTCTAACGAGCCAAAACAAGTAGTAGAGAATGGCCCCAATTCGATATCTAACATGCTACACATACCGCATGCTACACAGAACGCATGAACAAGCAAGAAAAATTCAATAAAAAAATCTTAAAAAGATTAAATACCATAGAAACTAGTAGAAGATAAAATGGCGGGAGAGTTAGAATATTACATTGGAACGCAAATGGCCTCTTGCAACATCAGCAGGAGAAACTGTTTACCTTAAACAACCAAAAAATCGATATATGTTTAATATCAGAGACACACTTCACAAAACAAATATACATTAAACTAATAGGATATCAAATATAATCCTATATAATATATCAAGCTCTTCACCATAGAAACACAACTAGTGGAGGAGCAGCAGTAATAGTAAAAAATAATCTAATTCACAGGTGCATATTTTAGATCTAAACATAATCTAAAAAAAGAAAATTATGTTCATTTGCTCAACACTCTCGGAGAAAAATTTATCATTGGGGCAGACGTTAATGCTAAAAACACTGTATGGGGTTCAAGGTTAACCAACACATAGGGTAGAGAATTATATGCAACAATAGAAGAAATAAATGGAAAATGGCACTCAACTGGAAAACCAACATATTGGCCCACTGATAAAAGTAAAACACCCGACTTAATTGACTTTTTCATTTCAAGAAAAGATGCAACAAATTTTTATGAAAATAAGTAATAAGTTAATGGTCTGATTACTCTCTAATATTACTATCAATCAGTGAGCATATTATACTAAGGGAAAATAACCCTACCCCAACTACTAGCTAGGACTAGCTTTAGACAGAAATAAGAGAAAGAATTGAGCTAAATGTACCAATCAAAACTAATGAACAACTTGATGAAGAAGCAGAGAAACTAACTATAAATATACGGTGCTATTCAAAAGTTCGTTCCCCCCTCGTATCTTTTGAACGGTTATACTTATAATAGTGAAATTTGGTGGGAGGTAATAAACGTAGGTAATAGACGTAGGCTTCTTAACTAGTGATAACAAGTGACGTAGAAGTGACAGATGACGTTACAGCGCCACTGTGACAGGTAATTTTAAATAGGACCTTTTGGCAAGTAATACCTCGTTTGAAAGGTATTGAAAATACCTATTTAACTATACCTTAATTGTAGTTTCGCATTTAATTAATAAATATTAACACCTCCGCCTCTGGTTACTTGTCAAAAAGTTGACGTTTTTCAATTCTCTAATTGTCTACGTCAACGTCAACTTTTTTGACAACTAACCAGAGGCGAATCTTAGAATATTTATTAATTAAATGCGAAACTACAATTATTTTAATATACCTATTCAATCATACTAATTTTGTTTGGATTTAAGATGATTTTGACGAATAAATTAAATAAATACTAAAATTCTAGTTTGGCATTTAATTAATAAAAATTCTAACGTCCGCCTTTGGTTATTTGTCAAAAAAATTGACGTTTGTCAATTCTCTATTTGTTTTTAGTTTGCAAACGCGTTTATACCTGAATATTTAGTTTCTGTTTCTGCTTAGTTTAGTCAATTCAAGTTTAGTCAAGTTGTTTTTAGTTAGTTTTTCTTAGTTAATATTTAGTTTAATTATTGTTTAACGAGACGTTTAAATTTTTACAAAGGCAGAATGGTACGTACTGTAGCCGACAAAGTAGCAGCTGTGTTAATAAATTGGTGAATGTGGAAATAATTTCCATGCAGCGCAACTTCTTTTTAATGAGAGGTACCCGATCGCCCTACATCGAGAGCTTATTTGAGGAAGCTTCTTCGGAAGTTTAAACAAACACACTTATTTTCCCAACATAAATATTGTCATATTATATCTACTTACCTCGATGAGCCATTGGACAAGTTGAACAAATGGTGAATAAACGCTCGCATCACGAACTTTTTTTATCACAAGTACTGTTAAAGGTGGTTTGTACCAAGTCAGTCTTTGACTAGCAGGATCTTGTATGGTCCTGAAACAAAAGAAAAACACATTCAATGGAATCTGCCTCTAATGAAATTACTGTTAAAGTACATTCATTTAGCAAATTCCCATCTATAAATATGAGCACGTGTTGATATTAAATATAATTTATTACCTTAAGCCAGACAAATTCTCATGTTACAGATCCAAACTTGCCAGCATTTTAAATTCAAATTGTATCGTCTTCATTTTTAAGTTAATATATTGTGTTATATTTATGTTATAGTTATTGTTAAGTTATTTACTGGTCGTGTTATTTTTTAGAGTTTAGTTAAATTGTGATTTAATGATTAAATTTCAAGAAATTCTTACACTAATAGTTTCAAAAGTAAATATTTTTTAAAAATCATATGATACACATCAGTACGACCCTGTTTGGCTTTCACCTGCTTCTATTGACAATTGGGAATTTGTAAAATGAATACGGTTTAGCAGACAAGTAAATCTAATAAATATAAAGCTCTCAGTAATATTTGATACTCGAGTAGTAAATACTCATTAGTACCAAATCAGACTAATAAAAAAAAGTTCCAAATCAGCATTTTTTAGCGTTCTTATATGCCTTTGATGTGGTGTTAGTAGGCGATACTAAGATTACTACGAAACAATAAGGATTGTAGAGCAAAGTTTGGAACAGTATAAGCAGGGTTTTTACAAAAATCATCGGTAGATCGAATATGATGACAACTTTGTATGATAAAATGGTTTTTAATTTAGAATCTTCATTCAATTTTAATTTAGAATGTTCTTCTTCAAGTCCCATATCCATTAAGTAGGTTGGGAATCATAATGACCACTCTATTACTCTATCTTTCAATACAGCTGCTCTAAAGGGTTATTTTATGATGTAACCATACTCAACTAAGACATTCGTTTTTACTCATGTTATTTCTGCCTTATATTTTGTCTTGAAGAATGACATTATATGTGTGAGATATTCAATTTTTCTTTTCAACTTGTATTCCTTCCTTCATTCTTCTTGTTTGTAACGTGATCCACCTAACGCTCCAGTCTAAAATAGCGGCTGCCAATAGAATCTCATTTAGCGCATTTAGCATAAATAAATTATATTTATCAGTTGGCCATCGGCGTATATCCTTGAACCAGAAATTCTGTCTTATTCTTATTGACGCCTTTCCCACCTTGGTAAATTAACCGAATTATTACCTAGCTATCTTCCCGCATTGGGTGTCCGATGTACATTAACTTATGCTCTTTGATGGTTGGCATCAGCTCGTTGTTCTTCAGCATTCTCTTAAGAACTTTGTAGCGTTTTATATTTGGTGGAATATTTTCGTTTTTCTGTTTGCAAATGAATTTTAAAACGCAATAAACTGGAATGTTTAAAAGTTGTTTCGAGTCCCCTAATATAATATTGCAAGTCAGGTATACGGTTTTTCTAAGACGTATTAACAGAATATTTTTTTGTCTTTGTTTACATTAATATTCCCCTATTCTCTGTATGTATTGTGAGGTAAAAAATTTCCAGTTAACCAATTTAAAAGTAAATACTCAAGAAGTTTTTTGTCGGTTCGTTGCTAAGAACGAGGTCAAAAAAGGGTAGATTGTTTGTTTTAAGTTTGTAGGCAAAAACTAGCTGTGAGACGTAAAGGGAAATTTATTTTGCGTTGAAATTTGTAAAATCTAAGGCATCGAGGAGTCGACATTTAAGCCCCAAGCAAAGCAGACAGAAGAGATTTTGAATCGCGAGTCGATTCAATTTTTTTTGTGTAATATCTTAAGACCGGTTAAGGTGATGATACTCTATGCAATGTGGCAATTTAGATCAGAGTAACCACCCATAAGATTTGTGCAGTACACCGGCAATGATGAAATTTGGAAAATGTTTATATAGAATGTCCCCGTCGACAGCTTGATTTCCTCCATCAAGTTTCTATTCCAATCGTTCCTGCCTACGTATGGAAATGGTTTATTTTTATTCAAGTTGAGAGTTATGTCCTTTGCAGCTCCAGTCCCATAGATGTTAACAAGTTTTTTTTGAAAGTTAAGTGCTAAACTGTGAATCCAGGTAACAATTAACATTTTAATTTTTAAAGTAAAGACAGACAATTTTTTTGATAATTATTAATAATTGCTTTCATTAAAATTTAAAGGATTTGTAATAAACAATAAATTGTAAATTTTATGGTTTAACAGCTGTCATTTTAATTGTTTTTTTTAATATAATGTTAACATATGACAGCTAGCTTTGTTCTTTTCGATATTCATTTGTTTTGTTTGTTTAAAAAAAGGTTAATCTCTGTGCGATAACATTTGTAAGTTTTGTAGTATGTAGTATCTCCAACCCCTTTGTAAACGAAGTTTGTAAACAGACACATATAAGTTTTTTATTCTGTATTTGGCAACTATTTATATAGTATATTTTTTGTGCCATTTTTATGTTTGATAACTGTTTGTATGAGACAAAAATAAACGTTTGATTTGTTTCTCTGATCCTTTGTTTATTTTAGTTTAGAAAATCTCCTAACCCTTGTATGTATTTTTGATTTTAGGGAAGAAGAAATTTTCTTTCTTTTTCCAGCAGGAAGTTTTCTTCGAAGCGGCGTCCAAATTTAAATAGCTAGAGGTAACCTTGTCTGCCATATCTTATTTCATTTTGTCCAGGAGATTTATGTAAGTACCCTTTCATTTTTTTTTTGTAGCTGCCCCAACCCGACCCATTTATTTCACTTATCCACGACCCCAGCTCTCCAACAACCAACTGAGTGTCGTACGCACTAGTAGCGTTTATTTTGCTTGCCCTATCTTGACCCCCATTAGTTTCTTTCCCCAATTTTATAAGTACCCCTATTTTCTTACCCTATGGTAAGCATAATAATTTCGTTACAACTTTGGCATTTGTTATTCTTTTTATCCAAGAAATGCGTAGTATCTCCCATAAAGGTTCATTTCGAAAAGTCGATGATTTTCTCTAATGAAAGATTGAATTGATTTTCACCCATTGCCTCGATGTTTTCTTTATTTTGCCAATCCAATCCTCCGATACTCCAGTCGTCAAGAGACGAGAATGCCAATCAACCTCTAAAAATCATACGAACACACAAATTGCCGAGAATATTAATTTTGGGGCTCCAAAAAAGAGACAAGAAAGTTTACCCCGGGCTTCCCCCTAAAACCCCCCTGCAGGGGGGTAAAAACGCAAAAAAATTGATTTACCAAGAATCTGTATGCTGTAGAAAAAAATTTTTCAAATAAAAAATGTAGCTGAGATAATTTTAAACAAAAATGTTCATTAGACTTTTTATGTAGAATGAACCGTTCTCTCAGAAAAAACGCTTGAAGCCACCGTCGATTTTGAATGTGAGTTACATGCGCGAAAGCAATGTTCAATAAAATTTGTATCAGCTCGACAGTAAAAATTCGATATCTTTTGATCCAAGTGTCCTATCGATAAAAATTAGATGCGTTTTAAAGGGAAAGAGTGCAGCTTTTGTATGCAATTTTTGTATTTTGCCGCAAATAAACTTAAATTTTATAAAGGTGGTAAACACATAAACGTGACGCGATTTTTGCCATTTTTTATGATTCTCATGAGATCAATACAATCTATCCCTTTTATTGACTGGCCACTATTAAGTTTCAATTACTAGAGCCTAACCTTCAAAACCTATAGCATGAAATTTTAGTTTTGAGTTTTGGCAACAAATGTGACGCATTTGAAATATCCTTAAAAAACGCTGGATTCAAACTTTCACATAACAAACAATCTAAAACATTTAAAATATATCATATATTTCAAATGCATTTATCAAAATACAAAAATTGCATACAAAAGATGCACTCTTTACCTTTAAAAAGCACCTTTATTGAACATTGATATCGCGCACGTAACTGACATTCAAAATCGACGGTCGGTTAAAGCGATGTTATTGAGAGAACGGTTCATTCTACACAAAAAGTGCTAATAAACAATATTGTTTAAAATGATCTCAGATACATTTTTTATTTGGAACATTTTTTTCTCCTGCGTACAGATTTTTAATAAATCGATTTTTTTGCGTTTTTACCCCCCTACCAGGGGGGTTTTAGGGGGAAGCCCGAGGGTAAAAGTGGTAAACTTTTTTGCATCTTTTTTGGGGTCCCAAAAGTAATATTCTCTGAAAAATTCAGCTTGTTCGTATAACTTTTAGGGGTCAACTCTCTGACGAATGTACTACGAGATAAACGTTTCATCTAACTATATTTAATAATGCTATTATTACTTTTGCGAAAAGTTTGTAAACGTGTCTTTGGCTAATGGGTCTAGTTGTTCAGGTCAGTTTTATATCTTTTTGTACAGAGCAAAATCATAGCAAGCTTTTGGAAAATGGCAAAAACATATTGCAGACTGACCAGATTATTGAAAACTTGAAAGCAAAACTTTGCCCATTTGTACATATACATCGCTCACTAAATACTATTCGAGAAAATTAAACAAGAAGTCATGGAGCTGACAATTCTGTGGCTTTCCCTGTGATGAAGCGATCACAAACAGAACCAAATCACAGACATAATAAAGGAAGAGGAAATGAAAAGAATGAAATGACAACATTAGGCCAGACAAGACAATTTTGATAGTAGATGGGCTCTGGTAGAGTGATATAGTGGAAATCGAAACGAAAAGTGGTAGAGAAAGGACCCAGAGAAGATGGTAGATCATATCCAAAATACAGTAAGAAAACCGTGGATATGCAAAGCACGCGAAATAGATCAATGGAAGAACTGCGGTTGTATGTCCAAAAATGGACGCATTTTCGATTGAAACATAACGCGAAGAAGACTTATATTTGCACTTAATTCAACGTGAAAAATATACTAATTATGCACAAGCAACTATTGGTAAATATAAGTCTCTATCTATACCTTAATTATTCAATAATTTATTTTTTTTTACTAACAATATTTTGGTAACATCGCAAAAGATATATTTATCGTACCATAAGCCACATATTTTGCAGAAAATGAACAATATATTTTTGTTTATATTACTCCTTAATTATATTTTATACAGATCAAAAACATATTCACCATAATAACATTTCTATAGAAGAAGAAATCACTTGTTACCTTAATCCAAGAACACCTTGTTTTTGTGGAAATATGCGTCCTTTGTACCAATTCCTCGTACCTAGGGCAGCCTTAAACCTACTTTCCTTTTCATGACGCACTTTTAAATTCACCAAATTAACAGTTTTTGATTCCAACATTTTGAGAAAATATTTAAGACTGATAAATGAATATTATCACACGATGTTATTATAAATAATTTCATCATTATTGCCATTGATGATTTGGTAGTGTTATCGTATTTTCAAATATTACATAATTAAAAAAATCAAGTGAATTGCACATTTAATTACAATCAAAATAAAAAAACATTGTTTATCAAAAGTTTATTGATCCATATTTAGCTTACAAAATGTTCTCGAAAAAACTCTGAAAATACTCTGTATATGATGGCTGTTAGAATATACCTCCATTCTTCTTCTGGATCGATAATTGTCATTTACAATATTTCCTTTATTATATTATCTATTTATCAGTTTATTTATTAAAGTAAATAACTGTTCTGTTGCGGATTTATATCAAAGTTCTTTTGCTTGATACATGTTTCTTTGTTTCCTCTTGTCGGCTTTGTTGGTATGACTTTTTTGAATTTGACTGCTGTTAATATATGGTCAATATGTTAACGTCTACACCCTTAGAGCTTCTACAATCAGTTACGGATCTATTATAATTAAAAATCCGTAACTGTGTCAAATAAACCATTAACACATGCGGCCAAAGACTTATGTTCACGGTCAAAAAACAACCTCTAAGACATGAATACATGGTTTATTTGATTTTTAGATTTCCCGTCTGTAACAATCCAGTAGTATAGCAAGCGGGGTTCAAACGCACTTTGGTAACCTGTCCATCAGGGTCTCCGATGCGAAGGTATCGATGCCATGATTTGACCTTGGGGGTGTACAAGAAGTACAAGAAGTGATCGACAATGACCAGAGGGTTGTAAGAACTGGTCGCTTATCGCTTGATCTCTTCTTCTTCTCTCCCGAAGAAGTGATCAACAATGACCAGAGGGTCGTAAGAACTAGTCGCTTATCTCTAGATCTCTTCTTCTCAGCCGAAGAATTGTCACCTACGTTACCTGTATGTTTTTACACCTGTCTCACTTGTCTCTTCTTTGTCTTACCTGTCCTGAAGAAGTAAAAGAATCGGTCGACAATGACCAGAGGGGGTGTCTTTGAGTGGAACGGACCACCTTGTATGTCGAGTGCAAAACTCATCGCTTATCGCTTCATCTCCTCTTCTTTTAGTTAAATTTGTACAGGGTGATTGAAATAAATGAGTATTGAGACTTGGAAATTTTTTTTTGGTAGTGGCGAGTCAAAAAATAACTTGTTGTGTACAGACTTGCTTAGTCGTATCTAGCCTAGCCTAGCCTAGCCTAGCCAATGTCGTTTTTACTCTTGAAATTTAAGGAAATTAAAGAAAAAACAATGGACCAAATATAAAAGTTTATTTATAAACGATGATATAATTCATAATACTGATAAATTGCTATATTATTCCATAGGTTTGTTTTTACGTCTTGCCAATACGACCACGTCACCTGGTCAATTTTATTTGTTTTGAAACAAGTTATTTATTTTAAATAAATGTATCCAGCAAAATTTTGTCAGTAATCAAGATGTGTCTTGAGGTGTACATGCTAGACGAGTTTTATTCAAGGCTCTCAACTTTTAACAATTGGAAGGGGAATAAATCTGAAATAGAGTTAGCTGCTTGTGGATTTTACTTTCTCCAAGTGGAAGATATAGTAAAGTGTTTCAAGTGTGGCGTAGAGATTTACAAATGGGAATCAAATGACAATATAATCGAAGATCACAAAAAATTTAGTCCTAATTGTACTTTTTTGGAAAGAGTGTATCCTATTTTTCTTAAAATCAACAACAACAACAACAACAACGATAACAAAGAAAATTTGAGTGAGAATAATATCTGTACATCTGTGAAACATAACATTTTATCCTTTGAATATGCCTGTACCTGTGCAAAATAAATGTCCAAAGTGTAGGGGTGACACTGAAGAACGAAATGACCTGTGTATAAATTGTGAATTGGAAGAGGTGTACAAGGAAGAGAGTGGTGCTAAAAATATACCTAGTAGAATGTATGTAAAGAGACAGAGACCGCAAAAATAATGTAATCGCATGATAAAAAATTAGAATAATAAAATAGCTGTAAATATAACATAAAGCTCATTTTTATTTTGTCCTTTGAATATGCCTGTACCTGTGACATATAAATGTACAAAGTGTGGTGGTGAAACTGAGATTCCAAATACACTTTGTGTAAATTGTTACTTAAAAAGTATATTTAGACAATTTGGTGGTGACAAAAATAACCCAAGTCATCTATTTATCCAAAAATAAGTATGCCTGTACCAGTAAAGTATAAATGTCCAAAGTGTGGTGGGGAGACTGAAATATCTAATAGGAATTGTATAAACTGTGACTACATAGAATATTTGAGATCCAGATCTGGTGCTAAAAATATACCAAGTAGTATGTTTGGTGAAATGTGAGGTCAGTTGTCTGAAGAAGAGAAAAAATATATAAAGACTTATATTTAGAATAACTATGTATTAATTTGTAAATCGTCTACGAGTACGCTACCAATATGTTAAACGCTGTCATTAATAAATTACCTTTCGAAATGCACATCCCTGGAGGTTATAGGTTTTGTGGACCCGGCACCAAATTACAGAAACGACTAGCAAGAGGAGATAGGGGAATAAATGGATTAGACGAAGCGTGTCGTGAACATGATATTGCATACTCCCAAAACAAAGAGTTATCAAAACGACACGAAGCTGATAAGATCCTAGCTGAAAAAGCTCTTGAACAGTTTCGATCAAAAAATACAGCATTTTCTGAAAAGGTGGCTGCACTTGGTGTAGCTGGTGCAATGAAAGCAAAAGTGAAATTAGGTATGGGTCTAGGTTCTACTAATTATAAAGCTGTAACAAAAAGTTGTAGTAAAGAATTGAACAAGGCTAAAAATATGTTGGAAAAACTAACTGAAAATATAGACCACTGTACTTTATTACTCCAAGGAATAACTATTTCCAAATCAAGAAAACGCAGACAAAATGTCCAGCAGAAAAAAAATAAAGAAAAAATACAACAAAAGCTTTTAAATCATAAAAGAGTAAAACAATTAGAAGAGAATATGGATATCCAAGATGATTTTTCTGTAGTGAGCCCTGTAGTTTCTAAAAGAAGAGAAAAACGAAAAATAATTGATGACAATTTAATTGTTGTCAAAAAACCAAAAATCGAATCATTAAACAATACTCAAAAAAGAAAACGAGACGATGAAGATGAGGATGATGATGATGATCAAGAAAAAAAAAAGTTAAGATATAACAATAAACTGTATTAAATTAAAAAATATATAATAAAAAAATATGTATCTTTTTTTCTTTATCTATTTCCTCCTAACCTAGGTATCTCTGGTAACGGAAATGGTAGCTCTCGTCGACCAAGGAATGGACCATCTAAAATTCGATTTCCAGTTATATGTTGTTGTACAAAGGCCGTTCCATCACCAGCTAATTTTTCATAGAGTGGTGGCGGGTACCGTGACACATACTTTTCATATTCAAGTATCTTAAAGTTTCGACATGCTGAAACAAGTTGACCTGACATATGGGTCAAAACTGGATTTGTAACACCCATGATTAATTTTAAGAGAATACAGTAACTAAAGCAAAACTCAAAATGATCTCGCATTTATATCGTATATTTAAAAAAATCACTGACGTATTCTCCACACTTTATGCAAAACATTGTATACAAATCAGAATTTTAATAAAAAATAAATAAATACTGTATTGTTGTTAGTTGGTTAGTAACAGCCAAGATGATTGGTAATAAGAAAAAGACAAGAGAGACCTCTAAAAGAAAGGTCGTACATAAAAGAAAAGGTTCCAAAAAAAGAATTTCAAAGCAAAAGTCTTTTAGTTTATTGAGAGTAATTAGAGATATTAGAAAGAAACTATTGGAAGGCAAACCAAAAACATTAAGAGAAGCTATTCAACAAGCATTACGAATTGTTAAATCTTACAAGAATATTAAAAAACCACGAGTAATCCAAGTTCCAAAAACTGGGGGTATATTACCTCTAATACCGATATTTGCTGGGTTAAGCGCATTGGGCACTATTGCTGGGGGTACATCAGCTATCGTGAAAACTATTAACGACGCAAAAGCAGCTAAAGAAGATTTACTCGAAAAACAACGTCATAATCGTAAAATGGAAGCACTGGCAATTGGAAAAGGTTTATACTTGAAACCATATAAAAGTGGAATGGGTATTTTTTTATGAATAAGAAAATGGATCAAATAAAAATTCCAAAACATGCTTTGACAAATGTAGAGTTACAAAAATATGCAAAATTAATGAAAATCCCACATTTTAGAGGTGTAATGATGAGAAATGGGTTTCCGAAAAAAATTTGGCAACATGAGAGTGGAATTATTAATTTAGATAACAAAGACGGTCCTGGAACTCATTGGACAGCTTACAAGAAGAATAAATCCAAAGTCGTATATTTTGACAGTTTTGGCAACCTGAGACCACCGTTGGAAGCTATATCATACTTTAATTCAAATGGCTATTGTCAAATTGTTTATAATCATAAAATTTATCAAACTTATAACACTGTAAATTGTGGACAATTGTGTTTAGATTTTTTAAATAAATACCCTTTTTAAAATAATATTCTTTTATTTACTCTATGATTATCGTTTGAACATGTCGTACACTTTTGTGTTATCTGGAAGAGAATCGGTGTTATCAACAAAAATTTACCCACCAATTATTTTAAACGAAAATGAACAGTATGTACTAGGTTTAATAGATTTCATGTCATACAATACAATTCCAAATGTAGACCAAACAAACAACAAGTTTTATATAGATGGTTACGATATAACGATTCCACATGGTTCTTATGAAGTCGAAGATCTTTCAAATTATTTAACTGAAAAAATAACTGAATTAGAATTAAAAGTAGATCAAACACCAGATAAAGATGATACAGAAATTAATAAAGGAAAGAGTCAAGAAAAAAATAATACAATTGGTAAAGGTGTGCCTAGAAAAAAACATAATATAGATCAACCTACAAGTTTGATATTGAGAATTAATAACAATACACTCAAATGTGAAATAAAAAGCAACAAAGTAATCCATTTTGAAAAACCAAATACCATTGCTCCCTTATTGGGATTTACACCAAAACGGCTCTCACCTTTAAAGACTCACTTAGCTGAGAATCCTGTGCATATCACAAAGGTTAATTCTATTTGTGTGGAATGTAATCTAATCACTAATTCATACGTCAATGAAAACCAAGGTCATATCATCCACATGTTTTATCCAAATGTCTTACCGGGTTACAAAATTGTGGAAATTCCAAAAAAGGTAATTTATTTACCTGTCACAAATAGATATATTGATGAAATTTTCATTAAAATAGTTGACCAGGACGGTAATCTTGTTAATTTCACACGAGAAGTTATTACGTTAAGACTACATTTAAAAAAAGTATAAATAATGGTTTTAATTTACAACTGTAGCAAATTTAATCCAGGTGTGGACAGTGTATATAATATTAAGAGTGTTGATAAAAACATTAGTGACAAGCAGACTCTCAAACCGTTGACAACAGAAAACAAAGTCTTTTTAACCTCACTAGGATTTAAAATAAAACACAACAACGACAGTGACAGGGAAAAAGAAAAGAAATACTTGGTGTAGAATAAAGTTTTTTATTAATACTAGAATACTTGGGATTTTCTTGAGGTGTACTTGTAAGAAGAGGGAATATGAGTTTTAACATTTTAAATATTGGAGATCGTGTATTGGTTGACAATTCAGTTGTGAGTCGAGAAATGCACAGTCATTTACCCTATGCCAATGCAACTTTTAATCATTGTGATGAAATAAGAATACCAATTCAGACTCAAGATATATACACCCTACCTTCTGAGAGTTATCTGTATATTGAAGGACGTTTAACGAATGATGGGAAAGAAAGCAATACTTTGCGCTTTATTAATAATGGTTTGATGCATTTATTTGATGAAATACGATATGAAATTGGAGGCTGTGTAATAGATAGAGTGAGAAATTTAGGTATAACAACGACAATGAAAAACTATGCTTCGTTCACACAAACTGAATCTAATCGATACAACTGTATAGGTTGGAGTATTAATGACACACCAACAGTTGCTGATAAAGCAGGAAATTTTAATGTTTGTATGCCACTCAAACTTGTACTTGGATTTTTTGAAGATTTTACAAAAATTCTTATTAACATACGCCAAGAACTCGTATTGATAAGAAGTTCAACTGATTTAAATGCAGTAATGTCTACAGTAGAAACTGAACTGAAACCAAAAGTGGAAATATTTAAATTAATATGGAAAATGCCTCATATTCAAGTGTCCGATTCAGAAAAGTTACGTTTATATAAATTTATTGAAAATGGGTCCAGTTTGGAGCTTGCATATAGAAGCTGGGAATATCATGAAATTCCTCTACTGCCTCAGACAATGAAATTTAACTGGAATGTAAAAACTACCAGTCTATTGGAGAGACCACGATTTGTTTTGTTTGCATTACAAACTGCCAAAAAGAATGCAATAAAAGAAGAGAACAGCTATTTTGATCACTGTAATCTTACAAACTTAAAGCTATTTCTAAATTCTGAAATGTACCCGTATGACAATTTGAACTTGAACTTTAGTAAAAGACATTATGCCCTTGCATATGAAATGTATGCACAATTTCAACCGTCGTACTATTACAAATCCATAGGAGATCCATGCCTTACTATGTTACAATTCTGTGCTGTTGCTCCGATATTTGTTATTGATTGCAGCAGACAAAATGAATCAATTAAATCAGGAAGTGTCGATATGAGAATAGAAATAGAAACTAATAAGAATATACCAGCTAACACAACTGCTTATTGTATAATTATACATGACCGTATTGTTAATTATAATCCTCTAACCAATGTAGTTCAAATGTTTTAACTGTAGTTCATCTAATGAAGCAAATCTTTGGGTTTTTAAGTATAAATAAAAAGTTAAAAAAAAGTTTACTCTTATTTAACACCCTGTACGCAATAAATATTTTCATAACCTTGTTGATGTTAAACATAAGTGTCTAATTGGGGGCTAGACTAGTACCAAATCTGAAAGCTGTTCAAGACCTGTTCAAGACCTGTTCAAGACCTGTTCGAGACCTGTTCAAGACCTGTTCAAGACCTGTTCAAAGCTGTTCAAGACCTGTTCAAAGCTGTTCAAGACCTGTTCAAAGCTGTTCGAGACCTGTTCGAGACCTGTTCAAGACCTGTTCAAGACCTGTTCAAGACCTGTTCGAGACCTGTTCGAGACCTGTTCGAGACCTGTTCGAGACCTGTTCAAGACCTGTTCAAGACCTGTTCGAGACCTGTTCAAGACCTGTTCAAGACCTGATCAGAACCTGTTCGAGACCTGATCCAGAGCTGTTCAGAAGTTAAGCGAAAACCTACATTTTACGATGAATAAAGATTTGAAAAGACAACTTATAACTAAACGGAGAAACATCCAAAGTAAATTAAGACAATTAAAACAAGGACAAATAATCCAAGAAGATTTATTTAATCCAATTACAAAACACTTGAAAAATATCGAGAACAAGTTAAATAGTTCACAAAATTCCAGTCCAGAAAATGAAACAAAAAACGATGAACCTTTAAGGTACATTAAAAACGATGATGACGATAATGAAACTACTGACTTTGAAACAAGTGAAATCAAACAATCGATATTGGACAACATTGAAGTGGATGATATAAAAGAACAGATTAAAAATGATAAACACTCTGAAAATCGATTTGAAGATATTGCTAACCAGGCGCGTGTAGACTACTGGGATCAATATGATCCTTTACCTAGGAAATATATTACAAATATGCACGCTGATGTTCTAAACAAAGAATTTGATCATAAATATGGAATTCGATTTGATGAAACATCTGAAAAGCTACTGATTGGGAATTCTGAAATAGATTTAGATGGTGCTGATATTCTTTTAAAAAAGAAAAGGTACAGGGGAACACCAGGTTTATATGAGCTTTTGTTTAAGAAATATCCAGCTAGTTTTACAGATGAAGATGAGAATAACTATAAAAAGATAGTTGTAGCGACGAATGCTCACAGAAGGCATTACAGATCAAGTAAACAGATAGATGGTAGTAGATTAGAAAAATATAAAAAAATAATTGCACCAATAACAGAAGGTAAAGGATTGGTTATGGAAGTAAACAACAATAAAATTGATTACGTCCACTGGGATGATCCAAATGAACTTGTAGAGCGATTACGTTTATTACTATCTTCACAGCTAGCTGGCCATACAGGACATACAAATGAAATAAATTCAATTATTGAAGAACTAAAAGAGGCAAATATTGTAGAATAAATATCATGTCTGTTAAAAGAGATATCGTTAATGAGTTACACAAACCTGCAAGAATTAACTTTAAAAGACGAAGAATTATTATAAAATCTCTTAATGATTTGTTCCAAGCCGACTTGATTGATATGCAAAAATATTCAAATACAAACAGAAATTTCAAATATATTTTGGTTGTAATAAATTGTTTTTCAAAATTTTTATGGGCTTTACCACTAAAAAATAAATCAGGTTTTGAAGTAGCCAAATGTATGGAGTATGTGTTTAAACAGCAAAAACCAAATAATCTTCAAACAGATATGGGAACTGAATTTTTTAATCCACATATGAAAAAATTGATGAAAAAATATAATATTAATCATTACAATGTATACAGTGAGAAAAAGGCTGCGATTGCTGAGCGAGTCATTCGCACGATTAAATCAATGATTTGGAAACAGTTTAGTTTCAACGGTACCTACAAATGGATTGATAATTTACAACAAGTTGTTATTGAATACAACAATAAAGTTCACAGAACAATAGGAATGAAACCAGTGGATGTTAAGAAGAAGCATGAAAAACTATTGTTAAACACTGTATACAATCACATTAAAATTGTCGATTTGGAAAGTCAAAAATTTCATATTGGTGATCATGTACGCATTTCAAAACATCGAGGAGTTTTTGACAAAAAATACAATCCAAATTGGTCTAATGAAATTTTCACTGTTTATAAAATAAAACTGGGAAACCCTATTACATATTATTTAAAAGACTATAAAGGTGAAGAAATTCTTGGGGGATTTTATAAAGAACAGCTACAAAAAGTTAAACATAAAGACAGTTATTTAGTTGAAAAGGTATTAAAGAGAAAGAAAAATAAAATTTTTGTCAAGTGGTTAGGTTTTGATAGTTCTCACAACTCATGGATAGATAAAAGTGACGCAATATAATAAAGAGGGGATAGAAAAATATGTAAAAGACGTTCCACTTGCAAGATTTTGTTTGTTGTTAGAGAATATCGAGAGAGAAAGGAAACATGTTCATTGTGGATATCCAAGGTTTCTCTTTTCCTGGAGAAGATGTATTTCTTTGTAGGGAAATTGCTATTTTAGATCCTACTACAGAAAACATTATACACAGAATGGTTGTTTTACCAGTAACAGAAGCAATGATAAATAAGTCATATATAAAATGTATCGAACAACAATGTGTTCAAAACCATGGTTTAAATTGGCAATCTTGGCATTTTTGTGATACTCATCTAAAATATGAAGAAATTTCAAAATTTTTACACGACAACGTATTAGACGAAACAATATTGGTAAGAAATCATGAAACAAAAAAATATTTGGAAAAATTCATGGAAAATCGCATTGATTGTGTAGAAGATGAACCTAATATACTTTCCGATGAGACTATGAATCATATTTTTAAATCACATCCATGTTTTCAACATAACAATGAAAATTTACAATGTGCTCTAAACAATGTATTTAATATTCATTATTGGTATAAATATTGTAGAAAGTGTTGACAATAAAAAAAAAATAAAAAATTAAAAATAGTCTTTTATTAATAGATACACACAAGACATTTATTTTTAAATTGATACCAGACATGAAGCTTGTAAAACAAAAGACTACGCTTGATGTGGAGAATAATTTATTGGAACCAATTGAGAATAAGTTTAAAAAGCATGGAGTTTTGTTCCCTTCAACTATTCGATGTCTTATAGTTGGCCCTTCAAATTGTGGTAAGACCAATGTGATGATAAGTCTATTGGAACATGCTAATGGATTAAAATTTGAAAATGTGTATATTTACTCAAAATCATTAATGCAACCAAAGTACAAATATTTAGAAACTTTGCTGGAACCAATTAAAGGAATAGGATATTATACTTACAGTGGAAGTACGGATATAATGCACCCATCTGAAGCGAAGCCCAATTCAATTTTTATCTTTGATGATGTTGCGTGTGACAACCAAGATGTTATTCGTGAATATTTTAGCATGTCCCGACATTCTCAGGTGGATCCATTTTATTTGAGCCAGAGTTATGCAAAAATACCTAAACACCTTATAAGAGACAATGCAAATACTTTAATTGTATTTAAACAAGACGATTTAAACCTAAAACACATTTACAATGACCACGTCGGAACAGATATGACTTTTGAAGATTTTAAAAAAATATGTTCAATATGCTGGAAAGAACATTATGGATTCTTATCAATTTTCAAAGATAGCGACATTAATGATGGTCGATATCGCAAAAATATTGATCAATATTTTTTAGTAAAGTAAAAGGTGTAAATGAAATAAAATACATAGATAATAATTACAAAAGTATTTTATTTAATAAAATATAATTCTCACATACTTTTACTCCCCAAACCATCTGAAACACAAATAGTAAAATTTAGAATTATATCGAAACAAAAAAAAAAAAAAAATCACTTACTTTTCTATTTCTGGCTAAGGAAGTGTTCCATAGTCAGGTCTTCTAAATCTACTACATCCTCTGGATTTTGCGTCGTCGTCGTCGTCGTCGTCGTTGTTGGTATCTTCATCACTTTTCTTTTCTGTTTTTTTGTTGGAGGTTCGTTGTTGTCGTCATTTGATGTGGCAGTTGCGGGATGAGACCAATTCGTTGGTGGAGAAGTCGTTGTTGGAAACGGAGAACTTGAAGTTGATGGTAAAATGGAAGGATACCCAGAAGAGTGTCCAAAATGAGAAAGAAGAGGAGGCGGAGGAAGATATCCTCTCTTCGTACCCACCAAATGTTTTTGCTGTTGATACTTCTCGAATTCCTCCACCTCATCATCTAACAGGTTGAATCTATATTTTTTACATATATTTTCCAGTACATGGAACTCTCCCTCGTTCTCAATTTTTAGTCTCATATACCTCAATGGAAGGTACCCAAATTTTTTCTTCAAGTTTTTGTTATTTGGTGAGTACGTTAACTCCACAAATATACGGTCACCCCTAAGTGACACATCCGTTACACCATATCTTGAATAGAAAAAAAAAAAAAAAACGTAAATCAACCAACAGCAAACAAAATCATAAATCAAATCGAGAAAACACAATAAAATTATTTATAAATGTAAAGATCGATTGGAAAAACAATAATCCCATAAAATATTTATAATAAAAAATAAACCAGTAAAAACGAAATAAAATCATGTAGAACAAAATCACAAAAGGAAAAAAATACTTACATAAACAACTGCTTGACGATAACAAATGCATCCTTTATTGGTAAGTTGATTGGATCCTCGGTCATGATGACTAGTTGGCAAGGTACACCGCTCATTTTGATAGTTTAGTGTTCACTGACTAACTGATAGATCACTTTAAAATTAAACGAATTTAAATAGTAAGAATAAAAAAATACATTAACGTAATTGACCTATTTGATCTTTATTGCAATGCAGAAAATAGTACAAAACATGTTTATTAGTAAAAACGTTTATTATTCAAAACTTAATTTATGCTTATCTGAATAAAATGTGCTTATCTGCATATAATGTATTTTCGTGACCTATTTGACCTAAAAATGCAATTACGTCAGCGTTAGCCTTCAATATGTTTATTGCATGTATAATGTCTTTTCGATAAAGATAGAAAAATATAATCACGCTGAATAGCGTGTTGTTGAAATACGTCAATGGATTTTTTATGTAGTATAAATACTTCGTGTCCGATTTGACCGAAAAATATGTTAACATCAGCGTTATCTTTCAATATGTTTATTGTATACATAATGTGTTTTCGATGAAGAAAAATATAATCACGTTGCATAGCATGTTGTGGAAATGCGTCAATGGATTTTTTTTTAATGTAGTATAAATACAGGATTGATTTTACTCGCTGGCATTTGTGTCTTGAAGTTTACGTTGGTCTTGAAGTTTACGTTGGTCTTTGAACATGAGTACTAAAGTGATTGATGAAATTTCCACTGAAATGGTGAAGAAGATAGAAACAGTAAGTAGATTAATTAAAACTAAAACTGATTTACAAAACTATATAAAATATTTGAAAAAACAAATTTTACTCTTAAAGAAATGTATAAAAAATAGGGCTACTTGTATTAGAAATTTTCATTGTGTAGAGGCGAATATGGCTATCCTTAAAACATATTTAGAAAATTTTAAAAACAGATTAAATGTTAGAAAAAATATTAAGAAAGGCTTATTGTGGCAGGATTTGGAATCTTGTTTTAATAGCAGAGTTAAGACAGGCGTTATCATAAATTTAAAATATAAAGACCCTAAACTATTTATGGAAAAGGCTTTTAAAAGTTTTTCAATTCAAATTAAAAAAAATTTAGTTTCATGTATGTTAAAAGTTAATGTAATTTTTTATGGACTTTTCATCAAACCTCAAGATGGTGAAACGTCTGTTAAACATTTTTCCACGAAAAATACAATAATTGATCAAAACACAAACATAAAAGATTGGTATAAAATCAATTGTATAGACACCGTTTTAAGAAAGTTTGAAGATTTTCAAGAAAAAGACAGTGGATGGGCACTATCCCACATTTTAAACTTAAAAGTTAATATAAACAAATATAATCCATTACTTGGTGGTATTTCAACATACGTTGAGCTACCTAAGTATATAAAGAATACTAGAAGTGTAATTAATGTTAGGAATTCTGATCCTTATTGTTTCCTTTGGTCAGTTGTTGCTGCCTTACACCCTGCCACAAAAAGTGTTGACCGAACATCATCTTATCCTCACTTTAGTAAAATATTAAAATTTGATAATATCAGTTTTCCCATTGATATTAAAGATATTCCAAAATTTGAAAAATTAAATAAACTTGCTATAAATGTCTTTTCATTGGGAACAAGAAATGAAATTCTACCTTTGATATTTAGCCAAACAAATTTTTCTCCTCGAATAAATTTACTTGTATTAAATGCCATGGATAATATTGTAAATGATGATAATGAGGAGGAGGACAATTACATAAAACAGCGAGTATTTCATTTTGCTCATATTAAACATTTTTCAAGATTATGTGGCAAAAAAGTTGGGAACGTTCGAAAT
This sequence comes from Diabrotica undecimpunctata, assembly GCF_040954645.1. Taxonomy (NCBI): domain Eukaryota; kingdom Metazoa; phylum Arthropoda; class Insecta; order Coleoptera; family Chrysomelidae; genus Diabrotica; species Diabrotica undecimpunctata. The sequence continues at coordinate 131,586,742 of NC_092809.1, read as the reverse complement.
AAAAAATGGTTTTGTGAACGATGTTTTAATCATTTTAGCAGTGAGACATATTTACAAAATCATTTAGAGGATTGTTTTAAGATAAATTCTGTTAAAATGGTTTTACCTACCGAAAAAAATTATTTAATGAAATTTAAAAATTTTAATCATAAGGAACGTGTTCCGTTTGTTATATATGCTGATCTTGAAAGTATTCTTACAAAGTTTAACGATAATAATAATAATTTGAAATCTTGTTTAACTGAAAAGCATGAAGCTTTCAGTATAGCTTATTATTTTAAATGTTCATATGATGATTCTTTATCCTACTTACAAACATATACGGGTCGTGATTGTCAAACATGGTTTGTGAGAGAACTCAAAGAGATAGCTATGAAAATATATAGAGAAAATTTATTTCAAAAATTTCAAAAGGTTATATCATTAACTGATAAAGAACAGAAAGATTTTAATTCAACCTTTATTTGTCATATTTGCTCAAAACCTATTGATAAATCAGAAAAGGTACGAGATCACTGTCATATTACCGGACAATTTCGTGGGGCAAGCCACAGAAGGTGTAACATTAATTACAAGACTTCGTACACAATTCCTATCGCATTTCATAATCTCTCTGGCTACGACGCTCATTTTTTAATTAAAAGTCTTAATTCTGACATACAAGGGCATCTGTCACTATTACCGCTAAACAAAGAGAGGTATATATCATTTACCAAATATATCCATGGCACTAATATTAGTTTTAGATTTATTGATTCCTTTAGATTTATGTCATGTTCATTAAATCAACTTTCCTCATATCTAGATGATAACCAAAAAAATATTACACGTAGATATTTTAATGATGATTCGAAGTTTAATTTGGTTAAAAGAAAGGGTGTTTTCCCTTATGAGTATTTAGATAGTTGGGAGAAATTACAGGTCACTTGTCTTCCGCCTATTGAAAATTTTTATAGTAAAATCAATAACGAGTATATTACTAAAGAGGACTATCAACATGCCTGCAACGTTTGGACTAGATTTCAGATAAAAAACTTGCAGGAATATGCAGAATTATATTTAAAGACAGATGTACTCCTTTTGGCTGACATTTTTGAGAATTTTCGATATATGTGTTTAAAAACTTATGGATTAGATAGTCTTCATTATTATACTTTACCAGGATTAGCCTTTGATGCTATGTTAAAAGTAACCAATGTCGAATTAGAGTTATTAAGAGACAGTGAGATGGTTTTGTTTTTTGAAAAAGCCAAACGAGGAGGAGTTTCACAGTGTAGTAATAGATATGGAGAAGCTAATAATAAATATATGGAAGATAAATACAATCCTGATAAAGAAATCTCCTATCTAATGTATTGGGATTTTAATAATCTTTATGGTACAGCGATGAGTTATGCGTTGCCATATGCAGGCTTTGAATGGATTAATTTGATTGATATTTATAAAGAACATATATTGGATTGTCCCAATGATGGAGAATATGGATATATACTTGAGGTAGACATTGAATATCCAAAAGATCTTTTTAATTTACATAAAGATTTACCTCTTTGTCCTGAACACATAATCCCACCATCTTCTAATTCAACAATTCCCAAATTATTAACCACATTGTACGATAAAAAAAAATATGTTATTCATTATATATATTTGAAACAGATTGTTAACTTGGGTTTGAAAATAACGAAAATTCATCGCTGTTTGAAATTTAAACAATCCCCTTGGTTAAAAAAATATATCGATTTGAACATTGACTTGCGAAAGAAAAGCAAAAATGAATTTGAAAAAAACTTATTTAAACTTTTTATTAATGCCCCTTACGGTAAAAGTATTGAAAATGTCAGGAAACACAGAGAAATAAAAATTGTAAACAAATATAATGGAAGATATGGAGCAAATTTCTATATATCCCAACCTAATTTTCATAGTTGTACTGTTTTCGATGAAAATACTGTAATAATTGAAATGACAAAACAAAAAGTCAATTTTAATAAACCGATATATATATAGGGATGTGTATTTTAGATATTTCCAAAACAATTTTATATGACTTTCATTATAATTATGTCATAAAAAAATTTAAAGATCAGGCAAAATTATTATATACAGATACAGATAGTTTAATATATCAGTTTTTTGTTGACGATATATATAAACATATTAGAGAAGACATTGACAAATTTGACACATCAGACTACAAAGAGAATAATGTATACAATATTCCATTACAGAATAAAAAAGTGTTAGGTCTGATGAAAGATGAGAACCAAGGGGAATTGATGACACACTTTATAGGATTACGTTCAAAAATGTACACTATGAAAATTTTAAATAAGAATGAAGAAATTAAAAAGGCTAAAGGAATAAAAAAATCTGCATTAACGGAACTATCCTATGATGACTATTATGCAAGTTTATTTAATAAGGTAATCGTAGAAATTTCACAAAATTCAATAGTGTCGAAAAAGCATGATGTTTATACAATGTCGCAAACAAAGGTGGCCCTTAGCCCGTACGATGATAAGAGAATATTAAATTATTTATCCACTGATACTCTTCCATGGGGTTACAATGATAAATAATTATTTTATAAAGTTTTGTAAATCGTTTTTTAATTAATCTACAGTCACCCAAAACTAAAAGCGAATGCTGGTAAGTTATTTACATTGAATAAATATTTTGAAATAACGCTCTTTATTTTAGTCTCAATTAAATAAATGGGAGGCAGTTTTCAAAGACGAAAAACGATTTGTAAGCTTACAATTTAAGACCGAAAAAAAAATAAAACCGCAAACTAGACCTACCATATCATGGTACAACAAAATGTATGGAACAATACCATGTTTCGAATGCAAGAAATTTTTTTGTTTTTGTACAAGATCCTTAGACGTCCACATGGACGCTGAACCTACTACATTGTATTGTTATGAAACTATGTCTGATTCATAAAGGTATACTGGTAACAAATATTCAATTATTATTGATTAATTTTTTTTCTTTATTTCAGCCTTTAATCCACCTACCGATACCAGCTTCGGGTATGGCAATTCTTATAATTAAAGAAGAAATCTTATCGGAGGAGGTGTTTAATTATAAAAGCAATTACAATGCCCAAATACCTGATGAACATCCACTGCACAGAGATGCATTAATTTGGGCAAAGTATATTGACCAGGTGACGTGGTCGTATTGGCAAGACGTAAAAACAAACCTATGGAATAATATAGCAATTTATCAGTATTATGAATTATATCATCGTTTATAAATAAACTTTTATATTTGGTACATTGTTTTTTCTTTAATTTCCTTAAATTTCAAGAGTAAAAACGACATTGGCTAGGCTAGGCTAGGCTAGGCTAGATACGACTAAGCAAGTCTGTACACAACAAGTTATTTTTTGACTCGCCACTACCAAAAAAAAATTTCCAAGTCTCAATACTCATTTATTTCAATCACCCTGTACAAATTTAACTAAAAGAAGAGGAGATGAAGCGATAAGCGATGAGTTTTGCACTCGACATACAAGGTGGTCCGTTCCACTCAAAGACACCCCCTCTGGTCATTGTCGACCGATTCTTTTACTTCTTCAGGACAGGTAAGACAAAGAAGAGACAAGTGAGACAGGTGTAAAAACATACAGGTAACGTAGGTGACAATTCTTCGGCTGAGAAGAAGAGATCTAGAGATAAGCGACTAGTTCTTACGACCCTCTGGTCATTGTTGATCACTTCTTCGGGAGAGAAGAAGAAGAGATCAAGCGATAAGCGACCAGTTCTTACAACCCTCTGGTCATTGTCGATCACTTCTTGTACTTCTTGTACACCCCCAAGGTCAAATCATGGCATCGATACCTTCGCATCGGAGACCCTGATGGACAGGTTACCAAAGTGCGTTTGAACCCCGCTTGCTATACTACTCAATCCATATTAACCTTTAGTTTTGTAGTTAAATTCCGTGTTAATTATATTCAGTGAGAGAAGTATTGAATGGAAAAATGTTCCAAATGAATACGCTCAAAGTTTTCGAAATATATCGTATCAAATTTCATAAGAAAGTAACACCAACGAATAGAGACCATCATAGAGCAGTTTGGGTAGTTCATAAACAAACTTTTGGTAGCGGTTGCAAGTTGCAAGATGAGGCTTTTTACAAGATATTTTATAAATGCAGTTCTTAGATCTCTCGTATGTGTTGGGTTTGGTTTTGGAAAGAATAGATCACACTGTATTGGTTGTATTAAATATTGTAATGTATTTATTTCCTATTCTTTTGATAGGCCTTTTACATTATGGTTAGTTGTCATCTCCAAATCCCTTCTTCGGAAAAGGCTTGAAAGAGTCACTAATCACGAGTGTATGCAAACTTTGAACAACAATATCTTATAGAATAATAAATATTTTTATATATAGAATAGAAAAAAAAAGTTCAAAAAAGTTAATTTATATGTTTTTACGCTTCAAGATTTTTCGTATAACTAATACTTTTTAAGTTGTTTTAAAAAGAATGCCTATTTTCATAATTTCAAAAATTTTTCTTTTACTTTAAAACCAATTTTTTTCAAAAATAAGCTCTTTGAACCGGTCAATCGTACAGATCATACGCTTAGTTTTGATGCTAGAAACCAAAAAAACAAAAATAAAGCATTTTTAAATACTTACAAAAAGTTTTGATGAGTTTTCCCCGAAAAGTGCTTCATTTTTTGGTTATTTCACGTTGAAATATTGTTTTTGAAATTTGACAAATAAGAATCATAGACTATTCATAGACTTCAAACAGGCATTTGATTCAATTAAAAGGAACGAATTAATGATAGCACTTAAAAAATTAAAAATTCCACATAAACTGAGAAAATTAATAGAAATGACAATGAGAACTACAAAAATAAGCATAAAGACGCAAAAATGGGAGACAGAGGAACTCAATATAAATAAAGGGATGAAACAAGGAGATGCCTTATCAACAACGGTATTTAATCTAGTATTAGAATATGTACTACGAAATATAAATAAAGGAAATCTCAGAACAAGAGGTCGTCAAATAATTGCATATGCAGACGATATTGCTATTATTCCAAAGAAGAGAAAAATAATGAAAGAAATGCTAGAAGAAATAAGAGAGAAAGGGGCTAAGATTAAATCAAGAAAAGACAAAAATATTAAGATTAGGGAAAAAACCAATGAAAGAAAAAATTAAAATAGGAAGTTCTGAGTTTGAAGAAGTAGAATACTTCAAATACCTAGGAGTTACAACAAGCAAATCCGGAGAAAGGAAATCCGAAATAAAAGAAAAAATATTAGCAGCAAATAAAGCTTATTTTGCAAACAAAAGATTACTTAAAAGCAAAACACTGACTAAGAAAACTAAGATAAACATTTATAACACCATAACTAGGCCAATATTATTATATGCAGGAGAAACAATGACGATGGTTAAAAAAGATGAAGAAGCCTTAAGAACAGCAGAGAGAAAGATTATGAGAACCATACTGGGATAAATCAGAACAGAGCAAAATGAATATAGAAGCAGAACAAATGCAGAGATTAAGGAAGACATCATAACTAAAATAAAGCAATGCAGAGTTAGATGGTTAGGTCACATTTGGCGAGCAGGAGATGATGCAGTGACACACGCAATGATAGAATGGAATCCAGGAAGAAGAAAGAGAAGGGGAAGACCAAGATCAAAGTGGCTGCAAGAAGTTGAAGAGGACCCCAAAGGGCAGGAATCAGAGAATGGAGAGGAAAAACTAGAGACAGGAAAAAATGGAGAGATATTGTCAAGAAGATAACATAAACAAAAGAGACTAATCCACTCAAGAAATAGGATCTAGGAAGCATTCGCGGTTTAACCCCACGCTGGGGTGTATAGCCATTATATATATATATGAAGTTCGCCGGGTCAGCTAGTAAAAAATAATCAAACTTGAGCAACAACAATAAAAGACTCCTCTATACTTCATATCGTAAACGACGAAAATTATCGGAGGTAAATATAGTAGTAAACCAGACAAACCCAGCAAAATTATGATTTTAAGAGGGGCTAATTAATTGATATAAATTCAACAGCGATAGAAACTTGCGAAAAAAAACACGTGTCTTAAAGTAGCACAAAAAATAAACATCCGCTCTGATAGTTAGACAGGATATGACTTGGGATATTTCTCGGTATTGGCGTACGTAAGAAGAACAAGTATTGGTGTAACCTGTGTTACGCACTTGTGTGGTTGATGATAAAAAATTCTCCGCCTGTGAAAGGCCAAAGCAAAAACCAAAAATGTTACAGAACTTCTTTGAAGTCAAATCAAAATAGTTTTCGCTGGCATACAATTACATATAATATTCTTTGACGCATTTTTTGGAGTTCTACTCTTCGTATGTACCAGCGATATATTATTAGTCTTTTTTATAAAATAATATGCAGATTTGCAGCCGGCACTGTCTTGATGCTTATCGTTGAGTGACGTTACCTAATGATTGCATACTGACTAGTTCAAGGCAATTTTTGAAGGTTTTTTCTAGTGAATTACTTGAAAATCTAATAAAATCCTCGAATTTGGACGATCTTTGAATCACTGATTTTTATTAGATTTGATTTTTTTGCATAAAATTATTTAATTATGTACTGACTAGATCCGTTAATACACCGACAGTATTTAGTCGGTGAAGGTCTAGGGAAAATGTGAAGGATTCTTATTTGAAGATGAGCATTTCTAAATCCGGTTGGAGTTTTATATCAATTATTACTAAGCTTGTTTTAAATGTAAATATTAATTTGTTTATTTGGTTTTTAATATTTCTTATTTACAAACAGTTATACGGTACTTTTTTAAAACACTCAAATTGTCCTAAATAGAATAGAAAAGTACTGTCTTTAGTAAGGGGCTGAAAGTTAATTTTTGACGAAGGATGAAGCATTTTCGGCGAAAGGTTGTTGAGTTTTGGTCAAGTACTTGGCCAATGGTTGTGTAGGGCAGTTGTATGACACTGCCCTACGTCCTTGACAATGTGTCGTAGAGGAATATTGAGTTTGTGAATTTTGGTTAGGCCATATACTCGAGGTTTTCTGGAAGACTTTTCGCGAGAAATGAGAGATATTTTATGTCAACAGGAAGAAAGGTTTTATTGAGAATGGCTTTTGTTGTTTTCTCCAGATAGCTTGTTGGATTATAAAGAATTGGTTTGTAGTCTGGAGTATTAATGAGATTTGAGAGTTTATTAATGTAAGAAGAAGTGTTTAGGATGACGGTGGCATTGCCTTTATCGGCGGGAAAAATGAGTAGATTTGGATTTGACTGAAATTCTTTCAAGGCTTTCTCGGATTGGCTAATATTCGAAGTAGGAGGCTTTGAGTTTCTAAGAACTCTAGCGATGCTTTGTCTAGTTATTTCAGCATCTTCGGAAGGTAAACAGGAGATGGCTTCTTCAGTTCCACAGATGATTGTCTCAATTGGAATGTGACTTGGGGTAATTGAAACCTTTTGTTAAAGCTTGAGAGGCAATGGTGGAAATAGAGGTATCAGAAAAGTTATGAACCACTGTAGTAGGTTTCAACGTTGCAGTTTTTGGAATTTGTTCGGCAATTTGCGCTTATGAGTTTCAGTTTTAGATTCGAACGTGTTTAGGACTGTTTGTGTGTTGATACGGTCGAAACTATCCCATAATATAGAATGTACACTGAAAGAATGAATAGATGACCAGATATTGAAAATGTTGATATTTGTGACGGCTAGTTTTCGTCTAGTGGAGTGAATAGCTTCACGGAGAAGCGCAAAACTGGTCTTTCTAAGAATTTGAGAGATAGAAGAAGAAGAAGAAGTATGATGTTTGAATTTTAGACATTTGGGAATGACTTTATGGTCTCGGCAGGCTTTAAGAAATGTTAAATCAGAAGAAGACGATTCTTACGTAGCAGCAGATTGCTATATGATTTAGTGAGCCGGTAACATCGACGCGATTCAACCAGGAATTTTTGTTCAGTTGAGTTGTTGAGTTTAATAATTATTCTCGTAATAGTATTAATCTTAGCTCTAGGTTTAATTGTGCGGAAATCTTTCGGAACATATAGAAGGAGGTAAAACTGTGAAAAATAACACAAATATAAACATATATCAGATGAAAAAGATGTTATTTTTCATTAGCACAGTACGATTACCATAGAACAACTATACCAACAAACCGTTGATACTATGAATGAGAATAGAAGAATGCTAACAATGAGAATACTAGGGAAATTGGTGCGATAAATAGCAAATATAACAGCAATGATGATGACGGTGATGAAACTTTTTAACCTATAAAATAAGCAAAGGCGATAGATATTTCTGCTTTAACTGCTCGTATATTAACTACTACCAGTATAATCCTTGAAAAAAAAATAATGTGTAATACATTTTTTTTCTATAAAACGTCAGTACAATGTCAGGAAGGTATTGTATATGTACATCAGCCATTGTTACTTTTTTAAAGCGCGCATTCTTGCACTTGCATGTCATTTACGTGAATATAATAGTATAATGCAAATCAATTCAATAAGTAGGTCGGTGTACTGTATAAACTTAAAATCGTGAATTTTTTATGAATCTATTACTATTAAAATCACGGTCGCTCGATCGTATTTTAAAATGTACTAACGGAAACAAAAAAATCTGGCGAATTTAATAACCATACTTACTTAACAGAATTAAGAATATACTAAACAGCATCACGATAAATTTATTAGTAGTATATGAACACGACTGACAATTATGTGAATCGACTGACAAAAAATTCTCCGTTGACATTTTTTCGATGTTCAGAAAGCCTTTGATCAAGTCAAGCATGCCGGACTATTGAAACAACTACAGAACATCGGCTTATACATTCCATTTATAAATGTCAAAATCTAACTTTCAACATCCTTCACTCCCACAGTAGGAGAACCTTAAGGTTCCATTTTTTAACCCCTTGAAATACTAAAAACGTTACCCTACTTTACGTAGAAGACACTGTTCTCGTAAGAACAGCACGAGATATCGATGTAATCGTAAAAATTGCTCAAAATCATCTGAACCATATAGATAGGTGGTGCGTGAGATAAAGAGTAACACCTAACTTAAACAAAACACAACTCATACTCTTCCGACATCCAAACAGTAGCGGCTACCACACACAATTCAGCGATCAGATTTAATATCTATCTAGTAGTGGTGTTCACTAAAACACTAAAATGGAGATAAGATCTGATGGCAACTCCCAACAAGATGAGGAAAACAGTCGGCCGAATCCACGATCTATGTGCAAAAATTCGGAAGGACGCAAGCTAAACCATTCATCCACACATACAAGACGTACGAGTACATGCTGCCTCTGATTGAATACAGAGCAAACATCTACAATCTGCCCAATCTAGATCTCTCACAAAAACGGCTAGCATTGGATAGGTGTACTCTTCTTTAAGTAAATTACAAATAACATTACTACCCCTTAAAGCTAATACATCAAAAATCGAACATTTCAGCCATACTCGAAAGGCTTTTCTCTCGCACCCTTTGACTTATTCCCAGCATTGATCTTTCCATCATTTTCTTTCATCAAATCCATTATATGTATTTTTTGCCGTGACAAGTAACGTCGAAATTGAATTAATTTGTTTAATTTTGTTAACCAAACTAGGTTTTAACACATTTCAAATATATTTTGAAAATTTGTCTTAAAATAAAATATAATCTACCTGTAACAGGAAATATATTTAAAGTTCCTTTTAATGTTGTTCTCAAACTATTTTCTTCCTTGTGGCATTTTAAAGTAATTACTATTTAAATGGGAATAAGCCTCAATTAAAGGTTAAAGTACGTTTATTGACGTTTCAATTTCCATTTCGGAAATCGTTCTCAAAATACAAACACTAATGTTTGTATTTTGAGAACGATTTCCGAAGTGGAAATTGAAACGTCAATAAACGTACTTTAACCCTTAATTGTGGCTTATTCCCATTTAAATAGTAATTTCTTTTAATGTGCTTTAAATTTCCATATACCTAGACGAAGTAATAATGTTGTAATTAGTAATGAAGTAATGAAATCTTTAAGCCGATAACCATCTTTAGAAATTCCCATCTTTCTAAGTAAACATTTTGTAAACGAAAGTGTATACATAATTACTTATTATTAGAATAAGCCTTGTGGTTGTTTATAGCTGATAAGAGGAATGTCTTCAAACATCCTAACATAAATCAGTCTTCGAACATAAATTGAGAAACATTAGTGATCTTCTAACTAGTCTCTAGAATTTTCTGAACAGAAATTTTCTGAAAAGAAATTTAATATGGCAGATGATTTTACGGACGAAATCTTATATACCAAAATTTTGAGTTTGTTCAAAATCGGGTAACCAAATCTGGAATTTTGCATTAGAAGTGTCGGAACAAATATAATTACAGGTCTAAGCAATTGTGCATACAAAAGGTGACGATATCATCAGATGCAACAAAGGACATTCACATATTGTAGAACCTATCGCAGCAGATGCAAGAAAGATGGAAAATGAAATGTAAGCAAATACTACTGCCAAAAAAAGACTTAAATTTCAAGAACACTTCAGCGTGCCAAACAGCGAGAGACAGATGTTGTACCTGCTACTTCCAACAACATGAATTTTCTACTTCCCGAAAAATGCAACAACTTGCTATTATATGACAGTGAATCTCATGATCCTAATAGAATATTAATATTTGGACATGAACAGTTATTATACTTGTTACTGATGCATTAAGATTGGTTAGTCGATGAAATTTTCAAAGATGTACCTGAACATTTTTTCCAACTTTATACTATCCACGTTCAACTCGATAGCATAGCATTTACTTGTATACCTGCGTTACTGCCAAATAAGACTGAAGAACCTTATCGAAGATTATTACGTATGTTTAAACCCGACTACCAAATTTAAATCCTGATTTTTGTCTACTTGATTTTGAAAGGACAGCATTTTGAATTTCCTGGAATTGAAATAAAGGATGTTTTTTCCATTTAAATCAATCATTGATCCGAAAGCTACGAGACATTGGTTTGAAGCATGTTCATAATTTCTTTAAATTATTCCCTTTAGTAAATTATTTTCACGCCGCCCATGCCTGCATATTTTCCTCAAATAACCGACACTACCGAGCGATTAGTTACGACTTTTTTTAAACAAAGAAATAACTTCGCCAAATGCTCCTTCTTCTTTTTATCTTGTTTTGGTACATAAAAATCTTTCCGAATAACAAATGAAAAAGGACCTATTGTGAAATCTCCGAGCTACCTTCTCAGAAAAACAGAAGAGTTGTTTTTCGTAGAAAGTTTACTTTCCATTGGTAAAAGCTATGAAAATGAACCCCAGTAGCCCGGCTATTTAATGTCAATTTCGCGTGGCATCCTTCAGCCAATATCCCCTCCCTATTTTCAACCTTCGCTTGTCTAAGCCCTTCTAAGTTCACAATCCGATGTTCATTTCCAAGTTGGTTCCTGTGGCAAGCGGTCTTATCTTCGACAATCGGCGGTAAGTGGATTTTCATTTCACCCTTATTTATCTTTACACAGTGTGTCTTATATTAATTATTTTCTCTTTTGTCAAACAGACGTCTTCCAATTGAAGTCACTTCTGTTTGCCGTTCAGATTCTACGCCGTTCAGATTCTACACTGTTCAGATTTTACACCGATTCATATTCTACACCGTTCATATTCTACACCGTTCATAGTTTACACCGTTCGTACGTGTACACTATTCAAACATTCACCGCTACGTTCGTTCACCTCGATCATCAGTCATCTTCATTTTATCTCAACTACCTGTACTACTCCGGTCTAGCTGCCTCTTTTCGTTGGCCTAAGACAATCTAAGGGATTACGTTAGGAAGACCGCAATTTATTGTGGGCGTGTCATCCCAACTACCTGTTGTACGGACCGAAGTCAAGTGCCTTATTGAGGGCGTAATACCATTATCTGAATACACCTGTTTCGTGAGTATAAGTTTTATTGACAAAACTGTGATAACAAAATCTTTAGAAGTTGATTTATGACTCCAGTTCAGTGTACCTTCTTATTTACGGAGGTTTAGTTTGACTGAGTATAAAAATACAGGATAATATATACGTATAAATAACGTACAATTTATTTTATATGTAGATTATATTTCTGATAAATTTTATTCTTAGATTTGAAGTGATCACGATCAAAAACCTAGTAACTTCATGTTTAGGTATTCTCAAGGCATAAAATTCACTTGCTTGCCAAATATTGACGTAGATATAATTATAATGTTCCTTGGCTTTTTCTAATTCTTCAGGATACTAAATTATTTATAACTATTTTTCAAAGAGATATTTTTTGTTTGTAATTAATAATAAGTTACGCAATAATCATGCCATTTAACTGTTCAATAAAATTTGGTATAGTACATTTACTTTAACAAATATACCTAAATATAATTTTGTTAAAGAACTATTTGCTTTTTATTTCTTTTATATTTTTTTATATAATTTGAATTTATATTTTTGTGTTTCTCTTCCAGGCATTTTTTATTGAATTATATTATTATTTGTTTGATCGTATATTTTGAGTATAAGTGTCGAAATATTAGGAGTGTACCGCATAATTCCGATACCTTTTCTCTCACGGTTTACTTTATTCTCGCGTGAGTTCTCTAGCTGTACCTTACCTTTCTCGTCATCCTTTTCTATGTGCCTTAAGGTTTCCCTGTTCCTCTAAAAATAGGGTGGTGCCCAAATAACTTTTCTTCTCTTATCTCTTATCTTCTCTTCTAACTTCTTGTCTTTGTGTTGTAAGTACTTCTTTAATTGATCCGTGATATTTGAGCTGTAACAAGAACCCCGACCAAGATACCTCTACCAGACTGAAGCCCGAGCCTAGTACCATTCTTTGTGTAACCTCCAATCAATCATCTAGAGGGTACAGGTTTAAAACGTGAATTTAATTCTAACGTAGAAAATTTTGCAGTTTGTATTAATATGATAACTAAATTATTAATACATATTTTAAAAAATGGTTTCTTCAACCAAATCCTGCAAAGACCGAAGTTACTACTTTCCATCTAAATATCGCGAAGTAAACTACAGATTAAACATAGAAAGCGAAGGAGTTATCCTAAAACATAACCTAAACCGAAAATATATCGGTGTAATACTAGATCGTACAATCGTACAGATCTTTCAAACAACACATATAAAACTGCAGCTAAGGTAAAAACTCCCAACAACATCATTCACAAGCTGGCAAACACTTCTTGAAGAGCCAATGCAGATACAATCAGGACAAGCGCTCTTGCATTCGTCTATTTAACAGTCGAATATTGTACTAGAGTCTGGCTAAACAATCACCACTCTAACATTCTAGATGTAGAATTAAATCAAACCATAAGATATATTACGAGGACCATAAAGAATATGCCAACTCTTCCGGCTTCCGGTTTAAAGCAACATTGCAACACCCAAAACACGACAGTTAGCTGCCCTTAAAGCTCAATACCAGAAAAGTCAAAAGAATCCATCGCTGCCAATAAAAATATCGAAATCGATCAGCTAAACCAGGGCCAACTGCGGCTGAAATCTCGAAACCCACCAACAAGAACAGTTAACAATCTTCCAAACAATTTCACAATCAATGAGCATTGGTTAAGTGAATGGAATGAAGAAGCGAACAACGCACATCTAGTAGAAAATCCCACAGTCAAACCCAACCAATGGGGCATTGCAGACAGCCCATTATGTAACAAATGCAATGCTGCTGCACAGACAGTCAACCACATCATCCAAGAATGTCTAGCCACACGATTCGAAGGTAGTTTATACGAAATTCATGAACAAACTCCTGGAGCAGTGGAATGGCTCAACGGTAGCAAAATCCAGCATTAATGTTTTTCCCTGTTTTATTATAATGTATTGTAACTTTCTTTTTGTATAATGTTGAGTAATGTGCAAGGTTCATGCGAATAATATATAATATATATTGTAAAGAAATAGCCGATCTCCGATGCGGGGTACGAGTCACAATTCTTAGAAGGATGAATCTCGAATATACAATCGATGGCATTCTCAATAGCGCCTGTCTTCGAGACGCTTCCAACGGGAAGTCTAGAGATGGACTAACGGTATATATATATATATATATATATATATATATATATATATATATACATATATATATATACATATATATATATATATATATACATATATATATATATATATATATACATATATATATATATATATATATATATATACATATATATATATATATACATATATATATATATACATATATATATATACATATATATATATATATATATATATATATATATATATATATATATACATATATATATATATATATATATATATATATATATATATATATATATATATATATATATATATATATATAACGAAGCACTTCTATGAAGAATCACGTAAATATTGTTACGAAATAGTTTATTTTCATTGTCATCTCAAAATTTGTCTATCTACCACAGCCACATCAAGCTTTCATTTACAGATTCGACGTATACATTAATACGTACAATATTACTGTTCATTAAAGACAGAATGTTAATTAGTTTCTAGACAAATCTAAGAATGGAATGGTATTATATTATAACTATGGAAAAGAGAAATAAACGAGTGAAATTTTAAGTTGTATACGTAAACAATTAACATTAATTAAATACGATCATAACCTGAATTTATGGGCGAAAATGAAAGTTTTATATCAGGACCGTTCTCTTTCTAGGGGCCCTTTTAATGTTAAAATCATAAGTATTTAACTGTATACTATTTTTTTATCATACCCTACAAACCCTCTAGTCTTAATGAGACGTCACGTTCTTAATTTTAAATTAATCAAATTAAGCATGTTGAGAAATTTAGCAAAAGGTATCAGTAGATCAGGTAGTGGAAAGATATGGTGAGAAAGAGATGAGACTAGAGGCGAAATGTGGAAGAGGTTTATAATGCAGATAATATCTATATATATATATATATATATATATATATATATATATATATATGTATCTCAAAATCTCCAAAGAAAAACACTTTGGTGTCTCTTCAAATCTAGAATTTCGAACGAGAATACGCAAAATAATTGTTCATTACATTACCAAATGCCTCTAAGCGGAAACCAATCGCCGCTAGGTGCAAAATCATGAGAACAAGTATGGCGAGAAATAAAGATTACTCCCCGGCTGTGATCTTGAGATAATCAGGTCGGATTCTGATTTTGGGGGTCCACTAGTCAGGCGATACCAACTTGTACTATCTCGGTATGGGTAATGTTTGGGTGTTTAAAAACATCTTTGGATATTAGGTGTATCTTTGGCAGTAGTGTTCGTGATAGTACGCAGTCAAAAAA
Organism: Diabrotica undecimpunctata; assembly: GCF_040954645.1. Classification (NCBI taxonomy): domain Eukaryota; kingdom Metazoa; phylum Arthropoda; class Insecta; order Coleoptera; family Chrysomelidae; genus Diabrotica; species Diabrotica undecimpunctata. The sequence goes on along the minus strand of NC_092809.1, from coordinate 131,571,352 downwards.
ATAGTACGAGGTAAATCAAAATATGTAGTATCTCAGCAATAAAAAAAAACGAAACAAGAAGTAAAGATTAAGTTACTGCAGAATGGGTCATCTTTAATTGCAGTGGATCTAACTAAACAAATCACAAGTCACTGTAAGTTTTTGCCTTTTTTTATAACCTGTAACAGAAGACTTAATTACAATGCAAAATATTTTCTAAATATACTTGTTATTATTTTTATTTTCTTCTACATGTACCTAGTGCAGTGTAGTGTTACAGTGTTTTTGTGATGGGGTATATCCTCTTATTTTTTTGCATGTTTGACTAACCATTGTTTTTTTACACAACACTAAATTTGTATGTAGATAATGGTAAGAGATATCAAGACCCTTTTTCCTTTTTATTCGGTTCAATTTTTGACTGCATTATTTCTTTATTTCTGACTTCAAAATCCCCTGTTCTGTTTAGCGATCTGTAGACCCACGTCCCAAAGCTCGCCGTTGTGTCCTTCAAAACATCTGAGTGCCGGTTAGCATGGCGAACATATTTAGACCTGAAAATCTTCGTATAACGTGTTGGCAATGATATAGTTCCAGGAATAAAACAGCGATATAACGAAAATATCAGAAATAAAAACGACCTTCCAACGGACCTCTGCAGCATAAACGAGATACGTATTAATAATACATTTTTCCCTCACAAAGAACAATACAAATACACTTTTGAACACATTAGAGGACAAAGATCTATGATAGACTATATTCTGTCGAATAGAGAGTTGCAGCCCTCTCAAATCTTGGATATAAGAGCAATAACATCAGCAGAAATAGGAAGCTATCATAAATTGGTATTGTGCAAAATCCTAATGAAAACACATATAATAACAAAACACCAAAATACACCACAAAGATAAAAGTCGAAAGCTTACAGGATGACTCCACAAGATACCTATTCCAAAAAATACTAACCGAACAAAGCAGAAATACATATATCACAGAAAGTGATGGAGTCGAAGAAAGCGAAGGTCTTGGTGAAAGAAATATAAATAAAAATAAATCGTTTTCTACATAAGTGAAGGAAATATGTAAAGAAAAGAAAAAAGCTTACCTGAAATACATGTTAACCAAAACACAAGATGCATACCATAATTACAAGACAATTAAAAACGAAACACATGCACTTGTACGAAAAATAAAAAATTATCACTGGGAACGCTTTTCGAAAGAAATGAAACATTCTTTTTACGGTCTGCAAAAGGAAATATGACGTTTCATAAGAGGTCCAAGAACGGAGGTAAAGGAACTAATAGAACCAAAACACATAGAAAAGGATGCGTGGATTGACTACCTAAAAAAGCTATATGCAGAAAAAGAACAAACGACGCTAGAACTGGAAACACCAGAATTTACCACAAATAAAGAACTTAATATAAGTGTACAGGATGTTCGGAAAATACTTGAAAACCTGAAAAACAGAAAAGCAGCAGGTAAAGACGGGATACCAAACGAGTTACTGAAATATTATGGAGCAGAAATGACAGAATAATTAACAACATTAATCAATAAAATTATAAAACACAATAAAATACCGGAAGAATGGAGAACGAGCGAACTAATTCTACTATTCAAAACAGGAGATAAAAAACAGCCAGAAAACTACAGAGGTGTAAGTTAAATACTACGCACATACTACTATACTACAACAGACGCACCCGCTAGTGCATCGATGCATTCATATTGAATTCGTTTTGTTCGTTGTTTCGTAAAGTAGTGCAAATCTTGGTAATTAGCGGTAAGTTCTTCACCTAGTTTTACGTTTTTACCTCAACCTTTAAATTGTTTTTGATTGTTTATTGCAACCATTTAAATTTTAATAATTATTTGCACCTATGAGTTAAAGTTCATTCATCTCGCCAGAGCTATCGAAGGAATAGTTCGTGTTAATTTAATTACTATTAATTCGTAATAGTACATTTGTTTGTTAATTCCCCACAGTGCTTATAAATCAGAGGATAAGTTTAGCAGATGAACAACAGGGTTTTCGTAGTGGAAGATCGTGTACAGATGCAATATTTTTTATAAAGCAACCAGCATTTCTGTGTCTGATTGACCTAAAGAAAGCGTTTGACAGAGTAAGACTCAAAGATGTAATCCATCTTCTGTATAATAGAGAAGCTCCCATAAAGATTATAAAAACTATCGAAAACATTTACCAAAACGACAAAATGGAAGTCAGAATAGATGGACAACTTACAGATCCTATAGAAATAGGCAGCGGAATAAGACAAGTGGATTCATTGAGCTCCATGCTCTTTAATTTGATCATGGATGAAATCGTCAAAAGCGTTAACAAAGGAAGAGCATACAGAATGGGAAACAAAGAAATCAAAATACTCTGTTACGCAGACGATGCAATATTGATAGCCCAAGACGAAGATAGTCTGCAAAGACTGGTCCACAGATTTAACATAAGAGCAAAAGAATTTAATATAACAATCTCATTTCAGAAAATTAAAACAATGGTAGTCAGCAAAGAACCAACCAGATGTAAAATAGAAATTGATGGCATCAGTATTGAACAAGCAGAATTGCTTATAAAAAGGAAGAAGAAAAAGATATTCACCGTTTAAATCTTTTAGGAAAGAAAAACATTCTTTCCAAGCAAGGGGATTTTTTAAACGGTGTCCAATAGTTTAAGAATCTTCTTGTGTAGTGTTGCCCAGGACATCTCTGTAAGTATTTTTTTGATTACTTTTTCGTAGTTAGTTTCTCCCAGTCCCTCAAATAAAGGAATCCATATCCACGACTTAGCTCTCCAACCAAAACACGAGTGGCCGTTCGCAAACGTTTTAATTTATTTGCTTACCCTATATCCAGCCCAGTAATTGTTCAGTCCCCCTTTCAACCCCCTATTATAAATTGTTACAGTATTAAGCAATTAGGTACATTTGAAACGCATATTTTATATTTTAATTGCAGTTAAATATTATTATAGCAATAATAATTATTATTGTTTGCCATAGCTAGACCAACGCAATAAAGTAATTATAGTTTAAATGAAATAAAAAGACAGGTTTTTGGTGTTTAACGAGCATAGTTGTTAATGTTTATGCCAGTTTGCTTTTATAATTGGAATAAATTTAAAATATATTCCAGCAGTAAAAATTATTATTTATGTAGAAGAAAAATAAGTCTATATCATAATAAGGCTAAACATAATGGACTATTAAAACTTTTTACTAAAATTGGGAGAATTTATGAATTTAATGTCAATTCATACCTACAATATGTCCCACTAAGTTGGAACTCCATGGACAATATTTTTATTATTAATTTTAAGAAAGTTATTTTTCATAAAAAGTTCTGCAGTAAAACCCACAATGCAATTTAGTTTAGGTTACTAAATTCTTTCAGTCTTACTTACTATCTTTAATTGGAATTAACTACAATTTCATTGAAGATAGGTTTATTTTGACGTTTCCATTTCCACTTCGGAAATCGCTTTCAAAATAATTCTCATTTGTTACTTCGTAATACAAACATTTTTTTTTATTTTACAAGCATAGTCGCATGAATCCCTGAGGTTATTGGTGACATAATGTACATATACATGAGATAATGACGATAATGTTCTTATACATTTTAAATTTTGTTTATTACATTGATTTCTTTAAGAAATTTTACCAAATGTTCAATTTTACAACTTTCCCCTAAGATTTCATTTGCTTTCGCACAACTTTTCGACCTTCAGTTTCTTTCTTTCTTTCTCCCCTTACTTTTACCCCATTCAGTTTAAAAAAATTAGTTTGCATCATTTAGCACTGATTTCTCACTTCACTCGTGGTTTTACAGGTTCTTGCTTGCTGGGTTGTGCGAACGGTTGCTTCATTTCCTTGAAGGCCAAAGTGTGAAGGAATCTATATAAATTGTATAGTACGGTTGTTGTTTTGTATTATAGCTAGTTCTTTTTAATTAGGACAGCAACTGGATCTGTTGTGTAAAGTCGGTTAATGGTATTGCTGGAATCGGTAATTATTCTTTTTATTGTACAATCTTCTAACGAAGATTGGCGATCACTTCTTTAAACGCTTCCCTATCTTTTGTAAAGTGAAATATCTGTTCAACGCTAAGGTTAGTCCAATCGTTGATACTCCTCAGCTAAGATTTTTTCTTTCTTCCCAAGCCTTTTCTTCCCTCTACTCTTCCTTGCATGATGCCATGTAGAAGAGAGTATTTATCATTTCGAATTATAAGTGTAATGAATATATTATTATAGTTAGTATGAGTGAGATCTTAATATATAGCATACAGCTCGACAGTATGTATACTGTTTAAGTATGGAAGTTTAGACTTAAGTGCAATGTTTGAAGTACCGACACCTGTCCCAACTCTAGTACATAGTCGTTTTACAGGCGTCTGTGTATATGGTGTAGAAGCTAGAAAATTTTGTATGTTTGTTGGTAAAAGTATTTTGTATTAACACGTTCGCACCTGACTACCACTATACTGGTAGTTCGAGTTTTCCGTAATATACTGACTACCACTTTACTGGCTCACAGCTCTACTAATTTCAATGCTTTATATATTCACACAGATCAGGAGTAAAGGAACGAGATGTAGACGCCGTATATGTATGTAGTCTCTAATATTGTAATCTTTGCCAGTATATTGGTAGTTCGTTCCTAAACAATTTTATTGACACATTTAGAGCACGTGATAATTTTAAGGTTATAGGGTGATATTGGTGAGTGAATTTTATTGATGAAATATGGATAATACAAATATTCCAGGGTAAGAAATATTAAATATCATTTATAGAATAAGTCATAATAGTGCTAGTAATAAAACAAAATAATTTTGGTCTAATATTTTAGTGTTATTTAGTTACTGATTAATCAAAAGCACTTGTGCAACTAATTCCACTTTTGATAATTTTTTTATAATTTTTTAGATGATTTTACTTTAAATGTAGTTGATTGTATGAACTTAAACCTCTCACTCTTAAGTTAAATTTAGCATTCTTAAATTTTGTTCACTTTATTTAGTTACAAGATTTTTTTTATTGCCCCATTATAAACACTTGAATGTTTCTTGGACGAATAAATAATATTGAAATGTTTTAATTGTTCTTAAAAGTATTATAAAATTTAGATGAAAAATAAAGTTATGTACAGAGTGGTTCAATAGTTTGTGCATTATTAATTGTTTTCTTTTTGTTTTAGCCCAAGTGGTATGAAAAAACCTAGACTTTCAAAGTATGCTAGCAATCGCCCGTTAACAGAACAAGAATTACAGATTGAAGCAAATAAAATAGAGGCAGAATGTTTCGATAGTCTCCCAGAAAATCTTAATGAGTCCGAAGACGATTTTTCTGACGATGATTCTGTAGTTGATAAAACTTATCTTAGCGAAACTAGTGTAAATAGTTCTGAAGATACAGAGTCCGATCAAAGTGAATCTGGGGATGAACAACATTTTGATCTAACAGATGAACCACATATTTGCCATAATAAGACAACAAATACCACTATGACACAGAAAAAATCTACAAAATACATTTCAGATGAACATTATGGTTGGGGCGAAGTAGAAGAAGATGTAACAGAATTTGATTTTACTGGAATACCGTCTATCAATGTAAATCTTCCGGCCAATGCAAAACCCATAGATTATTTTAATGTGCTTTTCGACAACGATATAATCAACACAATTGTATGTGAAACTAATAGACGACCCACTGTATCCACATCCACAACGAAAAAGAAGTGTATGGAAAGAAGTTTCTAATGAGGAAATCAAAAAATTCCTAGGTTTGTGTGTTTTGGGAGGCATCGTAAAATTTCCTAATAATAGTCTCCCGTTTTATACCGCTTCGCGGCTTTGGGAGTATAGCAGGGTAGTCTGCTATATCTAGGGCCTACGGTATACAAGGAAGGTAACATGGCCAGTGCTACGCTTCAACCGCCTATTATTACCCCTGGTTTTACCCAAGGTACTCATTTTATTCAGGCTGAGTCGACCTGGGGCCTATAGACATTTTAAAAATGTCTAGTTGTTCTTGCCGGCGGTAGGATTCGAACTCCGAACCACCGGCGTGCGAGGCAAGCATCCTACCGCTTGCGCTACGCAGGCCCTCTCGTAAAATTTCCTTCCCTTGCCAAACACTGGAGCAGGGAAAGTATTTACTACCACCCTGTTTTTGGAAAAACTATGGCCCGCGATAGATTTCTAGGGATTTTAAAAATGCTACGATTCGTAGACCATACTGATGTTAATACTGAGGACCGTCTTTACAAGATTCGGACTATTTTGGACGCAGTTCTAAAAAATATACAAAATTGTCTATACCCTAATAGAGAGCTCTCTATTGATGAGGCCATGATCTTGTGGCGTGGTCGTCTCATCTTTCGACAATACATAGCCAGTAAACGTCACAAGTATGGGATTAAACTATACGAACTCACTACACACGATGGATATATATTAAATATTATTGTATATACCGGAAGAGGTACCTTGAAAACGGCGGATATTGTCAAAGAGTTGACGAAGGATTATTTCGGAAAAGGTCATGTTTTATACATGGATAATTTCTACAACAGCGTAGGATTGACGGAAGCCCTATTCAAGGAAAAGACACACGTTGTTGGAACTCTACGAGAAGACAGAACTGGAAACCCCAAGGACATGTTAAAAAAGAAGCTAAAGAAAGGAGATGCTGTATGGAAACGTAAAGGGCCCGTATTGGTTACTAAATGGAAAGATAAGCGTAATGTCAGAATGATCAGCACAAAGCATAAGCACGTTATGACTGAGGTTGTTTGTAAACGAGGTGCTACGAAAATTAAACCCGATTGTGTGCTTGACTACAATAAGCACATGTCTGGGATAGATCGAGCAGACCAGATGTTGTCATATTACTCGGTACCAAGAAAAACACTTCGTTGGTATAGAAAATTGTTTTTCCATCTATTAGACATATGCATTTGGAACAGCTTTTACATCTACAAGAGAGCATCGAATAAGAAAACTTCTTTTTTGCAATTTCGTGAGAGCATAGTAATGGACCTTATCGACAATAACAAGACTATTCAGGTACAAACAACTGCAAACAATATGCATTACCCAGAACAAGTTCCTGTCACGGAAAAAGATAAAAGTGATATGTTACGGTGCCGATATTGCACTAAGCAAAATGCCCGAAAAAGTTCCCGTTATTATTGTCCCAGCTGCCCCGACTCACCAGGACTATGCATAGTTCCTTGCTACAAATTGTTCCATACACAAGTCAAACAATAAATTTATTTCTTATAGTTTTAAGTTTAGAATGATAATTATGTTTCTTTTGTAATAAAAAAAATGATAAAATTGATAAGAGAAATTTTTTTCCCAATTATACAGCGATTATTGTTGTTTATTTTGTCTAGATTAGCCTTTATTTAGTATATAGTTAAAAACGTACATCTATATCCTGACTACCAGTATACTGACAGGCTAAGTAAACCAAAAAAAAATGTTTTAATATCTATATACCAATCCATGTGTCCGAGTTTTAATCCAATATTCCTGTTTTTTACCTAAAAACCCATATCCTATTCTGAGGAACGTCTAGTATCAATAGGTAAGGTGCGAACGTGTTAAGGAGTAGGGTTCGTTCTATCGTTCTTTCTAAAAATATTTAAGGATGTGTTGGTTTGCAGAATGCATATTGTCCAAGGAGGAGGAATTCTTTTGGAGTAAGAATAGGTAATCTGCCAAGTAATAAAAAAATCTATCGTTAGTGTATTATGATGAAATCAGGAATTGAAGTTGTAGGTTGGAATATGTAAATATGTCGACGGAAACTAAGAACATGTTTGTATTCTGGCTAATATCATTGATGTTAATTTGAGCCCTAAAGTTAAAAGTTCTTTCTCTATTATCTTATTCGAGATTGTGGGAAGTGCATCGGATATTAAGTCTTTCACTTGGAGTAATTAGTCGACGGACTTGAATTTGTGTATTGTTTACAGCGATGAAGATTCCATTGTTAAAAAAATCATATGTGACTTGTTTGCTTGAGAAACAACTACAGATACGGTTATTGGAGATTCTTGATGAATAAAGTATATGTTTTGGACTAACTAAAGAGCCTATCCCTAACAAGTATTCGTCTAATTTGACATTATTAAGAGAATTCAAAATTATTGTTTGTGGTTTGGATGGATAGATTTGTTTTTCTTGTTGTTTACAAGCTGCAGGTGAGTAAGATAAAGATGTTTATGATGTAGATTGAGATAATTCATTGCCATTCTCAGTAACATCAAATTCCATCTTTAGTCACCAGTTGTTTATCCTAAATACGGGCCTGTTCCGCTTCAGGTTTTAGTGATTACCTTTGATGACAAAAACTGGTGTTGACAGATGGCTGGTATTTATTTACTGATAGACAAGGCGAAAAGCTCGGGGTTGTTCGGAAAAATATTCCCATGAAATTTTTTTGCATAATCACTTTCCTGAGATACCCCAAAATTAGGTTCAATAGGTTGCCCAGGACAAAAAATGTGTAGAAAATTGTTTTTAAATAAATTGTAACAATAAATTTTTTAGACTCGGATAACTTTTCTTTAAGTTTTTTTTTGCTTTCGAAGGTTGGCGATCCAAATGGCAAGAAAGACAAGAAGGCTATTTTATCGAAGATACTGATGCTACTTACCGAGAAAGATTGGAACATCGTAAATGGTATGATTTCGTCAGCGATGAAAGCGAAAAACAGACTGAAGAGGGAGCAGAAGAACGCATTGAAAACGTTGTAGTTTAAGAGTTTAATACAATAGAGTAGAGTAGTTGGAATGAAGAATAGATGAGAGAGTGAAGAGCGCATAATCACATAGGCTTTCACCATTTTCTCCTTAATCGACGGAGGTTTTTAGTGGGTGGAACGCGATAAAAAAGTATATTTGCAATAGAAAAAATCAAATGTTGTGATGTGCGACATAAACATACCACTGAAACTTATAGTTGTAAAAGTTTGAATGATGTTTGAAGTAAAAAAATGGTTAGTTGACAATAAAAAACAATAAAACAAAAACATTGCAAAAATAAGATTACTTAGATGGATAAATAAAGTGACAGAAAACGTTAAAATACAAAATTATAATGAAAGTATAAGGTCAAGAAAGGTCAAAAATACACTTTAGGAATTTTAATGTGAACGACATTCATATTGATATGACCCAAAATAGTCTATACAGAAAAATATAATTACAACAGCCAATACCATAGAGATATGAAGACAAATGGTATCATATGTGTATAACTGTGAATCTTGTTTTAAAGTAATAAATAAGCTTCAAATTGAACTTCATTGCTATTGGTAACTTTTGACTGGGCAGATAAAAGTTGGCTTAGCTATTAAAAAGTAACACTTTTTTTGTTGTCAATCGTAATGGTAAAGGAGGTCTTTAGAAGATGAACGAGGTCACGAACTCCCGCATATATATGGACTTTTAGTATGTACATAAAGAGAACAAACCTTGTAATTTGTTGATTATTGAACTTGTTTCTATGAATCTATCAAGGTCATTGTTTGATAATTATATATTTCTCCAACAAAAAATTTGATATTAATTAGTAGTTGCAAAAAGTTGTAGAAAAACTGGTTTATAAAGAGTTGAAGAACTAGAAAAAATGGTGGTCTGTCAAGACATAATGAATTGGGTTTGTTTCATTTAGATTCACTTTGAAATGTTCTTTAGCGAACAAAAACAAAAATATTTGATTGAACAAAAAATAAACAAGGTTCAAAATTCATTTGAAACTACAGGTATATGATTATATACAATTAAAATTAAATTATATTTACATCTTTTCAAGATACCTGCTCAGGTACATATTATGATGTAAGCAATACCTCTGTAAACTCCTCTTTTTTCCACAAACTGAATTGCTTATATAGTTCTGCGACGCTATGAATTTTCCTGTCCATCTAAATTTATTCTTTGGGCAGTAAAAATCTCTTTAACGGCTCTAAGATCTGGTCTTGTGTGGTACTATCCTGTCTAAAACTGCCTTGTAATTCACCACCATAGATCTCCTTTTTTACATAGTGGACAGATAATTCTAGAGCACCATTCCTCTGGCATCTGTTTTCGTTCAAGACCGTAACAATTATTTTGTAAATTTGATTTATAACGATATCATATCCGTATTTGAAGAAATCTGAAGGAATGCCTTCAATTTCTTTCTTCCAGAAGCTTAGTTTGGATTCCGAGCAGGACACTCCAGCGAACTACAAGTACTCAGACTAACAGAGTAGATAACGGTTCTGGATTCAGCGACAACTAGTATACAGGAGCAGCCTTTCTGGACGTAAGCAAAGCCTTCGACAGAGTCTGGCATGAAGGAATGACATACAAAATGAGAAGCGGAGCCATGAAAGGACTAATCTTATCGTACTTGGGCGGCCGGAGTTTTAGGGTTCGGATAGGATAAGGCATGAGCAAGCCCAGAGATCTGGAGGCAGGGATGCCACAGGGAGTGGTCCTGAGACCACTAATATATACAATATACACCGCCGATGTTCCAAGAACACCAGGAACACTTCTCAGTCTTTATGCAGATGACACAGCAATTGCGGATAAACATAGAAACATTGATGTAGCTGTAAAGAACTTACAGACAACATTGGATAACATAGAAGAATGCAGTATCCAATGGAAAATAGCCACCAACTCAGAAAAAACTCAAGCAGTTATGTTTAAAAAGAGAAGAGAAACTCCAGACGAACAGCTTACAGTACAAAAGAATCCCGTCGAATGGAAAAAAGAAGCAAAATACTTAGGAGTCACAATGGATCAAGGACTAACCTTCACGCAACATGTGGACCAAACCATCCAAAAGACAACCACAGCCAGAGCGGCAATAAGAGGACTCATAGGTAGAAAAAGCAAATTAAGACTAAAAATCAAACAAAAGGAGGATTCAAGCAGCACATAATAACAGCCTCAGAGAAGCGGTAAATATACCCCGATATGTTTACTGTTCAGAGAATTGAAACAAATAAGAGTGACAGACACGATGGAAGAAAAAGCTAGAACAAAGTTTCTAACACATAAAGTCTAGAAAATCGTAACTCTATCCACAGAAGACAACCCAGCACATAGCACTGGCAATTTTAAAAATGACTAATGATATTACTTTTCAGACATCTCTCAAAGAAAATGACAAAAAAAACTTAAAAAACTGCTACGGCCACCATTAAAATTACAAAACTACTAACAAAAAGACGAAAGTCACCAAAAAAATTACGAATTCGATGTTCACGTTGGGTTCCAAAAATGTTGACAGATTTGCACAAAACCCAACGTTTAGGCAGTGCATTGACTTTCCTTGAGCGGTACCACAGTGAAGGTGAAGATTTTTTAGACCAAATTGTTATTGGTGACGAAACGTGGGTGGCCTACGTCACACCAGAATCGAAACAACAACCCATGGAATGGCGACATTCATCATCACCCAAAAGAGTGAAGTTTAAGCAAACAATTTCTGCCCGGAAAATCATGTGCACAGTTTTTTGGGACAGAAAAGGAGTATTGCTAGTGGAGTTTCTGCCTCGTAATGAGACAATCAATGCAGCGTCTTATTGTGAGACATTGAAAAATCTGCGTCGTGCAATCCAGAACAAAAGACGTGGCAAGTTGAGTAAGGGTATCGTTTTGCTGCATGACAATGCCCGTCCACATGTGGCTAATCAGACCAAAGATCTCATTAAATCATTTAAAGGGAAACCCTAGATCATCCTCCATACAGCCCTGATCTGGCGCCCAGGGACTACCATTTGTTCCAGCACTTAAAGAAACATCTGGGCGGTCAGCGTCTTCAAGACGATAACGAAGTCAAAACATTTGTGATGCAATGGTTAACAAGTCAGGCGGCAGAATTTTATCAGGAGGGTATTCAAAAACTGGCGCCACGTTATGACAAGTGCCTCAATATTCACGGAAATTATGTAGAAAAGTAGATTAAGGTACAGGCTTTCATGTAAAAATAAAATTATTGCCATATCTTTGCACGTCTTTTTTTAATTCCAAAACGGTACTTACTTAAAAAACACGCCTCGTAACAAAAAATCCTAAACCCGAACACGAGAGGCCCACATCCTCGAGCGCTAAGTCGCCGAACACAGAGCGGAGACTTATGGCCCGAGCAAGCAATTTCAGATTCAATGATAAGCCACCTGAGATAGCAGGAAAAGAGCGCCTTAAGCTAACCTGCTTTGATCGGGATAGGATATCGTGTTGGAGTTCTTGTACCCAGGACTTCTACACGGCAAGCACTTTGCTGAAAGAGACCCCTATCGCGCATCAGAATGCTATAGGGGGGAAAGGTGGAGCATTGGGGCGCGGTGGAATGACTTTTGAGTACAAGAGTTAATCCTCCTCACCCCAATGAATTGTAACATCCGAGTGTCATTCTTAAGGAGTGTATAAGTCTCACAGGCTGGTTTAAATTAATTTGCTTGCTTGCTTGCTTTCAATTTCTGTAAACCTTCAAAAGAGTATTTTGGTTGCCCCACAAATGAACTATTTAAAATAGTTGTAATTAAGATTAGAATAATCTTGATGATATCCATAAATAGAGAGTTAGAACTTATAACAACGATTAAGAAAAGAAAGACCTCGTACCTAGGCCACATTCTGAGAAATGACAAATATAACCTGCTAAGATTAATAATTGAAGGGATGATAGAGAGCCGAAGAGGAGTAGGTAGAAGAGCCATGTCATGGCTTGGGAATATCAGAACTTGGACGCGCATGAACGTTCAACAATTATTGTGGCGCAGAATAGAGAATATTTTGATGTAGTGATAGCAAACCTCCAGTAATGGCACCAGAAGAAGATGATATCCAATCTCCGATGGGAGAGAAACTAAAGAAGAAAGTCTCCCGCTAAGGAGCTTATAGGACCACGCTTAAGTTCGCTACGGTTTTTGCGTTTCTGATATGAGTTAATCCAAGTTTCTTTTATTTATATCACAATAAGAACATAATACATATGATTTGTATAATGTTTGGTATTTTGCTAGACATGGTCCACTCTTGTGCTGTGTTCCGTCGAAAAGCTTTTAAAAACTGCGAAGTTTTAGTTTTTGTTATTTGGTTTTTGCATATCCTATTTGCGTCACCTTGAAATTATGATATTATTTGGCAACTCTGTGGCTTATCTTTATTCCATAATCTTAAAATTATAAATATTAAATAGCAATAAAAAGAAACCTTGAACGTTTTATTATATTCACCAAGTGATATAATAATGGTTTTATATTTGCAAGGTTAAGATCACTAAAAGTAAACTTAATATCTCTAATTGCCAATCTTAGAAATTAAATATCTTTGACAAATATATAGTTTGAATCGATGAGTCTATAAAAGTTCAATTTCAAAACTAGAAATTTTAGGAAATCAAGAAAAATGTAATAACTTTATATCGATTGGTGGTTATTCGATAACAATTCATGTTTAATAATAAAATATAAGAACACACATAATCGTCATACATGACATATTTCGCTGCACAGCAGCTTCCTCAAATGAAAAATATTAAACTAATAGTCCAGTGAAATTCTTAATTATTATAAACAATTTGCGAATAAAAAAAATCCCTTTACGTAATCGTTTCAGAATAACATTTTTTGGTTTAAATTTGGGTAAAAATTGTTAGCTTTTCGAATATAAAAAAATATTTCTATCTCGTGCTTACAAAAGTTGTATTTTTAGGCGTTTTAAAAAAGAAGTAGGTAGATTTTTTTAATGTAATTTTAAAAGGCATTTTTTCTGTTTATTTCATATATCTTGTAATTTCTCTAATTATTAGAAGTCACTCATGTAAATTATTTTTAGATTTAATCAGATTTTGAGGTAAAATGGTCCTTCCATGTTGAGGCAAAATGACTACGGGGACTATTTTACCCTTGCTTAGCCTACCAAATAAAGTTTTGAGTTATACAGGTTATACAGACATAATGGTTGCTGCTCTTAAGTACTTAAAAAAGGGCCGAAAATCATAATGTTTTAATCATAATGTCGATTCGCTACAACATTGGCCAAATAATTGGAGACTTACTTAAAGGAATATATTTTAGAGATGGAAGACCAACTATTCGGCATGGCGAAGAAAAATATTTGTGAAATAACCTACGAGCTTGCAGAGAGGAACAGTATTAAACAAGTTTTCTGAAAACAAAAAGTCAGCTGGAACGGCTTTAGAACTCCTAAGGCTACCTCAGCCACCAAAGAGAGAGGCTTTAATTTTTTTTCCTTTAAGATAAAATATAAAATAAAAATAACATTAATCCTATGAGAATATATAATATGGATGAGGTTGGTTTCTTAACAAGCGCTGAAAGGAGCTAGAATGTCACCATTGTTTTCTGTGCAAATGCTGCGGGTGAATTTATTCCTCCAGCAATAATATTCCCTCGCAAACGAAGGACTGAATCAAGGAGTCCTATATGGAACACTTTCTCTTTACAACTAATCTCTATACATAAAATCTGACACCTTCATTTTGCTCATAAATCATTTTAAAAAAAATACACAGTGCTCAGTTAAAGATCTGGGTCCTAATGACATATTTTAATGAGAAAGTTATCGCTATATGAGATATAGTGTTTGGAAAATCGCATTGAACAGCTGCCACACTTAACAACGGACTCAGTGGATTCCAGACAACATGCATCTGTCTTTTTAATTCAAACATATCCCCAGACTATAAATTTAAACCATCGTGTACAACTGATCGACCTATAGTGGAAAATAAAACCGTTGATCCTATTCATGAACCAAGAAGAACTACTTCTCCACAAAGAGATACTTCTTCGCTTCCAAGTTCTTTACCTATAAGAAAAAGAAAAATACAAAGAGATGCCTCTTCGTTTCCAAGTTCTTTACTTATAAGGAAAAGAAAAAATCGTAATACGTCTTCATCATACGAGTGAGAGGAATGGGAAGTAAATGGACGATCTTCGGATGATATCACCTTTTTGGAAACAGTCCGGGGGGATTATCAGAAAATAAAACTTTATCCATTGCAGCTTCAAATCCGGAAGTCGTTGCTTCAAACGATAAAGTTGACATTACAAGTTCTGCAATTGGTAATTCAACACTAATTTCTGAAGTTACCACTTCAGAACAGAAAGATGGCGTTAAAAGGAATAAAATACCATCATCTTGTGTAGGATATTACTTGTGTAACTGATCCATACGCTATATCTCTACTACCTTAGACACTTCCTTTGACAAGGAGTTCAAGACCTTCGTAAGGATCAACTTGATCAGTAACAAGATTTTCACACCATTTTATCTTTTGATAAAAGAAAAACAAAAACACCAAAGTCAACTTTAAACGTCAAGAAAAATAAAGAAAACAAACGATTTAATTATGATGAAGCCGCCTGCATACTTTGATCGGAATTATTCAGTACATCGCAGGCGAAGGAGGTTTGGATTAAGGGCACTTTGTGCAATAAATGGTGCCATCTATTGTATGCAGATGTAACTTGTTTTATATGAAACAATGTTTTATTACTTTTTCTGTAGTAAAGAACTGTAGGGGTCATTTTATCTTATGGAAGGGGTCATTTTACCTTAACCATGGTGTAAAACGGCCCCTTTAGAGCTTTTCAAAAAATATGTCCTGATATACCCTTCTTATTGTTTTATTAAATTTCACTTAATTATTTCGGGTTTTGTATATTTATTTAAGTATTTATAGCTTAAAAAAATGTTACAGGGACCATTTTGCCGCACTCTCCATATAATTGATTATACTTTAAAATTAGACATAAGACTTATTTGGGAGAAAAAAATCAGCGTTTCGTAATTTCGGTTAAGAATTTAAGGTCATGATTTCTTAATTATTAAAATTTATCGTATTGCAAACAACAAAATTATAATTGCAAGGTTTACGACGCACGTCCGGAACTGATAACCATCTAAAAAAGACATTGATACTATTTGATAAGCTCTCGAAACCAATAAAATTCATTAACACGTTCGATTAAAGTAAATAAAAATCTCTTATCAATTGTTTGTTATTTCGTTATTGATTTGGTAGACGGATAACACAATAAATTAACTGTGCCTTTAAAATTGAGTTAAACTACTAAAAAATAACAACAAATGTGAATAAACTATTCTATAGTTCGAAGTTCGGATAATCAAAATTGATAAGTGGTCCATACATAATTAATAAGGTTCAAATATAAACATAATAATATAGGTAAATGACGTAAAACAAGAATAAACTAAAGTCACGCAATATTATATATTTTATAGTACATGATCTAACATAAAATAGGTTCAAGCTGCAGACAGCAGCGTTTATCAACCTTTGGGGTGCCCCCCGTTAGGAGTTGGGGTATCAGCACTAAAAAAAGTAATTACTATTAAAAAGAACTGATTCACAGAAATAAAAACAAAATAATATTTATTCTGACATGCACCGTCACTATAGGATGCAGAAAAATCAGTAACGTGCGATAAGCAGATGGCATACTTATACTAGCAGCGAATGAAGTCGAAATTATTACCATCACCGAACGGATAAGCCGGATAAGCACAGAATTCAGACTTCATATCAACACTGAAAACAAAAATATTGATCATAGACAGACCAAATGAAGACTCTAGTGGGAAATTCCCTACATGAAGCCGTCCATATGGCACAGGATTGCAGCCAATGAAAACAGCAAGCATATTTAAAGTGTCACCACACCCTGACAAGGGCTCAAGGAATAAGGAGTGAAGTAAATACATAGATACCAACATATAATATTGATAACTTACCAATAAAATTTAGAGAAAACTACAATTAATTAAATT
Source organism: Diabrotica undecimpunctata (assembly GCF_040954645.1). Lineage (NCBI taxonomy): Eukaryota > Metazoa > Arthropoda > Insecta > Coleoptera > Chrysomelidae > Diabrotica > Diabrotica undecimpunctata. The sequence goes on along the minus strand of NC_092809.1, from coordinate 131,554,511 downwards.
ATAGAAAAATGCTTAAAATATATCGTCTTGGTTTTCCTCTCGTTAAAGGATTAGTGTTATTATTGCCATTGTCATCAATCGAATAATCAAAGGTATTGGTTCTTAGTGACAAAGCATGAGAAGCGGACTCTAGGTAAAAATAATAATAAAGCGATGTTATTTCAAGACTTCCATTTTATTGTAAAAACATGTTTTATTGCTTAAATTGATCGCTGACATAATTATATTGATAAACAGCTGCAGGAAAAGCTCCAACCAAAAGTAAGCGATAAAACCAGGCCAACAGTAAGTAACGCCCAACAAAACCGTCACATATGCACAAATTGCACAAGTCCAACAACAACCTGTAGGCACGAATAACCCATCAACCATACCAAATGAAATCACCGAGCTTAAAAATATGATATGAGAACTCATAACACATGGGTACAATAATGAATCTAATCACAACGTTCGTCACAAAGATGGTCTAATACAACAAGTCCTAAAAATAGCAACCTGGAACGCCAACGGCCTGAATCAACATGCCCATGAACTAAAATACTTTATCTTCAATAATAGCATTGACATTATGCTATTATCGGAGACACACTTTACCAAAACAAAACTATTTTAAACTAATTAAATATACCAGCTACTTTACTAACAATCCAGATGGAAATGCCCATGGTGGACCGCTGTCATCGTGAAAAATGGCTTGAAGCATTATGAACTACAGAGTTATCAAAAGGATCACATACAGGCCACAAGTATCACAGAAGATAAAACAGGAAAAATGAATTTATCAGCAGTTTACGGCCCACCCAAATTTAATATCAAGAAGGAACAATATGAACACTTTCTCCAAACACTAGGTGATAGATTCGTAGCAGGAGGTGACTAAAATGCAAAAAATACAATCTGGGGCTCGCGACTAACAACTCCAAAAGGACGGGAGTTACTAAGTGCTCACAGGAAACAACATGAAATTTACATCTACCGGAGAACCTACATACTGGCCATCGGACCCAAATAAAATGCCAGAACTTCTAAACTTCTACATATCAAAAGGTATTAACACTTAGCTATTCGAAGTTGAATCGAATCTAGATATGACATCTGATCATAGTCCAGTTATCTTAACTATGTATACCAATATACAACAAAAACCTATACATCCAAGACTGTGCAACCATAACACCAGATAGGAAGAACTCCAGGAAAGAATTAATATGGTAACAAACCTGCAGGTATCATTAAAAACACCAACTGAGGTGGAGAATGCTCTAACGGAATTACAAAGAATGTACAAAATGTGATTAGGTTGGCTACTCCGCAAAGTAAATTATCAACTCACAAAGAACATTGCCCAGTAATAGTAAAATAAAAAATCGCAGACAAAAAGAAACTTTTTGAGAAAAGAAAGAACCCAGAGTAATAAGAACAAATTCAATAAAGGTGCAAGAGAATTGAAAAAAATTATACAAATGCTTACCAATCAAAACATAAAAAATCGCCTCGAACAATTGTCTCCATCAATAAACAGTAAATACTCATTCTGGAAAGCCACAAGATAACTAAAGAATCCTACAAACTCAATACCACCAATCAGAAACATCGCTAGAAATTGGGCAAAAAATAATGCAGAAAAAGCCAAAGGATTCGGTGAACATCTAGTAAACGTATTCCGACCACATAATTTTGTATCAAGCCTCACAGAAATTCAAGATATAGGGAGATTCTTAGACGAGCTGATTCAAATGGAGTTGACAATAGAGAAATTTACACACAAAGAATTGAAATCTGTGAAGACTGTGTTCTTGCTTTACGTACTACACATCATAGATTTTCCTGAAACACACTCAACTATAGTAGGTGTTTCGCGGATGATGCTGTAATATTAGCGTCCCATCAAAATGCAACTACTGCTACGAAAACCCTACAAAATTGTCTCAACAACAACGAAGTTTGGCTGAACAAATGGAAAATGAAAGCAAATAAAGCCAAATCCAAGCACGTAACCTTCACAATGAAAAGGGATATATGCCCGCCGGTCACAATAGTACACAGCTTCAACAAACCAATGACGTAAAGTTCCTTGGTACACATTTATATCGTCGAATGACGTAGAGAACACATATCTTCACAAAACGTAAACAATTGGGATCAATTGGGATTAAAACTACACCAAATATATTGGCTGATTAGCAGGAAATCCAGTCTGAAAAAAAACCCTTATCTACAAATAAATTCTGAAGCCGGTGTGGACATACGGAATAGAACTTTGGTGTGGTGCTAGTAACTCAAATCTTAAAATCCTCCAAAGATTTCAAAATAAGATCCTGGACATAATAACAGATGCACCGTTTCATTTTTAGTGTTTGATTTGTTTGGCACTTTTTGTAGCTGGCGACTATGGTAGCTTGAGTTATCCATGATGATTACACTATTTTCAGGAATTTAGATAAGAGCAAACAGTTTAGAACCCACTAGTCTTTGGTACTTTCGTCTGACAGTTTTTATTAGAATCAAACCATCCTTTGCATACTGTATCATGAGTATCAAACCATGTTTAATCCAGATATGATAAATTTGTTTTCTAACCTACCCCTCCTAATTTCAGAGATATACTCAGTTCTCCAAGTGCGCAGTCTGTATGATTCCTTCTTCTTCTTCTTCAAGTGCCATCTTCGTTCCGAAGGTTGGCGATCATCAGGGCTATACGTATTTTCGAAACTGCTGACCGAAACAATTCGTTGCTGCTACAGCTATACCATTTCCGTAGATTCTTTAGCCAGGAGTTTCGTCTTCTTCTTATGGACCTTTTTCCTGCTATTTTCCCTTGCATAATTATTCGAAACAGTTTATATCTTTCGCCTCTTGTAATGTGTCCCAAGTATTGCAGTTTTCGTTTTTTAATCGTAAATATGACTTCCTTTTCTTTATTCATTCTTATGATTCCTTACTACTGCTTTTTTGTCAATCTTGAGATACTTAAAACCCCTTTTAGAAATGACTCTATGGAGGGTGGCAGGACTTATATCTATATTGGTTTCTTCTTCCTGTAACTTCAATTGAACTTTATCTAACGTAGGAACTGTCTGATTTTCATAAAGGTAATATATTGTTCTTCTTATAATATCTTATTGAGTACTGTCTAAATGATGAAAGAAAATTTGAGACTGAAAAACATTACGTTTTTTTCATCTTGTCAATGGTTCTTTGATTACAATATCCTTTATCGACGATATTGGCGTTTTTGTAAGTAAACATGTTTCTTTCGCAGCATCTTGTTTGATTAGGCCTCTATCTATTAATGTATCATACACATTTTTAACTATTTCTTTTGCGTCTAATGACAAATGCTTTTGATTATGTTTGGTATACGTCGAGCGATTATTTTCCCACGGACATAACATATTTATTACGAACAAACTTCACAAATATACTATACACACAGTAGCAAGTACATACTCTTAATGACTGATACTACCTATTAATTTTAATTCCCTCAACATTAGCCGAACCTGATTCAATCCTGAGCGCTTAAATAGAAATTTAAAACGTGTTTTTCTGTTAATAATGGCAATAATACCACTAATACTTTAACGGCGGGAAAGCCAAGACGATATATTTTGAGACAAGCTATATATACTAAGGCGTTTATCACATTACTAAAATATCGTTATCTAATATAACGGTTATTTTTGACATTTTTTAAAACACCATTATATATTTTATTGTAAAATAAAATACACGTGGTAACAGGTGTATTAACCTTTCCTAAGTTAATGATATATTAATTATTTAATCGCTTGTCGTATACATACAGGGAATTTAATTTTTGGAAGCGGAAAAAGACTGATAAAATAATGATGTCATGAATCAAGATTAGGAAAAATTACTTTAACGAACTAATACAGATAAATTTCATGGCAAAGTGGGACTGCATCAGTCGAGAATCATGATATTTATCAGGACGAATTTAGAGGCTTACTTTGTAACATAGAGTTAACCGTGCAACTAGGAAGTAGGCTTAGGACATTAATACACTTTGTGTCTCTAAGACACCGTTGGTAAGTTGTTGGAGATAATCGACAAGGTCGTTTAGGGAGGCAGGGAACACATGAAAGATATAAAGAAGAGCCAAAAGAAAAAGCACTTTAACAGTGGTGTATTAAATGAAACTTACATCGGTCAAACTGGTAGAACTTTTAGCAAACGTATAGCAGAACATAAAAGGTCTTTCAATAATAGAAAACCAGACTCTAAGTACGTACTCTTATCCAGTTTTTATTTTGTCTTCTTAAAGTGTCATCCCATCGTGTAGGTGATCTACCTACGCTTCTCTTGTCTTCCCTTGGTCTCCATTCCAATAACCTCTTTGTCCATCGCCCATCCGTCATGGGAGTATATGAGAATGGGGATTAGAATAAAAAATAAAATACAGTGTTTGTGTGTATAAGAGGACAACAAAGCAACATTGCGCAGATAATTGAATGGAAATACAAAATTTAGAGAAATTATACAGAATATGGAGTAGTGATGAGTCTCAATCAGTCAGATGTTATGTGGATTATCCCGGCAAGCTCTAATTCTTTTTTTAAGCATAGCCCACAAATGTTTTATAGGCTTAAGGTCTGGTGAGCAAGCAGGCCACTCCAGAACAATGATATTTTCTGCTTCAAGGAAGTCTATAGTCACTCTGTTGGTATGTGGAAGTGCACTATCATGCATGGCAATTAAATTTTCTCCCATTGTACTTCTCCAGAGCCTAACTGCAGGATCTATAGCCAAATCAACATACCTACGAGCTGTTAAATTTGGTTGGATAGAAATTAAAGGGGTTTTTACTTTGATACTTCCTCCTTCCAGTTTACAGTCTTGCTTGTCTTCCTCACCCTCTAAGTACACGAATTCGTCGGTACTGTAACGGCAAAATTGAGTAGTACTGGCAAAATAGCACATTTTTCCAATTTCTAATGTTCCAGTTTTGGTGTTGAAAACACCAATTTAGGCAATCAATCTTGTGCTGCCTGGCTAACTCGGAACCGGAAACCCGTAACTATCTACTGCTGTGGAGTCCTGGGCCCGAAGTCTTTTTCTTGTCGTTTCAACTGAAACACTTACACCTGTAGCTTCCAAAATCTGCATTTAGACGCAACTGTTTTTGACACAACGCCCTGTGTTACGTCTACCACTCCATCTATGTCTCTCTGAAACATTCCTTACTCCACAAGACCAATAATATTTCCCCTTTGCACATCCGTTAATTCCACATAAGGCATCTTTTCGTTTTTAAATGCAAAAGTTAGTTTATTTATTTTCTTTTAATTTACAACTAAAGCAAATAATCTGTAACGTACCAAGCTGTGTTATCTGATTGTTTATTTTCAATAAAAACCTTTATTCTTCGCAACAGTAACAAATTTTTTTGAAAGAGGAAACGGCGGAAATATTATCTTCAATTACAATGTAGTTGTTTGACAATGGTATAAATACCTGGAACAGGACTTTAAACACTGACTAGGTAATAAATGCATCTCCAAAATGGACAATTTTTCATCTCCATGTTTTCTTAAGTCTTCCAAGTTTTCGTATTAGAAGTCCGATTTTTTTTAATTAAGAAATAGACGTAAGATACAAAAGATAGGACCTCCTTGAAATCTACCATTTAGCTACGATGATTGCAAATCTTTGTAACAAAAAGGCGGTCAAATAAGAACAAAAACAAGTACATAAACTAACTGATTATTATTATTATATTTTAAATAAGAACACTAACCTGTATTCGGGTCGTCGTCTATTGTCACTTTCGCATTCATTAAGGCACTTGTGGTGCACCTCTTTTACCCCATCCACATTATTATTAATCTCCACGTTTCTTCCGTTTTCGTGTATACAATAAACTTCCCCGTTACAGACCATACTGTCGTAAAAATTAATCAACTTAAATTAATATCACAGAATAATTAACGCACTTTCGATGAGCAGTTATCACAGAACACAGTATTAGATTGTCAAAAGTTTATTATGAGCATTTTTGGAAATGACAAAAACAGACCACGGTCGTTTTTTGACTCGGCATAGTTCAAAAATCGATTGGCGAACAAGTGTCGGGAGTTTCGATGTTATATCAGTGAATTCTGGGCCACTAATGTCTACAAATATGACCTCCACTACATACTTATACTGATATTGTTTGTCATTATCACGCAGGACCTGACTGGCAACGATAAAACGATGTTCAGCATTTACACAAATGAAAATTACCGGTTTTTAGTATTTTTAAGTGGCTCGCGCTTTAAAAACAATTAATTACCTCATTATCATTTAAATTTAAGATTAAATTAAATTTTGATGAATGTAATATAGTACAGTCAACGTAAGATTGTGTAACTGATAAGTAGGGCTAATGGTATTATTTAACAAATGTTTATTGAATCGATTGATTTAATATTCTTCGATCATTGATCCCTTGAAGGTAAAAATAGATTCTCTCGTACTGTGAACAATTTTCTAAAGTAAATGTAGATAAACCAATTATTATTAAAGTAAGACTCCGGTTCTGTATAAAAAAATGCAAGCAATTGCACAGTACTATTGCACTTCGGTTGCATTTTGGTAAAGCATTAGCAAAATCGTGTTGGTTAAACATTAAACATGCGTGACTAATAAAACATACAATCTGGTATAAGGCAGCAGCAACATTTTTTTCAGATCATAATACAGAAACAACCTTCTGGCTATTTAATAAAATTAAACGGATATCAGGTATTTCCTGTAAAAGATTTCGAAAGTAAAAACTTCGTTGCTTATATCTCCTAGTGCTAAATACTTCATGATCATCATCCAGCCTTCTGCGTCCAAAGTTGAACATCATTCTAATTTCTTCCAGAACTGTCGGTCTTCAGCTTCCTACAGCCAATTCCAGCGATTATTTTGACTTCATCTGTCTATCGTCTACCTCTGCTTCTTCTGTCTGCTCGTGGTCTCCACACTATAATTTTTTTGCAGCCATAAAGTATTTATATTTATGAACTAAAGCTATTTCGTTGCAGTTGACTTTTGTACAAGCGGCATCTAATTCAGTAAGCATTCAGTGGGAGAGCATTTTGCCATTTCAATTATTTGAAAGCATGTTCCAGAACTGCCTTAAAGAGTTTCGGAAATAACACGTCTTCTTGGCTGATTCCTCTTTTGATTTTTATACATTTTGTACCTTTGATTATGGTTGCATTATTGAAACACAGCTTTCTTATCGCGAGCTACGGATGGAATGCATTGATCGTGCGACCACACACTACGTAGAGTAGTAAACGTAGTCCTATGCGTATTTCTTAGTAAAATATACTAAACTGAAATTAAAATTTAAATAAAATAAAATATAATAAAATCGAATCGAACCAAACATAAGCAAATGTAGTAGAATGGAACTGAATGGAATCGAATAGAATCGAATAAAATCGAATTAAATCGAATTGAATTAAATTGAATTCAATTAAAATTAAATTAAATTAAAAATCATCGCTTCGTGCGTGGACGATTAAACTATCTTAGACTATGCTTCCCGTTCTCGGTGACTCCCGGAGTACCACATCCCGTTTTTGTATATGTTTTGGATCAGTTTGGAGTATCGATAATCTATACGACTTTTTTCTAACCCTCTCAGTACGGTGTTAATTTCTATCGTATCGCTATAGGTTTGAAATTTTCAAGTACGATTAGAAGAAGGACCCGATCTTGGAGCATCCGGTAATGCAGTTATTCGCATTATTCCAGAGCATCAAAATTTCCGACTTTATCCTGATAATTATTATACAGGTGTACCGCTGCTTGTACATATTGCCAAAAGGGGAATATTAGCTTTGGGTTCAAAGGCAACGGATACCATATTGCAAATTACCAACAGATACGGATATACAGAATTGCTCCTATGGGGACAGTCATGAATATACTGCAACGGTTGACGACGCAGATATCTCATCTATCATATGGAAAGATAATAAAAAAATGTCGTCTTGTTTTCCACTTTTTCAGGCATATTTCCTATATACAAAATAAAACGCTTTGATAAGACTGCGAAAAAATCTATCGAAGTAGACTGCCCCTTTGTAATTAAAGAATATAACCGCCATATGAGAGGTGTTGATCTCATGGACAGCCATATTGGAAGATACAAAATTTCTGTAAAAAGTAGGAAATGGTACCTCCGTCTATTTTATCACTTACTTGATTTAACAGTTGCCAATTCCTGGATATTTTATAAAAGAGCGACGGTTGCTAAGAACCCCCAAGCAAAGCTTTTAACACAAGCAGCTTTTCGCACAGAACTTGCAGAGTGTCTGTGCAAGATGAGCACAACCACAGCAAAAAGAGGGAGAACAAGTACATTGGAAGCTGACATCCGAGACAAGAAAAAGAGAGGACCAGCTCAGTACATCCCCCCAAAGATATTAGGAGGGACCAATATGGACACTGGCCGACTATAGAAGATAACAAACAACGGTGTAAATATTCCAATTGTAAGGGGTTTACACATACAAAATGTCTGAAATGTCGTGTGGCACCGTGTTTCAATAAAAATAATAATTGTTTTTATAATTTTCATGTTAATTAACAATGTATATTTTATATTATAACTTGACCTTGTATGCACAATGTAGCATTTTGGCAAAAAACCTGTTATTGTCTTATTGTACAAATGTTTAAAATTAAACTTAATTTTTTTTATTATTTTTTCGTTATTTCTAAGTTTCTGCTAAAGACCTTTTTTGATATTTGACATCCATAAAAAAATCATGAATTTTGGTTGAAAAAAATCAAAAGTTGGATAGTATCATAAAGGGAATAAAGTTTTAAAGTGTGCGATTTCTACTCATTTTTGACGAAATTGTGGCTTGTCCCCTTCTGGTCCCAAGATCTTCAATTGTTTTAATTATGCACGTCCACTCGATTTTTATGCCGCCGCGGTGCGCCGCAATACATGGTGCGTCTCTGTCACACTTATACATTATTATACGTACTTTCGCGAAAAATTTCCAACAAATACTTGACATTTATTAAAATTTTGTAATTTATTACTAACACAGTAATTTTAATAATCGATTTATTTATTAGATTAATTGTTGCCAATGTGCTAACTAAATAAATAAATGATTAAAAATCACAAAAATCACCGGAACAAAAAAAAACGTGATTATTGGAATTTGACAAAAATTCCGGCGCCCTTCTGATTATTTTAAAGGCGACATTTTTGAACAGATATCCGCATCAGAAACATTTTTCTTACGGGAGCGGCCTTACAACTCGAAATTCGCTGTAAACAATAATAATAATTAAACGATTATGTCTGTGTTAAAATCACGTATCTACACGATTGCTTCTTGCAAAAACACAAAAACAAAAACACTGAGACTAGATAACTTGTTAATTAATTTTGTGGTTTTTTTTATCAAGTTTGACCAGATTAAAAAACTAATGAATTATTAAAAATAATTTAAATGAAGATGTTTATAAACATTCACTTGGAGATCTGGGATTTGCACATGCGCAAATTAAAGAAGAGTGAAAGCAGTGCGATGAAAGTGACGATAGTAGGCTAACGATACTGAACGAATTTTGCATAAATAACAATCAATCAAAATATAATAAATAGTTCAAAGTATTGATTAACCATATAAAATAAAATAAGAAGGAAGCAACATTTATTTAAAAATTGTTCAAAAATAAAGGGTAATCCAAAAAATATAAATTATTAAAAATAAAATTCAACGCTGTACAGGGTGATCAACTTTTGCGAGAAAAAATAAGAATATAAAATCGTTTTACAGAGTTATTTTATACAGAGTATTAAAAAATCTATAACCAAATTTCAATGAAAATCGTAATAAGTTCAACACCAAGTATAACTGAACAGGGTTTAAAGCAACAACCTATTGTAGCTATCCTGTTTTGCTAAAACGCATCATGAATACGTTTATTGTTACAGCTGGATCACTGTGAAGGATCGCATATTCTTCTTCTTCTTGTACTGCCTATCCGTTTCGGATGTTGGCGACGATCATGGCAATATGTATTTTGAAAACTGCGGCACTGAAAAGATTTGTGGTTGTTGTGTTAAACCACGATCATAGATATTTCAGATAGGAAATTTTCGCCTTCCTGGTGCTCGTCTTCCTTTTATTTTTGCTTGTAGAATTATTGGCAGCAACCCATATCTTTAGCTGTTTCTGATGATGTGACCCAACGTCTTAGATGGGCTGGCCATGTCCATAGACTCCCCAATAACCGACTTGCCACATTAATATGGAAGGAAGCCCCCACAGGAAGAAGGCCCTTAGGACGTCCACGAATGCGATGGAGACACAATATATGGTCAGATCTAAGAACAATGGGGCTGCCCACTGACCCAACTATTATAGACGACCGTTCAAGATGGAAGCAAGTTGTGTAGTCAGCCAAAACCCACCCCGGGTTGTAGTGCTACGAGAAGAAGCTAGTTTGCATTCTTAACAAAATGTTCAGTGAAAGTACTATCTCTGACTCACCTTTAACTCATGGAGGGTTTCATAACTGTCAGCGAATACCACCGTGTCATCCGCGTATCTGATGATAGTTTATGTCTTTAGATATCAGTTTTAGAAATTAATAGTAGAATTTAGTAGAAATTAATACAGAAAAAACAAAATACCTACCAATAGGTACCGAACTATCGAACATCACATTAGAAAATAACGAAATCACCATGCCCTGCGACCATTACACATACCTAGGAATCGTTTTTGACACAACGGGGAAAGCTGATGAAGAAATAAAGAGAAGAATAACACAATCCAGAAAAACAATAGGTTGTCTAAACAGCGTACTGTGGAGTCATGAAATAGGAAAAAGAAGAAAACACAATATCTACGAATCTCTTATTAAAAGCAGTCTATTGTACGGAGCGGAAACTTGGCGAATAACCGAAAACAACAGAAGAAAACTGGAGGCTTTTAGAAGATCAGTAGGAGTGTCACGCAGAGAGAGAATACGTAATGATGAGATAAGACAGCGAATGGGGGTTGACGGCTCTCTAACAACAGACATAGAAAGAAAACAGCTGATATGGTACGGACACGTCCAGAGGATGGATAACTCAAGACTCCCAAAAATAATTATGCAATGGATACCACCAAACCGCAGAAAGAGAGGAAGACCCAAGAAATCTTGGAGAGAGGGAGTAACGAAGGCGATGAGCGCAAGAGATCTTAGAGAAAGCCAATGGGATGATAGGGTGTCATGGGAATTAGGCATCGGACAACGTCACAAGACGTTTTAAAACCGATTGATATACAGTGATGAGTGCCTTAAGAACCGGCAAAATAACGCCAAAGATAGAAAATATAATACGTTGTAAAATAAAAAGAGATGAAAGTAGTAGAGGTGGGAAACTATCGATAGAAACCTTACATTACATTTACATTACATTATATTAGGACTATCGATAGTTTCCCATCTTTAGACGTTAGGTTATCAGCTAGTTGACTTCAGTCATAATATTACAAGTTTGAAGTCGAACATTAACATTTTTTAAATTTCGCATAAAGTAAAAACTGATTGAAGGCAATAAAGCAAATGTAAGTAAACAGTTTAATTAGTAGTAATTTAATAATTAATTCTGTGTTGACGAATACAGAATAACAAGCTATAATAATTCTGTATTGAGAAGAGTGTATGCGACGTCTCAAATCATAGTTTATTATTGATCAATACTTTAATTTTGGATAAAAAAATACTCCTACTTAAACTGTTTTTACTTACATTACGTGATACGTATTACTATGACTGAAGTCAACCAGATCATAAGCTAACGTCTAAAGGTGGGAAATTTTCGATAATTCTAATGTAATGTAAAGTAAATTATAGATTTATATCGATAATTTCTCACCTCTACTACTTTCATCTCTTTTTATTTCACAACGTATTATGTTTTCTATCTTTTGCGTTATTTTGCCGGTTCTTAAGGCACTCATCCCTGTATATATATATATATATATATATATATATATATATATATATATATATATTGATATCTGCAAGAAAGACTCTAATGAGTATCAATTGTTTCGCCGAACGTTTTCGTCAAAGAGAATTAATTTGGCTTCTTCAGGGCTGAAAGAGAATAAATTATAATTAGCTACCATATTATATTATCTATTAAAAACATTATTGATCTTACCGTAACTTAGAATTGTAGAGTTAGAATATTCTAACTTTATATATTATATTATAATTTATTCTCTTTCGGCCCTGAAGAAGCCAAATCAATTCTCTTTGGCGAAAACGTTCGGCGAAACAATTGATACTCATTAGAGTCTTTCTTGTAGATTTCCCCAATATTTAAGAGTTTACTATTTAACTTATCTGCAAAGATTAAATTTCTTTTCTATATATATATATATATATATATATATATATATATATATATATATATATATATATATATCAGTTGCAATTCTAACAACTTCTAGTGCACGTGTCTGTAAAACAAATTTTTACATCGTGATTTTGTTATTAAAAAGTAGGTATTGTGTGTTGTTTATTATATTATTTTAGATTAGTAGTGCATTTATTTAATCACTGGAACATAAAACAATACTATTTTTTATACAAACTTTATATTTTTGAATATATACGGCAATCCAAAATACGTACCAACGTGCAGCTAGGTAACGTTTTTCCTTTTTAGGAATAAATGACGTCCAGTAATAATAGGAGGGAGCCGTTACCTTTCAGGTTAGTAGGGATGACAGAGGAAGAATTGTATCGGGAGCTTGAAGAAATTCCTAGTGATCAAGAATCACAAATTGATGATGATTCAGGTGAGGACGAGACGTTTGAACCACCGAGTGATGAGTTTGTACTAAATAATGACGATGTGTCTAGTGAGGAAGATGTGTTGAGTGAAGAGGATGTTCCTTTGCCGACGAATTTTGCGAAAGTTCCTAATCAAAAAAAGACAATTTCATGGTCTACAGAGAATATTACAAAAAATACTACCAGTAAAATATTTTGCTGATGAACAAGGATTATGTCAGGAATTGTTACAAAAAGAAGACATCTTGCTTACCCCTTACAATTTTTTCTATCTGTTTATATCTGATGATATTTTAGATAAAATTACTTTTCAAACCAACCTGTATGCGGAACAGGAATTTCAAAAAAATCAAAAGAAATATACTCCAACAACCGTGAAGGAAATAAAAGTATTTATTGGTCTAAATCTGCTAATGGGTATAAAACCACTACCAAGTTATAGGGATTATTGAGTGTAAATAAAGATCTTCATGATGACTATATCTGTAAATTCATACCTGTAACTAGATTTGGTTGGCTGCTAAGTCATATTCATCTAAATGACAACAACCTAATGCCAAAAAAGGAGAGAATGGATATAATAAGATGTATAAAGTCCGACCTTTCCTCAATGAAGTGAAGAACAATTTCCAAAAATACTACAAACCAACAGCTAATATAACCATCGATGAGTCTATGATAAAGTACAAAGGTAGAAGTGTATTAAAACAGTATATGCCCAAAAAACCAATAAAAAGGGGCTACAAGATTTGGACACTCACTGATAAAAATGGCTATCTATATAATTTTGATGTTTATACAGGCAAAACAGACGACTATGTAGAACACTCTTTATACGAAAAAGTAGTTCTAAGGTTGACAGAGAACTTGAAGTTCCTGAACCTGTCAAACAGAAAGCATTTGCCAAAATTACGTGAAGATAAGCAACTAAAGCAGGGTGAGTATGATTATCTTGCAAGTAGTGATGGAATAACTTTTATTAAATGGAAAGATAGGAGGTCTGTTCATATTCTTTCTAATTTTCATGATCCCACCCAGACAAGTTGTGTACAAAGAAGACAAAAAGATGGATTGAAAATGTCTGTTCCATATTCTACGGCTTTGGTTGATTATAATCTCAACATGAATTTTGTAGACAGGTTTGACCAGATGAAGTCTTCATACGAGTTGGATAGGAAAAGCAAAATATGGTAGATGAGAATTTTTTTCCATTTTCTACACTGTTCTGTTGTAAACGCCTTCATATTACATAAGATATGCGGTCTACAAAAAATATCTCTAAAAGACTTTCGAAGAAGAATAATAGATGGATTGTTGGAGGAGGAATATGTGAAATTAACTGCAGCTAATTCGGAAGAAAATAGTGGGGTACCAATAAATAAACGACAAAGAAGTTTACCTGAAGACGTGAGATTTACGTCTTCAGATCACCAGCCAATACGGTCAACAAGAAGAAGGCGTGCCCGATGTAGTACTAAAGCACAGCAAATCCGTACTGAATGGACTTTTGTAAGTTTCCTTATGCCTCAGCAAAACAAAAGATTGTTTCCAACAATAAAATAAAAAAATATAATTTTTTTATCTGAAAATAAAGATTTTTAGAACAATATTCATTATTTCTAATACACAAAGAAAATACTGATGCTGCATAGTGGTACAACTGTTGTACCACCCTCTATTTGTCAAAGTGACAGGTTTGTTAAATGAAATTTCTTATTTTTTATTTCTGTTGACTATCAACAACTTAAACACAAAAAAATGTTTCTTATTTAAAACTTTATTTTGTGCAACTAGGGTCTAGAATATTATATAAATATAAAACGAGGCGGTCGTTTTCTGTCCATTGTATATATATATATATATATATATATATATATATATATATATATATATATATATATATATATATATATATATATATATATATATATATATTTGCAATATAACGTATAGTGCGACAATCTTCATGTAATGCTACAACTTTTGCATTATTTTCGGGAGTCATACTAACACGATTTGAAAACAACAATGAACAGTGATCTGAATTTATCAAAATAAACGTGAAACTTATCGTAAATCCAATAAAAAATGCAAAAAATCTGTTGCTAGTCAACAAAATAAAGTATCATTTTTGTCAAATATCATAATTTTGTTTATATGGCGACGCGATCATTTAAAAACATTACAATAACTGTTTTTGTGGTTATGAATGAACGTTTTTTATTATTAATGTTTACCTACTATCCATTAAAACCACTATACACTGACAAAATTTAAAAAAACGTACAAAATGAAAATGTCTGGATTTTTTTGACCAGGAGTGTAGTAATAACTTCGAAATTATGGCATTTAGGTAAAGGGGAACATAACATGAAAAATAATCAGTATTTCTTGGGCGTCAAAAGGCAAAAAATAATAAATTTGAAATAAGAAAGTTCATTAGATTTCCAGAAAAATTGAAGATCTGACAACAATGTAAATACCACTATAATATCGGCCGCATCCCAAAACCATTACGCACCAAAATTTGTAAAAAATGTGCAAGCCGTTTCCGAGATAATTAAGGCGTTCCATACTTAAAACTCACCCTGTTGATTGAGAATGAAGAGAAAAACAAAAGTATTATTTAAAAAGTATAAAAAAAGCCTTCATTTTTGTTTTTTTTTTAAGATTTGTTGGTGCTTTTGAACAGATTCTACAGTAATTTTAAAGTAGCGACATTTTTACACTCAAAAATCACTATTATTAAATTTTTGAAATTTCGCATAAAAGACATGATTGATTACCCTCGTTCAAGGGGGCGGCACTATTTTTTTCTTTAGTTTTAAGTACCAAATAACAAAAAAAAAAATTGGTCCCAACAGTGTTATCTCAAATTTCAAAATCAATGTTTTTGGCATCAAAAAAGTGGATATTTTCTGTGGAATTCGACTTATACATTCTTACCGTACGTTTGAACGTTTGATCATATTTTCTTATAGATAAATACGGGGTCTACTGCTCCAAATTTTCACAGTTTGCAATTTGAGGATCTTTTTTCAATGTAGCACAAGATTCGTATTTTAAGATCTTATATCAATAAAGCAATAGATTCGTATTTGTATAAAAAAAATTTTTTTTGTTTTATAAAAAGCACACAATTAATAATTTGGTTATTAACCCAAACCTCTCATTTTAAATGTTGCATTGCTTGATTGAATTTTAAAAATCGAATTACCACGTGTGAACGTCATTTTGTTAATCCATTTTTCATAGATACATATTCATAATATCATTGTATGGTAACCAGTATTACTTGTGGTTTGTTAATTCTTATATTAGAAGCTTTTTCGTATATTGTTCTATGAAATTCTCCTACAATTACTTTATATGTTTAATTAATATGGGAATGTATATTTGTACAGCATTAATTTAAGAACTTTAATTCGCTTTTTCTTTTACTGTCTTATGGAAAATTGATAAAGAAGTATATTAAAATGTAAGCAAGGGAATTTTTAATCACTGCACTTAAAATTATTAATTTCACGAAATTTAAATAAAACTAATATGCACCTACAAGCCAAAGCCAACATGAAGGGAATCGAAGAATTCTACTACAACTTGAGCAATCAATAAAGACATAAAATATTTATAATTATTAGAGATTTCAATGCCAAAGTAGATAAAATTACCAAGACCTGAAAGTTCTCTCCGTTTACGGAGTCCAAATATCTTAAGATCGCAAATATGTATTTGCATTTACTCAAGTAATTCTTAAATATATTAAGAATACTCAAAACAAACACTTTTTCGTCTTGTTCGTTGTATGGATGTTTACACAAAAGGTAAGTTTTCATCAAATTTCGTTTAAAAATTTTTTTGTGCAAGGTAAAAATAAAAAACAGAAAACTCGTTTATTTTAATTTTTGCATACATTTTAAGGTTATGTGAAAAAGGTGTATTAAAAAAGTTGAAGATCATTTTATTACCTACAGCTTTGCTGTTTAACCTTTTTCCATAGGACTTTTATATTTGCCGGTAATCCTGATAAACCGTTTTTTACCCTTAAAAACTCACACTCTTTCACTTCTTGATCTCAGATCGCCAGTAAATTATTTTTTCTTCTATTTTTGTTATATTGTTTTCCCTTTTCCAATAGGTTTCATCCTGTTATTATGTTTTTGGTCTCAAAGATTATCGGCCCTGGCCTAGTACGCCGCGAGGCGTATTGAACTCTGTTATTTTCTTTTTTATTATAATGTTTTATCTGTGATTAAATTATTATAAAAGCACATTCAAAAACTACTATATGTTATGAAAATAGCGTAATATTCGTCTATACGGAGCACTGAGTTATGATTTGCCACACTACCGAATGTACATAACTTCTTTCTTATTACATGTTCTGACTTGAAAATTTACAAAAAACTTCCTTCCTCAAGTCTTATATTTTAATACTGTATTGGTTAGAATTATAAATTTAAAACAGTCCCTTAAATTTCCGAACATAGACATAACGAAATGTCGCCATAAAATGTTTAAAAATTTATAGTATGTTTAAAGTACGTAAAAGTTTAAGTTTTCAGAAAGGTCTTATTTTCATCGGAATACTTAATAGATCATGCAGTAAAATTTTCAAAAGGAAATATTCATAAAGACCAAAATTACTGCAAGTTAAAGTCGAAAAATCATTAAAATTTACTTTTTCGAATTTTTGCATAAAATTCCATTTTTGAACATGTTTCACCTGTTCTGCATAAAAGCAAAATTCATATTCAGATTTGGCGACCTCGAACACATAAAGGATGGCCAAAATTGGCCATTCGTCTAAAAGTTGATGTTCGTGGTCGGTATATCTTCGTTTGTGGTATAGCTGCCGTTCGCCTAAATTCCTTACATCAGTGTCGAATTGACTTTTTTTTCAGTTTTGGTCTTGGATTTTCAGTTACTTCATTATGAATTACTTTGATGTTTTTATTGAATTTGTAAAAACCTAATTTAACAATAAAAAAATTAATATGAAAGCTATATCCAAACGCTTAGAAATAAATTCATAAGCGGCGAAAACTTTAACACCAAGAATACGGAGGGGATCCCGATTGACAAACACAAAAGGCAGAGAACTGATGCTCACTATTACTAAAAACAGCCTGAACTCGATAGCAACAACATACTGGCCATCAGATCCTAAAAAATTCCAGATGTCAGTGACTTCTTTATCATAAAGGGTATTTATTAATACCAGTCATCTAAAAGTAAAATCCAGTCTTGATCTTTTATCAGATTATTCTCCAATTCTGTAGCCGACTTTGCTGATATAGTGCAAAAACCAAAAGATACACATCTATTCAATAAAAATAACAATTTGGGTTGATTTTAGAGAGAACTAGACGATACAATGCAACTAAATGTTTTCCTTAAATCACAATATGATATAAAAGTGGCATTAGAAAACATTACATACATAATCCAGACAGCTGCTTGGTATGCAACTCTTTCCATGAATAACAATATGTATAAGGATGAAAACCTACACTTTTAAAACACTTTTACACACGATTAAAAACCAAACAATAAAAATATGCTTGGAAAGTTTAACACCTACAGAAGCAACAGATTATTCTCTCTGGCATGGAATACGAAAGATCAAGCAGCTTTGACAACAAATAAGCAACGAAAAGGCAAATGCATTTGCGCGATATTTAAAAAATGTTTAAACCCTACGACTACGTACAAACAGAAATATAACGAAATACAACCGGACTCCTATATAAACTCAAGAAAAATTTATTTAATTTTTCCATGAATTCCGTGAATTACCAGATTAATCACAGCTGTCTTATTTGCTGATGATTCTTACATCACATATAAAACCGCAAAGAGCATCACAAAATTGCAAATTAATGGAAACAAAATTCAAAAATGGCTTAAATCATGGAAAATCAAAGCTAATCGTACCATGTGACTTTCACAATGCGACATGAAACTTATCCTCTAGTTTATTTAAATGATAGGTAACTAACACATGCAGTTTAAGACGATCAAATGATCAAACAACTGGTTTAAACTACCTCCCAGGTGAATGTATACATGGAAATCACCTCAAGACAATAATCAAAAGATGGTATCGAATCAAATTGGTTTTGCTTTGATTAATCATTGATTTAATCAAGTACCCAGAGTGCAAAAACCTACCCAAGTATGAACGTAGGATCAGACCATAATCCAGTCGTTATAAATCTCAGACAAAAACTAAAAATAATACGCCGAAACAAATCAAAGAAATGCAATATTGAAATACTTCGAAACGAAGCTAATAAAGAAAAATTAGCAAACAAACTTGAAGAAGAAAAAATCATAACAGAAGAAGAAGAAATAGAAAATATATGGCAAATCATAAAAAATACCATAGTTGGAGTACAAAGAGAAGAACGTATGAATATGATAATTAAGAAACGGAAAAATGGATGACGAAAGATATTTTGGAACTCATGGAAGAGAGAAGAAAACACAAAAACAACCCACATCTATATAAAGAAATCCAAAGAACCATAGATTCACAAATCAAAGAAGCAAAAGAAAAGTGGATAAGTGAAATGTGTGACGAAATAGAAAACCTTAATAATAAACATAATACATTCAACATCTACAAAAAATTGAAAGAAACCTCCAATAATAACAAGAAACATAATATACTCACTCTAGCTGACAATAAAGGAAGAATAATTATAGAAAGAAGCGAACAAGTTCAAGTATGGGAGGAATTTATCGAAAAATCAATTGCGGATGAGAGATCTGAATTGCAACAGACGTCGACGTAGGATATGGAAGGACCACAATCCTAGACGTAGATAGAGGTAAAATATGCGATATAACGTGCAAAAAATTGGAAAACTTGTGGGCCAGATGAAATAGAAATAGATGTAATAAAACTAATTGATGATAACATAAAACTAATAAAACATATTTTTAACAACATATATCTGTGACTGAGGTGAGTAAGCACATAAGTCAAATTTTCCGAATTTTTTTTTTTTATAAAAATGTGTAGGTGATTTGTAATACTATCATCGGCTCTAAGCACTTTAGTCTACTATGCATTTTTACAGCTGTTATTGCGAAGTGTGCATAATAACCATACTGAGAAAATACCGACTTGAGTTTGTGAATAAACACTTAAGTCGACTTATGTGAAGAGAGCCAGTTGGAACTTGCTGTATCTTGTTGTCCCGTCGGTGACTTATGTTACTAGGCGCTAATGAAACATTACATGCAGAAAATAATTTAGCTTAAAACAGTTCAGTTTGGTTTGATATTGCGAATAACACATGTCCAGAAGTTTTTTGTTTAAAGTGTCTGTTGATGATGAGTTGATAGCAGATACATTCCTAAAACCAATTCTGTTTTGATGACAAAATAATAATACTACAAGCAATTTTACTTAGAGCGTAAAAATCACGTCAAAAGCTGTAAAAACCACCGGACACAAGAAAGGCTAGATAATTACGAAAAAAAAAAGTAATTTGGGAAGTCATATATTACAAAAAATGGTAAAATAATTCCAGAAAGACCATTTCAACCTCTGCCACTATGCTGAGCAAAGTGTAAAACAAAAATCACTGAAAATCAGCTGAAAGAAATTTTTCCCGAATATTGGAGTTTGGGCAGTTACGACAAGAGAGTAGCTTATATAGCTAGTCTTTTCACCATACATGACAAAAAATCGCAGAGGCCTCATACAGACGATCCAGACAAAGAAAAATTTCGCCTCAAAACCTACAAATATTTTTTATGAATAAATGGTAGCCATATTTCTGTTTGCCGTAAATGCTTTCTTTTGACTTTCAATGAAACAGACAATTTCATAAAAGTTATCGCTTTAATAAAAAGAGCATAACCTGCGGAAACAAAGACTGATTCTGCCCAATGAAAGAATATTCCACCAAGCAAGTGGTCTGAAGAAAAATTAGAAGAACTCGATAAGCATATTTTGAGTTTCCTGAGTTACGAAAGCCACTACTCACGCGTCCAAACAAATAAAAGATTTCTACCATTACATTTGACCCTAGAAGCAATGTATTCCCTACAGAAGGAGTCATACCAAAACTTTGTGTCGTATCCATATTATAGATCTAAATTTCATAAATTGAATCTGTCGTTTAAAAAGCCTCAAACGGATATTTGCCATAAATACGACAAGTTAAAGGGGCCATTGGTGTCTAGGAAAAAAGACGATCAAGGAGAACCTTTTCGCTGGCATGGCGTGCAATGGCTAAATTATATAAAATGGGATAATGGGAAAATATTTTTCAAAAAATCCTTAAATGCAGAGAAGCCATTTAAGGAAATTTCTTTTATTAGACGAAATGGGTTGGGAAATTTAGTTCCCCCGTTGAAATATGTGCCGTATGAAATATAAGGCGGATGTGCCAATAAAAAAAGAAAAAAAGAAGGATCTTCTTGATTTGCTTCCCTTAATCCCTACAACTTTTCATGGGTTCTATGAAAATCTTTCATCGATCGAAACAGCGTTGCTGGACTATTCAGGTATCGACGAAGATATTGATTAAATAGTTATTATGTTTAAGTGGTTCATTCTTTTTTTTAGATTTATTTTTTTTATCAAACTTCCTTTTTTATAACAAATAAAAAATACTTTGTTTAATAATATTATTTTCATAACCATTTTCTGTAAGTGCAATAACACATAAGTCATGGACACACTTGGGATCAAATGACATAAGTCACGAATTTCATTTTTGACATATTTTTTATTTCATGGGTGGTGGAAAATTTGGAGAATAGTCTATATTAGTATAAGACATTTATATAAATAATTATAAAAACAACAATTAAAACCAAATAAAGTAAGTAACACGTAATTTTGGGCTATAAAACGGATTTAGAGGTAACCGGTGAATATTAAATAGCTTCTACTGCAAAACTAGGCAAAATGACTTATGTGCTTTCTCACTACGGTCAAAGATATGCAAGTGGCGTAATCCCAAAAGAATGAACTCAGAACTCATAGCTGTACCAAAGAAATCTAGTTTAGACAAGGCGAAAAGCTCGCTTGGAAAAATATTCCCATGAGATTTTTTTACATAATCATTTTCATGAGATACCCCAAAATAAGGTTTTAGAAGTCGCCCAGGCGAAAAGTTTTTCAAATTTTTTTAAACAAATTCTAACAATGAATTTATTCTAAACAAAATAGGTCTCATGTAATTTTTCTATAAAATTGATCGTTTTCGAGTTAGAAACAATTTAAAACAGAAAAAAACGTAAAATTACGCTTTTCAAGGGTCAAAAATACAATAAAAAATATTATTTATAAATTCACCAAGGATCTAAATTCAAGTTCAAACCTTGTCCTATCATTTCCCTATAGTATTTTGCGGCGTGAATAAGAGAGAGAAACAAGATCAATGACACAAATATTTGCTGGTTTGCGATTAAGAAAAGTAAGACCTTGTACCTGGACCACATAATAAGAAATGACAAATATAACCTGCTACGAATATTAATTGAAGTGTAAATAGAGGGCCGAAGAAGAGAAGGCAGAAGAGCCATGTCATGGCATGAACGTTCAAAGATTACTTTCAAAGAAGAATACAAGCGGAGTCCACAAAATATCTGGGTAAACATTTGGGTAAAAGACTGACTTGGCGGAAGCTTATCTTTACTAAAAGGTAGCAACTTGGAGTAAACCCACATAAATCTACTGGATGATTGACAGAAAATCGCAACTAAACCAAAAAACTTATCTACAGGTCTATAATAAAACCCGTTTATAGTTATGGACATTTTTCAAAAATTTCAAAATAAAGTTCTACGAATGATAGTGAATGCTTCCTGGTACGAGCTCAATGAAATTATAGGAAGAGACCTAAAAGTTCCTAAAATCAAGGAAGAAATCTCCAAATTCAGCGGAAAATATAAAGAGAGACTAAGTGTGCATTCCAACGTGCTCGGGAGTAAGCTGTTCGAGGTTAGTGGTAAAGTGTGCAGATTAAAACAGTATAAACAAACAGATTTAATATCTGGATTTAAAGATCAAACTGAAATAGATATTAAGTAATCTCTAAACATTAATTGAATTTATGTCCTGTCATTATTGAAGGTTTAGTTAAATAAAGGGAACCTTCATTGAAAGTTTTCCCTACATGACCATTATGTAATAGACATACATTTGACTTATTGTTCAAATGAAAAGAACAGATTCTTAACCCTGCAGCGGTGGCGCCAAGTCTCTCAAACCCAAGCGTCGTACTAGACGGTATAAAAAGAGTGGGGTTTAAACTATGAACTTTGTGCTCTTGGTACCTTACTAATATTTATTATTGCATCGACCATCGAGCCGAGAACTTTTGCCAAATTTTTACCTTTATTGTCATAGACTATTTGGGTTCATTAGACTTCGCGCCACCACTTAAGTAAATCAAGTAACTGTTGTTTTATTTTCGTTTCTTGGAATTTAATTTACAAGTGGTGAGTAATGTTGGTGATATTATGTATTCTATTATGTAAACATGTATTATTTTATATTTTGCTTAGTCAAATTTATTATTTTTAGCACAATGAATTATGAAACGGAGCAAAGTCGTCTACTTCAATTGCTTGAGGAAATAGAAACCGACACAGAACAACATTTTGATGTCATTGAATCAGAGGATGAAGTAGATAACATAGAGGAACATCTTTCAAATTCAGATACTGAACAAGAGAATGATGGCGATGATTGCGAAGTTAATGTAATAAGAGCACAAGTTTCACGGATTGCTACTTTTATAGGCAAAGATGGAGCAGCCTGGAAAAAACACTGCCCGGTGCAAACGGTAAGAACTCGCCAATTTAATAAAGTTTTTCACTTACCGGTATAAAAGCATATGGCAAGAATGCCAAATCCATAATTGATTGTGGAATTTGTTTTTTTCCGAAGATATTTTAAACATTATTGTTGAAAGTACGAACAAATATATAGATCAAATGAAAGAGATATATAACAGAGCTCGTTCTGCTAAAAATACTGATGTGATCCAAATAAGAGCTTTACTAGGATTGCTCTATTTACCTGAGTGTTTGAAAAGTAATCGGTTAAGCACAGAAGAGTTGTGGGAGCGAAATGGCAGCGGGGTTGAAATATTTTGGTTAACCATGTCGCAGCAAAGTTTTGTAAAAAATTGCAAAAATGCCTACACAATTAGCGAGCATGGCACTATAGACGAAAAACTTGAGGCATTTCGGGGAAGATGCGGTTTTAAACAGTTTATTCCTTCCAAACCGAATAAATATGGGTTAAAAATCTTTGCCTTGGTTAATGCAAAAACTAGATATACATTAAATCTAGAACCAGATGTTGGTTTACAACCAGAGGGATCCTTTCATTTAAAAAATGATCCAGTTATTATTGTCGAGAGATTAATTGGTCCAATATCGGGTACTGGAAGAAACCTTACGTGTGATAATTGGATTACTAGCTTTGAGCTTATTACAAAACTTCGTCGTGATCATAATCTGACATACGTTGGCACAGTGAGAAAAAACAAAAGACAATTACCGTTGGAGTTTATAAACACCAAACATCGACCTGTTTATTCTAGGCTGTTTAGATTCCAAGAAAATATTACAATAGTATCCTATGTACCGGAGAAGGTAAAAAATGTCATACTGGCCTCAAGTATGCACAATAATGATCAAATAGACGAATCAACAGATGATCAACAAAAGCCAGAGATTATAAAGTTTTATAACTCAACTAAAGGTGGGGTCGACACCGTTGACGACCTTTGTGCCACGTATAATGTAGCTCGAAATACCCGGAGATGTCCAATGGTGATTTTTTATTCACTTATGAATGCGGCTGGAATAAACTCCCAAATTATATATCTGGCCAATAATCAAAATGATAATGTGCTTCGTAGAATATACATAAAACGGTTGGGCGCAGAGTTAATCGACCAGCATCTAAGCTAAGCGTCGCTCCAGGATGGAAAATATCTCTCCAGCTATTCGCAGCTCAAGAAGTGGCTGGAACTTCAAGTAAACTTCCAAGAGGTAATTCCGAAAATTTAAATATTAAAAAACGATGTAGTTTTTGCGTTGAAGACAGTAAAACTCGTTATTTTTGTTAAATGTGCAAAAAATTTATTTAACACATGCCCAGTTTCAGTGCCCTGATTGTATATTGCACCCACAAAATGTTTAAAAGTGCAACTCATAGGATCAAGTTTGATAAATAAATCTTATATTTTAATTTTTTGTACTCTTAATAAAATAAAAGATAATTTACATGAACCCTTGTTTTATTTTTCACAATTCATGAACATCCATCATTTATTAATTATTTTGGAAGGTTATATTATTTATTGGGCCCAAATTACATTTTATTGTAATTGATACGATAGTTATAAACAAGTAAAGCTAGATAATACACCAGTATTGTTTTGGGACGCCACCAGTGCAGGGTTAAAATAAATTAGGTTAAAAAAATTGTGAAAAATATGACGAGAAAATCTATGATTTTTGTAGCTTTCAAAATAGCATGAAGACACTACAACTTTATCCGAAAGATTTTGTGATTGATCTTCTGTTCACATCTAGATAAAAATAAATCGCAAGTACTGGAATATGTTTAAAAAAACAGTTTAACTAACAAAGCAATGTTTATTTCATAAAATACTAATTAATACTACTGCGTTCTATCAGATTTAATTTTTTATATCACAAACCAGTCCATAACTTAATTATTATCTAGTGTTTAAAATATTCCATCCATTTTTATATTGTTATGCGAATTATATTATTCAACATATTTAGTAGTTTTATGCAAAATTCTTTAACGATTTTTTATATGTAAATCAAAATATACGTCTGTTTATTACGTTTTTATTATTTTATTGATCATTATATGTTATGTTTTGCATTTACAATTACGCGGAAAACTATTTCAAAATAGCAAAGTAACTAAAAAACTTTTAATAAATAAATACGTACTAAAAGTTTATGGTAAGTGGATAAGCTTGAATTCTTGAATTCCTCGGTTCCAAATGTCTACATAGATACAAGATAATAACATATCCAACTAAATTTTTCTAAAAATAAATATTTAGCCTGTTTTTTTCTAGACCTAAAAGGCGCTTAAGACTCTTAATTTAACAGTAACCATTCAAAGTTATGTGAACTGGGGTTGTCCACAAGTTTATCCGCTAATACAGTAAATATTTTTAGCAACCGAACTTTATATATCAGAGACCATACCAATCAGTTACATGGTCCAAGAATAACTCATACATGATTACCACAAGGGTCTGTATTAAGCCCGATTCTCTTTAACATATTTTCGGCAAGTATACACGGCAAGTATACTCACCTTGCCAACGGTCTCTGGATAGAGGGCGGATAAGCATACGTGAGACAGGGCACTCTTTGTCCTTAGGGTGGGAAACTGTCTCTAAAAGGCGGATGAACAAAGGATTTCAACGGCATAAGAATACGGAAGGCAATGGGAAGCCACCGTATTAAAGGTCCCCAAGGATATCCCAAGAAAGACAAGGATGGAAAAGACATTGCAAGCAACGGCCCCTAGTTCTTTGTAGGCCTTAAGTGGCCAAGGGGTGCTAAGAATCTCCGCGAAGAAAAACAATGCTAGGAACCACCCGAAAGTGGGAAAAACCCCAAAGCTAAAACTGGGTACTTGGAACGTTAAAAGTCTTTACACCGCCGGTAAACTAGACAACACAATACAAGAAATGAAACGATGCGACCTAGACATCATAGGACTTAGCGAAATCAGATGGCCTAAGAGTGGTAAATGTACTAAAGAAAAAGCGACATTATATTACTCAGGAAATAAACTACCCCATCATTATAACGGAGTTGGATTTCTAGTTAACACAGCCTTAAACAAATCAGTAGGAACTTCATGGCAGACTCAGATAGGGCAGCACTACTACAAGTCCAAGCCGATCCTGTTGACCTTAACATTATACAAATCTATGCACCAACCTTGGACAAGCCTGAAAATGAAGTAAAACAATTGTACAGAGAGATTAAGGAGTTAATGAAACTGATCAAGAAGAACCACACACTTATAATAATGGGAGATTTCAATGCGAAGGTAGGGCGAGGACGTGTTGAAGATGTCGTGGGTGACTTTGGCTTAGGAGATCGAAACGAGAGAGGTGATATGCTAATCCAGTTCTGTCAAGAAGAAAAATTAGTCATTGCGAATACCTGGTACAAACTGCCACCTCGGAGACTCTACACCTGGCAGTCTCCACAACACACGCATGACAACATCGTAAAAAATCAAATTGATTTTTTATTGATTAATCAGAGATACAGAAACGAATTGCATGGAGTAAAAACGTACCCTGGAACAGATATCGGATCTGATCACAATCCTGTAGTAGGAAAATTGAAAATTAAACTTAAGAAAATTAAAAGAAAATCCATAATGAAAATTGATATAAACAGCTTAAAACAACTTAACGTTAAACTAAAAGTCACAGAAAAATTAAATGAGGCAATAGCGGATATCACGGCAAGATCTAAACAACCGGCCAGTATAGAAGACAAATGGAATTGTATTAAAAAAGCTATCGTAACCACCACCAAGTCTCTGATCGCTTCCCAAAAGTACAAAAAGAAGAATTGGATGACTGTCGAAATATTATCAATGATGGACGACCGCAGATCATTTCAAAACAAAGACCGAACCAAACATCAACAGATTAACCGACAAATACGAAAAGAGTGTCGCAAAGCTAAAGAACAGTGGCTGCTAGACAGGTGTGCAGAAATGGAGGAATTGGAAGAAAAACATGACCACTTTAACATAAATAAACTCGTTAAAGAAGTGACAGGTCATACAAAACCTTGCAGTTTTAACAGTATTGTGAAGGACAATAAATTAATTACTGATCCCAAGGATCTACTTCAACATTGGAGAAACTACACACAGCAGCTATACTCAGACAACACTACAAGAAACTCTGAAAGTGAATATAAAAGTGAAACCTCCCCCAAAATATTAAAGTCAGAAGTTGTAAGGGCAATCAAACAAAGCAAATGGGGAAAGCACCAGACCCAGACGACATATACATTGAGGTTCTAACAATGTTGAGTGAAGACAATATAGACGGCTTTGTAGATCTTTTTAATGACATTTATGGGTCCGGTCAAATACCACAGGATTGGCTTCAATCAACCTTTATACCAATCCCAAAAAAGCCAAAAGCTAATAGATGCGACCAATTCCGAATGATCAGCTTATTGAGCCAGGTCCTAAATCTGTTCTTAAAGATAATTCACACAAGAATATACAAAAGATGTGAAAGAGACATTAACCTCACACAGTTCGGTTTCAGACAAGGATTTGGCACAAGAGAAGCACTTTATAGTTTAACTGCCCTACTTCAGAAATGCAGAGATCAGCAAAAATATGTCTTACTATACTTTCTAGATTACCAGAAAGCGTTCGATTGTGTTAATCATTCAGAATTAGTAAGATTGCTCCAGGAACGTTCGATAGATGAGAATGGCCTTAAAATCATAAAGAACCTCTATATGAATCAAGTGGCATCTGTGAGAGTAGGACTGGAATCTACATCATATTTCTCAATCGAAAAAGGTGTACGACAGGATTGTGTTCTGTCACCCCTCCTTTTTAATCTTTACTCTGAAATGATTGTCGATAGAGCCTTAAGTGACACTGAAGATGGAATCAAAATCAACGGACAGACTATTAGTAATCTTCGCTATGCTGATGATACAGTCATAATAGCCGATAGCCAAGAAGCGCTACAACGACTAATAGATAGAATAAACACTGAAGGAGAACGACTGGGCTTGAAGATTAATACAGACAAGACGAAGGTAATGGTGGTTAGCAGAACACGAAATATGCAAATAAATATAAGAGTAAACAATAAGAACATCCAAAAGGTCCCCAAGTTCAGATATCTCGGTAGTTGGATAACTGAAAATCTAGATCCAGACATAGAGATACGTAGCAGGATTGAGCAAGCCAGAACAGCATTTACTAATATGAGAACCTTGCTAAGCAACAGCAGCCTTAACGCTTCGATATCGCTTTGTAAAATGTTACATTTACTCCATACTGCTATATGGTGTAGAAACCTGGACCATAAAGGCCAATGTTATGAATCGATTGGAGGCCTTTGAAATGTAGGTATTTAGAAGACTACTTAAAATTTCCTTGACAGATCACACAACAAATGTCGAAGTATTAAATCGAATGGGCAGAGAACGAGAATTGCTGCCAGTAATAAAAAGAAGAAAAACTGCTTATCTGGGTCATATATTTCGAAATTCCAAGTACCAGTTCTTAAAGCTTATTATGGAAGGAAAGATAGAAGGAAAACAGGACATTGGAAGAAAGAAATACTTATGGCTTAAAAACATAAGGGATTGGACAAAACTCGATGCCCATGCACTCTTTAGAGCCACACAAGGCCGAGAAGAATTATTGCCAACATCCACTAATTGCATAGGGCACCATAAGAAGAAGAAGATACACAGAATTTTTGTTGATTCCATAAAATGTATTCAGTATGTCGATGATATATGTATTTATTCCATCCGTGATTCATATGACGATTGTGTGAAGGTTCTGGAACACATCGTGAAACTAGTGGATAATTGGACTAAAAACCATGAACCAACTATATCCCCAGAAAAATCTGCCATTATGATATTTTTCAAGACATAGGATACGTACGCCTGATAGTGTAAACCTGTCAGGATATGTTATACCCGTTGTCAGTGAGTATAAATATCTTGGTATAATCCTAGACCCCAAATTACTATAGTCCAAACATATCCAATATGTAAAAAAAGATGTGAGAAAGGCATCAATCTCCTTAAATGTGTCACTTGCAAGAGATGGGGTGCTGATCCCAAAGTTGATCCCAAATTGAGTAGTAGTTGCGCTACTATACTACTTGCGTTTTCCTTTTAGATAACACACTTCTTCTTTTTCTTTTTATATAGACATGACTCTGTCTGTGTTTCAATGTGCCTTCAGTAAGTTGTCGTTCCATCGTTTTCGTGGTCTTCCTACTGATAGTCTTCCTATTGGGGAACCGTCTCTTGCCCTTTTTACGACTCTATTTGTTGTCATTCGGTTTATATGATCCATTCTACTCTTCTATTTCTTACCCAGTTCTTGATGTTCTCCACCTTGCATCTACGTCGTATATCTGTACTTCTAGCTCTGTCCCATGTCCCGGTCTTGCTCTGTCCCGGTCTTGTTTCTGCCGCGTATGTCATTATTGGTCTGATGACTGTTTTGTAAATTCTGCCTTTCGTTTCTTTCCCGATATTTTTATTGCTCCATATTGTTTCATTTAGGTTATGTTTGCTCTATTCACTTGATCTTCCACTTCAGTTTCGAGCTTTCCGTAGCTAGATAATGTGATGCCTAGATATTTAAACTCCATCACTTCCAGCTCCAATTTACATCTTAGTAAATTTGCTGTTGTAACCATGCATTTTGTCTTTTTTGGGGAAATTAACATGTTAAATTTTCTGGCGGTTATATTAAATTGGTGCAGCATACGTTGTAAATCATCTTCACTTTGAGGGAGTAGTATTGCGTCGTCTGCATAGCAGATTATTTTAAGTTGTGTTTCTCCCATTTGGTATCCTTTTTTAGTTCTTACTTTTTTGATTATTTCATCCATAATTAGGTTGAACAATAGAGGACTCAGGGAGTCTCCCTGTCTTATCCCATTACCAGCTTCTTCTTCTACTTTTACTTTCATTGTGTTGTTTTGGTAGATATTTTCGATCGTTTTAATTATTCCTAGAGGTATCTCTCTTGCGTACAATAAGTGGTACCTAACACACTTAAGAGTATTAAATTAAACGGCATAATGTCGATGAAAATAGATATAATTATCAATTTTAAATGAGTTAAAGTTCAACAAACGACTTTCCAGCAAAGTTGATCTCCAACAATGAAAATACTTTGGATATGTTATGAGGGCAGAAACAGAAAACATGGAAAGACTTATTATTCAAGGAAAGATAAAAGGTCTAAGATCACGAGGAAGATACCCAACAAGATGAATCGACCAAATTACCGGAATATGCGAAAGACCTATGCATGAGTTAAAAGAAATGATCAGAGACAGAGATCTTTGAAGGCGGACAATACACGACATCACGATGACCACTACATTCCCTCCGGGGGCTCGGGACTGAAGAGAGAGAACGTAAGATAACTGGATAACCAGGTCAACGCATGTAACAATATTAAAGTACCTACCTATATATAATATTGAACAAACGCATGAAGTTATAGTACAGAGCAATCTACTTGTTGGAATATATTAAAACTTTAATAAGTACATAAAAAACTAGAAAGATATAATGAACAAAGTTTAGTCATCCAGAAAAACATGGATTCAAGAAAGGAAGATATATAGAACTAGAGCTAGAAAAGATTGATTTAAATAGACAAAACTGAACAAGTACAGCACCTATCGATATAGAGACGGTGTGTGGTAATGTCTGGAAGACAGCTCTCCTCCGCAAGTCTCTCAATATATCCAAAAGTATAGTCAGTGTACGCCAATGGTTGTTTTGCATGATAGAATTGTATTTATTATGAAAGAACCGAATTGGGTGCAAAAATTCAATCAAAAAATTTAAGTACCCATTAAGCGTTGCCTTGCACTCGATAGCTTAATCAAAAGCAGGTTATTTGGAGATTCTGAATAACCAATATTCACTCGTACCGATCATAAGCTTTGTAAAGGGTGTCCCAAAATTTGGTAATTTGTCATTTTGATAAAACACAAAAGTGTTTACAACTTTTGTTTAATGTTTTCATAGACAATTTGGATAAATGAGGCTGACTTTTGCTAATACCGCAGTTACTTTTTTCATTTAAAGTATGTAACGTGTGTGCTTAATGTCTAAACGAAAGACTTTGATAAAATCGAATGGAGGTAAATCAGGTAACCTGTGCGGCCAGTTCGATCTCCAAAATGAAAAATTACATGACTATGACATAACTCATGCATTAATTGGATTTTTTTTTCGAGGTATAGTATATAACACCGTCTTATTAATTAATTAATATACTATATATTTAGTTTAGGAATTTAATATGACATAAAGTGTCCCTGATGTTTTTAATAACTAATGATGAAAAGGTTGCTGGTGTGACCACATATTCATGAATTTTAGGGACTATGATAGGGTCTGATACTCACAATCTGTGTTAAGTTGTAGATATTTATTAAGAGAAAGATTGCGCAACAGATTTCGTTATTTACAAGTCTCGAAAAACAGCGAAACCGGTCGCCTAATCTTCCTCTTAATAAATATCTACAACAACTTAACACGGATTGTGAGTATAAGACTCTAGTCCTTAACATTCATTTAATAACTCTACGGTTGATAAAGTTAATGATTACTCCAACTATATGTTGTAAAGAACTTAAAAAATGTATAGAAAACCTTTAGCTTTTATAAAATACAGCTCAAATGTAAAACCCTGCTATTGCCTGTTGTAGAGACTATCATACTTTAACCAACAACATTTTAGAACATAAATAAATAAACCTCCTTTCATATCCTTTCAATTATTGCTGGTTAAGTAATTATCACCACACCCATCTCACCCAAATTATTTACTTCGGCATTAGAAAATGTCTTCAAAATACTAAATTGGGCCGAAAAGGGATTGTAACTTATGGATTGGAAACTATGGCAATAACAAGAAAAATGGCAGAACAATTAAGAGTAACTCAACGGGCCATGTTAAATATAAGCCTCAGAGACAAAATTCCTAACACCGAAATACGTCGAAGAACTAAAGTAACCGACATCATGGAAAAAATAGCGACATTGAGATGGCAATGGCTAGCATATGTAGCAAGACAAGACACCAACAGATGGCCTCATAACGTGACATTCTGGAGACCTCGAGAAACAAAAAGAAGCGTGGGAAGACCCAAAAAGAGATGGATAGACGATATAACAGCTGTAGCTGGAAAGCAGTGGATGAGAATTGCAAATGATAGAAAAGCTTGGAAGCAATTGAAGGAAGCCTATGTCCAACAATGGATAAATGAAGGCTGAAGAAGAAGTAATTATCTTTATTTATAGTCTTTGTAGTTGGTAAGATCAATATTTAACTTATTTGCTAAAAAACCATGAATAGAACAGTAGTGATAGTCAACAATTAGCCTAATGGTTAGAAGATTTAGGAAAATTGTACCATACATCAGAAAGCATGTCCATGACAGAAAAAAGGCCACAAGCCAAATTAATGAGCGCTTTATTTGACAATAGGTGTTAAGAAATCGAACATGAACAAGTGATTGACTAAGTAATCAACACAAAACTGCCAGAAATGCCAGAATTTCTGCTTTAACCGTCAGTGGAAGACCGTTAAAGCCGGATTGGCTAGTAGATGACATTCATTGTTACTTACTATTGATCACAGATCGCCAAGATTTAGCTAGTGAGCACGTATGTTGACTCTCTCTCTCTCTCTCTCTCTCTCTCTCTTTCTTGATGACAGGAAGACCGTTTTGTTCACAGATCAGAGTAAGTTTAAAACCTCCACACAGTCATTATATATGTGATTCATATTTAACTAACAGAACTTTTCAAGTTCCAGTTGACCGAAAGACCTCCAGGATGCAAGATGTTCAGGAAGGAATGCCTTAGGGCAATATTCTATCGCCCATTTTATACAACATTTTTGTTTCAGATCTACCAACAGATGCAAGAACAAATGCAGCACTTTATGCAGACAACACAGCAATCTACACATCAGGAAAAGAGGACAGAAGGACAGTCCAGACGTTAGAAAACCACTTGGAGAGGATCTCAGAATTCACGGATAAATGCGGAGAAGACACAATTCATCATCTTCACACAGCATCTCGTCCCACTAGTGGTCGACCTCACGATGAGAGCAAACATCATCCACTCGGAAGCATCAGTCAAGTACCTAGGAGTCCACCTCGACAGGAAACTAAACTTCACGAAACACGTTCAAGAAACCAAGTTAAAAGCAAATGTAGCTAAAGAACTAACACAACCTTATATTTTCAGGACAAGTCCCCTATCGAAGGTCAAGAAGATCCAATTATACCAGGCCTACGTTAGGTCGGTGATGTAATATGCAGTTCCAGTATGGAGTTTAACAGCAGAAATCAACTGGAGGAAACAAGAGAGGACTGAGACGTCGTGTTATTGACTAATCGACGGTGCATCATGGGAGGATGGAGTTTCAAACGCAACCATCCAGGAGAGGCTCCAATATACACCACTAAGGGAAGTAGCTGAGAACAGCACATTATATTTTTCCCACCAATCCACAAGAAGACTCCTAAAAATAAAAGACATCCTCGACAGAAATCGAATCCAGAGGATGTATAGAAATAAACATCGACTATCTGATCAGCAATTAGCCAGGTGGTTGCAACGTCAACCAAAGATAGTAGGTACGATGCCGGAAAACAAGTACCTACAGAAGAAGATGTCAAGGAGTCCATGACCAAATTTGTAAAGTTTTCTGTTTTTGTCCCTTTTCATAGAAAATGTGTAGCAGTGTGAAGTTAATGGTTCAGTTAAATTTTTAAGTGAGGATTGGAAGAATAGTCGTTTCCATCCTCGTTTGGATGGAAACGACAAGGGCAAGGGATGCTTGAAGACAGATGTTGGAAGAGGCCAAGGCTTGACTTGGGCGGTAGTGCCATTGGAGAGAGAGAGACAGTGAACCAGTACCCTGTCAAGGCTGTAATCTCCCAGAGTTCGCCAGCTTTCTGATGTTATAAGCATAATGGACCCCTCAGAATTGGGGGACGTAGTAGTCGCAGCACAAATTACACCGTTGAATGGTGACCCAGTAGTGATTCGGATGTTTATTTACATCTTTTCTATTGTCTATTTATCTGAGAACTTCCCCATCCAGTCTGTCTTGCGAAGAATCCTACTCAGTTTGGCGCTTACCTATTCGCAGAGTCTCAGACCAGCATGGTCTTTACCAAATTTATATAACTCGCGCTGAATTTAAACCTTGCGTAAATTTTGGGACACCCTTTATGGTTATTTCTCACTTATCTGAATAATACACCACTCCCATTGGCACTATTCTGTTTCTTAGAATTTTATTACCCATAATTAAACCATAATTGTACTTGAAGTACATCGTAGAGTAATAATTATTTCATGGGTCAAGTTCGTTTATGATTGATTTGTAGGTACAAACGTAGAAAGAGTAAAGACATATTTTATTTTATGACAGTAATTAAAGACAATCGCGTGGAATTTATAAGACACAGGAAAGCAGATAACCTAAATAATTAAATATTTCAATTTTCTTATAGCAATGCACCCCACTATTTTGTAACGTCACGTTAATCACTTTTTGAAGTTATCTTTATACCAAATCATTCAAATATTTTCATATCAGTTCATTTTAAACTCTTAGGATCTTTAAAAATTAATCTGTAATTTAATGATCATTATCAAACAATTACAAGGCACAATTTCAAAATAGTTGTTACTTGTATTACCATAATTGCTTGCCAAACTTCCTCTTCAAACTTGTTGGTGCTAAGTGCATTCTACGACTATTTACTGATGAACAGAACAATTTGTGTTCTCTCAAACAATTACATTTGATGCGCTATCAACAAAAAAGTAATCTTAAGATAAGGTTCCCAGTAGTAGGCTGTATACCACAGTTTACAAAAAACTTGCAATGAAGTAAACGCTTCTGGTGTAAATTTATACCATTTATAAAATTACTAAAATAATGAAAATATCCAAAAGGATTACAATTTTCATCAGAACGTTTTCGGTATTATCAGACCGTCATCAGCATATATGCAAATAGCCACTTTAAAAAGTGTAACAACCTTTGGATTACTCGAAAAAAGTAATGTTTTCAACATTGTTCTAAACTATCACCAATCGTGATGTTATCTCTACGAACACGAATTCAAACGTCAGAGTATGCAATTGAAGCAGTCACCGAAGCCAACAGATGTTGGTTTTAACATTCAACATAAAAGATAATATGGAATGTATTATTTTATTACGAGGAAGAAGTTCTCTTAGATTTCAAAAAACCTGAACCTGACATTAACGAGTGATAAAATTTTTCTGTATGACAATGCTCTATACCAGTAGGAATATCTGATATAAATAACATATATAAGATGGGAACCAGTACACTGTTCCAGTACGGAACTCCAAACTTAATTGGAAATTTCATCGAAAATTCATCATTGGCTTTATTTGACAATTATGGTAATTATCTGACATAAAGATATGACTCAAATAATCAATAGAAGGTTATATAATAAAAATTACATCCTACATTTGTTTTTGACGTATCGATTTCTAATCCGGAAATCGTTTTAAAAAATATTATTATAAAATTAGTGTAAGGAATTATAAATAAGCATATAAGAGTTATTTAACCTGTAGTTATACAACAAATAACCATGTTTTGCGTTAAAATTATAAGGGTGGTTTGTCACCGTCAGTAATTTATAGATTACGTTAATTTAGTAAGACAAATTTGATAACAAGAGTTCACAGTATCTGAGAACCATATGCAGAATAAACTAATAAATTCAAATAGGCAAAAAGAAATAAAAATAAGACTTACTCACAATTTATTCTACCTCCGATGACCGGTTTCGCATACTATAATTTGCTATGCATCTTCAGGTCAACGGTACATGGTAAACTAAATGCTGAATAAATATTTATTTAATTTTCAGTTTTTTTAAATCATTTTTCACTTAATTTTTTGTTTGATTAATTTAATTTAATATTTAATAGATCACACATATAATATTGGCATCATTGCTATATATTTTGTACCAGACAGCACCTTAATACGGATTATTATATTTTCAGCATGAATATTTATTTATTAAAAAAGTTACTTACATGACCATAGAAGAATTTTTCATTATTCGGCCACATGGTCCAAATTGTTGAACAGGCGATGGTGCGTTCAAAGATCTGGTTCTCCTAAAATAAAAATGTTTCATTAAAAACATATATCAATATTAGTATCTACATGACTATTATAGAAAAGAAAGAAAAGAAACAAATAAAACAAAACAATGAACAATGGGTACAGATTACAAATTACAAGTAAGGCGGCTCTCCATTGTGCTTCACTTTATAGCTTAAAGGTCCTCTCCTCACCCAACCCGATTCTCTTAATAAGCTTCCACTGACTTAAAAGAGGTCCTTTCACATATACTCTGCTTTCGGTTTTTCTTCCCCGAGTTCTAGATACCGCAGCCTTACAAGGCCTTCACACTGACATAGAACGTACAGAAGAGTTTCTTCTCCTGAACAATGGTTTTTTTAACACCAAGATTTTTTACAATCTGTTTCACAATAAAAACAATAGGTAAAATTGTTTGTCTTTACAATGTCAGAGAGATGTAAGGTCCAGTGACCAAAGCATCAGAACACAAATATTGGCTTGTTTACCGGTGGGATGCGCACATATACAGATACACGAATACTAAAAGCGGTAAAAATCACAAAGGCTGGGCGCTGTTGGAAGCGTAGCTTCCACTACTGTAGGCACTGTCAGGCACTGTTTGGTAGGTCCAAGGGATCATATCGCTTCAATCTCTTCGCTTGTTGGTTGTGGAGAATATTGTATGCCAGGGTATTAGGATGCACGCGCAACCTGTTTTGAAACTGTTCAGAAATTCTTTTGCAATCTTCAGGGACTGTTAGTACCTGCAGATCTCTATGTAAGGCGTCATTCTGGATATACCAAGGGGCATTAACGATTGTTCTTAGAGTTTTAGATTGAAATCTTTGTATTGTTCTGAAGCTATTTTCTTGTGGTATTTTAAAGTATTTACTATTTAAATGGGACTAAGCCATAATTAAAAGTTAAAGTAAGTTTATTGACCTTTCAATTTCCACTTCGGAAATCGTTCTCAACGCTTAGCTGATCCGCAGAGCTGCTAACCATATGACCAAACGGGTTTTATTATAACTTTGTATATCAGCAGCTTGTTGTCGACCGATAGGTGTGAGTTTTTTCCCAGCACCCAGTAAAGTGTCTGTATAAAATTCCTAGTTGTAGTCTTTTCGTCCATATATGTTTGGTCCATGTTAATCGTTTGTCCAGATGAATGCCTAGATATTTTACGTCATCCTTTTGGAGTAACAGATGTCTATCGAGGTTAACTTCGAATATACCTCTTCTTAGAGTAAATGTAATATGTGTGGATTTTAAGAGATTTTCTTTAATTCTTTAAAGTTTAAACCATTTATTAGTTTTGTTCAGAAATAGTTGTAGTATCTCTGATGCTATTGCTGGATTACTATGAGATGTTAGGAAAGCAGTATCATCTGCAAATGTTGCAAGCGTAAGGTTATTACTTGTTAGTAAGTCAGCCATATATATCAGGTACAAGATTGGTCCGAGCACACTAATCTGAGGTACACCAGGATATGATGGGATAGAGTTTTGTATAGGCATGATTTAAGCAGTTTGAAATAAGTGTAAGGGAAAATCTTTTCACCGTAATTCAGTAGAAATGATAGAATATGCAGTTGTCAATGATGTCATATTGTTATCTATCCCTAGTCAAACGTCGCATTTTTTGCAACCTTTAGATAGACATGTGCTCAAACCTTTGAAAAGTCACTTTTAAAAACAATGCATACTTTGGATAAAACAAAATCCTAGTAGACGAATCACTAGACTATGTTTTGTCATGTTGCTAAGTAACACTCGGATAAAAGTTACCTCTGCTGAAAATGCTATAGCAGTTAACCCATATAGTTCCCTTTTAAACCGGAGTACGCTTTTCTTAGCAGCTTGGTAGATATAACACCTAATTCAACTATATGTCAAAGCTTATTAACAGTCCTAAGTTCACCCATAACATTGCCTGTTGTAAATCCAACACCCTATGCCAACAATGAACCGTCTATGTTTGAAGCAATACCGAGTACATGTAAAATGCCATCTGCTGCGTAGAAAATTATCTGCACTAACCAGTCAATACTACCTGGTTCTTTCAAAGAAAATACTCCTAGCTGCCAAAGACTTTGATAAGCTACAAATCAAATAAAACAACTTTTAGTGATTCCAATAACGATGGTGTGGAAACACTTAAAAAAGAATTTTCCCCCTTTCAAATTCTGAAAGAAATTTCACCAATGCATATAAAGCTGTTGAAGCTAGAAAACGAGTAAATCACGTGGGCATTCTATTAACTTCTGAATGTTATATAAAGTTCTTCTTCTTAAAGTGCCTATCCGTTCCGGATGTTGGCGATCATCACGGCTATCTTTACTTTGTTTATTGCTGCGCGGAACAGTTCAGTGGTAGTCGTGTTATACCACTTTCGTAAATTTTGAAGCCAGGAAATGCGTCTTCTTCCCGGTCCTCTCTTACCATTTACCTTCCCTTGGAGAATCAGCTGGAGAAGGCCGTAACGTTCTTGATTTCTCATTACATGTCCTAGATATTCCAACTTTTTAGTTTTGACCGTCATGAGAATTTCACATTCTTTCCCCATTCTACGCAGGACATCTACATTAGTAACTCTGTCAACCCGGGATATACGTAAGATGCGCCTATAACACCACATTTCGAAAGCTTCGAGCCGAAAGCTTCGATATAAACTTAAGAAGAGTGAAAGAACAGGAAAAAAGCAACAAAGAAGGGAAGAAAAATTAAAAAAGAAATTAAAACCAAAAAGGAGAATAAGACTGTAAAGATAGCTAAAGGTAGCTAGAAAGCGAAAGGCTGTTCGAAAGATTTCAGAAAACAGTAAGGACGAAAAAGAACCAAAACTCTGCAATTAAGATATTGATACCGAAAATGAACAAGACAACTGTACTGGGCGTAGTGAAAATTATTAGGCTATGGAGCTTATTGAGGACTGGTTACAATGTGTCATTTATTCATTTTGAAAACTGTATCAAATTTGACATGTGCTTTAAATGTAACCCGAAAAAGAAAAGAGTAGAAGTAAACTATTGACCATCATCCCCTAACTACCGAGGCAATCTCTTCCGAACATCATAGGACCGATGAACAATCGAGAGTTTTAGTTATGTTTTTTAAATTTTATTTGATTAAAAAATTGTCAATTACCTTGTGTTCTTTTAATACTTAAATGATTAAAGACTGGTTTAAAATAAAATTTCCAAAGAAATACCATTAGTTTGATTTTTGTAGTGTCTCACAAAAACGACTGCCATCTCCCCCTGACTAACCCTATACCAAAACAACTTTCTTAGTCAATACTAAATTGGCTGCCAATTTAGAACAGTAGTTTTCAGTATTTTATTTATAAATTGAAGTACGATGTAAATCAACCTTAAATCTAAACGAACAGCGATGCAAATATTTTTAATTTAGCTAGAAAAACTAGCCTGTGCCAGTTGGAGATTTTCGTGAAATGTTTTCTATAAATAAAAATTCAGTTGAAGTGATATTATTGAAAACACCTAATATTTATTTTAACGTGTTTGCAAATACAGTGATTCATGCAGGTTTCCCATTATTATTTAAGAATACTATACACACTAGAATCCAAGTTCTGGGATTATAATCAATAATAAAACACTTGTTTCAATCTTTTGGTTTGGTTATCCTTGTTTTTGTGAAATTACTTTTTCCAATCATCAGCTTCCACCAATTTAAGATATTTTTCTTCACAGCATTTATAAACCACCAAGCAAACCAGCAAACAGCATTTATTTTTATTCTTCTTTTCAATATATCATTCAATCACCAAAATATCATTTAATTTTAATATTCAATTAATACTTCTTCCATTATCATCATTTATACATAACATAATTTTTAATCTTCAATATCATTTTCTTTATACTGTTTCTTAATATTGATTTAACTCACTATATTGAACAATTGTAACTGATTGACTGCCTCTAACTAATTTTCATACTAAAAAACTCATAACTGATTGACTAACTGAATGGACTTTCTTACTAAACTTTCTGACTGACTGACTCACTTCTTGAATCCAAATCACCGGGTATTTATATCTTTTTGGATGTTCCAGAATCATCTGGTAAGAAATCATGTTCCATTTGTTCTATTAAATACATGTCTGAATTTTCTGGAACAAACCATTTCGCAAACAAGGCCATCTCCGGTGATCTAGAGAATTCCATACTTTTCTATTAATAATTTTGTTGACATTTAGGCTTTTCAGATCAGAATATACACTTAAATCATTAACTTAACATTCTAATTTAATAAACTACACATTTTATTATTATAACCCCACTTTATATTCGTAATAATTCTTAATTTCTATCTGTCACTTCGAGAGTATGTATATCTGGTTGCCTAATCACATGGCTCACTTAAATATATTTACAACATTAAAATACAACTTTTTACAATTATTATATGCTAATTTCTTAAAAATGCCCTCACATAAATATATTTTTATAAATTCTCTAGTATATATCTTCTTAAAATAACCAAATACTTGTTATATCTAATATTATCCAGTATACAACTTATAAATTATTTTCTTTAAACACTAATCATATCAATATATATATATATATATATATATATATATATATATATATATATATAATTGCATATATTGTACCATACATGTGATCTAGATTACTAACAAAAAGGATAAATAAACATTTCTCAATTCCATCTCAATACACTCAGCAGAATTGACAGCTATTTTGGAGGCATTATTATTCTTTTTCTTCCTCTTTTTATGTAGACGTGACTCTGTCTGTTATTCAATGTGCCTCCAGCAAGTTGTAGTTCCATTGTTTTCGTCGTCTTCCTACTGATCGTCTTCCTATTGGGGAACCGTCTCTTGCCGTCTTTATTACTCTACTTGTTGTCATTCGGCTTTATTGGTCATTATTGATCTGATGACTGTTTTTGTAAATTCTGCCTTCATTTCTTTCCCAATAATATAATTTCTTCATATTGTTTCATTCAGGCAACCTGCGGCTCTGTTTGCTTTATTTACTTGATCTTCCACTTCTGTTTTCTAGCTTTTCGTAGCTAGATAATGTGATGCCTAGATATTTAAACTCCATCACTATTATCTAACCTTAAATCTCCAATTTATGTCTTAGTAAATTTGCTGTTATGACCATGCATTTTGGCTTTTTTGGGGAAATTAACATTTCTGACGGTTATAGATATTTTCAATCGTTTTGATTATTCCCAGAGGTACCTCTCTTGCGTACAATAAGTGGATAAAGTCCTTTAATTTCAAATTCTCGATTAAATACCTTCTTAAGGTCCATAAAACATAGATATGCTGGTTTATTATTGTTCTTCTGCTAGTGTTATAGTTTCCTTCAATTCATTTGTTATTACTATTACTGGTTGTTAATTTTAGTGTTGTGATTAATACATTAATTCCTCTTTAATTTTCGGGGTCAGATTTGTCTCCCTTTTTGAAGAAAGGTATTAGGATGCTTGATCTCCATTCTTGAGGAATTCTGTTTTGTTCTACTATTTCTTGAAATAGTTAGTTTGTTCATATCTGGTCCTCCGTACTTTAGCAGTTCGTTCGGTATTCTGTCCTCTCTTGGTAACTTTCTGTTTTTTAATTACCTCAATGCTTCCTTTACCTCTTCCTCCTCAATATGTATTTCTTCGTTTGTCGTCACCTCTGGTGTTAGTGGTTTATTATCGTCACCTCTAGCAAATAGGGATCGAAAGTATTCTGCCCATGATTCCTTTTTATTAGTTCGTTAATCTCTTTTCTTGGTCCTCTGATCATTCTCCATATTTATTTTTGTGTTCCATAGAAATCGTGTTCCATCTGTTTTGAGAGCTCCGCCGTTTTCCTTTTTTATTTGTCTAACTAACGTATTCGTTTCATTTCTGATTCGTTAATGGTGTTTGTATGTCTATTGTGTTTGTTGTGTTCTGTATTGTAAAAAGGCTTTCTTCTTTTCTTCTCATTTTGTCTTCACTTTCTCTCTAAACCATGGCGTTTTCTTTTTTGATATGCTAGTGTTCGTTACTTTCCTATCTCTAAGTGATTCTGTTGCTGCATTAATTATGTTATTTTTGAGTTTTTTTCATCTTTCCCGATGTTATCGATTTATAATATATCATTCACAGCGATCTTCTTTTTATGTACAAGTATTTCGTGTATTCCGTATTTAGTCCTTCGACTTTGATTTTTGTTGGGTGTGAAGTATTTCATGATGATTCTTATTTTACATATTACTAGGCTATGGTCGCTACCTACATCTACTGAGTTGAGGCATCTTACGTCAATTATTTTTGATGGACGTATAGCTCTGTTGGTTATAACATAATCTATGATAAATCTTTGTCCACGGGTGTTATTGAATGTATATTTGTGTTGGTCTATTTGGTCAAAAAATTCTGGTCTAATTCCGGGTATTCCTTAATTGCCTATTCGAGCGTTAAAATCCCCCAATATTATCATCTTCCGTCTGATTTGATCTACTACTTGTAATTCGTCATAAAACTTTTCCCTTATTGTTTAATGCTTGTTATTTTCCGGGCCGTATACTCGATTATGTTCAGGTGTTCCTCCTCCATTCTTATCTTTGCTTTTACAATGATTTCTGATATGCGTTGACACGCTTTAATGTGATTTTGATATCTTTTGTATATTAGTAAGGCTACACCTTCTTTGGCCCTGTTTTCTTTTGTGACTCCACTGTAGATTAGTATGTATTAGCCTAATTTTGATTCTCCTGTTCCTTTTTTTTTCAGAATGAAAATTTCAGGAAAGGTAGGTCAGCTCTAAAACAATACATACCATTAAAACCCTGATCTAATAGCTGTTGAAAAAACAAGATATGCTTATCATATAAACATTTATGCTAGAAAAGAAACAGGAAATGTTGAAGGGACCTAAGGAGAAAGAGTTGTAAAAAACTGCCAGTCTATCAGAAACTCGAAGGTTTTCCTCTATTTGGCAGATTTTCCACAACCGTAAATTTACGGAAT
The DNA here is from genome assembly GCF_040954645.1 of Diabrotica undecimpunctata. NCBI lineage: Eukaryota > Metazoa > Arthropoda > Insecta > Coleoptera > Chrysomelidae > Diabrotica > Diabrotica undecimpunctata. Next base: position 131,510,677 of record NC_092809.1, on the reverse strand, counting down.
GATCTACAATATTGAACAGTTGGTATCTATTTCTAGAAGAAAAAGCATGCCCTGCTGAAAGTGAAATGGAAAGATACCAGAGAGGTAATATGTTTGAGCAACTTTTATAACGGTAAATTGACAACTACCACCAAAAAAAAATAAACACGGAAGAAATTACTTCTACTGATGCGGCTTTATTTTACACTGATTGTATGGGTGGCATAGATTTAACGGACCAGATGGTTAACCTTTATGATGTATAAAGCAAATCTGCTAAATGGTCTTTTATCGCTTGCTCCTGTAGTCATAAGACATACATAATAAAAGTATTCCACTATTTCAGTTTGTTCAAAGATCAAAAACTTTGCGCTAACTGAAGAATGCAGAAGATTTGCCAATAAAAGGAACAAGAAGGGAATGTCACAATTGCCACTGAAAAATTCGAATGTAATTATAATTTCGAATTGTTTATAATTCCCTGTGTCCGATTCTTCTAGATCATCATCAGCAGTTGGCTCTACAGTCCTTCGTGAGCCTTGGCCTGCTTCAAAACATTCTTCCATCCTTCCCTATCGAGTGTCTGTCTTCTCCAGCCCCTCACTCCAATTTCCCTCAGATCTTCCTGTACATCGTCCAGATATCTGAGTTTAGGTCGCCCCCTTCTTCTTCTTCCGACCGGCCTGTTTAGCATAGTTATTTTAGTGGGATCACTCTCATCCATCCGCATAACGTGGCCCACCCACCTTAGGCGGTTTATTTTGATGGTCTTCACAATATCTGCATCACCAAAAAGTCTATAGAGTTCAAAGTTATATCGCCTTCTCCACAGACCCTGTTCGTTTACTCCGCCATATATGGTCCTCAATACTTTTCTTTCAAAGACTCGCAGTAACTCTTCATCTCGGGTCGTCATTGCCCATGTTTCCGATCCGTATGTGAGCACTGGGCGTATTATTGTTTTATAAAGTTTGCACTTTGTTGCTATTGACATACTTCTCGCTCTTAGTTGAGGGCCCAGGCCAAAATAACAGCGGTTAGCCAGCCAGGTTAGCGGTTCTTCTAGATCAACGATGATAAAATAAAATGTTGAAGTCGTGGAGTAAAATATAGTTTTATTGACAGCTACTGAATTATTACACTATTGTTGTTGTCGAGGTAAAAATTTATAATAAACTGCCTCCCAAACTAGTCCCGAAACTATATTATAATCGCACTAAAATTCTATGATTCATCAAATAAGTGTATTGCCCTCTGCATAGAACAAAAACCTTTGACTTTTGAAAGCTGGCAAATATACTTTGAACCGAAAAAATGTTTGCAAGCATTTTCTAAATACCTATTAGGTAATCTATAGTTTGCAGGAAGTTGAACAAACTGTAATTGTGCTACTAATCGATATGTTTCACAATTATACACGGTGAAACTATAAAAATTCACGAAATTAAGATTAATATGAGATTACAAGTTAATAGACTAATTTGTGATTGAACATCACAAAAAGAAAATTGGGATAAGCACTCTGGTAACATATTCCTATTGTAAAATCTCATTATGTTTAGATTATTTTCAGTTTCCATACATAATGTTGCTTTGTATAATGAATCATAAATAATATTTTCAAACAATTTTTTTAGAGATGAAGATCTCTTGGATGGAGCACGTGACCAATAAGAAGGTTCTAAGAAGGATGGTAACTGGTAGAGAACTCTTGAACATTGGGAAATACTGGAAAACAAGTTATCTAGGGAATGGCTCAAACATTACAACTTCTTATGGCTCATAATAGAAAAAATGTTGAAGAAAAGAGGATCCCAAGGAGAAGAAAATGCTCGTGTTTAAAAATGTAAGAGACTAGATAGGCATTGGCACCCATGGTATATTACGTTATCGTTGTATATCAATATTTATAAAGCACAATAAACACAAATACATATATTATGGATCTAATTTGTTTTTTTTTCTTGCGTTTCTCTACTTTTATTCCTACGCATATTTACTTATTTCGGTACAAAAGTCGATAAAATAAGGAAACCGTTTGATACCTGTTAATCTAAAATGTGTAAATCTAATACATGTTAAAGTATACATATAAAATACCTGTATTTAGATTTACACATCACCATCATCATCATTACATTTCTTTTATATCTTGACGATTTGTCTCAAAATGCAAAAAGCAACAAAACTTCAATAAAATATAATAAACAAATTATTTTTCTACCTGTGATACAAGATCGCATTAAGTTCTTGTTCTTCTATCAAACTCATACACCGCGATATCCCATTCGACGTCATTTTCCACGCAACATGAAATCACGATTTTCCGATATTTTTAATTCACACGTTTGTGCGGAGATTCAAGCAAGACTGCTGTAAACCAAACGCTAGCGCTGTTCCGACTCAAGAACGGTAAATAAAAGATAAAATTAACTTTATAAATACGTGAGCTTAATTTTGTTTGTTTTAGACCTTACCGAAATACATATTTAACTAGCTTTTAAGTGTTAATTAAAGTTAAGAGTGTTAAATAGTATTTGATTGCGTGCGGGATTTTTATTCTTAACATTTGCAAATTTACCTACCTGAACGTTTAAATGTACATACCTGAGATAATATTAGTTTAATTGACATTAAATACACTAAAGATTAGTGGTTTCTATAGGCGCAGAATAGACAAAGCATGGAACAGTGACGATCGGAGAGGAAAATGTATTGGCAGAGGAACAAGCTGAAAGCTTAAACTTAATGGACGAAGGAAAGCAAATCCCAATTAAATATAAAGGAAATAAACCAAAAGATCAATACAGATATAAAGTGTGCCAAGGAAGACTGGATTCACAGGAAATGTGAAAAGATTGATGAATACGAACGGAAGTATAATAGCTTCAACCTAGATTAAAGAGATGACTGTATCAAGCTTATAGGCAAACAACTGTTACTAAATACAGAAATGGTTTACTGATCAAATATCGAACAACAGCTACTCCGCTGATCAGAATAAATAACAGACTTTTTCCATGATAATCGACTACCGATGACTCCCGACTCTGTAAAAAACCGAAATTACGCGAGAAATTTATCAAACCAGGTTTTATGATTAAAATAAATTTAATGGACTCTTCTTCTTCGTGTGTCTCATCCTTTAAGGACATTGGCCATTCAGCAGTTCTCAAGAGTTCTACTGTTGTTTTTCCACTCCACTGTTTTCAATTCTTCAACCAGCATGTGCGTTATCTCCCCGGTCCTCTTTTCCCTTTCACTTTCCCTTTCCTTTATAGTGTTGAGTATTTCTTTTTCTGTTTTTCATCATCATCATATAACGGGGGTCCTACGGCGATTGCCGCTTCCCGCATTTCAGCCTCCATCTTTTCCTATCTCTCCAATCTCCCTCTTCTAAGCCTCTAGATTGCATTGTTTTTGTAATTTCTCTTCTCCAGGAATTTGGTGGTCTTCCCCTTTTCCTTCTTTCTGGCGGAACATACATTAAGGCTTTCTTTGGCCACCGCTCCTCCTCCATTCTCATCACGTGACCATACCATTGTAATTGCCTTCCTTGTATTCTATCTGAAAGAGTATCTCTAATTCCTGTACGGTTTCGTATTTACTCATTCCTGATTCTTTCCATTCTCGATACTCGACATGACCTTCTAAGATAATCCATTTCCACAACGTCTACTTTATCTCGTTCATTCTTTGTCATCGTCCAACATTCGGCACCATATGTGGTAATTGGTTCTACAATTGCTCTGTATACGCGAAGTTTGGTTATGCATCTTTATTTTATTAGACCACAGTAATGAATTCAGTATTCGGATGCATTTTTTTCCCTTGGGTTATTCGGTTTTGTACATCTATCTTAACTCTGCCATCTGCTGATATGATGCTTGTTAGATATTTATACTGGTTGCAGCCTTTTATGACTGCGTTTCCAAGCCTCAGATCTGTGGTATTTCCTCCAATTTTTAAATATTCTGTTTTGCTTATGTTTACAGTAAGCCCCCATTTGGCATATTCCTCAAATAATTTTCGATTCATATAATTTATATCTTCCTCATCGGTTGCAACCACCACCTGATCATCTGCAAACAACAATGTATACAGAGTTTCTTGTCCCACTTCGATGCCCATAAATCTACATTTATTTCTCCAATTCCTCAATGCTTCTTGGACGTATATTTTAAAGAGTGTCGGTGACAAACAGCATCCTTGCTTTAGGCCTTTAGTGACTTTAAATCCATTTAAGGTTCTGGTTCCAATTTTTACACAACTAACTGCATTTTCGTACAATTTATATATCGCTCGGATATACGTCGAATCCAATCCGGACCTTTCGAGGACCTCAAACATTTTCTTTAACGGGACACTATCATATGCTTTCTCAAGGTCTATAAATACCAAATGGGTCTCTCTACTTCTTTCGACACGCTTTTCAATTATTTGTCGTAGGATAAATATATTATCAAGGCAGGATCTCCCGGTACGAAAGCCGCTTTGTTCTTCAATATCTTGTATCTGTCTTTCAACCCTCTTCTTTAATATTCTGCCGTACAACCGGCCCACAGAGCTCGTCACACTAATACCTCTATAATTGGAACAGTCTCTTTTATTCCCTCTCTTATATATGGAGCTTATATAAGATTTATTCCAATCTTTAGGAATATCCTGGTCTCCACACATACATTTATTGAAAAGGTCTACTATTAATTCTAAAAGTGCAGTCGGCCCATATTTAACCAGCTCTATGGGAATGTCTCCAGGCCCTGCGGCTTTTCCGTTTTTAACATCTTTTAAGGTTTCCGTCAATTCAAATAATGTTATTATAGGGATTTCCTGTCTTTCGTCTCTAGTCTTAAAGAATCCTATGAGATTTGCTAAATGTGTCTAGCATCATTCACAGGGCAAGTTCAATAATTTAAATAATTAGCCTCAGGGATAAATAAATTAAATAACTTTTAAACTATTTGACCGATCGGGGGGGAATTTCGCACAAATTTAAAAGACGGTAATTCCTCGATTTTCAAATGTATTAATAACATTTTATTTTGTTAATAAAAAAATTAATAAAATTTATAAATTAGTGCAAAAAAAACTGTTTTTGTGCAAATATCTCCGTAAATTATTTATCAATTTTAAATGAAAAAACGGGAAAATAAAGATATTATTGATATAAAAAAATGATATAAGTAAATATTGTTTATTTAAAATATAAGGAAAAAAACTTATAGACAAAAAATCAAATTGTGACCATAAATTATTGTTTAAAAAAAACGCAAGGTAAAAATACGAGTACCTTTTTATGTATTCTTCATCTAGTAACCCCCAACTATGTCTTAAAAGCTTCAGATATCTGCGAAAAATTTTGCCGTGAAATCGATGATTTTTGCGTAACCAGACTGGGCTAAACAATTTATCCGAGATGCTAGGTAATACTATTTTAGAGACTATTTTAAATCTATACATACACACAACGCAAAAGTCTAATAATATTTTAATAATTTGACAATACCAATGACAGAAATTTCATGAGCATATAAATTTGCTTTTACTATAATTGTTGATACAGACACTCACTTCTTATCAAATAAAAGAATTGTAAAACTGATAGCAATATGTGTTTTAGAATGTTTTTTATAAGGGACAAAAAAAATCGACATTTTTGTGTATTGTTTATTTTTAATTTTAGTCAATTTATACTATTCTTGCTTAATAGGTGAGTTAAAGATATTGTCTTTTCCCATGAAACGACAACATGTAACGTTGAACGAGATGAATAGAGCCGTGGTCCTCCTTCAAGCTGGCATGCGACAAACTCAAGTTGCTAACCAGCTGGGTGTCTCCCAAAGCGTCGTAAGTCGTTTGTGGCGTCGTAGACGTGGTCGCTCTACAACGGTCGCTCAAGACCGATATTTAATTGTAAATGCCAGAAGGCAGCCAACAATCACAGCACCCGAGCTGGTTAATGAATTACAGCTTGCACATCTTCTTCTTCTTCTTAAAGTGCCTATCCGTTCCGGACGTTGGCGATCATCACGGCTATCTTCACTTTGCTTATTGCAGCGCGGAACAGTTCAGTGGTAGTCGTGTTATACCACTTTCGCAAATTTTGAAGCCAGGAAATGCGTCTTCTTCCCGGTCCTCTCTTGCACATAATGTAACAATTAGCAGCAGTACTGTGAGGAATCGTCTCCATGAAGCCAACCTTCGTAGTCGGCGACCACTGAGATGTCCACCTCTATTTAGAGGCAATCGCGCTGCAAGATTAACCTGGTGTCAAGAGTTTTGAAATTGGGCTGACAATGACTGGGCCACAGTTTTGTTTAGTGACGAGTCTAGATATGGATTTCATCCAGATTCTCGTCGGACAAGAGTTTGGAGATGACCCGGAAATGGAGAACGATTACGACATCTTCAAGAAGTGTATGCATACAGAGGTGGTATATTAATGGTATGGGGCGGAATCATGATTGAGGGAAGAACTGACCTCATTTTCCCACGTGGCTTTCTCACAAGTCAGCAATATTTGGACACTATTCTTGAACCTGTTGTGCGCCCGTTTGCTGCTGGTGTTGGAGAAAATTTTTACTTTATGCATGATAACGCTCGACCACATGTTGTGCGTATTGTAACAAACTGGTTGGATAACGAGAGTATTGATGTATTGCCGTGGCCATCACAATCACCGGACTTGAATCCCATTGAGCATGTATGGGACATGATCCAACGAAGAATTACTCCACATATGGGCAATATCTCCAATGAGTTTCAATTAAAAGAGCTTCTGAGAGAACAATGGACACAACTACCTCAAGCAGACATTAACAATGTGATTCGGAGCATGAACAGTAGATGTAGAGCTGTGATAAACCAAAGTGGTGGCCATAGTTTATTTTAAGTTTATATTTCGTATTTTTGACATTTTATGGTGGTATGTGAAACATGGGTGATTTGCAATATATTTTTTTTTTGCTCCAAGTTTCTGTTTTTTTTTTGCAATTTATCGTTTTTGACATATTAAACAACAATTTAAACTGCAAATTTTGTATTACTTTTTTTAAGTTGATTACAGATACACAAAATACTTCTATTTATAAAAATATTCCTAGACTTTTGCGTTGTGTGTATATACTTATCACAATGTATAATCAATAATCACAATATATGGTTGATGCGACATTCTTCTCTAAATAAAAAAAGAGGTGATACAAATAACACAAACTAACGCCCTGAATAACCACTGGACTGAAGTAAATTGGCCTAATTAAAAAAAAACGTTGCTTCGTTATGCCTCATCTCTAATCGATCTATATAAACGTATTAAAATTCTTTTTATTCCATAATATATAATTAAAATTATAATTATTTCTACCTTCTAATCATCTCTTCCCATTCTTGCGGTTCCACCAAACTGATACATCGTGAAAGACCAATGGGAGGCATGACCAAATAACACGAATACTATATCTGCCAACTGAAAAACTATATTGAAAATATATAGGTACGAGTGACAAAATAATGTGAAAAAATAATACAATTACTGATAATTTTATATTGTTAAATATACTTTAAGTAGTATTATATAAGTTGTAAAATGATACTATATCGCAAGCATTATCTCAAAATATTATTATCAAATCTAAATTTTGATTGCTCTGACATTTGTTTTATACATTATGGTGAAGTGAGAATAATACAGCATAGTGCAGCACTTATTGTGTGATTAATTTCTGTTTAAATGAGAATAAGCCACAATTAAAGGTTAAAGTACGTTTATTGACGTTTCAATTTCCACTTCAGAAATCGTTCTCAAAATACAAACATTAGTTTGTATAAATCCTAATATATAATAAATAAATATACACTTCTCCAAGAAATTAACGCACCACTTTGAAATATTAAAATATTTTATTAGCGTTAATAAAAATTTCCATTGTAGTGTTTTATTTTACAAGCCCCTTATATATGCTATTCGTACACTCTATATTTATTGACTGTGTTTTATCGCTATAGTTTTTTTTGCAGCAAAACAAAAAGAAGCAAAAAATGTACTAATTCTATAAATATACTAATTTCCAAGTGTTCACGAATTTTATTCGGCTACTGTTTAATTGTTGATTATTGTTAATTGTGTTTATTATGGAGCATCAATCACGTAATTTAACCCGAGATGGATGTCTCCAAGCAGTGATACGGTCTAAATAAGGTTGGAGTTACCGAAGAATTGGTAGTCAGTGTAATGTGTCCCACACATCCGTCTCATGGGTGTTAGAAAGATTCCTCGAAACAGGGGATCATACTCGCAGACCAGGGCAAGGACGAAACCGGGTAACTACCCCTATTCAAGATCGATTTTTAAGAATTTCTGCTCTTCGACAACGTTTTGTAACACATCGAAGTCTACAATTTAGCCTCGAAACGTGCATGCTATACAAATTAGTACTGAAACTGTTCGCCAGCGGCTTAGTGAATACAACTTAACACCTAGGATTGCATCCCGAGGTCCTCTATTAATTGCAGAGCATCGAAGGGGGAGACTACATTTTGCCAGAGAACACGTTAATTGGTTAGAGGCTGACTGGGAACTAGTACTATTTACTAATAAATCCCGATTTTGTTTGTACGATAACGACAGACGTGTTCGTGTGTTGCGACGACCTAACGAACGATATGCTCAGTAACTTCTCACACACCCCATTTTTTGGTGGAGGATTCGTTATGGTGTGGGGTGGTATTTCTTTGACCGCACGTACGGACCTAGTGGTCATACAAAATGGAACTGTTACAGCTGAAAGGTACATATTGGAGATCCTGGAGCAACATGTAGTACCATTCGCTCCTTATATCGGTGAAAATTTCTTACTAATGCAAGATAATGCCAGACCTCACGCTGCACAGATCGTCAGAAATTATCTAGAAGAGGTAAAAATTAACACTATGGAATGACCAGCACATAGTCCGGATATAACTCCGATTAAAAATCTCTGGGATATCCTTGGTAGGCGATTAAGAGCGACACCGATCCAACCAAACAACTTACAGCAAGTGGGAGAGAGGCTAATCTAGATTTGGAGAGGACTAGACCAAAATGAAATACGGCAATAATTTTAAGTATGGGCCAACGATGTGAGGCTGTTATACGTAGTAGAGGTGGAAACACTCGTTATTAAGACTTTTTTCATATTTTAGTTTACTTTTCTTTTCATTATATTTTTAGAATTTTCCGTTTAATTTTTTTTCTCCTGTACTCCAACATTTTCTGATGATTAGACAAATTGTTATAATTACTAATAACATGCAGAATAAATCTGGTGAAGTTTTATTTTTTATTCTTTGCCTGTTTACAAATAAAATTGATTTATTGAAGTGGTGCGTTAATTTCTTGGAGAAGTGTAATAATAAATATAATAAATACTAATGTTTCTATTTTGAGAACGATTTCCGAAGTGGAAATTGAAACGTCAATAAACGTACTTTAACCTTTAATTGTGGCTTATTCCCATTTAAATATAAATTAATCTAACATGCCACAAGAAAATAGCTTCAGAACTTATTATGTGTACAATCGGAATAAAATTGATGGTTTTCTTTCGTACTTTTTTGTTTCTCTTTTGGCTTCCCGACTGCCGAGCGGCTGTTCCAAGGTGAGTCGCCCTCCTTTCAAATTTTACTAACAATTGGTATATTTGTTATTTGGCAATTTATTATCTAAACAAAAAACTTTATCAAAATGGGTGTTCTATTCGGACTTCGTTCCACACGCTATGCCCATTCTACGGTTGTCATAATCGTCATACCCGGAGGACTATTCGTAGTGTGATGGATAAATTTGAGTCCACTGGTTCAGTAAACAATCAACCAATAACCGTATGTTGACGAAACACAAAATCTGCCGAAAACATCGTCGGAACTGATCCAGGAGCTGATCAACAAATCCTTTATCTCGTCCAATATGAGTGATAATCGACGACCTATACCAATTGATAATTTTAAACGGAGTAGATAATTCCGTAAACATCTGACAAGCATTTGTAACCTGTTTATCTGGCCAATCTTTTCTTAGACAATGTCACTGGTTCACTTTGGATCACTTTGTCATCTTTCGTTAAAAATATATTAGATATACAATAAACTTCGACAGAGAATATGACAGTGTAACTTATATTCAAATTAGAACTACAATTCCAAGTAACATTGACTTTTCCGATATGTTGAAGCAAAAATTTTAAATATACCTACTTATATAAAAATAATATTTTTTACAGAATGTTAAAAATATTTTTAACGTATAATAATTTTCATATTTTTCATTATTTTTATCATTTTTTCACTACAATAAAAACAAAAAATTATTCCGGTACCGGGAATCGAACCCGAGCCTCCTGGGTGAAAGCCAGGTATCCTAGCCACTAGACCATACCGGAGTTGACAAATAGATAAGAATTATGTGTATGTACCGCAGAAATATAGCAAATTTATACAAATATTTACCATTTAGATTTCATCTTTTATATCCGTATTTGCTATATTTTATTCAATCACAGCAAACCCCATTTAATTATTCATAAACATTAATTTAACACAGTCTTCTAAATTAGCACGGTAAATATATGACGTTCATAACACTAAAATTTTGACAGCATAAATGTAGGTTAAATGTTATGAAAATATTGCTACTTACGGCCAAGTTCCTGATCGACTTTGTCTTCTATTAATTTCACTGTCCTCTTCCAAAGATTTGCTTTCGACTAACTCAAATTTGTTGTCTTGATCAAGAGTCTTTTTATTGTGTAAACAGGTCAATCGAAATTCTAACCTATCTGCCATTCTGCACTTCTGTAAAGTGGGTAAATCGGTTTCAGAACCAACCCATAGAGATGCCATTATTTCACAGTTGGTAGCTCAAGAAAATCAATTTGGAGAAACGATTAATTAACCGGTAATTAAAAATTGACCCATTTTTTGAAAGGTAAACGAACACACACCATAGTTTTGAGCAACTTTCGCTATTAAATCAGTCGAAATGTTCCACAAATGGTAGCAATAGGTTTTCTATTTTAAAAATACTGTGAAATAGTAATTTATTTATAGTTGTCAATGTTTTTATGATGCAAAACAGTAATCACTCTTCAGGCGCGATAATTACTTGGCATTCAAAAATTTTCACTATTTTAGACCAGTCCGTGCACACAATTTAAAAAACGTCCAACCTGCCAACGTGTTTACAATTTTTTTCAAAAAAATGTAATGACGTTGTTAACAAATTCTTTTAAAGGGGAAAGTCACATCCAAAGTGGTCAAAATTATTCTGAAAGCGACTATTGTATGACAACAAAAGAAGATATAAGAGAATATAAGAACTTGTAAGGTAATACGCCAACAAAATAAGTTGTTGAAATGTTATAGAAATTGAAGTAAAAAAACGTAACGACACCAAAATATCAGAGGGAACCTTAAAAAATCAAATGGTAGATATTAAAACATTAGGAAAAAAGTTTATTGAGCACAAAAATAGTAGAACACATGAGCTAGATATTGTCAGCATGTTTTATATCATTTAAATCAACAATTGTAAGAAACATTGACGGTACGGACACGTAAGGAGAATACCGGAGAATAGAATACCAAGACAAATTCTTGAATTGCAACCAAGAGGTAGGCGGAGACCAGGAACGCCTAGAAGAAGTTGGAGAGAAGGAGTTGATAAAGAAATCAGGAAAAGGGAACTGGAGGACGATCTATGGAACGATAAAATGAGATGGAGATTGGAAATCGGAAGACGTCGAAGAACGTTGTATATCGACATTATATATATGAAACATTGACAAAATAAAAAAACATATAAAAATAGAAGAATATATAACTAATTCAGAATAAACAAAGGAATATAACCGGGTGATAGATGCTATATGTTGTGATAAATATTGTTAATATCAGTGATGAAATAAATTGTCTAAATTGTCTAAAACATCAATAAAGGGGAATATTTTAATAGTATCGTTGTCGATAACGTTCAGCACTAGATACTGTTGCAGATTTCTTTAATTAAAAAAAAAACTATAAATAATGGGAGTGTATATTCATTAATTTTGATTAAAAATATTTTATTTGTGAATATTAATCTATAGATGCTTTAAGCTTTAAAGCTTAAAAAAACTATTAAAAAGCTTTTAAAACTTAAAACAAAGCTTTAAAGCTTTGTTTTAATGTGCTGATGAACTGCATGTGAATAACTGTTTACTTTAAGGTATAATTAATATTGCCTATGAGCACGTGTGCATGGTTGCATAGTAACTTCCAGAGACTTGCAGTCGAAAATCAAAAGTTGGTGAACTTCTTCTTCCAAAGGTGCCTATCTTCTAGTGATGTTGGCGACCACATTGGCCCGTTTTATTCTACACACAGTAGCTCGAAATAGTTCAGTTGACATTAGACCAGTCCGTTTTTTAAGATTGACCTGTCACCGGGGGCCTTAGTCGTGGACTAATACGCACCCCGATGCGCATCGCCCTGCCTTAAAACATCTTCCAAAATTTCTATTGGCCGAGTGATCTGAAAATGACATAGAAATATATAAATATGAGACATTTTCAACTCTCGACCAGTCTGGTCTCGGTTCCCAAAAAGAGCCTCCTGTACCCTGGGAGTCCGATATCGGGGCTCTGCTCAGGCTCTACGAACATTTAGACCATGTGGCTGGACCTTGTCAACCTTCACAACTGCGTTTTATTTATCTTCCATGTAAGAAAGGTTGTGCATCCACTAAAGATGGAGTATACGCGGAGGGTACTTCGAACAGACTGGTCGAAATCCCTTTGTAAGGCACCGTGGGAATGGATAAGTTTCCATAGTTTTCCAGACTCTTCATTCCCATCTGGTGATATGGCGCCCCACGTTGGGCACCATGTCGTACAGTCGGACCATCCTCCGAGGTATTCTGATATTCTGGATGATTTCCGACCACCGCTCTGAAGGAGGATCGAAGATTTTTCGACTCCGTACTCGTGTTCGTGGAGTTTATGTGATCTAGGCTTCCACTTGGCGAGAAGTTCATCGAGGACTCTGCGGTCGGCAAGGTGCCATCGGCAACCACAATACTTTAACACTTTGAGGTTTATTTCTTACGTGGATTTGTCTTACATGAATATTTGTTTAGTATTCTGGGCATAGTGGATACCCTGAGTCCCGCAGAGATGCCGGCACTTCACGCGTCGACGTGTGGCCAGGTTCACACTATTCAAGAGGTACAGGAACGTCGGCAGAGTGTTGACTCTTCGACGGCCACCGAGTGAGGAGTAATTTTAAGCCCACCTGGGGCTTTTATTTACTCCTGGCCGTCACTGGACTAGTGAAACGCTGTGTCAGTTCGACACGATCTGAAATGGCTTTAAGACAATCTGTCTTTACCTATTTCGAAGATCGTGTCTATCTGGCCAGGGAACGTTCTCTGCGAGCTGTTAGCCGGATTCTACGAGGTAATTATAAGTCTGTTGCCAGACCTTTCTCTACCTGGACATAAGGTAGGCCGTCAGTCAACAATCGCCGGTTCTTGTAGCTCTTGTGGTTTGAATGATATCGTCGTTATTCATTCAAGCACTAAAGAGCTTTGGAATCGTCTTCGCTTCGACGTCTTCTTAGATCGAAGAAATGTTCACTCAGGTAATAAAAACGCAGAATCGTAGTAAAGACACTCGGCCACAAGGCCGTAGATAGCAGAGGCTAGTGGTGTAGACGACTAGATCCCGATCGGAAGATGTGCTGCCTTTTTATACACTTTGTGTTTGCAGTTTAGCAGCGACCTTCCGCCGGGAGGCCAATGGCAACGCAGTTAATAAAACTGTTTGTGATTGGCCGGCCAGAGTGAAAATCTGCGTCGTGATTTGTCACTTCTGGCGACAGGCCAGCCAGGATATACGTCTGCATCCAGTGCCTCTCTTTCCCTTAATCTTGCCTTGTAGAATCAACTGTAGAAGACAGTATTTATAATTACGCATAATGTGACCGAAGTAGCCAATTTTCTGTTTTTTCTTAGCATATTTCTTTGTCTTTTCTTAGCATCTGAAGAATAGTTTTGTTAGTTGTGGTATATATATGAGACCATTAGCATACGTCGGCAGCACTACATTTCAAATGCCTCTAACCGTTTTATGGCATCTTCTGTGAGGGTCCAGCTTTCTACTCTGTAGACGAGGACACTAAAGACGTAAAGACGTAAAATCTAAGAAATCTCATGCAAATATTGATACTTAACGATAAGTTACAGAGAATCTTCCTAAGACCGTTAAAATCGCTTCTGGCTTTTTTAATACGAGTTCTTATTTCGTAGCTATGATCGCAGGTATCCCTAATATTGCATCCCAGGTAGCATATTTTCTCCACTCTTCCTAACAGTGCATTGTTTTTTTTTGTAATTTGGTTAGCTATGTTGCTGTTTTAACTAATCATTATTTTTGTCTTCTTACAATTTAGTTGTAGACCGTATTTGTAACATATTTCTACAACATATCCATCAGTCTTGGAGCCCCTGCGCACTATCTGAAAAGTTGGAGCATTGTCTGAAAAATTTTTTGGGTAGAAACGACGATTATGCAGAATAATAGCGTAAGTTGTAAGTTTTAAAATGATTAGAACATTAAGAATAAAAATAAAGACCCTTATAGTTTTTCTCCCATATGTATATATATTCGATCTCCGTATTCTAGTTTCCATCGTTTTCTATTTCTGCAGTCTGCGTCCTATAGGTTTATTTTGTTCATCGCTTCTCTAATGTAATCCTCAGATGTTTTCCCCGGGCATCCTCTTTTTCACCTCTGCATTGGGTTACATTTCATCATATTCTTTGGTACCTGTTTCTAATCATACGGCATGAGTGACCGTCTTGGCTTCAATATTATCAGTTACTGTGGTATCAATACTTATTATGTCACGTATCCCGTTATTTCTTATATTATGCAGTGCTACTCTACAATAAAGTCTACAAGAACAGATCTTTCTACTATGGATCTTGTAGATTCTAATTTTTGTTTAAGTATCCTTGTAAATTATTGTTTTGTTTCCTGTTTCCTTTGGGGATTTTCCTTTCTTAATTTCTTTTTGACTGGAGCCATTTTTAGTACCTAATTGTAATTCCAGGTATATTTACGAGTCAACATTCCTAATTCCACAGTGGTCTAACACTAGATTATTTTGGTATAGATTATTCTCCAACAACGAAATATTCTGCTTTTTTTTTCATAATAATAGGTAGTCAAACCCCAAGTCCTATACTCGTCATCCAATTTTCTGACCATACACCTTATATCATCCTTTTTATCAGCAAATATAACCTGTTCGTCAGCAAAAAGCAAAGTTAAAAGATTTTCATCGTCTATAGAAATGCCCAGGTGTGTCTGCTTCGTCATAGTGTTGTATTCAGATAAATTTTAATAAGGTTGAAGCTATTGTACAACCTTGTCTTAGTTCGGTAGTAATTGGTAAACAATCAGAAACCCAATTAAGTGAAATATGTCCACATGTAAATACTTTCTCGAATAACCCTACCAATAGAAAAGACCAAATCATTATTAAACTTTGGAAAATTAGTTCTAACACAATTTTTAATTAAAAAAGATCCACTACCAACATACACCAACTGCTCCATTACACTGACGGACTGACGGTAAAACACATATCATCCTTGACTGCACATTCTTCCGGGAAGAAACAGACTATAACGGGTAAAACACGAAGCTAAAATAAATACGTTTCATCCAGACGATCTTAAATTGTACAACTTAACAGTATATGTATGCAACTCTTTGTAGTAATACAGCATCTTACTAACTTTTTAAATGTTAATTTGAACTAATAAAGTACCTACTTGACATATTTTTATAAAATCTGTTGAAAGGACTTGCCTATTTTGAAGTTATGCGGTTGCGTCGAGATACATGTCATCTGATTGATTTGTCTTATTTATTATAATTTATTTAAGATACAAATAAAATATTCGTTCTAAAATGTATTTTAATAAAGGTTTAACTAGAAAATACAAAAATATAAGAAATTATTTGAATTAAATCATTATTGACTACGAGTAAATAATGTGTATTATAAACACTAAATATATCCGGTATGGTCTAGTGGCTAGGATACCTGGCTCTCACCCAGGAGGCTCGGGTTCGATTCCCGGTACCGGAAATACATTTTTGATTTTTTTTATAAATCGAATAATTTTATTATAGTAAACGTAAAAGTAAATAAAATTAAAAAAAACTGGAAATGAGTATTTTTTTATAAAACTGCTGATTTACTGGTATTTGTTATGTAAATATTTATTTCCTATAATACCGCAGTACAGAAAACAATTGTTATTTTTGTTATGTGATAATAACAAAGAATATAGATCTCGATGATATAGACGCATGCCATGATACAATGAAAAGTATCATGGACGCATACTATATTCTTTGATAATACCATTATAATACTATCGAGTTTAGGATACTATTGTAGTTGAAGTGATACTAGGTATAATAATAACACTTATTAACTGAGATAATTTTTCTCATAAATTTCATTTGATTTGATAATCAAATCTAGAAAATCATTTATATTTTAATTGATAAAAAATTATTTCGCCCTATTTTGTTTATTTTCTTACCACCGCAACTTATGAGAAAATCATAAATTTATCTTCTCTTATTTTATTATATATTATGTATTGTTACAACTTCTGATTTATATTAACCACATTTGGACAATTAACACTAAATCATTTTATTATTACACCACATAGTACGAATTTTCTAGTAAAATTATAAAATATATTATTTAAAAACACTCTTAATAAATGTTGTATTAACAGTTCACATCGTATGTCTCTTCAATTCATTTCAATTATTGTTCATATTCTACTAGTTATATCAATCTGCTATACATATATGTATTAACTGTTGCCTATATCACTAGATAATACTGAAAATATGAACGGTTTTTTGAATCAAGTCAATTTGAGCACTGCTGGTGTAGTGGTATCATGCAAGATTCCCATTCTTGCGACCCGGGTTCGATTCCCGGGCAGTGCAGCTTTTTTATTTATTTTTTATTTTTTATACTTGTATATTTTACGTTATAAATCAAATAACATACATTTTATAACGTATATTTTAGTAGAATTTTTAAAAAATACCTGTACATTTTCATATTTTTGTATTTTCCTTTATCAAAAAAAAGAGATTAAGAATAGTAACTAAAGAACTGGATAAAAGAGTAACATGATATAAGGCAATTTCACCAAGTTTGATATACATTAAATTAGAACTAGAAAAAGAAAAAATTAACATAAAGAAATAAGACGACTAAAACACGAAAAGAACGAACTAAAAACATCTCATAACAGATTTTCAAGCAGTTCATGAACGAATTTGTAGGATACGAATAAAGACTCGCTTCTTCAACGTATCTATAATAAACGTTCATTGCCCAACAAATGAACAAGATGAGGACACCAAATCAGCTTTTTACCAATTACTAGAGCAAACATATGACCTAACACCAAAAACGACATCAAAATAGTTATAGGTGGCACAAACGCAAAGTTAGGAACTGAATAATTAATAGTCATAGCTTACATAGAGACACGAATGAAAACAGCTAATATCTAATTGACTTTGCAGCTAGTAAAAACATGATCATCAGTTTCACCATATTTGCCCACAAAAACATACACAAAGGCACCTGGATATCTCCTGGAGAGGATGTTGTGAACCAAATAGACCACGTCTTGATAAAAAAGCGATCAACAACAAGCATTTTGGACGTAAAAAGTAGACGAGATGACTGAATATGAAGAAAATGAAGAGAGATAGATCATTAAAAGACCAGTGGAACCTAATAAGTAGAACCATATTAACAGCAGCAAAATCGATGCTAGGACTAGGAACTAAGAAAAGGAAATATGACCAAAAAAGTATTTGAAAACAAAAGACGAATAGCTGATTAACTTTGTAGACAAAAAAAAAAGAAAACACATAAACAAACAATTAATGGACGTGGTAATAAACATTAGAAAAGACAAAACACGAAATGCATATGAATTTACTAAACAAATAAAAATTTATTAAACAAATAAAACCAAAAACAAATCTGTGCTGGAATAGGAACGGCGAAATAACCATCAGCACTAAAGAAATTGAAGAAATTTGAAAAACAGAAAACAAAACAAAAACACACAGAACATGAGCTATTGGAAGAGGTAGAAAATGAAAAGAATTAGATAAAAAAACCACCAACGATAGAAGAGATTAAAACGGTAATCAAACTGCAGAAAAATAACGAGGCCCCTGGATGATGTGGTGATGGAATACCCGTAGAATTGTCCAAGTTGGAAGAAAGAGAAATAACGAAACGAATATATAAGGTCATACACAGAATATGTAGACAAAAACAAAATGCCAAAACAGTGGAATAATATTATCATCTGTCCAATTCATACAAAAGGCGACAAACTCATCTGTCAAAACTAAGGTGAATCTTTTGGCTGTGTTGTGGATATAAAATATTTACCAGTCCTACTTACCCATAGACTACAACTCCTCGCACAGAAGATCATCAGAGAATATCAGGCATAATTTAGGAAAGGAAGATCAACTATCAACCAACTATTTACGTATTTACAGTTAAGAAGGTCTTAAGCAAAGCCTGGGAACATGACATAGATGTCTATAATATTTTTGGCGACTTTAAATAAGCACATGACTCAATAAAACAGGACACAATTATACAAAATATTAAGTGAATTTGAAATACCGTCTAAACTAGTTGGGCTCATCCGAATGGCGATGATGGACACAGTGGCTCATCTCACATGAGATGACAGACCAATATCAAATAACACAAGGATTAAAACAGTGTGGAGGGCTGGCACTAACATTGTTTAATTTAGCACTGGAATGCGTAGTTAGAAAAACATCAGAAGATAGAAACAACACACATCAATAAATCAGTCCAACTGGCAGCATATGCAGATGACATAATTAATGACATAAATATCATGAGCAGAACCAAAACAACCGGTGAGAATCCTCCTCCTCATTCCTTGAGCTCTTGTGAAGGCGTGGTGACACTCTAAATATTATCGGCTGCTGCCTCCATTGGCTGCGATCCTGTACCATATGGACGGCTTCATGTAGAGATTTTCCCACCAGAGTCTTCATTTGGTCTGAACATCGTGTTGGAAATCTTTCTCTTAGTCTTCGGTCTTCTACCTATCCTTTTACTACCAATAGTTCCATGGTCCCCGCTTTTCTAGCTATATAGCCGAAGTAAATTAGATATGGATATTGTTTCGAAACTATCTTACCGATTTTTCCATCAGATGTCGCTATTGCGTCCATAACGAAGCCATTTTATTGTTGCTTCCTAATAAGACAGAGAAAATTATTTTTCACGTTAAGAACGGCTATGAATAACTGTTCTGATGAGACTTATTAAGTCGAAATACGTATCAACAGATACATAGACGCTTTGAACGTGAAATCAAATCTTTTCTGTCTTTTTCATTTTATTCGGATCTACTCTGTATGAGTACAAGAAACAAATTCGTTAAGGATTTCTGCTTAGTTGACGAGACATGTCGTGGAATGCAAATTTTAGATCCCCCATGTCTCTATTAACATCTTTATCAACGTCTGGCTATGCCTTGCAATTTTTAGAAGGCTCCAGATTAAAGCAGAAATCTGAATTTGTTTCGAAACTATCTTACCGATTTTTCTATCAGATGTCGCTATTGCGTTCATAACGAAGCCATTTTATTGTTGCTTCCTAATAAGACAGAGAAGATTATTTTTCACGTTAAGAACGGCTATGAATAACCTGTTCTGATGAGACTTATTAAGTCGAAATACGTATCAACAGATACATAGTCGCTTTGAACGTGAAATCAAATCTTTTCTGTCTTTTTCATTTCATTAGATATGGTCGGTTTACTTTTTTCCAATAGTCTTTTTTTTTGTTTGAAGCTCTTCCAGAACTGACAGGTTGGTTCTATATTCTGTATAGGACACGCGTAGAATTCTTCTATAGATCCACATTTCGAAGGCTTCGATCTTATTCACTTATTCCTATCGATTTTTTTGAGAGTCCATGTTTCAGCTGCGTGTGTAGCAATGGGAAAAATAAAGGGCATTGAACAATCTGAACGGTGAGAATACGTATACGGAATTTAAATCACATGCTAAATAAATAGGTCTGTTAATAGAATCCTAGAACAAAGTCAATTGGAGAGAGCAACACGACCCTACATGACAGTTGACCGCTTAGAAAAAATGGATAGCTTTATCTATTTAGGAGTCAACATCACAAAGGATAAAATTAACGATGCAGATCTTAGCAGAAGAATCATCCTGGCCAATACGGCATACTTTGCTATGAGCCCGATATTTAAATTACGAGACGTACATCACAGATCTAAGACAGGAATCTACAAGACCATAATCCGACCGATAGTGAGCTATGGATGTGAAACTTGGGTGTTCGTAATTATCGAATGTGCAAGTATGTTATATAACAGTACGGAATCGTGTTAAACTGTCGGGACTGCGGTCTGCCGCTAAGTTGAAACTACATTTATTTCATCAGTTCGATATTTAGTTGATCATTTTACAACTCTATCAGGAACATACTAAAAAATTAACAATTAGATAAACATACTACTACTACTATCGGTTTACAGCGTTCTCCAACGCCTTCCGACTCCTAACCGCCATTCTTCTCTATTTAACCATAGGCCTGGAGGGATTTCTCTTTCCTCTAGTTCTTTTTCAATTCCCTCTCTCCAGCTTCTTCTCGGCCTTCCTCTTTTCCTTCTTCCTTGTGGTGTCCACGTCAAAATCTGTTTCGGGATCCTGTCATCTGGCATTCTCTGTACATGGCCGTACCATATTAACTGTTTTGTTTTTATGTCATCAACTATTGTATGCTTGACTCCCATTATTTCTCGTATTCTCTCATTTGGTATCCGATCTCTTCTTGATTTGCCTGCTGCTCTACTCCAGAAGTCCATTTCTGTTGCTAGTAACAGTTCCTCTGTTCTTTGTTTCATGGGCCAAACTTCACTGCCATATGTGATTACACTTTTAAGTATGGTGTTGTATATGAGTTTTTTGTTCACTTTAGATATTGTTTGGTCCCACAGAATGCCGTTCATCATGGATATGGCTTTTCTACCCTTTATGTTGCTGTCTTTTATAGCAGTATCAAGTGTTTCATCTTGAGTTATCTTCATACCCAGGTACTTGTATTCATCACAGTGTCTAATTTCTACCCCATCGTCTAATATAATGGACTGTTTTGTCCCTCCAATACACATGGTTTCAGTTTTCTTAGTGTTGACTTCGAGACCCCATTTGTTATATTCTTCTATTAGCTTCCGAGTCATGTAACTCAAGTCGTCATGATCCTGAGCAATCAGTATTTGGCCATCAGCGAAACATAAGGTGTACAGTGTAGTCTTGTCATTGAGAGGGATTCCCATGCCATTACATTTTCTTTTCCACAGCTTGAGTGCTTGTTCCAGATAAATTTTGAAAACAGTAGGCGAAATATAGCAACCCTGCTTTAGTTCTTTCGTGACCTTAAATCCCTCAGATATCCTTGATCCAGTTTTAATTTTTGCAGTTGTTCCATTATACAGACTTTGGACTGCTTTGATAAGACCATGCTTAATGTTGGTTTGCTATAGGGTTGACCATAGTTTACTGAGGGGTATACTGTCATATGCTTTTTGTAAGTCTACGTACACCAGGTAAACTTCTTTATTGACGCCTGTTTTTTTCTCAATAACTTGCGTAATAGAGTAAAAGTGGTCTACTGTGGATCGCCCAGCTCTAAAACCAGCTTGTTCCTCTGCTTCGTAATCTCTATAGTCATTTTCTATTTTGTTCTTAATAAGTTTCCCATACATCCTAATTATTGTGCTGTTTACCTCAATTCCTCTGTAATTTTCACACTGATCCTTGCTGCCCTTTTTGTGGATAGTTAACATGATAGATAATTTTCATTCTTTTGGTAATTCGGCCCCATTCAAGAAGTCTTGAAAGAGTTTTCTTAACTGTTCCTGGAGTTTGTCTGTGTCGGCTTTCACTAATTCTGCAGGGATGTCACCAGGACCAGGGGATTTTCCATTTTTCAGGGATTTGGTTATTTCTTCCATGTCTGATTTACTGCCGTTTCTCATTATGTGTCCGAGATATTCTAACTTTCTCCTTTTAATCGTATATATCACTTCTCTTTCTTTCCCCATTCTTCGTAGTACAGTCTCGTCCCCCTTCTGTATAGCCACATCACGAATGCTTCAAATTTTTTCTCTATCGCTTTAATGAGTGTCCAGGATTCAATTGTAGGAGCCTTACTTTTATCTCCAGATTAAGGTTGTGGCTTTTAAAGAGTTTGACCATGTTGTGGAATGCACTCCTAGCCTGCTCTATTCTACATTTTACTTCTTGTGCGTGATCTCATTGTTCGTTTACTATTGTTCCAAGATAGGTAAACCGTTTAACTCGGTCCACTGGTGTATTCTTGATAAGCAGTTAGACTTCTCTAATTTTATTTTTGCTGATGACCATAAATTTAGTTTTTGATATGTTTACTTATAGTCCAAACCTTCCACTTACTTCATTTATTTGGTTTATTAGTTGCTGTAAACTGTTTAAACTGTCTGCAAAAATAACGGTGTCATCTGCATAGCGGTTTTTGTTTAGGCGTTCTCCATTTAATAGGATTCCATGTTTGCAATTTTCCAAGGCTTCACTAAATACTTTCTCTGAATATATGTTGAATAATATAGGTGAAAGTATACATCCTTGCCTAACGCCTCGCAGAATCTGGATCACTTCCGTCGGTTCATCTCCAAGATTTGTTCTTGTTGTGGCTGATTGGTTCCAGTATAAATTTTGATTATACGGTCTTTATCATCTATTTATGCTTTTGTTAGAATATCCATCATTTTTTATAGCAATTTTGATTTCACTCAGCAGCTTGATTATATATATATATATATATATATATATATATATATATATATATATATATATATATATATATATATATATATATTTACTTTAAATTTAGATAATAAAATTTTACCATTTAGTACCCATATTAATCTGAACATTTTAAGGAGATAGATTCTCAACCAAAATTACCACAGGAAATGAGTATTCCGATTAAACAAAATAAGTTGGGATATGTAAAAAAACTCAAGGATATGACCTCATTACCACGGATAAGTTAGTAAATTTTTCAGAAGACAATTGGAATTTATAAAAAAGGTAACACAATTTCATATTTTTGCACCATACACATAACAAATCACGAAATTTAAACTTTTTTGAAGTATAACAAAGATAATTGTAATAAAAAGTGATAAATGGAAGTTAATCATAGTAATGTATTCAGTTTTTTATTATAGATGACGGTAGGAAATGAAGAAAAAAAAAGAAGATATATTTTTATACAATTTAATATTTATTTAGACAAAGTGAAAGCTTGATAAAATTATGAAATGTATATCGCTACAATACATATGAACACAGAATGTGACAAAACATTACAGGTGAAGCTACAGAGAGCCAAAAACATTCACTTTTTTATCCTCTGTTTTAAATGATTACCTTCTTTTTAAATACCAGTAAAAGTTCCTAAATATAGAGAAGTAAATGGTTTCCACGTGTAATGTCATATACGGCCCATCTCCATAGATGTCTGCCTCTGGGAATTTCCATTAATTTGTTCATTCGTCTTTTACAAATTCCTATGATTTGGTCAATCCATCTTGTTGGGAATCCTCCTCATGGCCTGTGGTCTTCTATCTTCCCTTAAATGATGAGTCTCTCATGTCCAAAATATTTTAATTTCACTTTGCAGGAGAGTTTCTTACTCTTACAATCGAATTATTTGTTCTATAATTGGTCTGTGGAAATCGCAACATACTTCTATCGCTGGTCATTTCAGTGATACGTATTTTTCTACTATAGTGAGTATTGGAGATACTAAATAGTTAAATAGTTTGCCTTCGACATATTTCCACATCAAATATTTACCTCTAATTTTCAACCAGTCGTATGAGATCACATCAAATATTTTTGGCTCTTTGCAAGAATCTTCAGAAAGTATCGTCCATAAAGCGCAGATTGTTGAGATGTCCTTTTCGCATTCTTCAATCCCTCTCCTTCTAGTATATTCTACGTATATGTTAAATAATTGTGTCTTTGCCTGATACCTTATTGTAGGTGGAATTTATTTAACTTTGTGTCAAACACTTTTACTGGTCCAGCGGTATGATTGTATAGTTCAGTTTTAAGAGAAATCTGGCGTTGTAGTGTAATGCCATTTGACTTTGCCGAATGCCTTACGATAACCTGTAAAGAAAATGTACAACAGGATATCGAACTTTCTTGATTTATCGATTATTTGTCCCATATTTATATTCTCATATACTTCTACATTAGGCAAATATTGCCTGCTTCTATTCTGGTATTTCTCTTTGTGGGAAAATGCTCAGAATCCCGTTGATGATTTGTAGCATTATTTTGTAGGTATGTTAGGAGTAATAGTTATATAATTGACGCAAATATGAACTGTCAGTTGAGAGAGCACATACTAGAGTCCGACGTGCAGAAGTTAGCCATGCCAAAGTTAGAGTGCCGCCAATTAGATTGGAGGGTTATCCGAAGTATGGTGGAGATCTTTAAAGACACTGAAGTCCAGGTGTTAGTCTGTTGCAATTTGCATAGTTACTGGTAAATTAGACTAATAAACTCAGTTCACAACACATAGATGTGTAGGAAATTCTAAAAAGAGATAAAAAACCAGAGGAAATAAAAGAACAGTTCTTCGAAGACCTAGAGCAAGCCTACAGGAGACGTCCCAGAAATGACATTAAGATTGTATTAGATGACATGAATGCAAGAATAGGACGAGAGCGAGTTTTCATAACCACTATAGGAATTCATAGCCTACACAACATTAGTAACGATATGGAGTACAACTGATAAATTTACAAGCAACACTAAACATGACAGTCACCAGCGCCTATTTTTGAACACAAGAATATACACAAGGTAACCTAGACCTATCATGAACGTATTGAGCGGTGAATGATAATGGAGTGTGGAAAAGACGATACAACTTCGCACTTTATAAGGAAACCACTTTATACCAGGAACCAAATATCATAAAATATATTAACATAGGACGTCTGAGGTGGATAGAGAAGACGTCTGAATTGGTAAGAGAAGAAGAGGAAGTCTCAGAACAAGGTTCCTTGATAACATCGATGAAGACATGAGAAATATGGAAATACGTGCTTGACGGAGGAAGCCGATGGATAGGGACGATCGGAGAGAGATTCTTGGGGAGGAGGACTCTCGAAGGGTTTTAAAACCAGAATGATGATGATATGACGATTTACTCAATAGAATTAATCCAGTTAGTAAAACTATTCAAGAGAAAAAAGAAACATCAATTTGATTATGAACAACCAGATGAACAACCAAAAATACAAAAAAAAGGTTTATATTAGGTAATGTTGTTTATACCCATACAGATACTGCTTTATGCTCATTAAACACATTTTATACAATATGTTTGAGAAAAATAACGAAGATTTAAGAAAACACTATAACTTGTTATAAATAATTTTAACACACAGTGACAACAAAGACTTTAACCATTAACTCCATAGAACATTTCGATGAAATTTTGATATACTTGTAAAGATATTTTTAGTACAAATGTTACAATACCAGAAAATCCATTAAAAAATTTAAAATTTATAGTCTCAAATCATTTATCACTTCCAAATCTTGCAATATTTTGACAGATTCATAGCTGGAAACCTACAACACAAAAGTTCCTAGCTCACAGTATTAACAGCTTAAATAAACTTTTATTACGGACTTCTTTCATCAAAAAAGAAGAATTAGTATAAATAGTGGAAGTGTATACTAAACCCATAAAATTTTGGGTAGTAAACATTTAAAAAATATATTTCAGTTGTTCTAATTTAACATAACTATTTATTATATGGTGCAGATAAATAAATATTGATTGTTGGTAATTCGTAAAGTTCTATTTTATTTACTGTTTAGTTTGTTTACTATTAATATTGGCTATGAGTACGTGTGTTTGGTTGTATAGTACCGACTATAACTGCTCCAGCGAACGTAGCTAGTGGCGAAACATCATTTTCAAAATTAAAGTTGATTAAAACGTATTTAAAACTATGACACGGACGAGACTTAATAAACTAGCATTAATGTTAATAGAAAATGATATGTAATAAATTGGATAAAAAAAAATATTTTTAAGTGAATTATTGTAGTCAAAATATCAAAATTTCAGTTTAGAAACAACACATGTAGGATTAATTATTTCTATCTGCTCCGAGTTAGTATGACAATGACCACAATAAATTAGATATTAATAAACTTATTGATAATTTTGTAAAAATTAAAACAAAGAGAATAAAGACTATGTACATCATGTTTTTTAATTTTTTGTACGATTGCTAAAGAAGAAAAAAATAATAAAGATCGCCCGTGTAAGTTTTGCAGGCGGGCACCATATATACCCTAGCGCCGGGACTGCTTTCTTTGGTTGATGAGGCTTTGTGTAAATAAAAAAAATATTTAATTTGGAGTCAACTTTTTAACTCACTATATCTCAGGCATTGCGAACTTTAAGAGTAGGTACATGCTTCCATATCAAAATTCATCAAATAACGAGAGCTGTCTAATGTAGAGCGCTGTTTTTCGAATATAAAGATACCCTGTAATAAAATGCGACGGCTTATTACAACTATATTAAGAAAGGGTTTTGTACTAGTTTAATAAAAACGAATTTACACTGTTACATTGAAATAATAATAAATTCTTACCTAAATTTATCGAATTTTTCGGAAGCCCTTGACACCACAGTCTTCTTGAGACATCCCAAATTTTCTTTCTCGTGTTCTTCCTCGGCAACCATGGCCCGGGCAAGTTGAAGGTCCGATTCATTCATGTTTTAGATAAACAAAACCACAATTCGAACAACAACAAACACAAGTTTCATTCACAAAAATAAGTGGTTTATTCTAAAAAGTATGAAACGTATCTTTTACACAGATCACCAAAGTTCGACCGCCAATAGAAAACTGTTCTAAATAACAATCGCCAAGTTCGAATGCACGATTATTCCTCTAGTTATGAAGGTTATACAGGGTGTACTGCGAATTAACTGGTTTTAGGAGTGTAGGCCGGTGTCCTCCTACGTTTTATTTTAATTGCTGTTAATTGTTCCTCGCTAATATGAATACAAAACATTTACACTTTATTAAATTAAATATACACTACTGATCATAATTAATGCATCGAAGATATTTGTTTCAAAAGTGTCAGATTTAGATTATTCCATCTCCTGAAAAGATTTCTTGAAACACTTTTGAAGCATTGTGACAATAAATCAAATCCATATACAATTTTGTACAAGAAGATATTATACTCTTCATCCTTAATTTGGTCTGTTTTGTTTTGTAACGTTATATCTTTATACTATCTCTTTCGGAAACGATTTACTAATGATTTCAGCCATTTCTCCTTCTTCCATTCCTGTAATACGTCCATTTAACTTTTTTTCTTTTCAAGATCTAGTTGCTAATATCTTCGACCTTT
This sequence comes from Diabrotica undecimpunctata, assembly GCF_040954645.1. NCBI lineage: Eukaryota > Metazoa > Arthropoda > Insecta > Coleoptera > Chrysomelidae > Diabrotica > Diabrotica undecimpunctata. Next base: position 131,483,009 of record NC_092809.1, on the reverse strand, counting down.
TTTCTTTTTAATGACAGCGTCATTTAGATCATTTACTGCCATTTCTAAATCTGTGGCATCATTTATCATTCTCCTCACCCTCAACAGATGCTAGACTAGAACTTCTTTATAACTGTGCGCTCATAACGAGGCACCGACCCTCGCTCGGACCATAGGATGGTATCATAGTATCATCGATATGTAAAATAAATGCATTATTTTAAAAATTCCAGCGTTTACCGTCAAAACGCAGCGCCCAGCCTCGAGCCAGGTATCGGACCATAGACTTGGACCATAGTATTCTAGCTTAGTATTTTTTCGATCCTCGCCCCTAGTACTCTACGATCGACACTATGAGGCGCCGACCACCTAGCCTCGCTGCGACCATCGTATTGATCGCCAGGTAAAGTAAATGCATTATTTTTAATGCAAGCGTTAACTTCACTGTCAGTGCTATGATCTAGGCGAGGATACCATGCTATGGTCTCCGTAATGAACGCACTCTAAGAGTGCGTTCATAACGAAGACCATCGCACCGTCTCCTCGCCTAGAGCTTAGCACTGACGGCGAACGCTCGCATTTAAAGTAATGCATTTATTTTACCGAAAATCAATTAAATGATACCGTTACTGCTTTCTCCTGTAAGGAGTATCTTATGTGTCTATGGTGTAAGTAGCTCATTCATCTATAGAAAAGACCAGGAGTTGGCCCCCTTCTCTATTTTCATTTTCCTGCTTAACAAGGACCAGTTCTGTATCCTCAGCATCGAATTCAGAAGGCCTCTCCTAATCACCTGTGTATTTATGGATTTTGGCTCAAAGATGAATACTAGGTTCCTGGTTCGCACGAGAGAGTGCCCAGCCCTACAATCGCTTCCCTAATCCAGTACTTTGTGACCTTATTTTCGCAGTTCAATGATAGTACCACTGCGTTAAATAAGGATCTTTCAAATTGAGGAACACTGCCACTACCCGAAAGGGCAGCATAAAGTGCTTCCATCAGTTTGCTTTGTACCAGATCTGCCTATTCTTGGTTCAATGAAGGATTGGGATAACGTTTGTGTATCACCGCCATTCTGATGATCTTCGCCGTCCCCTTCGAGATGATTTTACGCTTCTTGGATTCGTTCCTGTCACTTTTAGAAGTAAGTCTGTGACTTAGAGAGTCACAGACTTTACCTTACCTTTTATCAATTTATCTTTTATTCCCAAAGCTCATGCTCTCCTCTTGTTTATTAGGCATAGGTATCTTTCTTTTCGGTAGTCTGGGTCTTCGTGTAAGAATTTTCAACCTTTTAAGTCCCTTTTAACACTACGTCAAAACAGAACGTTACAGTATGTGAATAAGCGTTCTTAAAAATACTGCATATTATGAAACATAGGCTTTTATACATCATGAAATCATTTCTCAAAACCGGTGAAACGACAACGGAGAAAAGGGTAGGCGATAGAAATACTGTCGAGTTCGAAGAGAAACAGATTGCTGTCCAAAGATTTATTAATACTTTTAAAAGTAGTGAATCGCGTTATTACCATTCCTCTTCACGTAAACGTTATATTCCTTCTAATTTATTTATAGAAAAAATATGTAAAATGTATAATGATCGTGCACTTCCGAGAAAAGGGTAAAGTTGTCGTACTTTCGAATGATTTTTAAACCTCTATTGCATAAAGGACAGAAATGGGAACTCAAAATATAAAATTTCCATGAGTATTTGCTATCGACAATTTTAACCGCGTACACATCTTATTCCCTCTTGGGAACATTCGTTCTTAGATGTGTATTGTGTGTCGCTAATATACCCATCGGTTGTTAAAATAAATAGCAGTTTTGTTTGAAGTGATCTTGGAGTAGGTTGTTAGTGTAGCACGTGTATTTTATTTTCAAATATTATCTAAAAATACGGTACAATCTATTAAGAGTAATTTAATATAATTTTATTTTATTTTGTCAAAAAATAATATATTCATGCAATAGAGGGTTAATGCCAAATGTAATCTTAGTTTTAATACTTTACGTACTGACGTGTGTTCCCTATGTGTAAAACTCAGTGAAAAATAAAGGGATGTAAAGAGGAAGAGGAGAAAAAAATATTAGCCGTTCATAAAAACAGCGTTCATAAAGCAACAGCTAATGTATTTTTTGAGTTGCTCAAACACGTTGGAGATGATTTGATAACACTGTCTTTCGACTGCCAAAAATACCTCTTCCAAAGGTTCCTGATCAAGTGCGTATTACTTTAGACAGTTGTATCTGTACAATTTTACTATTGTTCTAAAGACATTCCAATCTAAGTTTACCCAGCAAAATATATTTTCCTATTATTGGACTGAAAACGAATTTGGGAAAAGTTCAAATAAAGTTTTTTTCCCTGTATTTAAGAGGCTAAATAAAATCAATTTTGATCTTGCTGCAACTACCGTCAGGTTAATGTCAGATGGTTGCAGTGGAAAAAACAAGAACATCACACTCACTGGAATGTGTTGCAAGTGGCTTTCAGAAAGAGCACCAGAATTTAGAAGTGATTTTTCCTGTGGTAGGTCATTTAGGGTAAACTTGCATCGTGTTTAATTGAAACAAGACTGTCTCGAGTGTCTTTAAACGGAGTATGGCGGGTTTATATTTTAAAGTAAAACGGGCTTACACACTAAAAACAGTAAATTAATTTTAGATGCCACAAGAAATTAGTTTCAGAACAAGTTCAAAATCCTTAACAATTTTGTATTCTTCATAAAAATCCTTCAAGCAATAAGGCGAAAACGTCCAGAAAAGCTCTCTCGTGGTGTCATTCTTCTGCACGACAATGTCCAGCCTCATATTGCCAAAGTAGTGAAAGAAAATCTACAACACAAGAAATGGAGAATATTAGAGCATCCATACTGCAGTCCCGATTTATCGCCTTCCGATTTTCACATCTTTGGGCCACTGAAAGAAGTGTTTTCATTCGGACGAAGAAATACAAAATGCCGTAAAAGAATTATTCTTCGAGCAATAGCCACAATAATTCTTCAAGCAGGATACACATCGGATGGTGAAACAATGGAATATGTGCATTAGTTGTAGTGGTACTTATTTGTGTCAATAATTTCTGGATCACAGATGGGTTTCAATTAAAAAATCTTCGTATATTTTATAATATAAATGATTTCCAAAAGACATAATAAATCGTTCTGTTGAGGAATTAATTTGGTAGAGCGGTGTATTTTAATATAAAAAATGATTGTCAGTATCTAAAATCTAATATTTTGTGGTCATGTATAAAACGCAGATAACATCTAGAAGAGTCGTTGGATCTATCTAAAAATTAATTGTACACTAAATGAAAATCTAATAAAACTGGTTTTTATAAAATACTTTATTGTAAATATTTGATTTTAGTGTTTTATTAGTTTCTAATTTGCAATTTACATCTAATTTATATTTATTTTCATTTTAACTTTGTTTTGTATTAAATATTATTATGCGTTGATTAGAATTACTGTAAAAGTCGTCCTCACGAACGACTTTATGTTTCTTCCTGACATTTTGTCTACAAGTTATACAGAAAGTTTCAACTGCTGTCTCGTCGCCCTTGATAATGTATGCACTTACTGACGAAACATCAGCAAAAAACAATTCCATACCACAATTTTATAAACAACGAAAACAATCTACCATTATCAATGGTAATGTTCCTATAAAAAGTTAAAAAACGTCAAGTGTTTATCACTTTCTCAAAGTAAAGCTAATCGATTTGAAACAATATGCATATCAGTTAGTAACCGCGCTTCATTACTGATTTAGCTTTTTATACATACTACATTATGTAGAAAATTGAGAATACTGTTGAATGATTTAGTAATTTAATGATTATCAATAGGAATTAAGGAAAACAAATCACTTTTTTATATTCTTTGTTACACGACGAATATAACTTGTTTTGCAAATTAAAATTCTCTTTGATTTTATCCCGCATTTTACATAGATGAGGGTAAAATGTTAACACCCTGAATGGCATTATAACAGAAACTATAAAGAGAAGAAGATACACTGCCAAAATAAATCATATAATGAAAGAATAAGTCCCCAAACACAAGCATTAATGGAAGAGGGAAGAGAAATTCAAAGTAATAGAAGCAAAAAACAACATCTCTCCCACACTCTCCCACCTACGATTCGCGGACGACATAGTTCTGATAACAGATAACTTAAAAGAGATTGGAACTATGCTTACTGAGTTAAATGCCCCCTGTAAGAAAGTTGGTTTGAACATCAATTTCGGAAAGATACAATACATGACAAATCTGGTACCAAGCGAAAAACCAAAAGCACAATTGCAACGAAATAGCATTAGCTCATTAATATAAATACATAGGTCATGAAATCCAAATTGCCAGGGACAATCGTACTACTGAACTCCAAAGAAAAATCATTTTAGCATGGGCCGCATATCTATCAGACATCTTCAAAAGAAGTACGCCAAATTATTTAAAAAAAAGACGTTCGACCAATGCGTGCTTCCAGTCATGGCTTACGGCGCCGGAACACTTTGCTTAATCCAGGCCACAGCAACCAAACTTAGAGTGGCTCAAAGGAGAATGAGACGGCTGTTACTTGAACTGACTCTTAGAGATAGGGTTAGACACGAGGAAAGAAGAAGAAGAACAGGCGTCACAGATGTCAGAGAGCACATAAAATAGACAGACGACTCACGTCAAAAGAATCGCTGTTAATTGGCTGCAGGAAGCTTAAGACCGACAGAACTGGAAGAAATTAGACGGCGACTATGTTCAACTTTAAACGCAGAAAGCTGGATGATGATTATAAGAGTAAAATACTTGTATTTTCTTGTTTGTCTATGTTTTACAATATTGTGTACGTTATATGTTTATTTTCAATGTTTGACGTTTCTGAAAAATCTTTTCTTGTCATATTTTGTTTATTGCCCTTTCATTTAATTCTTCTTTCGGTGATTCTTTTTTCACTACAGGATCTAAAACTACTGCATTAACTGGTGGTAGCACTTTTGTATTGGTTATCATGCTCTCTAATTGTTTGATCTTTTCTTCAACGTGGCTTAAATTTTTCTGTATCTTATCGAATGTTCTGGAAACTTCTTCAAATTTCTCATTGTTCTGCTTACATACTTCTTTAATTATTTGAAAAGTTTTTGGAAACATTTTCAGAAGTTTCCTCAATCATTTGAGAAACATTTTTAAATTTCTCATCATTATTTCTAGAAGTTTCTTCGGTCTTCGTTAAAACTGTTTCTTCTGCTGATTAAAAATGGAATGTTGTATCTGGGTCATTTCCATTCTTGTTGCGAACATCCTTCAGTCGTTTTTGAAGGATCTTCTTGGATCCGCTGCAGTCTTCATCTCGTTGTTGTTCACGTAATTGTTTTACTAACAGTTCTGCAAGTCGCATCTTTGGTCAGGCACATACGTACCATACGTAAGTTTAGACTACGAAAATATCTTATCAACCAACTAAACTAATATCAGCGCAGTTTATATATACAAGTTGTTATGTACTAGAATAATCTGGAATGGTCCACCTCTATTCTCGCTTGTATGAACGCCTCGGTTAATACTACATCATGAACATTCTCGAACACGCATCATCGTCTCGAGAGATGCAACCGTTATATGGGCTACTTCGGAATAAGCTTGTTCGTTACAATATTAAAATAATTGTAGGAAATTTTAACGCAAAAGTTGGTAGAGAGGATGCTTACAGACAAATAAAGACGACCACATATGCGAGCACATATTTTGACCATAAGGAGATTCATAAAGGTACTTGGATACCACCAGGTGGTCAAACAATTAATCAGATAGAGCATATATTAATTGAAGCGAAACATATGAAGGCTATTAGACAGTAGAAGTTATAGAGGAGCGGATGCAAATTCATACCACTTCCTGGTAAAAGTAAAAATAGCACAAATAATGCCACATATACTAGGAGGAATAGCCAGCAAGTGAAACGATATCGTGGTATAGTATTGCAGAACGAAGAAATTAGGAAAAAATTCCAAGAACAAGTAGAGGGGAAACTATCAAGACAGAAAGTAGCACAAGACATAGACAGTATGTGGGTACTACTCAGATAAACGATTCAACAAGCAGCCGAGTTAGCACTACCGAAACCCTCTCAAAGAAGATAAAAGGATTGGTATGATAATGATTGTATTAGAGCGATTGAGGAGAGTAATAGAGCCAGAATCAATAGCATAAGTAAGAATAATTTAAACAATAGAGAACTATATGCTGAAAAGAGAAGGGAGTAAGGGAGGCATAGAAAATATGCAGAACAAAAAAAAGGTCGTACCTTTAAGAAAAATAAAATAATACTGAAGAAGATTTTGTAAATAAAAAAGTCAGGAACTTCTACTAAGAAATAAAAAGAAAACGAAGACAGTATAAAATCACAGCGAAATATAAAGATGAGGACGGACATTGAGTAGGAAAAATAGACGAAAAACTGATCAGATTGGCCAGATATTTTAAAACTGTACTAAACACCGATGAAGAATAATAGTTTCAAATACAGCAGCCACTAGGAGAAACAATAAACCGAAATAACAATGATGAAATACCAACAAAAGGAGAAATAATAAAGGGTTTAAAAAATAATAAAGCCCCCGGTGAAAATTGCATCATAGCAGAGTTCCTAAAGGAAGGTGGTCAAAACCTACAGGAAGAAATCACAGAGTTGATACGTGAAGTATGCACCAAAGAGCAAACACCAAAACAGTGGAGAGAAGCGCTGCTATGACCAATGCACAAAAAAGGAAATGTTACGGAGTGTAAAAACTACAGGGGTATAGCATTACAAGACACAACGTATAAAGTTCTAGCTATATCGATCAGAAATAGAATTAATGCCAACATTGAAGAAAACCTGGGTAAATATCTAGCTGGTTTTAAAACAAATAGATCAGTACTAGACCAAATTTTTACAATTAAACAGATCCTGGCTAGCTCATATGAATTCAATCTATCACTAAACATATTATTCATTGATTTTCGACGATATTCATTGAGTATATGACACAAAAAACAGACATACATTGATCGACACATTAAAATATTTTGACTTTTCGGATAAAATATTACTACTAACGATTAACTAAATCCATTCTGAATGAAACCAAAAGTAAAGTTACGATAGAAGGTCATGTCTCTGACAGCTTTAATATCACTAGAGGCCTGAGACAAGGTGACCCTCTGTCTATTGTATTTTTTAATCTAATAATGGAAAGAATTCTAAGGGAAAGCCATATACACAATAAAGGCTTAATCTACCACCACAGACATATGTAGCATACGCGGACGACCTTGCCCTAATAACAAGAAGACCAAAAGAATTAATAGAATTTTTTAAAAGACTCGAGAGAACAGCCAGTGAGTGTAGACTAAAAGTAAACGAAGAGAAAACAAAGTATAAGGAGATGAGAGAAAATAATGAACATTTAGGATAGTTTTGGAACGTATCTGTCCCAGACAAGGAATATAATTTTGAGATAGTTGTACATTTATTTGGGAGTAATGTTAACAATTAGACATAAAGGCACTCAAGAAATTGAAACAAGAATGGCGTAAGACTTAAGGTAGTAAGAGTGCTGGAACTCTAAATAAGATGCTGAGATCAAAGAAAATATCCAGAGGAACAAAAAAAAAAGAATATATACAACGGGTATCCGCTCAACGGTGATTTATGCTAGCGATACCTGGATTTTAAGCAAAACCATAGAACTGAATACTTAGGCCAGCTGATGAGAGGACAAAAGTACACATTCCTACAAAATATAATGCAAGGAAAAATCCAAGGACGCAGAAATCCAGGCCGTAGAAGAATGTCCTGGATTAGAAATTTAAGAGAGTGGTTTGGCTGTAACACTAACGAATTATTCAAAACAGCAGTAAATAAAATTAGAATCGCCCTAATGATATCCAATCTCCGATAGGAGAGGCACTCAAAGAAGAAGAATAGAACTGAAATTAGGTAGATCGGAGCGAGAGATACTCAGAAGAATATATGGAAGTCTAAAAGATCTGGATAAGAAGAAAAAATAATGAAATAATCCAAGTATATGGACAACAAGAATGCTGAAAGGAAGAGTCCTCAAAGCATTAAACACTACTGAAGGTGGCACAAAAAGGAAAAGATTACGACCGCGAAGAAAATGGATGGAAAAAATCGGTAAAAGAAGACTTAAGATTGTTAGAAGTACAAAACTGGAGAAACCTAGCGTAAGATCGATAGAAGCGTAAAAGCCTTGGGCATTTAGGGTCTTCGAAGCATATATCCTATATGCTTCGAACACTAGAAGAGGAATACACAAAATATTGAATACATTACAACAGAACAAGAGTCCGTGAGAAACTTGAAAATAGACGAAGAAGGGAAATTAACGGCACTGAAAAATACAAATACTTAGGATTCATAATCTCAAAGAATGGTTGTTCAAGTTGATATGTGATTTACAAAAAGTTGTGAATTTTGTAGTTGTCCTAAACGATTTGTCCAGATGGATGCGGTTGGAAAACTCTGTCAATGTGGCTTGCAAAAGCTTCGGCCCTTCCCTGAATTTTCTTTGCGAAATGGACGCTTTAGAAGTTGGGATTTATATTTTTTAGTAACCTTCCAACCTTTTAGTGTCCCTGAGCTAGTGTGCATCGACACTACTTACCTGAAACAGATTTAAAGATGCAATTGGCGTCGGAACAATGTGAAAGGAACTCTCCGGCCACAATACCAAATAGAATAATCTTAGTATTCAGTTTCCTCATCCTTGTTAAAAATATGTTAGTAGTTTTATTGTGAATTAATAACATTGATCGTTATCATCAACTAGCTTCGAGCTTTGTTGGAATATTGAGATAAATAAAGATATTAATTTACATTTTCCTGTTTTTAAGTCACTTTACACAATTACTATAGTACGAAAATATTGTGTCTTGATAAATTAGTGTATATAGCTTGGAGCGTCATAAATTGTATTTACATTTTTATGGCTTAATATAGAAGTAAAAGAACGTGATATCTATTTAAGATGGATTGTTATCTACAGAGGTGGAATACTAATGTTATTTTAATATAAATTACCTATTAACATAAATTAAACCACCATATTTTGACTGAAGATAAATCACATTGTGTACAAGATGAACAACGTCAAATTATGGTGTAAAACAAACGAAGATAAACAAAATTGACAACGATCTAAATAGCACTATTTTATTTCTTAAACACTATCTTCTTATTCGTCTCATTTTTTACAGCTATTAAGTTGTGTCTATTCCTTCTTCACAAGGTGTGGTTTAAGTTAATATACGATATGACTTTCAAGCCAGTTTGTTCTGAGTTCCTCAGATGTATTATATCAGAACATTTCTCTCTCTCTTGTCGTTTCTCCATTATTGAGGATCGTGATTTCTTCCAATATTCCTAACAATTTCTCTCCATTGGTATCTATCTAGTTGGTGATCATCAACTCGATCTTTTTCCCGGAAAGTTTCCAGAAACAATTAATCTCTCCAAACCATCGTCACCTCTGCGAACCACGTGACCAAACAATAGAATTGTTTTAATTCCAGGCCGACAGAACCTGAAATATATAGATTATTATATAGATATATATATATATATATATATATATATATATATATATATATATATATATATATATATATATATGTTCTTCAACCACGATGTCCTTCTGCGCCCTTGAGATCTTTTGCCTTCTATCTTGTTTTGTAAAATTAGTTGAATTAGTTGATACTTCTCATTGCGCATCACATGCCCTAAGTATATCATCTTTCTGATTTTCACGATACGCATAATTTCCATATCTTTATTCATATGTTGGATCACGGTGTTGTTTGTAACATGATGGATATAGGGAATTCTGAGCATGCGGCGGTAGCACCACATTTCGAAGGCTTCTAATCGTTTGGATGTTACCTCCGTCAAGGTCCAGGCTTCGACTCCATATAAAAGGGTAGAAAATACATAGCATCTCAAGACTCCTGTTCTTATATCAATGTTCAAGTGCATATGACATAAAATCTTCCTGGGGCGATTGAAGACAGCTCTCGCTTTTTCTATACGACATCTTATTTCCTGTGAGTGGTCGCATTCCTTATTTAGGCTGCATCCAAGGTATGTAATTTTGTCAATTATTTTCAAGGGTTCATTATTAGCTGTGAATTGGTGCTGTATTACGTCGTTTGTACTTACTATAAGAATTTTGGTCTTCTTACAGTTTAATTTAATGCCGTATCTGTCACAGGCTTCCACTACACGGTCTATATGTTTGCAGATCCTCCGCATTGTCAGCAATCAAAACCGTATCGTCCGCATATTGATTTTTATACCTTCTCTTAAACCATCAATAGCTTCCCTGAACAGCATTTCCGAGTAAGTATTGAACAACGTCGGTGATAAAATGCAGCCCTGACGTACTCCCCGTTTTATCGTGAATTCTTGTAAGGTTTCGTTGTCTACTCGTACAGTTGCCCCTTGCTGTAAGTATAAATTTTTAATTAGGCGTAAATCTTTGTCATCAACACTAGATTCTTTCAGTATCTGAAATAATTTTTGATGTTGCACCTTATCAAAGGTTTTTTCAAAGTCTATAAAGCATGCGTAGACTTCGCAATTTACGTCTCGAGCTCTTTGTATCAATACTTGTATGGAAAATAGGGCCTCTCGCGTTCCCAGTCCGCTTCTAAACCCAAACTGAACACTGCTAATGTTTTCTTCAAGTTTTCTATATATGCGAGAGTGAGTAACAGAAAGAAGGATTTTGAGTGCATGGCTCATTAAGCTTATAATTCTGTAATGTTCTGTAATCAGAGCATCTGGTGGCATTTGCCTTTTTTGGGAGATGGATGAAGGTGGAAACTAACCAATCTGTAGGAAATTCTGCAGTTTCATAGATTTTGTTCAGTAGACTCGTTAGGAGTTTGAGTTGGTTGTTTTCAAATAGTTTCAATATTTCAGCTTGTATGGCAGGTCCTTTTTTTGTTGGTTTTTAGTCTTTTTATTGCATATGTTACTTCACTGGGCGTTATTTCTGGTCCTGAACATCCAGAAACACTGACTTCTGTCTCTTGCCCTTCCTCGAATAATTCTTCTATGTATTGCCTCTATTTCTCAAGTATTCTCTCATTTTCGTAGAGCAGATTGTTGTGCTCGTCTAGTATTAAGTTATGACTTTGTGATCCGTTTCCTCCCGTTAAGTTTTTGATCTTTTTATGTAGGTTAAAAGTATCATGTTTCTGTTCTAGGGATTCTATTTCTATGCATTGATCTTGTAGCCATGATTCTTTTGCTCCTTTAATCTTTTTCTTAATGATTTTGTTTATTTCTTTGTACCTTTCCTCATTCTTATTTCTGTGTTTTCTTCGTTCTTCCATTAGCTCTAATATTTCTTGTCTCATCCATGGCTGGTTCTTTATATTGTTTTCTGTTAAGTTTATTATCTACCATTGAATTACAGATATTTTTGATTTTATTCCACATGTCATCCACACTTGTTTTCTTGATTAATATCTGAGATTACCATGCTGTTTATTTTGTTGTTGATCTGCTCTTTGACTTCTTCTCTTGTGGTTTTATCTTTCAACTTCTGGATGTCCGGGCATGTTTGACTCCACGTTATGCAGTATTGGTTTTTTGAAAAACCATTGTTTTGGCGACGTTTCGGCAAGGTCACACTTGCCATTGTCAAGTCAGATTAGTTCTGCGTCTTCTTGATGTTTCAGGAGAACTGATGAGTTCAGTGTAACTGTAATAAATAACTTTTTTTCTTAGTTCATTCCTCTGCTTACTTGTATTAGCGTCAAAACAGCAACAGGAAAGGAAGTGTTTATACTTATAAATTCATGGACTTAATTAACCAACCGTTGTTATATATATATATATATATATATATATATATATATATATATATATATATATATATATATATATATATATATATATATATATATTATTATAATGATCAAAAATTAATGTAATTTTATTAACAACGGTTGGTTAATTAAGTCCATGAATTTATAAGTATAAACACTTCCTTTCCTGTTGCTGTTTTGACGCCAATACAAGTAAGCAGAGGAATGAAGTAAGAAAAAAAGTAAAAAAAGTTATTTATGATGTATATTATTACCGTCAATTATACATTTAGACGCTGTATAGCGACCTTAAAAGTTTTTTATACACGTAATCGTCTCCAATTAATCGAATCAGAACGCAAATTATAAAGTAACTTGTTATAAACAAATATGTGCATAAGGAGCTTCTAGTATTGCTATCGCACGTATGCATAACACAATCTTTGATATAATCTCATTTAACCTTTTTTTATTTATAAATTTATTTACCGATCAATAGCCTTGCTGTCTATAATTCTACTAGACTCATTAGTCGACACATTTCTTAACAGACTGTTACTGACTGTTAAGTTACTGACTGACTGACTAAATCACACTCGTTCTGAATGTAATACACAATAGGTTAGATCAATTTACCTCAAGCTAAATTTTTTATTTAGACAAGTGACCCGTCTTAGGCAAATATGCACAGAACATATTTTGCATATTTTATGCAATTAATAAACTTATTGCATATTTTTTTATATAAATCGGAGTAAAATAGGTACATAAAAAACACTAAAGTAATTCTCGTATTTGGATACAATCAATTTAAATGTGGGTATTTTACAATAGATAAAGTCCTTATAAATCTTCTAAATTTTTCACTCTATAAAAAACAACATAATCCATTTAATGACTTTAGACAGGGAAATACAAATCTGTCGTTAGAAATTTTAGAAGGTATAGATCAGTGGTGCTCAGACTTATACTGCATGGGATCTACCACATAAACTGTAAGCGTCCGGAGATCGCCAGTTATACCCTGATTTTAGACCAGGAGGAGTAATTCAAATTTACCGCACTGCAATGTTTGTTTGTAATTGGTCCAACCTCAGGCAAGTTTACTCCACTGTTATGAAATTTTGACACTAATGGCATTTCATAGCTTAATTAAATTACACCGGCGATTTTTTGTGTTTTCTGCGTTATTCTTTTAATTTTTAGATTTTTAGTTTGCTTTTATATAAAAAAAACAGTTGTTTTTAGAACTTTTTAGCGACGTATTAGTATAATATAATATTTTTGGATTACCGTCGAAGGCCGATATGATCAACCAAAAAAGAAGATGTATTTGGTAACCTTTCTAGTGACTTTCTTGGGTGTGAATATGTCTCTTTAGTTTACTCTTCCTGGTTTAAAAACAAAGCATAGTAAAAAAACAATTTTGAAAATAAAAACTTTATTGTAACAATAAAACACTGAAAACTTTGTTTTCAAAACTTCCACAAAATTTTGTGGATGATTTGAAAACAAAGTTTTCAGTGTTTTATTGTTACATAAAATGAATTTCCATCAAGTAACGGTCGAATCCATCAGTTATAAAAACTTTATTGCTCATTTCTAGTTAATAAAAAGTTGTAACTACAGTAGGTTGTAAATAAAGTCAAGTTTTTCATATTAATTCTATTTGGATGTTGATGCGTGGCACTGCATATCATCCACAAGTATTTGATATGATGGTACGTAATTACGGAGGGCCAAACGCAAGCATGAAGAGAGATTTTCGTCGGTTAGCCTATTACGATATTTTGATTTCACTATCTTCATTTGGGAAAATGCAGACTCACATAAGTATGTTGATCCAAAGAATGCTGTGAGCTGCAGAGCAGCTACCTGTCTCAAAGACGGATATTTCTCAGACGATATGAAAGACCAAAATTTCGTATCGGTCGCTCTGGATTTAAGATGTATATCCGAAATTATTTTCAGTACCTCATTTTGGACGGAGATGATCTCCATATTGAACGTAACGGATATTTCAGTGGCTATTTTTTCCACATCTTGACAAGAAAATGGATTAGACATGAATGTTACAATATCTGTCAGTTTTTTAAAATCAGCGAAGCGTCTTTCAAACTCACCATGAAGTGTTTGAAGCTCCGTACCGTAATAAACATAATTTAAATGAGCGGCTACCCTTTTTTTCAACGATGGAAAGTTGTTTAAATCCTTTCTGCTAATTTGCTTAATCAATAATTTCAATTTATTGACAAAAGAATGTATTGAGCTCATCATATCGATAATTATTTTATTTTTACCTTGTAGTTCAAAATTAAGGAGGTTGAAATGATTTGTTAAATCTGTTAGGAAAGCCAGATCACTGAGCCAATTTTCGTTTTGAAGTAGATGGGTGTCATCCCCTCGTTCTTCTATAAAAGAAATTATTTCGGGAAGTAGCTCCTGGAACCTATCTAAAAATTTTCCACGGCTCAACCACCTAACATATGTATGCAGAAGTAAATCAGTGTGTTCTGCAGAGTCGCTATCTTCCAATTGCGCTTTAAAAAGACGTCGTTACAAGCTTCGCGCTCTGATTGAATTCACAAGTTTTGTTGTCATCTTCATGATGTCGTCCATATTTAAAATTTTGAAACACAAAACTTGCTGGTGAATGATGCAATGAAATGAAAAAAACGATGGAAAGTCATCGTTAGCTCGACATAATGCAACAAATCCATTGTTAACGCCAGTCATGGATGGTGCACCATCTGTTGTAATACACACGAGTTTGTAAATCGGTAGCTCGTATTGTTTCACAAAATTTATCAAAACGTTGTATATATCTTCTCCGCGAGTTTTTTCTTTCAGAGGCAGCGTTGTTAACAATTCTTCTTTAGCCAACATATCAGAAAATACCATCCGAATAAAAATACACAACTGAGCGGTATCAGTCATATCGGTTGACTAGTCAAATTGCAAAGAAAAGTACATATCCTTCATAATATCACTTTTAACTTGGTTTTCCAAATCTTTGCCCATGATTTCGATACGTCTAGTAACCGATAACCGTTGGACATGATAACTGGACTTTGATAGCGGACATACTACCTGTGTTATTTTTGAAGTCCTGAAATAACACATTCGCAGCCTCAATGAATGCTTCCTTCACTAACTCTCCATCTTAAAATGGTTTTTTATGTTGTGCCAATATATAAGAAATTTTGAACGACGCAATTGTTGCAGCTACCGATTGTTTAACAGTCCTAGTGAACATTGATTGTTGCGTTGTTGTTTTTTCTCCGTGAATCGCGATCGACTTCAAAAACTTTGGCGATCGACCGGTCGATCGCGATCGACTCTTTGAGCACAGCTGGTATATATTATATTCGGTACTTTAGAAACATTAGCAAATAGTTGGACGAAGATTAGATGTGATCGTAGTTCCTGCTTGAATAATTGCGTTTTAAAATTCGTTTAAAACTAACTGTGCTCTTAATTGGATTATGCCATACAAGGAGCTTTATATGGACTCTGACAAAGTTTACTGTTACATTTATAAATTTAAAAATACAATTGCCAGTATGATAATTAGTGTTCGCCAAAAATTTGGAGACGTATAATAGTCATCATAATTATATAAAGATAATAGAAAGCTCTTTATTGTTTTTGTTAGTGGAAATCTATAAATCTATCTAATTAGATATATATATATATATATATATATATATATATATATATAAAGGATCACTCAGAAGAGTGGTGGGTTTATATATATATATATATATATATATATATATATATATATATATATATATATATATATATATATATATATATATAGATTTATCGACTCCAACCTACCAAACAGAGTTTTTTTTTAATTGTGCTAACCGCTCAATTCTTTCGAAACATGGAACATGAAATTCGATATTTTTCCTCTTTTTTCGCATATATCTCAAGAACTATTAGTTTGGAAATTAGTATATATATATATATACATATTTTTTTATTAACTCCAATTAATAAAATTATAATCTATAGAGCCTGTAGAGCCTCTTCCAGTGGAGAGTTCCTTTTCTTTGTTTAGCAACTGTAAATGTTACTAATTTATTGTGAATAGTTTAATTAAAAAGCAATAAAATAATAAACCGATAAAACACAATCATAACTACATATCACATTTATTATTGTCATTATTGTCATTGAATAACCGCTTCTCGAGTACATTGGGTGCACTTTTATCCATTTACCATATTTGACACTGCAACTTGCTACAATTTCTTTTACCGAAGGCTCTTCCATTTTTTTTTCTATAGAGGAGGATGTAACATACCACTATAGACCTTAACACTTTATTCTGTAAGCGTTGGAGGATTGCAAGATTAGAATTGCTAGCGGTGCCCCATAGCTGAATACTTTATGTCCATATAGGCTTGAGGATCGCCTTGTATATAAGCAGTTTGTTATCCAATGTCAATTTAGAGTTTCGACCAATCAACCAGTACATATGTCTAAATTTAAAGCCCAGTTGTTTTCTTTTGGTAAAGCTGTGCTTCTGCCAGGTTAGTCGTTTGTCAAGATGGATACCTAAGTATTTTGTCGTTCGCCTTACTTAATTGCTTCCCATTGAGTGTGACCGGAGGGCATTCACCTCGTTTCATTGTGAAGGTTACATATGTTGACTTGGTCTCATTTACTCTAATTCGCCATTTTTTTGCCAAGTTTCTATTTTATTTAGGTTTTCTTGTAAATTTTCTGATGCTTTTGTGCGATTAGAGTCCATGGCCAGTATTGCAGTGTCTTCTACAAAAGTAGCAACTTCTGTGTTACTGCTAGATGGGAGGTCTGCAGTACATCAAAAATAAAATAGGTCATAGTATAATCTTATAAATAGAAGCTTTTCGAATACCTTTGATAGAATCGACATCAAACTTATAGGTCTATAGGATTTTAAGTCTTCTGGTTTTTTTCCAGGTTTAGGTGTCAGGATAATCTCTAAAATTTTCCATTGACTTGGAAACTGGCCTGTTCTGATGATGGCGTTGAAAATGCACTGCAGACATTTGTAACCTTTTATTGTACATTCTTGCAATAACTTGCCTGATATCGTGGCTTTTTTTGGTTTTGTATTTGCTGCGGCTTTTTCTTTGTTATCTCTGGTCCATTTACTCTGCATGTCTCTTATTGAAGAACAAATGTTGTGGTCATTTTAGCTTTTTGTTGCCTTCCAAAGTGAGTAGTCTGTATCTTCAGAGGCTGCAAGAGAACTTAGGTAATCCTCGATACTTTTGTTTTTGGTTTTATTTAGTAACTTTGTTAAATCTTTGATAGCTCTGTTTAGTTTTACTTTATGGCTTGTGCATTTCGATATCTGTGTTCCCTAAATTCTAACCAGTTTGTCTAATGGTTATATAGAGTATTTTGCATTGGTTTTTCAATAATTTTATTGGACAGTGAGGTTATGATTGGCGAGTTATTCGAGGATAAATCTAGAGAAGAATCAACCTGAAAATAATTTTTACTGATTCCTTTTAAGATCCAAAAGTCTAGTAGATCGGGTAGTTTGCTTGGATCGCTGGGCCAATAGATTGGTTGGCCAGTACTTAAGAATGTTGACTTGTTATCTGATACGGCTGCAAAAAAATTCCTTGCCCTTAGTTGTTATGACCCTAGAACCCCATTGTGTATGTTTAGCGTTCCGTTCCGTTTAGCAACTGTTGTTGCCTTTAGATAATCTCGTTTATATCGTTTCATCGTGTGACTTTTGATATTTCGTTTAATTATTAAAGCAGTCCTTCCATGCACGGTCCCATCTGGATTTCGGTATGATATGAATCATAGCTTATAATAGCTTTTATTTATACAATGTGTTTCACTTACAAGCATTATGGCATAGGCCGTTGTCGTTCCATTCAGCAATTTTAATTAAGTGAGTCATTTGAATATTTTATTACCGAAAGTGGAGATCAGTGGCCCATATATTTAGTGGCTTCAAACATGTAAATCCAGATAGCACTGACGATGGAATAATTATTCCGAAAACGTTCCGTGATGTAGCCCGATAGGGTTTTTATATTAATATACCTTTTATAAAGGATTTTTTAAATAAAAATGTGTAAAGAATAAATGATTTTATGTACAATCCATCCTTATAATAAATAAATATATGCGATAAATAAAGCTGGTTTTACGATAAATAAGTTTTGGTTCTTTAAGGAACCTATAAATTGTATTAATATGTATTTGTAAATAGAATATTTGAATTTTTTAGCACGCGAGACATCGATTAAAAAAAACACATCAAAGTTGAATAGAAGCGGAGATAATTGAAATTTTTAAGCGCGGCGCGATTTTGAACACGTACGAGTAAAATCAATTTCGATTCTGCCACGACAGCCGCTCTACCGTCAATTTTTTGACAGACAAACTACTTTTAATTGACATTTTAACCAACTTGTAGTGGTTTGTAGTTAATGTAAATTGTATCCAATTAGTGCTTTGCATAGTAAACGTTTTTATTTAACAAACAGATCTTGAAACCTTATAATTTTATTGTAAATCGCAGACAAGCTTGACCGATTATAACTCTGGAACTGATGAACCGATCATCTTATTTTTTCTTTCTTTTAAAGCACCTTTTGACGCACTCTTAATGTCCCTTTCGAAAATTAAAAACGACCAAAAACTGATGAAGTTATTCAAATTGTTTATAAGCCTAAAATTTAAACAATTTTTAAAACAATTATCTATACTCTTCTGATTGACGGATTCTAATTTTTTAAAATGAATTTGAAATTTATATTATATGCAAAAAAAATTTCAAGTATCTAGAAGTTTTAGTTTTTGACCTGCATAATTTTTAAAATTATTGATTTTAAAAAAATTTAGATTGCAAAATTATTTTGCAAAAACTAGTCACACAAAATTTCAATAAAATCGATTTAATAGTTTAACATATTAAAGAGTTTTCTTTCATGGAATATGATTTGATATTGATTTTATTTGATATTGACTATTGATTTAATATTGACATTAATATGATATATTGATTTTAGTCTAAAAAATAAACTCACAAAAAACCCTTTTTTTAACTGTTTTTTTTTGTGCTTTTTAGTATTTTTTCAATAATAATAATAATTCTTAAGATTTGAAACTAGCATTGTCTTATGTAAAATTTAATTACAAAACTTTTATATCCAATACAAAATTATTCTAAAACTAATAGTTTTTGAGATATATCCGAAAAAATGAGGAAAAATATCGAATTTTTTAAAATTTGTTACATTAATTTTTGCCTACATTTTACAACTCACGAATAGTATAATTATCGTTTGCAGTGATATTTAGGAGCGATTTATGTAAAAAACTGACATAATATGCTTCAAAATCCTGGACTACTGGACTACTAGCAAGAAAGGTAAAGTGAGTAATATCTGATCTTCCTGATTTTTTAAGGGGTTTAAAATACATAGATGACTAATAAATTGTGAGTAAAAAAGCTAACAATTTGTTTTGTTTTAATAATCTATGTTATACTGTCATTTCCTATGCCGTCTCTGTTAACCAATTTTATATCATTATTCGATCGATACAAAATTGATCGTTTAAGTATTTTTATTGCGATTGAGGGAGAATTTATGTCAGGGTCGTACTTGATATCATATTGTTCCAAAGTACTACCTTGACCGTAGACACATATTCGCATTGATCTCTCACGATCTTGCAAGAAAAGTACCGCGCAAAATTGGGTTGTCTACACTGATCGATTTACAGTTAACAGTTACCTTTCATTTTTATCCTTTAAAGGAACAATGAAAAATGTTTAAGGATAAACTTTTACTGTTACGATAAAAATTTAATATCCCTTAGGCTGCTTATACATTCTAATGTACCGTACGATTTTATCGTTACTCTGTTTTCAGTGAATAAATTTTTCATTTTTGTGAACAACTATGCGTGGTTTTTATTATCCTTCTTTTTTAAGTGCCTTGTTCTCATCAAACTTGGATATTAGCCCAATTTTAATTTTATTTACTGAATATATAACTTTTATCATCTACTTGTATTTTTAAGAGCAGAGGACTAATTCTATCTCCATGTTTTATTCGTCGTGTAATTTATAATTGTTAGCGTCCCTGACAGAATACTTGAAAATGACACTACAAGCTATACTGGGACCGCATTGTGCTCACAGACCAACCAGTGGCATATAAAAGACTGGATCTCATACTAGTTAATAAACTTACCAGGCAAACAACACTTATTGATGTGGCGAGTATAGAGATCTAGAAATACAAATCTTCAAAGACAATACAAATCAAAGATACTTCAGCATACCAAGTCAACTAGGGCTCGATAACACGGAAATAGTCCCACTAGAGCTCAATCCTTTTGATACCGTAGGTATCTGAGATGAGTGAATTTTCCTTTTAGAGGGAGTGTCAGCTGTATGGCTAAATCTGGGTAATAATGATTCCCAAAAACCTCCTAGAGAACATAAAACAAGTGGGTCTAAATGAACATCTCTATAAGGTCATGCAGAAAGCTGTACTCCTCGCGACGTCTAGATGTGTACGAAAATTTTTGGGAGATACTCCAGCATACCAAGTCAGCTAGGGCTCGATACACGGAAATAGTCCCACCAGAGCTCAATCCTTTTGATACCGTAGGTATCTGGGATAAGTGAATTTTCCTCTTAGAAGGAGTGTAAGCCGTATGGCTAAATCTGGATATTAATAACTTATTTATCCTGAAAGATCATTTACGTGATATAGGTCGAGTACAAGTAGAGTAAAAAATATAAATATTTATAAAACATCACAATTTCATAATTAAAAGATAAAAAGTACATCTTCTTCTTAAAGTGCCTATCCGTTCCGGATGTTGGCGATCATCACGGCTATCTTTACGTTGTTTATTGCTTTGACGGTCATGAGAATTTCACATTCTTTCCCCATTCTATGCAGGACCTCCACATTAGTAACTCTGTCAACCCAGGATATACGTAAGATGCGCCTATAACACCACATTTCGAAAGCTTCGAGCCGATTCATAGATGCAACAGACAGTGTCCACGCTTCCATTCCGTAGAGCAGAACTGTGAATATGTAGCAGTTCAATACACGGCATTTTGTTTTTAATGATATGTCTCGACTGTTGAAAATGGTTCTCATTCTAACGAATGCTGCTTTTGCTTTTATTATTCGCTGTTTAATTTCTGTTGAGTGGTCCCATTGGCTATTTAAATTGGTGCCTAGATATGTATATCGCTCGACTCTTTCGATATTCTGTTGGTTGATTGTAAGTTGAGCGTTTAGTATTGGTTTTTTACTAATTGTTATAGGATTAATTATTTACATCACTCAGATATTCACTTACACTGTAGAAACAATTTTGCAATAGAAAAGATTTTAATTTACCTCGAAATTTATTTAAATTTGTTTCAAATTTAATATTGTTCGGAAGATGACTGAAAAGTCTAATACCCATATAATACTGAGATTTTTCAAATCGTACTGTATTATGTTCTGGTACTCTGTTGAAGTCATTTTGTCATTAATGCCTGTATGGTAAATTATAAATTAACCGAATTATCCTTTTCTGAGAGACAAACACCCTTGTAGTATTCACAGCACTACCCCAAAGATTTATATTGTAGGCCAAGTGAAAATAAACAATTGCATAATAAACATTCAATAACTGTTCCATTTTAAGAAAATATTTTAATTGCAATATTGCGTAATAACTACTATTTATTTTTTTGCAAACATGATTAATTTGATATTCCCAGCTCATGTTACTATCAAGATACAAACCTAAAAGTTTGGTGGAAGTTGTAGAATGAACCAGACTATCATTTACTTTTATAGAAAACTGGTAACTTGATTTTAATCTATAGTATAATTGCATGCTTGTGGTTTTTTAGCATTAACAATCAAAGCATTTTTTACACCACTCTGTAAAATCTTCTGATACAACATTTAGTTAATTCCTCGGTACTTGAAGCAAATGTAACAATAGTTGTAACATCTGGATATACGAATATGTTATTTGAACTGACATATCTGGGCATATCCATAACATAGCATATAAATACCCAATATTGAACTCTAAGGAACCCAAATATCAATATCACCATAATCTGATCGTGAGTCACTAAATTTAACGTGGATCTTTCTAGAATGTAAATAAGATGACAGCCATAATGAGAATTGACCTCTAAAACCAAGATTTTTTACCTTCTCTATAGCAACTCTTACGTTTATGGTATCGAATGCTTTTGAGAGATCAAAGAAAATTGCCCCCTCAAAATCTCCCCGATCCAGTGCGTTGTGAATGAAACTGAATAGTTCAGCGGTAGTACCGTCTGTTGATCTTCCAGGCAGAAATCCGTGTTGGTTGGAACATAATATCTTGTATTTATTAAGGAAACTATACATTCTTTGGCATACACATTTTTCATAAATTTTACCCAAAATAGTAGGGACCGTAAGTGGCCTGTAATTATCTAAAACTGAATTATCACCACTCATGAATATTGGAGTTAGAACTCCTACCTTAAGTCTGCAAGGGGTTGCGCTATATATTCGCTAATACACTTTATTTAGTTGATATGCAATTAATACCTACTGAGGTAACATTTTTCAAGAAGCCAATAACCTCTCTGACATCATACTCATCTACGGGAAAAAAATAAAAAGATTTATCTACCTTTTGTGTGGTATAATGATCAAAATTATATTTTTAAAAATATTTGATTTTATTTTTAGGGCAAGTAGTAAAATGCTCTACAAAAGCGTTTGCCACTTTTTATTTATTAGTAATAATTTTATCAGCAAGTTGGATTTGGTCACAATTATTTTGCTTTACAGCCTTACCCATTTTTTTATTAACCGTAAACCATATAAACTTCTGCATTTGCTGTATAGTATTCTTACATTGTAAACTATGTTGATAGAAACTCTTTTTGGTTTTGTCGATTAGTTTGACATATTGATTCTTTTCTTCTTTAAATTTTAAATGTATGTTTGTACTATATAATATGTATTTTTTAAAATTTTGAACATTTTTAAAATAAGTGGACAAAAGTGATTTTATCCACTTTTGTAAGTGATAATTTTACTTCTCTTTTGAAAGAATGTGGTAAAAATTGCCATGTCTAATGCTGCTACTAATTCCAGCATATCATCTCCAGCTTTATTTCTACTTCCAAAGCCTAGTTCTCCATGTATTGCCTCATATCCTCTTTGGGATTGGCCAACATGTGCCTTAAAATCACAACATATGATGACTCTTCTCCGAGGGAATATCACTCAGTATGTCTCCTAATTGATCATTATTTTCTTCTTTTTTTCTTTCATTCTCACACAAACCAATTTGAGAAGTATACAGCATACACACATAACATTCAACACTTCTTTATCGTCTACAAGGAAGATGAATTTCCTGCAGTTGGCAGTATATTATAAATATCAAAAAATTTATTTCAAAAATCCTTTATAAAATATATATTAATATAAAAGAACCCTTTCGGACTACATCACACCACAGAACGTTTTCAGAATGACTTCTTTATCAATCAATATTCTATCTCTGGTTCTTACAACTTCGACTAAGTTATCTTTCATTTCTCTATCGATAATTATACCAACTCAATTCCTAACGTTACTTTTCCATACATACCACACTTTGTATCCATCACCTACTTAGTTCTTTCTCCCGTCTCTTGAATGCAAGCAATTTGTACTCTCTTTCTTTTAGGCGCATCTACCAACTCAATACTTTTACCTATAAGACTTCCAAAATTTCAAGACCAGATCCTGATTTTTCTAACCTATAATGGTGTTTCCCTGAAGTAGTCCTTACCCGAAAATCCGAACAGAGATTCAGTTTGCTTCCGCAACATTTTACCTCAAGAGATGCCATCATTTCATCATAATTTTTGTTATATTGGAGAAAGTCTTTTCATTATTACGGCTTGAAAAGATTTCCGGGCATTGAATGCAAGAATGCCTTTTCTAACGGATTCATGTTCTGCACGATTTGGCTAATATAGCAGCAATGCAACCAAAGTGCAGTATTACCCCAACATATTGCAGTATATTACAGGATTCCTACTGTAAGGACTGCCCTATAAGTCAATCTATTCTTGCTCGTATCATGCCACTAGATGACACATGTTTTATAATTATGTATTGGATACTAATGCGAATTTTTTCTTCGTGTATACAATTATATATTTACAATCCATTGTTGCGTATGTTGTTTGAAAAGGTCAGGACAATCTAGCTCTGAAAGAATTAGACGCAATGATAAACTCCGAAGAAAACGTTATACTGGCAGGAGATTTCAACGCACATCATCGACATCACACGAGCAGGAGAAGCTCATCTGAGACACTGCGAGGACAGACAAAATATGATATCGCACCAGATGAACCCACAAGAATCAACCCAAATCCAAGGCAAAACGACTCAACGTTGGACATATTCGTCACCAAAGATATTATTATGGAAGATGTATACACACTACGAATGTAGTTCCGACCACAAACCAGTGACGGAAATTATGACCCCAAGAATCGACCTCCCAATAATCGAACCGGTAGAAAAAAGGAAATGGAAAGATGCAAACTGGCCAAACTACAGACGACAGACAGTTAAACCAAATGGAAATGAAGAGAGAATTCGAATCTACAGAAGAAGTAGAAAGAAAAATAAAAGAAATCATAAGAAGAATCCACCAAGCCATGGAGAAGAACATACCAAGGGAAAAGACGAACAACAGAGGACATATCATTTCAAACGAGCTAAGGGAAATAATAAAGGAGAGAAACAGGACCAGAAGAGCCTACCAGAGGATAGAAGGTTTGGAATTTAAGATATACGGAGACGAACTATCCGAAGAAATAAGGACAATACTCAGAAGCATCAGAGAGGATAAACGGCACAACAACATCAGGAAAGAAGAAGAAAACCACGGAAACGTATGGAGGATGCTAAAAGTCAAGAATATGAAAACACAAAAGATTTCACCATCATTCAACGAAGAAGGAACACACTACGAAACAAACCCAACATAAAATGGATGCAATCGCAAGAAGAATGGCAGCAACACACAGGCAAAATCAAATATTTCGGACGAAGCAACCATACAAGCAGTTAACAACGCCTACGAGAGAATAAGAAGAAGGAACGAATTTTTAGTAGAGGAAGACCACCTAAATCAAACAGGAATTGGAGAAAGGAAGGACGGATGAAGACCGGAAATCTACAGGCCAATAGCCCTCCTGGAGTCAATAGGAAAAATATTGGAAAAGATCATCTACAGAAGACTGATGCAACATGCAGAAAAAGAAGAGTCATCCAGGAAGACCAATTCAGATTTAGAAGAGGAAGAAACTGCGAACTACAGCTCGCAAAAGTTGTCAGCAATACGAAGATCCGCTTCAACAGAAACCAGAAAACTGGAATGGTCATCCTCGACATCGAAAAGGCGTACGACACAGTCTGGAAGAAAGTCCTCATACACAAGATGGACAGAGCTAGATTGCCACATTATTTAGTTAATATATGTGATTCATATATTGTTATTGTGTATGTTGTTTGAATGGTTTCTTTGCTAGTATATACCACACTAAGTTGGCTAAGGGATCTACTTCTTCATTTCCTTTAATATACTTGTTAGAAGGTAGGTACTCTTTGTGCTCTTAGTTCGGTTCTTCTTTTGGAAGGAATTTCGTAAATAAAACAAGACTCACATTAAAATGCATCTTATCGTTTAATTAAATTTCATCTTTAAATATAACCTTTCATCATAGAATTTCAAAAAATACAATATTCTGATTTAAATAAAATTACTTCATTAATCAATAAAAACATGATATATCTAGAAACGGATATATTTCTAGCAACCCAGCTACTATCATAAAGCACTGGCATTATCTGTTAATTAAAGCGAAGAGAATTTAAACTTGCCAGATACTATTTACAGGGATGGGAAAAAGGAAAAATGTGAAAACTGCTATTTGGATACACTATAATTTTGCCAAATAACTAAATTAACAAAAGCTTTTTTATAGCTATTTTAAAATTGAATTAAATCACAAATATTGCGATAAAATTTAAAATATTTGTAGAAGTATTCAATATTTCAAAATAGTTCATTTTGTTTTGGCTATATCTGTACTGTATATTTTAAACACACTTTGTACAATCATAGAGAAATTATAGTGTACAATTCGAATGGAAATTTCATTTACCACTTGTATCAATTGCTGAACTAGTCTGTATCTATTGCTACAAACTTTCATACTAGTGGGAAATAAGAACACACTCATTGTATATAGTATTGCGATAATTTTATCCAACCGAAACTGTCATCCTGGTGCCTTAGTCGTGGACTAATACGCACCCTGATGCGCATCGTCCCGCATTTAAACATCCTTTTATATTTCTATTGGCCGAGAGATCTGAAAATGCCACATAAATACTAATATGTTTACAAATATGGGATTTTTTCAGCTCTCGGATCAGTCGATAGACCACGGCCTTACCTAGAGCACGTACGCTCTAGGGGGTCGCCGGTCGGGGCTCTGCTCCATTTGCTACCGCAAAAACCTTAAGACTCTGTAGATAGTCTTCTTCACACATCAGAAGTTGTTTTATTTCCAACGATGGTTTACCTAATTACTCATCTAAGGAGTCTTTATCAAGACTTGGTAAAATCAGCAATATCCAAAAGTTAATATGGATAAATGCTTAGGGGTACTTCATATATTATACATGAAGCCCCTAAGTAGAGCGTACAGCAAAGTGGATCATTTCACAGGTCTACTCTTGCTGCAACGACAAAACAGATTTCTATTTTCAACAACTATACCTTGCAATACAATAGGATATGTGCTGCCATCTATACGACGACAGAATAGTTACACGTTCATATTTTTATACTGGCAGCAGTATATTTCATTTGTTCGTTTGAATTCTTTAGTGACGTGTCATTTCTCAGCTACCGAAAGTAAATATTTTGTATACATTTAACTTTTAAATTAGAATTTAGTAACTCTGCTTCAATTAGTTTTTATTTAACCTAAGTATAAAATCTATTTGGCATGTGGTTTGGACCACCTTACAAATGACTCACAATGAAACATGTCTTATTGTGGCCCATATGTAATTTTTCAATCAAAAAATGATTATCCGCAATATATTTTTTTAAGTATTGAATTTCATCTGTTACAACAGTTTTATGCCTAACTGTTCAACCTCATTTAAGTCAAAGCAACGTCAACGGGACGAAAGAGGAAAACGTTTAAGGGAACATTTACTAAAGACTCTATAAGACAAGCTGCTGCAACAGTTTTGAAAGATGATAAGTATGGACGTAAAGTTTCACTAGCTGTTTACACTATCACGTTAAATATCAGACATTTTTTAGATATGTAAAAAACCGCGTGAAATACCCAATGTGCGTATTCGTATGATGCCGAAGTAGCAATGTCGCCTGGTTTTTTTACACAAACAAGAAACCATATTATGCGGATCTAGACATTTGACTTGGGGGAGGGGGTTGTGAGCTTCCAATGAACAGATAAACCCAAACTAAGTAAAAGACATAAATAATAACTTTTATGCATTAAGTTCCTTCATTCTCATAACTAGCGGGTTTATTCGGTTCAATTTGTCTGTCTGTGGTTTAAGTTTCATGTCAGCTAATATATTTTTATGTTTCAACAATTTTTTTCTTTAATTTTGGACCTTGTTGAGGGGAAATTTCCTCATTAACCGCCCCCCCCCCGTGTACCTCCCCCCCCCCACAGCAAGAAACACATTTAAAGGAATATATGAATAACCTGCTCGAAAATGTGTTGTCAAAAATCTAGAAATGACTTGCGACAACTGGCATATGAAATAACAAAACGTAAAAAAAACTATGAAATAATATTTTTTTAAATGGTGGCTGTCCTTAGACAACAAAACTATATGGTCTTTTCATCTGAATAATAAACGGACACAAGAAAATTGAGCATCACATCCAAGACTAAACATTCCCAAATCATCGATATAAATATCTAGAAATTACAGTAGACCGTACCCTCTCCTTTAAGAAACATCTCGAAGAACTCTCTACTAAATTTAAAAAAGAGAAATAATGTTATTTAAACGGTTCGAAAAGAAAATTATGATTTTCTTCGATAAAAATTGATTTTTATTGTAACTCAGACGACTTGTTTTTGAATCTACTACCCATTATCAGGTCCACGTTAAGAAGTTATTTAACCACTGACAAAGACAATGCTTTTTCTAACTTTTTTTTAGTGCTTAAGTAACCTGCGTGGACCTAATGATTGGCTAGAGCCCGAAACCGGTCGTCTTAGTAACAATAAATCCAATTGTGAGTAAGTCTTTTTTACCTTTTGAAAATGGACTCATAGGACTGTAGAGGAAGAACAAACGACGCTAGAACCGGAAACACCAGAAATTACCACAAATGAAGAACTTAATATAAATGTACAGGAAGTTCAGAAAATACTTGAAAACCTGAAGAACAGAAAAGTAGCAGGTAAAGACGGGATACCAAACGAATTTCTAAAATATTGTGGAGCAGCAGTGACAGAACAATTAACAACATTAATTAATAAAATTATTAAACATAATAAATTACCGGAAGAATGGAGAACGAGCGAACTAATTCTAGTAGTCAAAAAAGGAGATAAATACAGTCAGAAAACTACAAAGGTATAAACTTGTTAAATACTACGCTAAAACTTACAACTAAAATTTTACAAGTGCTAATAAATCAGAGGATAAGTTTAGCAGATGAACAACAGGATTTTCGTAGTGGAAGGTCGTGTACAGATGCAATATTCGTTCTCAAGCAAATTACTGACAAATCACTAG
Source organism: Diabrotica undecimpunctata (assembly GCF_040954645.1). Classification (NCBI taxonomy): domain Eukaryota; kingdom Metazoa; phylum Arthropoda; class Insecta; order Coleoptera; family Chrysomelidae; genus Diabrotica; species Diabrotica undecimpunctata. The sequence continues at coordinate 131,454,262 of NC_092809.1, read as the reverse complement.
AGTATAATAGACCAGCATTTCTGTGCCTGGTTGACTTAAAGAAGGCGTTTGATACAGTAAGACTCAAAGATGTAATTCATCGTCTGTATAATAGAGAAGTTCCCCTAAATATTATAAAAACTATCGAAAACATCTATCAAAACAACAAAATGGAAGTCAGAATAAATGGACTTACAGAACCTATAGAAATAGGCAGCTGAATAAGACAAGGGGATTCATTGAGCCCCATGCTATTCAATTTGATCATGGATGAAAAAGGGTGATGGACAAAGAAGTGAGAGATCAAGAACAAAAAGCAAATGGACTGGCAGGACGCCTTAATAACACTATATGGCGAAACAGACACATTAACATTGAGATGCAGTCAAGAATTTATAAAGCCAGTGTAAGACCAATATGACATATCCCTCAGAAACAAGACCCGACACAGTCACAACGCAAAGGCTACTGGAAATGGCAGAGATGAGAGTACTGAGAAGAATTACAGGAAATACGCTGAGAGATCGAAAGAGAAGTGAAGACATTAGAAGAAAATGTAACATACAGTGTATAAATGAATGAACATTAAATAGAAAAAAAAAAGAATGGAATAACCACATAAGCAGAATGGAGGAGAACCGTGTAGTCAAAATAGCAAGAGATAAGTCACCAATCGGCAGAAGTATCGGACGACCGCGCAAAAGATGGAGTGACAACCTTCCATAAATGTATTAATCCGCCAATGAACAAGCAGAATTGCTTATAAAGAGGAAGAAGAAGAAAATGGACTCACATTTGCAAACAATTAATCATTACTCAAAAGCTTTGTGGGACAACTTAGAGATCCCCAACATTGATGAATAGTCTATATATATGGCATGTCGATACCCAACTTCACAATACAGTCCGTATGATAAGTGGATCATTCCGATGCACCTCAGAAATAGGTTAAAAACCAAAAACCCGCCACTGTTACCATTCAGGTCCCTAATATCAGACGACTTTGAGACAAACAAATGATAAAAATTGGATGGGAACAAAATACAGAACCATACATTCATATAGTACCACATCATAACCAACTGGTTCCAGAGTTTTATTTGAATCGTAAGACATGGACGATAATAAACAGAATCCACACCAAATGGAGTAGATGTGCTGACATCTTAGTAGAGTGGTTTATGATTCAGTCTCCAGACTGTGACTGCAGCCATGAAAGGCCAATGGGACATACAGGACAATGGAGTGACTTCCTTGTAGAAACACCTGAAGCAATAAACTGGATATGCAGAATCAACATCAACGTTTAATATGTATATTTAATGTAATTAAATAGTATGTCACACGTTAAATAATAAATAGTGTATACATAAAATATGTCTAAGTAAAAATGGTCGCAGTCTGTAAGAGATCAAGACGTCAAACGATTCTTTTTAAATCTACAATCTACAGCTTGAGCATATTTTTAGGTACCTATTATAAACATTAACATTCAAATTAACATTATGACCTAAATTTAAACACGGCTTAATGCTTAATGCGAATTTAGTACTACTATCAAAGCCTGAAATAATCTACACTCTCTACCTCTACTATGATGTATAGTTCTTTGACCACCAGCAGGAAACTGGTGGTCAATAACGTGCAATGTACATATATTTTAGCCATAAAAAGTCTTTTGAATAACCTAACATAAATATACAAAATTTAATTTGCGATTTTACTAAACTTTTTAAAAAAATTTAACAACAAATATTTTTCTATTAAAATTATTCATGAATATTAAACTTGTTTTTAAATTCTATACTACTTCTTTGAGAACACAACGGTCAATGATATAGTTAATTTTCTACAAAAATAGTATTCATAAAATGTTCATAGTTTGAACTTAAATAAAAATTGGTCTCATATAAGTCCGTATCAAACTTACATTTGATGTGTATGCTTTTTCACAACTGAGATAATATCACATTTTTTAATATATTTGTATATAATCGTATTTATACACAATTTTTTACTTTTATTAATACTGTAAGATAACGATAATTTACACTATTATGAACTGCCAAATAAAAAAAAGTAATAAAAAGTCAAATATAAGAAAAATTTTAAAAATCTCAATTTGGCCTGTGTTATATGCACTATTATAGATAGCAATAGCTTGATCAGACGATTTTTACTTTCACGTAACATATTGTGCACAGACAGTAGAAATAAAGTGTAGAAACAAAGTCCAACGAGGATAAATTAACTGACAAAGTGTTTTCTAATGGACTTCCTAAGCTCTTGACTTCACAATGGGCGGGAATAAAACCTTTCCAAGCAAATCTGTTTTACGTGTATTTCTCCCATAAGGAGTTGGAAATATTGACTTTTTTAATTCTGTAAAGAATAAATAGGGACTTTTGGTTATGAACATTCATTCTGTGCGATTGGTATTATTTATTGTTCGTGAACTTGTAAGGTAAGAATATCAAAGTATTAAGATATTTACTCTCACAGTTCATATTTTCAGGTTATGTTATGTTTTGTTTAAAAATTAATATCGTTTTTTCTTTATTAAATGGTATTTTGTTGTTGTCTTCATCAGGGTTATTTCAAAATTAATCAATAAATCATTGAATTTATTTACGAAATTGAAAAATATTTAAATTATTGTTTTATTTTTTTTAGGTGCCAGTAATTTTTTTCCATAACAAGTCTGAAGATATTCGTTCTGTAGTTAATAAGGACTGTAGTTTAGGAGGTGAATAAGGACTGTTATTTTATTATTACATCCATCTAATTAATAAAATGGTTATGTGCTTTGGTCCAAGCTTTAAACATTACAGTGAAACAAAAACATACAAGTTTTTTGAATTCCGTTTTAAAACTTCAGAGAGAAAGATTTCATGTAATCGAATGAACTATCTTATAAGTAAAGTCGTCCCAGGAGCGCAACTCAACAATATTGGCAACATGATTTTAAAGTCGTCTACTATGTCTGAATTGTCAATATAGATGAGTCAGATAAAATTAAATTATTAGAAGAATTTTTCACTAAGTAAAAAAAAAAACAAAATTTGTTTAATTTACTAATGTTTGTATTTTAAGAACGATTTCCGAAGTGGAAATTGAAACGTCAATAAACGTACTTTAACCTTTGATTGTGGCTTATTCCCATTTAAATAGTAATTATTTGTATGTTAGGCTAAAATTATTGATTTACATTAAAATAACCCTGATAAAAACAACAACAAAATACCTTAAAAAATAATTAAAATTAAAAAAAAAACAATATAACCTAAAAATATGAACTTTGTCAGTAAATATCTTAATACTTTGATATTCTCACCTCACAAATTCACGAACAACAAATAATACCAATTGCACAGAATGAATGTTCATGACCAAAAGTCCTTATTTATTCTTTACACAATGAAAAAATTAATATTTTTAACTTCTTATGGAAGAAATACACGTAAAACACATTTATTTGGAAAGGTTTTCTATGCCCCGCCCATTGTGACGTCAGACTTAGATAGTCCATAAGAAGGGAAGTATTAGATAATATAATTTTCTTCTTTTTATCTTACATAGGTCAGACAGGCATTTGTCAAAACTGTTTATAATGAACGGCATGGCTTCATCAAGAGCTATCCAATAAACTGAGACTTTTCTAAATCACCAATTTCTTATATTATAACTATATCACTAAAATTGCTGAAAATAACAAATACAAGTTAGGTTTGGTTAAGCTATGCTCAAGGATCAACCAGTGGTACTTAATTTGTGCGATTTCACAAAAAATAGTAGTAAAAAATCGAAGCAAACAAACAACGCTTATTGATGTGTTTAATACATCCAACCACTGGGATTCTTCCCTTTTATTAGTTTAGTATAAAAGGGAGTTACCGAGAAAAGAAAATGCGGGAACTGGACCCCATAAAACTGGATAAAATCACGAAGAGATATTAAATTATACAGAACCGATTGAAAACATGACGATTAGAGTGCCACATCATCAATATCGCAACAGTTGATTTTTTTGTTTTCTAAAAATCTCGCTTAACGTTATTGATGTTTTAATTAATTTTTATTTAAATACATTTATTTCTTTGTTGTTTAGTTTTACTACTTTTTATGCTCTAAGAATAAATTCACTTAGCTCTAATTAAGACAACTAAATATATAGTAGCTGGGTCAAGAAGAAACTATAACGTAATAAAATAGATGTTCGAGATACCGACGAGGAAGTAAAATATACATGATAATAAAAACCACTATATCATTTTCAACCTTATTAACCCCCGCTTAACTGTTTTTCTAACCTAACTTTCAGAGTTAACTTTTCCTCCCTTAGTTCAGCCAACTCCTGACTGAGTTCTTGGCAGATCCTCAGGAGCACAGTATTCTCCTCTTGTAGCTGTTGAAATAGTTGCCATTTAGCTTTGTCCTCTTGTGACACGGGGCTGTCTTTCCCTCTAGCTTGTGGTTTTCTGTATATTTCAAAAGCTCCGTGTTTTCTCGGCGGGTCGTCACTGGTACTAGGCTGTGAAAACTGGGCGAATAGCTTCTTCCTTTCGGCTTCGTAAACGTCACCGCGGAAAATCCCTTCTGAAACATTTTCATATTTTTCAAATTGATCGAAATTGGCGAACGTTTCGGTCTGAGATGCAGAATCTCCTTCAGATCTTTGGTTAATTAGTTTCTTGGCTCCTTGAATATTAGGACTGATGCGGGGCGGCACAGTGGGCGGAGCACCGAGTTTGGTGAGCCTGTTTAAATCTAAAGACGAACTACGTCCATGGGTCTTAAAAGGACGAGGAGGTGGCGGTGGCGGCTTTTCTTTTTTAGGTGGAGGAAATGCAGGCAGGCTAACTGGTCCTTCCTCGGTATTATTTTGATTAGTTGGCGGCGGAGGTATTGCTCCCGGACCGGGAATATTGATTTTCTTCGGCTGGGGACGCTGTATAGCGCTATTTTGTGCACTTAAGTTCTGCAAGTTCTGCGTAAGATTCAGTGCGTTATCGGCGAATTTCTTAGGACTATGCAAATCAATACCATCAGGTTGGTCGTCGACTTGGTTATTGGCAACTTCTGGAGTTAGACGTAACGGTACAGGATGAAGTATTTTAGAATCTTTGTCTAAAGTAACTTTCTGAAAATCAAAATTGACAGGTTTAGGCCCAGGTGATGAAACAGAACTAGTTGGGCTATCGACAAATTTGGTCCATTCTTTAGCAGTGTCTTTAGTTTGAGGTGATAATATAGGTTCAGTTTCTGGACTCACAGACAAAGGAGTTTCGTTTCCAGGTACGAGAGTGGGTGGCAGAACATCAGGTAGTTCAATATGATTCCTTCTTAACACAACTAGATGCATTGCTGTGTTAAATTCGTGCAACGATAGAGCTCCATCTTTGGTAACGTCCGCCAGCTGCCATATTTTCCGAAGTTCGTGTATAGGGAGGCGAGATCTCTCGAAAAAAGTTCGAGCTATAGGACCAGCTAATAAGGCATTGGTGTCAGGTTGGAGGGATCTAAATTGATTTGTATAGTATTCTCTTTGTTCATTTGTTATAGTCCAAACTTCGCTAGAAACTTCTGTGTCATCTTCGCTACTATGTTTCTCTGACGATTCTTCTTCAGTACCTAAAAACAAAGACTTGTTAGAGTTACAGTTACTTATACATAAAAAAATATTCAGCAAACAGCAAATAGTTGGTTTAAAATTTGGTCATGTAGGAAAATACCTAGTGGCAGTTTCCTCTAAGCCACTAATCGTATTTTCACTATGGCAATGGCAATGCCAAACCAGGCAACTCTGAATTTTAATAGTACTGTATATGTAAATTAACGTACTGTATATGCAATCGAATAATTAAAGCTTTAATTATTAATTAAAGGAGATGTGAAAACTTTCAAGTATCTTGGAGCAAAAATTAGTAAAAAAAGGACCGATAAGCAAAAAATTAAAGAAAAAATAAACCGGGGATGGCACAAGGATATCAATAAAATTAAGACATTAAATATCTACAATACAATCGTCAAAAGTATCGCATTCTATGAAGCAGAAACATGAAAATGGACAGAATATGACGAAAAACAATTGACAGCTATGGATATTTAATGTATGGCGGAGATCATGAAGAATATCACAAGACAGAATTCGAAACAAACAAATAAAACAAAATATTTGGGACCAAAAGGCAATCGTGGAAGATTTTAAACAGCAACAATTAAAATGGTATAGACATATAGTCCGATTAAATGAGTCGCGACTTCCGAAAGCAGCAGAATCTTACATCTTAGCATTAATACGGTAACTAACAGACTTCTTTAGATTTGGTCCAGTTCTGATAAAGTGAGCTACATTTTAGACTAAAAAATACTTCAAAAAAGTTCACGTTAGTGGAAAGAGTTCAGAAATTTACATTAATAATGAGCTATGTATGGTCGGAAACTTTGTGTTTACATTTTGTAGAGAAGGGTAGATTAAATAAGGACAAGGAACGGTCCGCAAGCCAAGGAGACCCATCGGGCTAGCCCATCCGGTCTTTGATATCGTTTTGAGTAATCCCTACAATTACACATAATACATAATGTATTTTTGTACCAGTACCAGTAATACTATGTTAAGTAACAGCGCGAGCAGGGACGTTGTGGACTTCGCCGACAGATATACCACCGGCGTTGCCCCAGAAGACGAAGAAAAAGACTGAAAGGCATCCGTCACCGTACGATAACGTCATCATCATCATCATTGCCTCCACAACCCATGGTGGGTCTTGACCTACCCAAGGATAAGTCTCCATTCTCTCCTATTCTTCGCCTTGGCTTTCCAGTTTCGTACTCCCAACATTCTCAAGTCTTCCTCCACCTGATCCTTAAATCGTGCTCTGGGTCTGCCTCTCCTTCTCACTCCATCTATTCTTTGGTTATAAATATATTTTGGCGGCTCCATATCATTCATTCTCTCTATGTGACCTAACCACCGTAGCCGGTTTATTTTGATGGACCTAATAATATCAGGTCTGTCATACAGGCGGTAAAGTTCGACATTATAGCGTCTACGCCATAATCCGCCCTCCTGTACTCCTCCATAGATATGCCGGAGGATTTTACGTTCAAATCATCTTAAACGTTCTTCATCGCTCTTTGTCATCGCCCATGTTTCTGACGCGTAGGTGAGGATGGGCTTGATAAGAGTTCTGTATATCAATAGTTTCGATAACGTACCTGAGGAAAAAATGGGTGAATTGCTAATAACCTGCGAGAGACATCAATCCCACCAGAGTTTATCCAGTTGTACGAGCAGTACAAATAATTGGGATCAAGATGCCAAACCTCCACCAGTCGTGCACGTTCAGCCAATCGCTTGCGTCGAATCGGACGTCACATAGCCATATTCAGACGTTAAGTTTACCGCCTAGATCTGATGACAGCTCTCCCTCGCCACTTCATTCACCAAACTCTATCACTTATACTTCAATCGGGCGCTCCCATTGTCGTTTAAGTCTGTTCTCAAGGTCGGTGTAGATCTGATATTAACTTACAGTGTTAACTCACCTCGACAACTGCCTATTCAACTTGGATTTCTATAGTATTACTTTGTTGGTAGTGTTTTTGGACATTTTTGATCGTTACAATGGCAAATAAAAAACAAAGTTGATTCAGAATGTAATGTTCATGTAAGACGAATTTGCCCATGTCTGACCTAGCAGCTGTGGAAATGCTTATAGAGACATCAGTAGAGTAAAACTGGCAACGTAAAGAGTTTCGATGCAGTAAAACCAAAAATAATTCTGGAAGTCATCGAACAAAGCCGGATACATTATAATTATGCAAATATAGTACTACTAAGTACGGAATAATTATATTATTATTATTATATTAACCATGTTTCACTAATTGACATATTTAAATTCTTTAATAAAGCTCACGTTGATTGAGAATGGCTGAATGACAATTGTCCAAGCCAAAAGGAAAAAAAAGATAATGAAAATAGGTCAGTAGTATTATTAGCAGTCGTAATAATAGATTTAAGTAAAATTAAAATAACAAATTATAATTCATATTCTGATTCTTCTTCTGGTGCACTTACTGGAAGTTTGCAATCACTACATCAAAACGTTCTCTATTCTGAGTCGCTTTTAGTAAATGTTAAACGTTCATGCTCGTCCAAGTTCTAATATTGCGAAGTCACGACATGGCTCTTCTGCCTACTCCTCTTCGGACCTCTATCTTCCCTTCAATTATTAATCGTAGCAGGTTATATTTGTCATTTCTCATTATGTGGCCTAGGTACGAGGTTCTTTTCTTCCTCCTCCTCTATCCTTTATCCTTCGTAAGGATGTGATGACGTTATGGTATTTGACGAATGGTTGCTATCCATTCTTCTCTTTCCTGGGCGCGGTGTGCTGCCTCAGACAGAGAGTAACCGGTAGCGCACTTTATTTGGTCTGACCATCGGAGTGGCGATCTTCCTCGGGTTCTTTTACCATCTACCTTGCCTTCAACCACAAACCTCTTTATGCCTTCCATTCGTCTGGTAATGTGTCCAAAGTACCTCAATATATTTTGGTTGATGATTGTGGTAAACCTAGTATTGATGCCTGTTCGATTCGTAATAATGTTGTGTCCATGATATTCTGAGCATTCTGCGATAAAGACACATTTCAAAGGCTTGTAGCCGTCTCATGGTATTTAATTTTAATGTCCAGGCTTTAACTCCATACAGAAGGACTTTATAATATATATATATATATATATATACATTTTGCTTGGGGATAATTAAGGATAATATTGTATAAGTAATAAATAACTTACCTAATAATTGTCTTTGTTCTTCTGAAATCAGTCCATGCCACACTCCCGACACTAACCAACTCCTATCTTGGACACTATTAGTTGGTGTGGGACTATCTGATGTGGCGCTAGAAGCATCTGGGGATCCATTTTTAACAGTCTCACTCTCTATTTCTGAATCTGTACTAGTATCGACCTTCAAATAGTCATAGATTAGTTTTATAACATTTTTTAATTATGAAATTGTAAAGTACAGAATTTATGGAGCAAGCGATTTGTAAAGCCAGTTCACTTCACGTGGTGCACCCTGGATGAATTAGTAAAAAATTGGCGGCCTACGAATCGAGACAAATTTCTATCAACCTCACAGATTACAAAATTACTTCTAAGGATCTCGGACCCTTCATCTGATTTTGCCACTTTAACATCGGGGGCATAAGATAAGCAACATGTCAAATATTGCAAAAATATTTACATGATAACGACATTGATGTCCATACAAGAAATCCATTTCGACAACAAAGAGCAGCTTAACCCGAGGTAATACAGACCCAATCACTCTAGTATATAAATCTAGAACTATAAAAGCCACAATGAAATGAGGAAATACATGACGAATGATCAGAAGATTGAGCAACATTTAAATCAGCCCCATATAGAAGAGATTACAACCTAGACTTGCGCTTTATCCCAAAATATATCAACGATAGGTCACCTAACAGCTTTGAGAACGGTTCTTGCAGTTTTTTCCCCACACAACATCGTTCTGTTCTTATTAACATCAGTATATCTATTACAATAATCAGATCGGATCAGATTATAGATGTATTTGAGATGTACTGCTGGAGACGATTGCTAAAAATACCATGGGTGGCCTGAAGAACAAATGAATCATAATGAACCAGCTAAACATAAAGAACACACAAGAACACAAATATCAGAACAAATAATAGTCTATTTTAGACACATACTTCGAAGAAATGGTCTTGAAAAACTTACCATCCAGTGAAAGGTAGAAGACAAAAGAAGTCAAGGTAGGTTGCTACTATTGATGCTCCATAGTCAAAATGTGCTAGAATGGCAGAAGATAGAAAGACGTGGAGGAAACATTGGAGAAATCAGCTAATAGATTCATGATATCACGATACCTGCATCAGATCACACTCTCCGAGCTAGATGGAATCTTGTCAGATTGAAATAAATTTTCTGAATAACTAGATGACATCTTTCGCTGGCCACCAATCAACAAAAATTATGAAAGATATGTGGGAGCAATTAGATTCTGCAAAAGTCAACATTCCTAGCGGATATCATAAAGAATATCTTCGAATACCTATACGCGCAAAAGCTCGAAAGTGAAGAAATATGTAATTAGCTCCTACACAACATTGATTGAGCTAGACGCCAAAAGTGGATAAAGACTGTCAAAATCCTTACCTTAAAAAGTTGAAGCATGTCTGTTACTGAAATTGAAAGAGCTAACCGATTGGAATCCAGAGAGGATGAAATGTCGTCTACTAACAAGCTCTATGATATCGAACACATATCATTGAGAGGAATATAGGAGGAAAAATGACCACTGATGGGTGAGAAAAAGGACAAATAAATATTGAAATTGCTATATAAGATCCCATAAATTAAGAGTTTTTCAAGTACACAAAGACTTCTAAAGTTGAGGTACATGCAAAATATAAAAAAAAATGTCTAAATTGTGCTTAGTAGGTAACAAATTGGAAAAAAGGAAAAAGTCGGCCAACAGAAAGACGATATAAAAAGGTTTTAGAAGATTTAACAACTGCTTGATAACAAGGATTGAAAATAAAAATATACCAGCATACCAGAATGGAGAAATATAGTATACCGATTCCGTCGAAACAGCACCAAAGTAGAGTTAGCAGAGGAGCTAATCCATTGGAAACTAGAGAGGATAGAATATCTCCTAACAAAGTTTCCACCCCTTGATAGAAAATATTAGACTATTCGAGTATGCACGTGTTCGATCGACGATCGAGTTGCAGGTGCGGCGCTCCAGAGACATTTAGAGATTTCTACTAAAATCTGGAATCATATAAAATCTGGAATCATAGGTGAACCATATATAAAGATAAATTAAATTGTAGAAGTCAGTCGATAAAATAAATTTGTGTTTTTACGTAAATAAATGTTATAAATTGTGTTTTTAGTGTTAGTGTTATAAACTGTATATAAATTTAAGTAAATTTAAGTGTTAGAAGACTGTAAATAAATAAATAAACATTGCAATATCGATATCTAGAGCTCTAATAGCCGAACATATACCATTGGGAGGGAATATATGGAAGAAAAACGGCCCCAGATAAGATGAAAAATGAACAAAGAAAGATCTGGAATTGCTGTATGACAGTCTATAAATTATCAGTTTTGCAAAACAACAAAGACTTTTTTAAAGTTTGGGCCTGTGCACAAGATGGAAAATGGAAAAATATCTATATTTGTAGATGTCCAATTGTAAAAGCCTTATATCATCTTTCTGTTGGTCGCCCAACGGAAAAAGCAGTATAAAAAGGTTTAGTTACTGGGAAGTGCCACAGAATAGAATGGTGTGGTGTGGAATATAGAATATATATATATATATATATATATATATATATATATATATATATATATATATATATATATATATATATATTGTATATATTTATATATATATATATTTATATATATATATTTATATTTATATATATATATATATATATATATATATATATATATATATATATATATATATGTGAGAGAAAGAGAGAGCAAGAGAGGAAATTAATAAATTTTAATTATTATATGCCCACAAGATCCATTGGGCAATTATAGAAAAAATGGTAAACAATAAATAATATTTAAAGTCTATGAATGAAGATACTTACATGTTCAGAATAATCATTTGGCTCATTTCTAAGTTCAATCAAATCTCCTATGGGGCTCTTGTTGTCGATAACAGTCCATGTAAAACGGGGCAAAGGTAGTTCAACTTTTGAAGTTAAAACCTCACTCCTGATAGGAATATTGGCCTGATAGGCTGCTACAAGCTTTAATGCAGAAAAAAATTGTTTTTTGTTGAGATAATTGGTGCCTAGTGTCCAACAAATGTCTGAAATCTGTAATGAAGGTTTTTATGTAGTCATTCATATGTAACTTAAATAAACTATTGTTAAAATATTGTAGATGTTCATGAAAAGTGATACCAGAACCTTGATATGTCTGTAGGTTATATTTATACTAGTATTTATGCAACTAGTGCATAAAATAGTACTTCTTTTCACAAATTAAAAGTTGACAGAACGAATCGTCAGATGAGTGCTGCAATTACAGAATGGGAAAGAGACACTTTATAGATATGTTGCTTAAATTTTTTTTGTTTTTGTTTATTTTCATACGATGTAGAAGATTAATAAGAAGACTTGCTGATAGTTAGCATTAGGTCCTTGTAAAGTGTAAGAAACACAGCACATCTTTGTTCAAAGAGAATCGTTTGCGTAACTTTCAATGACTGCAGTGGATTTTACTCATCTATATTGTTTTAAATTAAGAATGTCTCCTTCTTCTTCTACTTATTTATAAGCAATTCTGCTTGTTCATTGGCGGATTAATACCTCTATGGAAGGTTGTCACTTCAACTTTTGCGCGGTCATCTCCAAGAATGTCTACACGTGAATTAACTAGAATGGATGCCAAAACATGTCGAAACATGTGACGAAGAGATCCACATGTTTGTAGTGAATTCAAATACTTAAGAATATCGATAGAAATCGTATCTCATTTATCGCAGAATGTCTAGTACCTGATCGTCATAATTATTGGTAGTAAAGAAATATGAGTGTGATTCCAGTCAGCACACGTGTACTTGAAACACATTGTACATAAGGTATAAATTCAAAAATTTGTCGCTAAAGCGAAATGCGCACTCCGGCCCTACGCATTGTTGCTGTACTAAGATACTGCCAGATTTTTTTTACTGAAAAAGAGATCGCACATTTAAAAAGAGTAAAAAACACATATTTGGAATATTGACTTTTGTGTACAATATTATTATTAAATTAGGGATTCATTTAGTTTGCAGTAATTGGTTTTTAAAACACAGATCTGAATTGTCTAGACTTTATTTTGTTCTTGATATTCCATAAAAGTATCATATTAAGTTCAATTATGGGTGAAGCGCATGGATTTGAGAGAACTCAAAACTAAAAACTGAAGAATGAAAGCTAAGAATAATAATATGAACAAAAATAACTAAACTAAATTAACTGAATTGTCATTAAGTACACCTAAGTAGTGAATGTTCATATGCTTTCAAAATTGACTTGATATTTTGTTTTCAACCTGAGTGTAGAAAAATTGCATGAATCAACTACATTAGCATGTGTGAAGCATGAAACAAAGTTAATGTTACAGCATTATTTTTAACACCCTATTAGTCTTTTTATTCAAACCAAAAACAGTAATTTTATGGATAGAAATCGATGAAATAAGGGTACTTAAATCTAAGACATCACCATCATAATTAGCCCAACAATCCTTTGTGAATCTTGGCTTTCTCACAGGAAAGTCACCACTCCCTTCGATTCCTAGCAACTTCCCTCCATCTTCTGACCCCTAAAAACTTAAGGTTTCTTCCACATCATCAATTCATCTTGTATGTGGTTGTCCTTTACTTCTGCCATGCGGATTTGGAAATGCCAATATCTTCGTATACTCATTATTGACATCCTAGCAATGTGTCCAGCCCATCTTAGCCTCTGCACTTTAATAAATTTCACAATATCTGGATCTGTGTATAGTACTTTTTCTAACGCTAGGTTGAACCACATGCAGGATAGTGCATCTCCCTGGCACAGTTCTCTGTTAGTTGTAAATGATTCTAAAAGATTCCCGTAGCCCCGTGCTTTACATTTAAGTTTCCTTATTGTCATTTTCTCAATTTCTCAATTAAGTTCTCAATTAATTCTGTATCTCCATGCAAAAATACAAAAGATACACTTTCTATTGGTCTATACTTAATACTTAATCCCTTTTACAACAATATTGTTCCACTTATGTAAGTATCTCCTTCAAATTGTTCATTTTTGCTACAATATAACAAGTTAGAACTCAACTAATTTCCTTCCATAAAAAGATGAAACCATTGAACTTATCATTAGTTTGAACATATACCTTGACCTCTGGTATTTTTGATTGTTTCCAGATATCTTTCTTTCAAAACTTTTATATATAAGCTCTCTATGCTTCTGATTTGTGTCTTTAGGGTTTTAATCTACAGGAAAATGCATTATTAAAGTTCTTATATAGAGGTAGTTGATTACCAACAAAGAGTTTCTGGTACTGATATGCACAACATGTATTTGGTTCAAGTAATCAGGTATGATTAGGTTTTGGTATAAATTTGCTATGACCAATATGGCAGTACATATTGCAATATTCACTATAGTTCTTTACTGCATAATATGGACAAGATTTAAAGCTGTTCTTTATATAGAGTTTTTGGTGCCATGGACCCATGATATTTTAGCTGTTTTATTTTTATAAGTTTATCTATATTTTAGTACTCCATATAAAGTTGTTACAATATACTTTAGAGTAAGAATATTTTGAATCAGAAAACATTAAATTAAATAACCAGCTGTTAGTGGGCATAACCATTATTAATAGAACTCATGTCAGTAAGCTGTGGAAAATTTAGTTAAGATCTATTTAGACAGATGATATTAGTTATAAATTTTTAAACACAATTTCAAGGAGATGATAAATACAAAAACAAATGATTAAACTTTAAAAATTTAATTTCATGTTTAATAATTCAAGGAGCAACTTTAGAACATATATGAAAAGAGAGCTAAACTGTAACAACTCAAAACTCGTAAACTAAATTATTCAAAATCGTTTAAAAAGTATTTAATAATTCATATAAAATTTTTCATGTATCTTCTATGATAAATACAATAAACATACTTATAGTTAGTCTTAATATAGACCGCATTACGTGGGATATGACACAAATAGATACCAGCAACTTATAAGGAGAATGAGTTAATTACAATAAATCTTTATTAGGATTGAAGGATAATAACAATAAAACTGGATAAGTAAACAACTTTAATCAAAGTGCACTTACTTGCGAAATGACATCCTCAGGTACACTCCCTGATTGAATAAGTTCGACTGTCTTAGCTAATGATGCTTTACCGGAATTATCTTCATCACAACACAAGAAAACATCAGAAAAATATCTTTGTAATGTATCAGAAAGCTGTAAATCATCCATTTTTCAAAAAATATTGTGACAGATATCATAACCTTCGCATTTTGACGTTTAAGGTATTCGGCAGATGACAAACCTCAAGTAACAATGCTACCAACATACCATTCAACCACATATAAAATAACAACATCCGCCAGAATCACCACATCACACATTACAGATTACAGTTTCAGTTCAGTCAGTTTGTCAAAGTTGATAAATATAAATATTTACACTCAATAACAACGAATGATGAATGATCATAAAGTTTTGTGTAATTTCAAGGAATGCAAGAAATCTCTATATGTTTAGAATATGAATCAAAATTTAATTTATTATTTAATAACAATGGCAACAAGAATTGGGATCAGAAGAGGATTTATAATGAAGACTTATAGTGAAGATAAATGTTAGTGACAATTCTCCACTAGAGACCATAGTTATAAATTTGACTATTTATCTATTGTAGTTATCGGATGCTGTTTAGATGCGGTTCATACCAATAAATATTGTAGTTTTACCTTAGCTATTATTACAAAGTGTTGTTATTTTGACATGTAAGTACAAGAACTCATACTATTTATATGGACTTCTTTAATAGTAGTAGTAGCATGTAGTAGTGGTAAAAACACTGATAATTATATTTTTATCTAATATTTGCTTGTTCTCTTTATAGGTATAATTTATGGTATGTACCTTTTTGCCTTTATGAACAACATCTACTCCCTTATGTACTTATACAGAGCCCCACTGTTTCTCAATCTGATCCAAGTATTATATCACATAGATGGAGAAAAATAAGATCTTTAATATGTTTTTACTTTTAAATATACAATAAATTTTTAAAATATAAAATATTTTAACCGTACAAATTAATTCTTTTCCACTGATGTGGTATGATACTCATATAAGACTGAAATAAGATAATTTACACCAAATTGTTATAAAATTGTCTCTAAAATTTCTGATTTACATCGATTAGTGGGGTTTGTAGTCACATTTATTTATTTGTAGGTAGTGTACACCATGTATGTGGTTGTTGTTTGTTGGAGGACTGCAAAAGCCAGTGGTTATTTAAGCACTGATTGGGTGATGTGCTATCTTTGTCACAAATTATTTCTAGCTGTATGAAATCCACTTGTTAAACTAAATGATTTCTAGCATACGGATTAAACATGGTTGTTGTTCTGGGTTGGGCATATGAAGATAATCTGTGAAGTAAAGGATTAGATGGTTCAAAGCTTACTGAAAATATTATGAGTTTTAAGAGAATTTATGGGTGTGCAGCTGTTTGGGCTGCAGTGAAGTGGTATACATAAGGAAATACAAGAATCAATTAGGATAGAGTCATATAATCAATTTAAGTGTTACTTTTAATTCTCATATATATTACTGTATTGCAAGATACTTTATATTTTATATGATTTATCAAAAAAAATATTTTTTTAGGTATTTTTTTTTTTTGTGCACTCACCCACAACATGAGATAATATGAAAATTCGTCTTTACCACCATTGGACCTGAAAATGAACATAATGGGCTACATTTTGAACATTTATTAACATAGTTAATAATGCATTTATGAAGACAGGTTATGGGTTAAGTGAATATTATTTTGTAATATGATGAGCTATTAAATTCAACTAATTTTTACTAGCATATATTTTATTTTGTCTTGGATATTTTGATTTATGTTTATAAAATTAGATTATAATTTATATATGTATCAGTAGGTTAACAAATTTTATTAATAAAAAATCTACAAAAACATAAAATTGATACTTCTCTAAATATCTAAAAAATGAAACATGCTAGGTATATATAGTGGTCCATTTAAAAAACACAACTTTGGTTCATTCTTTTGTTCTGACTCACCCTGTATAATCGATAATACTTTTAAATTATATATAACAATCTGCTCCTTTTCTTTTGTTACCCTTCACCCACTGTCCATATAATACACAAATAAGGGCCTATAACAAAAGGAGAGAGAGACTAGGAAATTTTGTAAAGGAAAAACGACAAATAAAGTTTAATATTACCCGCTGTAAATTATATGCTGGTATATGTACATGTTCTTCTTAAATCTGAATATTTTCAGATGATATTGCCATAAATCGCAACAAAAGAGTGTTACGAAAAAACTGGTGTGAAATGAAATGACTCTAAAGCTTTCTCTATCTGAACTCAATATTAAGTTTCAACCCCATTGATGAATACAAGCAAGGACTTTTTGGCGGTAATAAGTGTTTTTGTTCTTACACCTTTTTAGCCACATGGAACAAAAACAAAGGGGACTCAATCAAAAATGAATGTATGATGTAAAGGGTGACTTTAGAGCCTTAAAAATTGGACAATGAAAGTAGATGTTATGACAGAATGAAAGAATAGTAACACCTTTATTCAGGCTATGAATAGTTTGGACTGTGTAAGCTGAAGCATAGCTTATTTGAAATATATAGGTAAGTATACAATCATCAAATAATATAAAAAATCAAAGTAATGACTATCAATAAAAACTGACATACGGACATATCGTAGCGCAGAATGTTGGTCTGATCATTACATGTTGGTAGCTAAAGTTACTATTAACTATAAAAAGAACACCACACAAACCAAGAACGAAAATAGCGCCGACTCCAAATCTTAAGTAATTAAATAAAATATCGATATCTTAAGACTGGCTGCAAAACTAGGAACTTTAAATGAAGTAGAAACAGCAGAAGAGAAGTACCAAGTGGTGAAAGAATGCATATACCAAAGCAGCAAGGGAGACTTTAGAATATTTGGACAAAAGTAGAAAATAAAGTCCTGAATGGATCACAGATGTCTTGGTTAAGAACAAAGGACACAAAAACCTATTTATCCCTGAACCGAGAAACCAAAAGAATGGTGTCGCAAAAGAAAAACTAACTCTGGGAGCGAGAATGTTAAAATGTGGAGAGATGCCAGGAGGCAGTAGAGTAACTCAAGCCTAGACATTTATTTAAAATGTACCAAAAGAACAGTAAGGAAACAGGAAATATAGACTTAATCCAGAACAAGAAGTGTGAGATTCATTACAAGCAACTGCTGATAGAAAGAATTTTTGGGAGAAATTGACAACGTGAACATTAATAACAAAGAGGCGGTACAGTTAATAAGTAAAATGAAAATTAAAAGAAAAAAGAACGGTAAATCTCTAGGGCCTGGACACATTCCCATTTAACTAGTGAAACATGGACCAGACATACTGTCGGAAGTGCCAGAAGATATTTTTAATAAATGCTTAATTGAAAGCCAAAATATTTCTATAGTTTGGAATTTAGCATGTATAAACTCCATTTAAGTATAAAAAAAGGAGACAGCAATGTATGCGATAATTATAGAGGCATTAGCGTCACTAGCTCGATGGGAACGTTGTATGGTTGAATCCTTAAAAAAGGAATAGGGGCTGAGTACCCAGAAATAGAACAGAGTGGCTTCCGGGCAGGACGGTCCTGTATAGACAATATTTTTACTCTACAAGTTATAGAGAAACGCGTTGCTAGAAATCTCGCTACCCGTCTTGTCTTTATAAATCTCGAAAAGGACTACGACACTGTACCTTTAAAATCTCTATTTAAAGTTTTGACAAGAACGGACCTAGACGACAAGAAAACGTATATCAGGGCTCTACCCAAGATCTATAAGAATCCACTGAGTGATGTTAAGACAAACAATTACTTTTCATTCAGAACCGTTTTGAGTAATAAAGGGTATTAAACAGGGATGTGGCCTATCCTCTGCTTTGTTTTAAATTTATATTTAAGAGGATTTTGGATACAAACAACAGAGATGAATGGTAAGAATTAGGAGAGGCCTATATTCGGCAATCCGAATAGAGAGAAGGCTTAAAAAAACAGACATGGAGACAAAAATGTTCTGATATGAGAATCAAAATAAGCGAGAGCTACTTAGACGACATTATTATAGATCTTGATATCGATCCAATGCTAAGGAAACTTAAAGATGAATAAGAACAAGCAGAAATGAAAATGAATGTAACCAAAACAGAGTAGTTACGAATAAGCGATGAAAACGAAGATCCAGAGCTGCAATTAAGACAATGCGAAGAATATAATAATTTAGGCAGTATTATATATGATGCAGTGTTTGACAAAGGTTCATCTGAGTATGATTTGACGCAGAATTAAACAGAGATAAAAGATTATATGTGTTTTGAATTCTTTACTTTGGTGCCATCGAATTTCCATTAATACAAAATTTACAAACTACATAGCAATTTTAGGACCAATATTGACATGTGGATCAGAATGCTGGTAGATGACGGAAAAACCAAAGAAAAATGTAGATGCAGCAGAAATGGATTATCTCCGAAGAGCGTGTCGAATATCTAAACTAGACCACATACAGAATAATGAAATTAGGCGACGCACAAATTGACTACACAGGACAGGTGAAAGAATAGATACAAAACAGTGAATATGGTATGGCGACATAAGCCGCATGGAAGGGCATATATGACCAAGAAAAGCATTTGACTACTCTCCAGAAGTAACTGAAGAAAATACAAAAAAAAAATAGAATTTTACGAAAAAAAAAACTTTTTAGACTCATTATCGAAAATGGGGGTTATGGAGATCTAGACCTTTACCAACTATTCATAGAAACATATAAGGATGGACGAGGAACGAGACGGGACAACGACTTTTGCTGCCAGAAGGCACTGGCTCTTTGACCTGCAAAAACTGCATTTTTGTTATTATAGAAATGATTTATTAATTAAAGTTATAATTTTAAAATGTGAAAATAACAGAAAATTTTAAAATGTGAGAAAATTATTTTTGATTTATTGCGATGCACGCCTCGTATGCAAAAGATTGTTTTGGTTTAGGTTCTTCTAACAAACCGTCACCCAACATTACGCGAAACCACCAGATGATGATACCTTTAAATCTAACCGTGATCCATACAGCTAAGAACGCTATTACTAATTGTAATTAGGTTGAATAGTACTGCTAGATATTAGTAGTATTTAGTTAGCAAATAAACAAGGTTTGGCGCAATTGTTTACTCAATATTAATGTTTTCTGTACTAATTATAATGATTTACTGACTGATTAGGTCAGGGTAGACAGGTAAATATAGCTTTATGGAATTATTTTGCATTATAGATTCATTATACTTTTTTTTACTGTTATCCTTTGTTTTGTTATTATATTTTCTTTTATTTCATTTTTTATGTCTTTAAGATTATTTTTTATGCTATATAGCTTATCATAACATCCTAATATTTCCTAAACCATAGTGATTCTCCACCTAGTCTGTCTTACGTGCATACTGAAAGGCTCCTTCTCGGTCCAGAACCCCTCCTCCACGCAAGCTGGGACTGGATAAATGGGGTAACAAGATGAATACAGAATCGACATTATTCTATTCAGAATCCAAGAAACAGAATGGGATTAACTAAAACCAATAGAAGGTTTCTTAAAAAACTGCAAACATTTACAGACTTACTTGGAGGGAAAAAGTATGTCACGCTTCCCAGTGTGTCATATACATAAATTTATTGCTCGATCACCTCGACAAAAAAATATTACAAATTAATATTGACCAAAACAATTACGATGAATTCAATTTGACAAACTCTTTTATATCAGCAAAAATTTGAAGCTTTCGATTTATCCTTGAAACAAGAAACAGAGACAAAACTCAGAGAATTATATAAAAATATGAAAAAAGGGCCACAACCGGGAAGAAACAGGAAGTTGTATCTTCTTCTAGGTCCGCTAGTGACGAGGACTGTCTCGAAATGTTGTCACTGTAGAAGAAAAGAAGTAGAAGGACAAGAAGACAAAAACGTGGACATCTTATCCTGGTGGAAAGATAACCAAAATAAATTTCCTATATAACTGAAGATTAATAATATAAATGGATATTGAAATAAGTACTTTTTTGTCCAAGTGTAGCTTGTGGCTGTATTACGTATACAGTGTGTCTGTCCAATTAGGTCAGCACCAAATGGGACTTTTTTTATTTGTAGTTTTATGAAAAAGTTATATGTACTTAAAGTGTTGCATGTTCTAAAAATATGAATTTTATAAAGAGTAAAGTAGGTATAGAAGTAGACTCGCGATTATCCGAGTCTAGGTTATCCGAGCTCCTTGGTTAACCGAGGCAAGAGTCGTAGCTGGTGACTCACAATTGCGAACAGTTATGCGCTGTTAGGTCGAGCCGGAATTTTCAGAATTTTTAGGTCACCGACTTATTTCCAGAAATTTCTGTGTCGCGTTTTGTCTACATATTTGTTCGTATGTTAATTAGTGTGAGTTGGACAAGGCTGAATCAATAAAGAAGTTTGTTTCAGATTTAGGTGTTGGAGAAGCAACTGTTGGAGATTGAAAGCGTAAACGGGATGAAATCGAACAGTGGGTAAACCGAAGTGTGAGTGAGGTGTTTTCAGAGGACCATGAAAAAAGGATACCATAAACAAACTTCTGAGGCGTTGTTCTTATGATTTTCACAAATGGGAGGTTTGGGCAGCCCAATAAATGGTTCAATACTCCAAGCAAAAGCTATTAACTTCCACAAGGAATTTATGGATGGAGGAGAAAACTTTTGTACTAGTGAGATATGGATTGACTTATGGAAGAAAAAATATGGTATCCGACAATTAAATCTTTGTGACAAAAAACTTTCTGCTGATTCAACTGAAATTGGAACATTTTATTTAAAATTAAAAGACATTATCCTAAAATATGGATTGACTTCAGATCAAATATTTAACTGTAATGAGACAGGCCTTAATTTTAAAACGCTTCCTTCGAAAACAGTAGCTGCTTAAAATGAATAACTGTACCAGGTTAAAAGAAAAGTAAAAAAAAAAGTCACAATCATGATCTGCAACAATGCTTCTGATTCATTAAAATTAACAGGACTCTTTTAACAGGAAAATCCAAAAATCAAAGGGCATTCAAAAAATATCCAAGTGAATTGCTTACCCACAACCTATAAAAACCAACGCAATGCATGGATGGACTGTAAGAGTTTTAATATCTGGTTTATTAATGCCTTTGTACCAGTCATTGATGCGTACCTAAAAAAGAAAAAAACTGCTTTCGAAAGCTTTGTTGTTGCTGGACAACGCACGATCCCACCCAGACGCTAGTGAATTCATTAGTGGTGACATAAGAGCTGTGCTACTTCCACTCAATGTGACGTCTTTAATCTAACTCCTAGACAAGGCGTTATTTTCGGCGGAAACTTCTTCGGGTACTGCTAAACAGGCTGGATGAAGGGTTGACTGTAATTGACGGATTGAAGAAGGTTACTGTTAAAGATCTTTGCTATTGGATTGCATCTGCATGGGACGACGTATAAGTGTCCACTATTCAAAAATCATGTCAAAAATTATTTCAGATAGAAAACAAAAAACAGGACCTCCAAAAGAAACTTATGACTGTGAAGATAATATTGTAGCCAACCTAGCCAATCGGAAACCAAGACGTCATCGATTGGATGAATGGAGATGAAGAAATGGAACTGACAGATGACACAATTGCCGATCTAGTTCTAAACATCAACCATGAAGAAAAATAAGATACAGATGAGATAACTCCAAAGATTTCTCCTTCCGATGCGTTAAAGACCCTTGAAGCAGTTCTCGCATACATCGGGCAGCAAGAGGAATAAACGCCAGTAGATGTCCTTCATTTTCAACGTTGGCACAACATCGCCGCCTCAAAAAAAGGAATAAAGCTTACGCAAAAATCAGTTAAAGAATTTTGAAACAGTAATATTGATAAGTTAAATGTTTTTATCTTTTATATACAGTACTGTATTAGTTTTTACTTATTAAAATATCCACAGTTATCGTTTGTTACGTGTTTTTTCTATCGGTACAACCTATCTCGGTGTTAACCGAGTTTTTTCCGCCGCTTTCGAGGGAGTCACAATCCCAATTACCTCGGATAATCGCGAGTCTACTGTACCTTTATTTTTAACAATATCGACAATCTTTATTAAGCAAATTTGATACCAATAAGAAAAACTACGATTTATATCATCCATACAAACCGCAGCGCAGTTGGTATAGGGTAGAGTGAGGTTAACTGAACAGGTAGGTTAACTGAACACTTCAACGTACCTGCCATCTGTTAGAGAGAATCAGAGCCGTGCACATGTAGTTTAAAGCAAACTCTAACAGCCACTACTTGTGGCCACTAAAGATTTCTATATAACCTACAGGGAATTGTTAGTGAAATCAACATGGTTTTTATTGGATGCAAGTAAATTTTTCGCTCTGTGAAAATTCTTATTTTTAAGCAGATTAAAATATAATTTAGCCAGTTATTTTGTACACAGTTTTTGAGGTAAGTATGAGCCATCTATTCCACTATTTGAAGTTAGTAGGTATATTTGGCGTTGTTCTTAGAATTATTATTATTTATAATTTTTATTACCTAGTTGGGTTAATTGAACACTCACCGTGTGAGGTTAGATGAACATATGTCCAGTTAACCTACTATAAGGCGGTACGCAGATAAACTGCTTTTAAAATTGGTTTATGGGTCACCTGCAATAATACATTTAATTGTAAATCATTCATGTGGGCGTCACGTCTAAATGTATTGGTTCCAAGTCAACAATAAACAAATTGGCTCAGCAAATATCATTTAAGCGCCTTGTCTTAATATTTTTACTGGTTTCTATTTATTATTACTTTATAATTTTTTTTTGTTTCAGAAAATGCCAAGGAAAAGAATACGAACAACAAACAATAGGTCCTACAGTTCAGAAACATTAAAACAGGCTTGCAAAGAAGTCTTAGAAAATAGTCGTTCGGTAAGAAACGTAGCTATCCAGTTTGGTCTTCCGAGAATTACACTAAAACGTTATGTAGACAAGTGCCGCGACCATGATTTGGGGACGGTTAATTTTCGCCCAAGTAATGAACACCTAATGGTATTTTCTCAAGACGAAGAACTGCTTCTTAAAAAATATTTACAAGAAGCTTGCAACATTCATTATGGATTGTCAGCCAAACAAGGTCGAAGGTTGGCATATGAATTTGTTGTAGCTAACAACAAAACTATAAAGGAGAGTTGGATTCGGGATGGAATGGCAGGAAGGGAGTGGATGTTTAATTTTATGGGAAGACACAGATTATCATTAAGAACCCCTAAACAAACTAGCCTTAGTAGGGCGACCAGCTTCAATAAAGAAAATGTACAAGCATTTTTCAAAAATCTGAGAGAGCTTAAAAATAGATATAAGTTACATGCCAATGATGTCTATAATCTAGATGAGACAGGTGTAACGACGGTGCACAAACCACCAAAAGTATTGGCCGCAACAGGCAAAAGAAGCGTGGGGCAAATGACTTCTGCCGAAAGAGGGGTCCTTGTTACCTTGGTGGCAATTATTAGCGCCACTGGAAGGTATGTGCCACCCTACTTTATATTTCCACACGTGCATTTTAAGGATAACATGCTTCACGGAGCCCCTATTGGAAGCAAAGGTGCCGCAACACCATCTGGGTGGATGAGAAGTGAACTCTTTTTGCCTGTTTGGCAACATTTTGCTCAACATGAAAGACCGTCAAAGGAACACCCAAAACTAATGATTATCGACAATCATGAAAGTCACTTAAGCATAACGGCACTAGATTTTGCGAAGGAAAATGGAATAATCCTTTTAACGTTACCTCCTCACTGCAGTCACAAGCTGCAGCCGCTAGATGTGGCTGTGTTTGCCTCGTTAAAAAAATTTTATGGTGCCGCTTGTGACAGGTGGATGGTGAATAATTCGGGAAAGACTATCACCATTTATGATGTTGCAAATCTAGCAGGAGAAGCTTTCCTTCAAGCTTTCACACCAAAAAATATATGCAGTGGATTTAGAGCTACTGGCATAGAGCCGTTTAATGATCAAATATTTTCTGATGATGACTATTTGTCATCATATGTAACAGATAGGCCAAATGCAGAGAACGGACAACAGACTTCGTCCAACAGTGGTCAAATAGGAACATCAGAAGAAAACTCTCAAACATTACAAATTCAAATATCTCCGATAATTATTGAAAAAAATGTTCTTCTTCGTCAAATTCAAGAACATCCAGTGGATGCAGAAACGAAATCTCAACAGTCTCAGTCGGGATTAACATTAAAGAGGCCACTTTGTCAAACCCCAATGTCAACAATTATAACTCCCGAACAGATTCGCCCTCACCCAAAAGCCAAGCAACGAAAATCTAAAGTTAGACGTAAAAAACGCAAATCTTTAATACTAACGGACACATCTGTCAAAGAAAATTTAGAAAAAGAAGCTAGGATTCGAGAAGAAAATGTCAATAAAAAAATAAAAATAAATCAAACTAAGACACAAGTTGTAAAAAAACGTGTATTTAGAGAAAGCACATCTTCCAGTAACGAAAGTGTCAGTTACCAAGAAAGTTTCGATTCACCAGAAGATTTTGACGATGTAGAATCCAATCCACCCAAAGTTTCAAAACGGGACTATGCTATTGCAAAAGTTTATGGCAAGACTAATGCAACCTGTAGGCATTATGTGGCTCACATTGATGACAATTTGTTAAACGGCTATGATGTTAGTTTTATGGAACGCCATAACCAAACACGATATTTCTTAGAAGGCGACCCCGGTTTTGTTCCTATTGATGATATTATTTACAAACTGCCTCTGCCGATAAAAAGTAGCAGTGCCAGGTTTGCTAAAATGATTTCTTTTAACATAGACTTTAATGAATTTGACTTTACTTTATATTAGTTCAATAAAGAGTTGTTAAGAAAATTCCCTATTTTCTTTACTCATTTTTTTTGGTATATCATACTGTTCAGTTAGCCCGCTTCCATGTTTCAGTTAACCTACTAGGTAGGTTAACTGGTCAAAATTGCAGATTATTACGAAAATCATCCCCTTATTCCTTTAGATATTTATTAAACTTCAAAAACCGCATTAAATGGTTAGTCAAATAACAACGAAACACAGGATAAATATTGGCTTATTTTGAACCAGACACTAAGTAAATATAATTTTTTTTTCAAAAGATGTCCAGTTAACCTCACTCTACCCTATATATTTCTAATTAGCGATTAGACGTTTTAGCGATGTCAAACATTCATTGATTTGTCAATGCATACTAATATCGATGTATAGACAAATTGTAAATTAATAGGAAATTAAAAAAAAATAAAATATAATTTTAATAATATTACTCTAAAATTACTTACACAATTCCAACATTCCATTTAAAATAAGAAATCTAACATCTATTTTTAGTCTATTCAAAAGTAATAATTAATAAAAAAATATTAAATTAGAAGGTGGAGCATCTTTTACCCCCTACTGGTCTAAATTTTCAGAAATATACGACAATAAAACATTAAAAACTTCTAATTGAATTGTTGCGTGAATGCTCCTATACAGTCCAGTATGTAAAACAATTTAAACAGAAGAAACTCAAAACAGATAGATATTTTTACACAATAGATTGTACGAGAAAAGGTGCCACTTGTAGAAGCTGAAGTAATTATTAAATTGGTCTATTAGTATAATTTTGATGTTTAATTGTTAAGACAATTTGTAAAAACAAAGTATGCTCATAAAAAATATAAATAGTAAATTTGCCTTTATACCATTATATAAAAATATATTTAATTATTTAGAAAATATAATTTAAGTTAGCTTTGCGAGGTATTGGACGGGACAGCGAAAATAACTGCGGGACCGGACAGATCGAAAAGTGCGGGACGCGTGACGGAACAAGAGCCTTTCCCGCTTAAAATCCTAAACATATATCTGTGCCCTGGGATCAAAAATGGTCAACTCCATTTTTACAACAATGGAGATAAACACGTATATGTGACAAACACAACAGATTTCGTGATACATTATTATTTTCTTACTAATATATGAGTGAGTAAATTTTATCAGAGACTAAACAAAAGCAGAAAAGACTTCAAACCGAGAACAACGATGTGTAGAGATAAGGAAGGTAATATATTGACAGAACAGCAAGAGATACTAAGTAGATGGACAGAACATTTTACAGAAAAGTTTGAAGGAGATCGGAGAGAGACGAACCCTGGCATACCATTAGACCAAGCAGACAACAGAGAAAAGACTCCACCAACAATAGCCGAGATTAGAGCAGCAGTAGACAAATTAAAGAACAATAAAGCACCGGTATCGAATCAAATAGCATCGGAGTTACTGAAGGAAGGAGGAGACGCACTACAAAAAACAATACATGAATTGATAACAAAGATATGGTCGAATAAACAGCTACCAGCGAAGTGGAGTAGCGGTATTATTGTACCATTACACAAAAAAGGAAATCAGTTAGAATGTGGAAACTACCGTGGAATCACGCTGCTGAATGCAGCATACAAAATAATGTCCAACGTCTTTTATGAAAGACTTAGACCACACGCTGAAAAAATAGTTGGCAAATACCAAAGTGGCTTCTGTAGACAGAAGTCAACAATAGACCAAATATTTGTTCTGCCACAGATCCTCGAAAAAACAAGTGAATATAACATAGACACATATCATCTCTTCATAGACTTTGAAAGCGCATATGACAATATAAACCGAGAATTCTTAATAAAAGCAGTGAAAGAATTTAATATACCAATACAACTAATAGAACTGATAAAAGAATTTTTAAAAATAGAAAGTAGAATCCGGATACAAAATGAATTAACGGAAACAATAGATGTGAAAAAGGGAGACGCTCTATCATGACTCTTGTTCAACATCGTACTCGAGAAAATACTGAGGGACACAACAGTCAATAAACGAGGAACCATCATTAATAAAAGCGTGCAAATACTAGCATTTGCAGATGATGTTGACATAATCGCAAGATCAAGAAGAGAAATGATAGAGGCATACAACCAAATAGAAAGCTGCACAAAATAGTGGTCTTAAAATCAATCAGACCAAAACAAAATATATGCAGGTAGGTAAAAACGCAGAAATAAGACAGCCACAAAATATAACAATAGGAGAATACAACATAGAGGGGGTAAAAAACTTTATATACTTGGGATCCCTAGTCACGTCTGATAATTACGTTACGGAG
The DNA here is from genome assembly GCF_040954645.1 of Diabrotica undecimpunctata. Classification (NCBI taxonomy): domain Eukaryota; kingdom Metazoa; phylum Arthropoda; class Insecta; order Coleoptera; family Chrysomelidae; genus Diabrotica; species Diabrotica undecimpunctata. The sequence goes on along the minus strand of NC_092809.1, from coordinate 131,426,135 downwards.
GAAGTGAAGAGGCGAATATTTATTGCAAATAAATGTTACCATGGCTAAATTAGGCAACTAAGATCAGATAACGTCGCAAGAAAAACAAAATGCCAAATATATAAAGCCCTAATAAGACCGGTACTCACATATGGCTCAGAAACCTGGACACTCACTAAAAGAGAAGAAAGGTTGTTAGCCACCTTCGAAAGAAAAATCTTGCGACACATATATAAGGGCACAAAAGAAAACGGAATATGGCGAAGAAGATACAACTCTGAACTATACAAAATATACCAGGATCCGGATATTATAACATTGATTAAAATAGGACGGCTGCGTTGGATAGGACATGTAGAAAGAATGGAAGAAGGCGAAATACCAAACAAAATATTCAAACAGATGCCAGTAGGAAAAAGAACAAGAGGAAGACCGAAACTAAGATACTTAGAACAAATAGAAAATAACAACCTTAATAAAAAACTGGAGAAAAAAAGCACGACACAGATCAGAATGGAGAAGAATCCTGGAACAGACCAAGACCCAAAAAGGGTTATCGAGCTAGTGATGATGATGAATATATGAGTGTAATTTATTAAACAACATCGATTTTATCATTTGAAAACTTTAATGCACAGAAAATGCTACTAATAAATTGGATTTGACCAGTTTTGAAAATTTGGTACTGGATGTCAGAGGATTTGATCTCTTTTGAAAATTGCAATAAAATCTGAAACTAACAAAATGCCATTATAAACAGGTACGGATTCTGCCATTTCTTCACTTTCATCACTATGGTATCGCCATTTCATCACTATGGTATCATGCCGTGATACTTTCAGATTTATTAATAGGATTATTAAATAAATGAAAACTAGTACCTCAAAAATTTATTGAATTAAAAAAAATCAACATTTCATAAATATCAAACTTGTACACTTTCGTCGTTTTGATCATGATTGCAGCAAGGTTCATCTTCTTCAAGGACCTCTGACAAGGTAGTGTTATTAATAATCTTTAAATAAAATGCTAATTTTTTTGTTTTCGACTCCTGTATCAATCCAGTCCACTCCATAGTGTTTCTCTAACACCTTTTTAACATCTGCAATTTTAGCAGCATTAACTGAACCTCCAGCTGTTAGTCTTTTTGGTGTAAATGAAGATAATGTTACACCTTTTTTTAAAAGACTTCGAGCGTTGTTAATATCGGATTTATAAAACTCTTCACCGGAGACCAATACAGATTTGCGAGAACGTGTAATAATAATTCTTCTACATTTTGTTATTTGGAAATGAAAGTTTTGGGTGTTTTTCAGAACAGCCTTCGCCATATCTTTAAAATCTAATATAGATATATTTGAAACATCATAAGTTGTTGCAGTTTCTTCAAAAACTTTCACATATTCGTCTAGAGATATACTGGTCTCCATCTTTTTTAATTTTTTTTTATAACCCCAAACACCCTGTCAAGGGGAAGATACGAATGTCCCGTTACTGGAAATATCAACTCTATCTTGTCAATTGTATCAGGAGTTTCTGTGGTCAACCAGTTCATGCACATTGTTAAAATAATTGAGTTTTTATTTTGCCCCCCGCAACCGTCAGAGGCAAGATGCAAAATTTTTATACCCTGCAAATTAACATTTTTTAAAAAGTGATAAATACAGCTTGCTATCTCATTAGAACTTTTTTTGTGTTGGTTTTCTGTCCAGTAGAAAACATGAGTATTTTCTTTACTAAAGTGATCGTTACTACTACCTTCCAAAATAGTAAAATTATAAATATATAATTGGCGTGAGTAATAGGCAGACTGGTCAGGAACTTTGGGAAGAACTTGGTTTTTCTGGCAGTCAAACGTTATTGTTTTCAAATCCGGCTTCTTCTCTTTTAACAATTGATAAAAAGCTTTTGCCCTTAGTTTATGGACTCGTTTTTCCAGAATTAAATTTGTCTTTTCATGCACATTATGTGCGTGAAATATCGTGCATCGTGCACATAAGGTACGATGATAACGATGAAGGACTCCCCTTGTTCGGCCTTTCTTTATCAAAAGTATTTTTTTAAATGTACTTCTGCATACGGGTATAATTTGTGCTTCACAAGTTCTAACAAAATATGTAAATGATAATAATCGTTCATTACCGTGTCCATTCACCATACGTTTTCGTTGAATTGGAATTGCCTTGCAATATTTAACAATGAAACTGTCTTGATAACTTTTCGTTTTTTGTGCATAAAAAGTATCATGGAATTGTTTTATATCTCGCATCGTAAGCTTCTAACAAGAGTATGCCTTAGAATTATGTTTACAAGTTATCTGTTCTGGCAATGATGAGGCACAGTATCTGTAAGAAAAAATTTATAATAATATTTGAAACCGGAGAGATACCATTATGAAATCATAAGGTTTGTTCCAACCCGTCACATTACCGTTCTTGAATTGTTACGAGTATGAGCAGTAACACATTTTTCGTTACTGAGCATACTCGTAACCGTTCAAGAATGGTATTTGTGACGAGTTGGAAAAAACCTATTATAGACATTATTAGGGATTTTTTGTTGTATATTTTATAACTCATCAAACAAAACATAAAAATAAATATCTGTTTACATTGATTTAGTATATCCCTAAATTGGTCTAATGTTTTAATGCAAGAAGTTTCGCGTATAAAATAATTTTGAGTACAGCCCTGCTTTTAGTATACAGTTTTAAGATGAAAAGTTTCTTACCTTTGTCTTTGCAATTTTACACGTTTAGTATCTTCCTGTCGCTTTGTTCTTTTTCTACTTTTGTTTGGCATTGTTTCCTCTATCGAATTATCCATATTTCAGTAATATTAACTTAATTTTACAACAGAAAATTATAAAAAATCCTCCGCGTGGTCGTTAATCGACAACAAGTAGGTACCAGATAACTGATTTAGAATGGTATCGTCATGTGACCAAGTCCCGAGTTACTATTGGTCGAAATGGACTTGCCCAATATGGAAACTGAAATTGTGAGGATTTGACTAAATTTGAACATCACACTGATTTTTATAGGCAATTTGTAAGCGTTAATATGGATTTGGCCCGGTATTGAACATTACTATTCTGAAGACTCGTTTTCAAGGTTTTTACCTACAATAAAAGTACATTTTCTTAATTTTTGGATTTGACCAATTTTGACTCCAGGGTACAGATATCTCAGAATTCGCCAGACTCCAGAGATTTCGATGGTCTGATCATGTATTGGGATGGATGATGACATGCTGCCGAGAAAAAAATCAAGATTTAAATTACAGGACAGAAGCCAAAAGGAGGGCCATGTAAAAGATGAGAGTGCGAAGTGACAGCGGACGTATACACTTTGCTGGACATCAGAAATTGTAGGCGGCACTATTGAAAGAAGACTCTATTAACTTTCTATGGAATTCGGGGTGTGTCTTTGAATTGGTTCAAAACTTACCTGGTAGGTAGGAAACAATTGGTTAGAATAAAAGACACCGACTCTAGTTGTAAAGACATTGAGTGTGGAGTACCGCAAGGTTCAGTATTAGGTCCCATTCTTTTTTTACTTTTCATTAATGACATCACTTACTTGAAAATTAAAGGGAAAATTGTTCTATTTGCTGGTGATACCAGTTTTACTTGGAGCAGCTCTAATATTTCAACGCTTCATTCAATTATATCCGCTGATTTGCTTATAATCAAGGCTTGGTCAGACTCCAACTTACTTAGCTTTAACGTGGATAAGACAGTAGCATTATCTTATAAAGGAGTCATTCAACCCTTGCTTTTGAATGAGAGCCAAATCAGCATCGTTAATTCCGTGAAATTTCTAGGTATTCTTGTCGACAGCGATCTTAAATGGTCCTTGCATACTGACTCCTTAAGGAAGAAACTAGCCTCAGCTTGCTTTGCAATAAGATCTGTTTCGAAGGAACTAAATTTATCTTCTGTCAAAATGGCATATTTCTCATTGTTCGAGTCCCATCTTCGATATGGGCTTCCATTTTGGGGTTCTAGTACAGCGGCCCAATTTGATTCTATTTTTAAGTTGCAAAAAAGAGCAATTCGTTATCTATTTGCTCTCAAACAAACAACTCATTGCAAGACCTACTTCAAAAATCACGGAATTTTGACGCTTCCCTCTTTATTTATTTTGGAAACGGTTTGTTTGATTCGCAAGCATCTAAACATTTTTCCCGATAGACCTGATCATGGCTACTCCATTAGAAATTCGGATTATAACGTTTATTTACCGATCCCGTCCACTTAGCTAGTAAAGAATTCTATTCTATATAGTGCAAAAAACTTTATAATCTCCTTCCAAGAGAAATTAAATCCGCAACATCTTTCATTTAAGTTTCGTAAGATGACAAAAATCTATCTCTCTGAAAGACCATATTATTCAGCTGACGAGTTTCTTAATGTATAACAAAGAAACAAAATTAGTATTGTTTATAATTACATTTGGTTGTCTCAAGCAGTGGCTACAATTTGTCTCATTTGTTGTTGTCTGTACAAATTATGTGAGTTATACAATAATTTTACTAATTTAAAATTGTATTGTTCTGTTTTTTTATTATATTTGTTTTTGTTTTATACTTTTTGTACTTTTTGACTGATTTTTTTTAGCTTTGTCCATAAAATTGTTCAATAATTTTCAGTGACAACAAAGCGTATTTCTATTCTATTCTATATAAGAAAGGAATTAATAAACTGCTAAAATAGAAATCAAAAGAATGTATTTTTCCTTGTATTGTAGCAGTATTTGTTCGATATAAAAAGTCAAAAAATAAAATATCTCTGAAATGAAGAAGAAGAAGAATATTTTTATTTAGAAACTTTACAAGTTGATTGTGACTCTTCTGTGTTTTACTGAGGCAAAAATTCAATAAATGCTTCCTAGATATGAGTGGTAGTAGTCTTATCACTAGGTAAAAGTTTTTTATTCAATGTACCCAACCTTGCTATTTTATTTGCCACTAATTAACAGAGTTAATTAGTTTTTTTAATCGGAAAATTGTACGTTAATGTTTAAAAGTGTATTTAAAGGCATGTTTAAAAAACGTGACGATAATCATGTTAACGTTTAATATTAAATATAAAATTATCGTTCGATTAAAAATGTACAATTAATTTGAGGAATAACATGTTAGAAATATAGTTTAAAATGTTTTTCATCGATTTGGTTAGCATGATTAATTTATTATGATACTGTACTGTTTGTTGTAAGACCCAATCCAGGTATGTTTCAAAATGATTTTTATTTTATTAACCAGCAGTCATATAAAGCGATAACCAACTTTGCTATGATGTTACTAACTAGTAATTAGACAGAGGCATTTTTTACGATTAAGTGCTTTTCATAATATCGACTTTATTAAAAGATAAAATGGATAATGCATAGGTGGGTAATATGACATAAAGGGGTGTAAAGCTAGTTCGCGTCCGTAGTAGAATACTACACATGCACCCTGGGTAATGCTAAATGAACTAGCACTATAGGCAGCCAGATAATCTAGACTCTCTAGATCTCCTGGCAAGAACACATCACGATAATATAATAGATATGCCTACAACTAACAATTTAAACGGATCTTCTCAGGACCAAGCGACAAAAGAACTCGGACCAAGCGTTCGAATCTGCCATTTAAATATAGAAGGTATTAGTAGAAGTAAGTGTGAGTACCTTCAAAAGGTTCTCATTGAAAATAATATCGACGCGGTCGCAATTCAGGAAACACATGTAGAAAACGAAGAACAAATTCTCGCTAGAGGAAGAATTCATGGCTATGATTTATTGGGTGCAACTTACCATCCAGCTTATGGAGTAGCAACCTATGTTCGAAACAAAATAGAAAATGCACACGTATGTTCTACATCAGACATAAATAACATTCATACGGTTACCATACAAATTGGCGAAATTACTATCAGCAATATTTATAAACCCCCGGCAGTCCTGTGGCCTCCGCATGTTATTCACGCCCACCCACACCCCTCAGTTTATGTGGGAGATTTCAACAGTCACCATAAACTCTGGAAGTATCAAAGTGATCAAAACGGCGAGGCTTTGCTAAACTGGAGCGAAGAGGTTGACACTTATTTAGTCTTTGACGCTAAAGATCAGGGAACTTTTCGATCTGCAGCCTGGAAACGAGAATACAACCCAGACCTATGCTTTGTCTCCACAAATGAAAACAATCAACCCCTGGCAACTTCACGTACAGTACTCCCAGATTTTCCACATAGCCAACATAGACCAGTTGTAATAGAAGTTGGCATCAAAATACCAATAATATCATCTTTTCCTCGACCTAGGTGGAACTTTAAAAAAGCAGACTGGACAACTTTTACTGAGAGATTGGACAAATGTTTGGGATGGATAACCCCAACACGTGAAAACTACATGAGATTTGTTGGCGCGGTTATCTCTACAGCGAAGAAAACTATACCCAGGGGATATCGTAAAGAGTATGTCCCAGGATTGGATGAAAAATGTGAGAAATTATATCAAGAATACAACGAAAGCCAAGACCGAGAAATTGCGGACGAACTACTGCACAGTTTGGATGCAGCCAGACGACAAAAATGGATGGAAACTGTGGAAAAACTAGACTTTAGTAAATCAAGCAGAAAAGCATGGTCCTTACTTAGAAAACTTGGTAGTAGCAGACACACAACTAGAGATAAAGTACCAATAGTTCCCAACAGAGTGGCCTCCCACATTGTAGCTACCTCAAGAGCACCTAGAGATCGTAACCACACCACCAAAGTAAAGCAAGAACTAAAAATACTGAAGTCTGAATGCCCGCTTACATCTCAATACTCTGAAGCGTTTACTCTAGAAGAAATTAACTCAGCAATATAGTTAAGTCTGGAAAGGCACCCGGCTTCGATAAAGTTCATCCAGAATTTTTACTCCACTGTGGCAAATATGCTAGGAAATGGCTGGTTGATTTCTATACAGATATGATAAAATCAGGGGAAATCCCCCACTCACTAAAAAGGGCCTCCATTATAGCCATATTAAAACCGGGAAAGGCAAATGATCAGCCTCAAAACTACCGACCGATTGCACTGCTGAGTTGTGTCTATAAACTGTTGGAACGATTAATCTACAACAGAATTAGTAATAACATATTTGAATTGATACCTATTGAGCAAGCAGGGTTCAGACCTAACCGAAGCTGCACAGATCAGATCCTATCCCTAACAACACATATTGAAGCAGGTTTTCAAAGAAAGCAAAAAACATCCGTTGCTTTCATTGACCTATCAGCTGCATACGACACCGTCTGGAGACAAGGACTAATCTGCAAACTAATCCGTGCCATCCCGTGTCAAAAGATAACTAGACTCATTGATAGCATGCTCACCGACAGACCTTTCCAAGTCACAATGGGCAACTCAAAAAGTGTCCAAATGAAGCTCAGCAATGGACTGCCACAGGGATCTGTTTTGGCACCCTTACTGTTTAATTTATACATCGCGGACCTACCTAGGACAAATTCGCAGAAATTTGGCTACGCTGACGACTGGGCCATTGCAGCAAGACATAATAACATGGCAGTTACAGAAACAATACTAACGGATGACCTTGCCATTATGGGAGAATACTTTCGCAAATGGAGGCTACGGCCTAATGCAACGAAAACCGAAGTGTGCTGTTTCCATCTAAATAATGCCCAAGCCAACAAAAAACTGTCCGTTCACTTTGAAGACAGACTACTAACTCATAACTCAACACCAAAATATCTTGGAGTGACTCTTGACAGAACTTTTAGAAGAAGTTTTAGAAGAGAAGTTTTAAAGAACACCTACAAAGAACGGCAGCAAAACTGAAAACGCGAAATAATATAATCCAAAAGCTATGTGGTACCACATGGGGGTCCTCAGCCTCTGTACTCAGATCATCTGCTATCGGACTTCTCCGTCCGGCTCGCGGAGATAAGAATACGGCCGGGGTCAGAAAGCCCTGCCTGTCGTAAGAGGCGACTAAGGGGTAGGAATAGGGAGGTGGAGAGCCGTCGCTTGAGGTATCGGGTTTGTAGAAACGCACACGGTCGCTTCGGCGACACGGTCACCGGTCTACACTCCTAGTATCCGAGACGAGACTACTCGTGGGACCACTCTACTCCCATTCCAAAAGAGCCTGGTGAGGTTGAACGAGCTGGGCCCGTAAATACCTCTCCTGACCTCGGTCAGGAGGGGTGTGGATACACCGCTCCTGACGGCGGTCAGGAGTGGTGTAGGTGCCCCGGCACGTACCCACCGGGAGATCCAAGAGTGGTAGAGGAGAGATCCTCGGCGGCGACCTGTCTACGTGTGAGGTGGAAATTCCTCCGCCTGCCGAACCTACCCGCCCGTAGTGTGGGAGTAACGGGTAGGCAAGGTACTCACAACACAGGTACTACGGGGAAGGTGGAGCCCCCGCGGGTTGCGTGTGCTAGACGTGTCGTGGTAACCCTACGGGGTACCCCCACGGGGGGACCCACGGGACGTCTTTGGTACGCGCCCCGTGGCACCTTCACTTTGGTGTCGGACTCGTAGGGGCAGAGGTTTCACTAACGGGCGTATGCCGAAAGGCCAGGTAGCCCAGGGTCCTGCCAGGTTTTTACTTGGAGGGCACGCACTTATGTCATGCTATCGGACTTGTATACTCGACAGCTGAATATGCTTCCCCAGTATGGCTCAATAGCAAACACACGAAGATTATTGACACCCAATTAAACCAGACAATGCGAATGATTTCAGGTACAATTAGACCAACACCCAACTATTGGCTTCCCATCCTGAGTCACATTCCACCGCCTAAACTACGAAGAAGTCACTCCCTTCTCAGAGAATATCGAAAAATCCAGTCTAACCATCAACTACCCATCCACCATGATAGGCGTGATATCGAAATGAACAGACTGCGCTCCAGATATCCTGCCATGTTAAGGGCCACCTCCTTACATCAGGAACATTTCGACCTTACCAACGCTTGGAGAAGACAATGGGAGCGAGACTCACCACAGGAAGCACAGCAAATGGCCTGTATCGATCAGAAACCGCCAGGCTTTGAACTGACCCGGAGTACATGGACAACGCTAAACAGAATAAGAACAAGAAGCGGTAGATGTGCTGACAGCTTACATAAATGGGGAAAAGCCCTTACTCCGGAGTGTGACTGTGGTGCGCAACGACAGACCGTCCGTCACATTGTTGAAGAATGCCCCCAAGGCGGTTCCCTGGGGTTTTTGACGAGTTCCTGAATGCGACCGAAAATGTTTTAGACTATATTAATGCATTAGATGTTCGTTTGTAATACTCCATGTAATGTTTTATATTGCTTTTTAAATATGTGTTCTTATTGTATGCCATACGATAAATAAAATAAATAAAATGACATAAAGGTAGACATAGGCAACGAGAACTAAACATATTCATGCTTAGTCGTAAACTCCCCATTTTTTTGGTGCCTATTATATTAGCGATCATTCTGGCTATAATTATTTTATTGACTGATGTTTTAAATAGATTAGTTGTTGTTATGGAGAACCATTTCCTCGAGTTTTTAACCATGATCTTCTTCCGAATTCTCGCTTTCCGAATACTTGTCTTGGAGAATATTTTAGTAATCTATATTTAGTGCCGTTTCCTATTCTTTGTGAACCGTGCTTGTTTTCAAGTTGGCTATCCTCATATTAACAAGCTGATGAAATATTTCTCGGTCTCGGAAACTAATGTTACGCAGCCATGACAGTTGCTTTCTTCCGACCCATTTTTCCTTCAATTTTGCCCTAAATGATCAACCGAAGTATTCGACTTTTTTCATTTTGATAATGTTGAACAATTATCTGTCTTTGTGCATGATCTCTAGCACACGGTCGTTAGATATGTGTGCTGTCCGCGGGATTCTGAGCATCCAACGGTAACAACACATTTCGAACTCTTCTGATTTGTTAAGATTTTTTATTTTTGTTGTCCAGATTTCACATCCATTGAACAAAGCGGACCAGACGTAGCACTTCATGGTATTTCAATACCCTTAGACGTGTGGTCAACGAGACACTTCTGCTGTACAATATTACAGAACTCCAGTTAATAAAGCTTTTTCGTGCAAGTTCTATTCTGGTCGAAATTTCCTCGTCACTTTCAACGCTGTAGTCAATCCACCTAGCCGGATATCTAAAGTGTTCCACCCTTTCCATGATTTCGTTATCTAATTTTAGTACATTTTGTTTTGTTTGCGTTGATTGTTAAGCCCTTTTCAGTGCATTCGTTGTTTACAGCGTTCAACAGGGTTTGAAGGTCTAGACTCTCTGACATTATGACGGTGTCATCTGCGTATTTGATGTTATTAATATTTTCACCACCGATTTTAACACCTTCGCGACAATTATTTAAAGCTATCTCAAAAACTGGTTCAGTATAGGCATTAAACAACATCGGTGACATACCACATCCCTATCTGACAGCACGCTCAACAGAAACTTTAGCTGAAACCTCTTGATTCACCTTAACACAAGCGGTCTGATAGTAGTAGACAATTTTGCGCAATCTAATGTCATAAGTGTCCAAACCAACTGAATCTAAGTATTGAAATAGTAATGTATGTAGTATTCTATCAAAGGGCTTTTTCGAAATCTATAAAGCATACGTTAATATTTTTCCTAAACTCAATGCTCTTGTGAAGTGTATTCGCATTAAAAAAAGAACTTTTCGAGTACCCATACCGTTTCGGAAGTTATCACCAGTTATCCCCTCACAAAGTTTATATATGCGACAATGCAATATTTTCACACAAATTTTGAGCGTGTGACTCATTAACTGATAAGTCGATAGTCGCTACACTGTCTGGCATTTCTTTTCTTGGGAATAGTTTTTCTTGCCTTAAGCTCAAGATCTATTTAGCCAGACAATTGGTTGAATAACTAAAAACAATTAACTTTTATACGTCCTTTAAATTTATATCAGACAATTTTCTATTTCGTTAATTTACTCAATTTCCTAACCTTCCCATCGAAAACACTATTGATGACTACAAAAAGAATTGACAAGGACACACGCTTCATACTAAGGTACCCTTCATAGCGACCTTTTTTTAAACAAACAATACAGGCAACGGTTAAAGGTAAATGACATAAAAGGAAAGACAGTCGGAAATACTATAATTAAAGTTCTACCATATAGCATTCACACACCACTGCTTGGAAGAAAAGGTAGTTTAAATTTTCCGTTTTGTACGTTTTAAAAACTCCCATAAAATCGATCTAACAGTTGGATCAAAATCATCATCAAAATAAACCGGCTGCGGTGGTTAGGTTAGGTTAGGCTGCAGCGAAGAATATGGACTATCTTTGAACATAAAGAAAACTAAATTTATGGTAATATCGAAATCAACACAAAATGTCCAAAATTTATATTTACACAATGAAATTATCGATCGAGTTAGCAAATACAAATATTTAGGCACTTTTATAAATGAAGACAACGATAGCTCAGCAGAAATCAAAATAGGAAATAAAAAAAGCCAGATCCATATTCACTAAAATGAAGAGAGTGTTCTGCAGAAGAAATTTGAGCCTTGAAATGAAACTTCGCCTGATGAGATGTTACGTACTTTCTGTGCTGTTCTAGAATGGAGTCATGGGCGTTGAAAAATATTGATACCAAAAAATTAGAGGCATTCGAACTGTGGATGTATCGCAGAATCCTGAGAATATCATGGACCGAGAGAGTCACAAATGTCGAGGTCTTGAGAAGAATGAATAAAGAAAAGGAAGTCATATTTACGATCAAAAAACGAAAACTGCAATACTTGGGACACATTACAAGAGGCGAAAGATATGCACTGCTTCGAATAATTATGCAAGGGAAAATAGCAGGAAAAAGGTCCATAGGAAGAAGACGAAACTCCTGGCTAAAGAATCTAAGGGAATGGTATAGCTGTAGCAGCAACGAATTGTTTCGGTCAGCAGTTTCGAAAATACGTATAGCCCTGATGATCGCCAACCTTCGGAACGAAGATGGCACTTGAAGAAGAAGGTGGTGGTTAGGTCACATAGAGAGAATGAATGAGATGGAGCCGCCAAAACCTATTTACAACCAAAGAATAGATGGAGTGAAAAGGAGAGGCAGACCCAGAGCAAGATTTAAGGATCAGGTGGAGGAAGTCTTGAGAATGTTGGGAGTACGAAACTGGAAAGCCAAGGCGAAGAATAGAAGAGAATGGAGACTTATCCTTGAACAGGCCAAGACCTACCTTGGGTTGTGGAGCGAATGATGATGATGACGTTTTAAAAACTCCCATAAAATCGATCTAATTGTTGGATTTCAACTACTTAAATAGAGAAGAGAGACAAAGTTCTGCGGCAGTATCATTTTTTATTGAAAGATGGATTAGAATAAAAATTGTATGGCTTCTTGATTATACCGACATTGAACGTCCAGTGTTTAGGGTCATCAAAACTGCCATCACATTCACATGTATCTATTTCCAACAGTTTTATTTAACACTTAAACAGTTTTATTTAACACTATCACTTAAAATGCTACCACCAGAGTCTTGTAATATATTTTTCCTGTAAATTCTGCTTATGCCTGTTAATTCTTTTAGTTTTTTTATACAAATGGAAGTTGTCGTGTCATTGGTCCAGTTTCTCAATGTCTAAACAGGATTCTTGTAGCCATCGGTCTTTTACTACTTTAATTATTCTTCGGATTTCTTTATGTATTTAACTATATATTTCTCTTTTTATGGAATTGTACTGCCTCCGAACGTCCATTAAGTTTAAGATTTCTTCTGACATCCAGTCATTTTTAACTGTTCGTTCTGTTAGAAGATTTTCTGTAGATGCAGTGATTATTGTTTCATTCGTTCCCAGCAATCATCTATATTGCTGGTATCTTCTAGTCTAATTTCGTAGAACTTGCTGTTAATTTCTTGAGAATCCATATTTATAGTGCCTGGATTTTGGAGTGCATCTAATGATATTTTGGAGGTTTTCTGATTTTTTACAGACTCTCTCTAGCCTAACTGTGATTGTAGAGCACAGTAGAGTATGGCACCATATCCTTGAAAATATAATTCAGATGAAGCCATAACATTCTTTTGGCATTCACAAAAGCTATTTCTGACTTTTAAAGAGTTTGGCCATGTTGTTGAATGCACTCCTAGCCTTCTATTCTACTTTTATCTCCTGTGAGTGATCCCATTGTTCGTTTACTATTGCTCCAATATAGATTAACTATTTTACTCGGTAGACTGGTGTATAAAAGTGATAAGTATTTTAGCGTCTCCAATGTTATTTTTGCTGATGAGCATATACTGAGCATACACTTGATTTGTTCTACGGGGGTCCTACAGCCTCTGCCGCATTTCGATCTCAACCTTTTTCTGTCAGTCCATTCCTCCTCATTTATGACTCTATCTCTCATTATACCTCTGATTACGTCCCTCCATTTTAATGCTGGTATTCCTCTTTTTGGAAAGAAGAGAAAGTCTTCTATTCTATGGAACATAGTTTAAGGCCTATTTTGACCATCGTTCGTCTTTTATTCGCATTACATGCCTGTACCTTAAAAGTTGTTTGGATTCTATTGTGTCTACGGTATTGTAAATCCCTATTCTATAAAAGAAAATTAACAATATGAGAACAGCATTCAGAAGGGAGTTGAAAAAGGTAAGTTTATTGATACAAGGCACTTAACGAATATAATAAGAATGCGAACAAGACGTGGTATATTTGGAATTCATTTACTTCGAATCAAAACACATCCTTACTGCGAGTGAAGACAGAAAAAAGATATAGATCACATTTTTCTTCATTGCCCGATAAATAAACGCAATTCATGGGATATACATAATGAGCTACAAGCTGTAGAAGCGGCTGAGACTTCTAACATCAAAGTTATATTACAACATATTTGTTTTAAAGAAATGTTTCAATATAAATGAGATCAATATATAAATAAAACATGTTTATAAAGAAACTAACCCAAAACTTTACCTATCCGGGGTTCTTACAAGCCGAGGTAACTTTTCGGGCTGTATAATGCTCCTCCGTTACTTCGGAGAGAGAAAAGTTTAAACTCCTTTGTTGTGCTATCTGTTTTTTGTTAACATCGTTACCAACACGATTATATTCGTTACAAACAGTATTACATATTTCCATGAGCAAGGTCAAATGCAATACTAAGAAATGTGCTGGCAAATACATTGATATGTAAGCCAAATGTGAAGAAAGAAGAAGAACCAATTATAATTTCTTTGGGAAATGACCAATATAATGATGATGACGGTGATTATATCTATTCCGAATACAACAATCATTATTTAGATACTTATGTAATAAATAAATGTGCTTTTTCACACTTTTTTTATAGTAATTCCAGCTTATAAACTCTTAAGGGATGCTCATTTGCATTTTACATTTTATTATATTCGAAGTTCAACGGGATTGTCATATTACATACAAAATTAAGATAAGAAGTTATCGATATTTTAATTTTTTTCTGCCTTGGATAGTCCTGTATATAGACCATTGTAATTTAATGCACTATCATGCATTTCCAAATCAAGTATACCTTAAATTTAGGATATAGGTAGAAGAATGAAATGAATCTAACGACAAGAGAGAAGAAGAAATATAAAAATAAATGGACCCAACAGCATTGACAATTTTATTGTTTATAATCCTTAAATAACTTAGATCAAAATATATTTTTTTCAAATAAATATATCCTCATGTTTATATTTACTTAAATGACTTGGTATATAATGAATTAATTATTTATGAAAATTATCACCTATTTTACCTTGGTTTTTAGCATTTTAAAAATTTTAAAGTAGTAAATTTTAGTTTTATAAATTTATTTTGACAAATTGAAAATTGTGCACATAAATAATGTTGAAAAAAATGTCAATTTTTTTTATTTTGGCTTTGTATTTATTTTTTTGGTCTTATTTGGGTTTTATTCCCAGCGGCTTTTTCATAGAAAATTACCTAACAGTCGTCCCGACCTCGATAGGGGAACATACAACCCCGTTAACCATCGGCAATGCCCCATTGTTCGAATTTCAAATCAAATCCAATACGGTTGGTCGAATGCAGTTGCAGACGTCCTTTCTATTCATAAATTTGGCGAAATTTGGGGTGTTTGTCCTTCTACGTTGGCAGCGCTGCACTCATAATGGAGGTTCGCATATCCTCTACCAGACGGCGCGAGAGAGCCGCGACATTTTACATGGTTATTGACTGACTGGTGCTGTTCTGTTGTAAATATTGTTTTTTTCGGTGTGTGGAAAACTGTGTGTGATTTTAAGTGTATGGTGCGTGTGTGTGACTGTGTACAATGTTCAGAAAACCCGCAGGTTAATGGAAACCTACGTGAACACAGTGAAAAATCCGCCATAGGTCGAATAGCCTGTGGTAAATGTGTAAGCTATGTCGGCGGAGGGCCACCCTACAGGCGGCTGTAATGTCTAAGCCATGGATGTCGAAGTGAAACAGAGAAATAGGCGGAGAAAACGCGCCCAGCGTATGCAGGCACAACGTGAGATCAACAAAGCTGACCATCTCGATGGAGACAGCGGCGACGAAGATGTCATTCAGGCGAAGCCCCCGAGGCCCCCCAATCGAAGAAAAAAATCCAAAGAACCCCTCTGCGAAGAGGATATCGTCGAAGGATTCTCTATTCTCCAGTTCCGTAGCTACGAAGACTTAGAAGTAAGTGTTTGAACAACTATTTAACGTATTTTATTTAAATAATCAAAACAATTACATGAACTGACAGTTAACCCCAAAAACATCAATTAATACCCCGTGGATTAAAACTAAATAAAGAAAGTTAAAATCGTTACAGTTTTTTAAGAGGTTTCTTTGTTGTTGCCGTTACACAACAAGTCAGAAACATTTTGTTTTTTCAGTTCATTATAGCTCAACTTTTACTCTTACCCGTCGATAAAAATTTGAAACAGAAAGCAAAATTTGGTTAAGTAAATGTTTCGAAAGTTGTAACAACAAACGCATGCTTTTTAGAATTATTTACACATGTTTAATAAGTAAAATAATACAAACTAACATCCCAACACATTAGTTTTATCTTTTGGTTTTATGGTTATTCTAATTGTTCTAATAATGTGCTAGAACTCAAGTTATCTAATTTTAAAAGATACATTTGCCCTGATTACCTGATATTTCTCAAATATTGAAGTTTTTGCTAGATTATTAGGTTATTTCTAGGTCTTTTCTGTTAAGCTCCTAGTTTATTTTTAATTGCTTGATATTGTCTTTGATTTGCTCTCTCCTGTTCTTTATCTTTTTACAATTTCATCAATGTATCTTAAAAGTTATCTACCTTATATAGCACTAATAATACCTAGCTATATCCCTCTATAATGGGCTTTCTCAGTATTTTGTTATATTCTTGTCATTTTTTAATGCCCAAACTTATTTTCATTCATTTGTTTTTATTACTGCTCTAATGTTTTAAGAACTGTGACAGTATTGTTGTTTCTCTAGTATAAGATATTACCAAACTTTTTAGTGTTTTATTTATTGTCAGTTTATTCATCTTTTAATAGTCTTATTCTTCCTTTGGGAGCCACTTTTATTTCAAGTTATCCTCATAATTTTTTTTATGTTGTTTCTGTAGCATTTGCTATCAGTGGCATTATTGAGGTGTTACCATTCTCTTGCATAATTAGTTTTGAAACCAGTTTATTACAATAAAGTCTAGACCATTTCTATATATCTTTTCTTTTCATTCTTGTTCACTTAAACATTTTGGCAAGTTTCCAAGGAAATAAATTTAATATTTTCACTAAACTGTTTTATTTCTTTGTGTATTGTTATCTTATTTAGAACTGCTCTATTTATTTCTTCTTCTACCCTTCTTTCTAGTTTTTCTTCTTATAATATGTCACTAATTTTTATTAATAGGAGTAAGAAGGCAGAAGAAAGTTGGGTTAGATAAATCTTTGTTTGTATAACTTTTTGATGCTGTTGTTGCTGAAGCTTTTACTATAACTGGCATTAATGAGATTGACATTATGTATATTCTTAATTTCCTTCCCCTGCTTAATTTGCTTTAACAGCTGTTGATTACAATAAAATCTAGATCCTCTCATTCAATTTTTGTTAAATTTAGTATTTTGGCACGCTTCCAAGGAATAAAATTTAATGGTTTCAATTAAATGTACGATTTCTATGTGAATTGTTCTCTTATTTAGAACTTGTCTATTAACTTTTACTTACTCTTAAATTTCTAGCTTTTCCACATATACATAACATCTCTATTTTTTATTATTTAAGAAAGTATCTCAAAAAAATTAAAATATAAAAATCATTGATGTTTTTACTGATGTATTTCTCCATTTGTTTTGTAGTTTGTAGTCATTGTTGAGAAATTGTCAAGAATTGTTAGTTTTTTTTGTGTCTAACATCTACTTATTAACTGTGTATTATTTTAGAAGTAAAAATTAAATACATACTACAAAAATGACTGCAACTTTACATAGTCTTCAGAGTTCAGATCATTTTGAAATCCGCAATTTACAACATCTAGTAATTATCTAGTCTTAAAGAATTTGCAAATTATCTCTTAAACATAACATCTTAAATGAAATTACTTTCTCTCTCAAATTGCTCATAACTTTCTTAAGTTTATTCTACATTAGGTGAAGGGTGAAGGAACTTTACTTAATAGCATATTGTGTTGTCTTCTAAATTGCTACAATGTTGCATTTTTGGGAAGTCTCTAATTGTTTCTTGTTCTTCTAATTTTACTTATACTCATCAGATAATATATATTTGACTTTTCTTGTAATTTCAATACAAATTACCGCTTTTAGATGGTAAAATTTAATATACTTAAGCATAAAGTAAAATGATTTTAAAAAATAGTTAAACAATTTTTTTTTGTTTTTAGTCACAAAAAATGCATAAAAGTTAATGTATGATCTTTTCTGTTCTATTCTATTTATTGGACTACTATACTGTCTAAAGTATTAATGGTTAGTATGAATTTTTTACTTTCACCATTCAAAACATTGTTTTGTCAAACATTGTCAAACAATTTTTCTGCTGATTTCTTGAAGAAGCTATTTATGAAAGGGGTTATGTTTATCTCCTGCCAATGTTAAAGTTTCATGTTTCAATGTATTGGATATATTATTTAGAGTGTCAGCTTTATTTGCTTCTCATTGTAGTACATTTCGCATATTTACCATGTTATTAAAATCTCACCTTGATTTACTTATTATAGTTTGCTAATTTAAAAATATAATAGCACAAAATAAATTATGAAAGGATTGCTGGTGTGAGCACTTATTTATGAATTTTAGAGAAAAAAAGACCTTGTACTCATAACTTGTAATAGGTTTTTATTAAAATAAAGATTAGACGACCAGTTTCACTGTTTACAAACTTTTACAGCATCTTCAGGCCATCAAGAAACTAAAGGATAAAATAGATGGTATATGTAAACAAATGTGTATATAAGAAATAATTTTTTTTGAATAGTATGGTAAAGACCTAATTAATAGTCAGTTATATAAAAAGCAAAGTGTGTTTCAAATTGACCAGCTTCGCTCTGATGTTGACTGGTGAATCAGTTGCAGGAGGCATTTTATATGTAATAATATAAAAACACTTACATATTAGTATAAGAAATTGTATGGAGAAAATTGTATGAATATTTATGTACTAGGATAATTTTCCTGCTTTGAATAGTCCTGTAGAAAGACTGTTGTAATCTGCCATAAAAACTATAATGCATTTCCAAATCGAGAATTTTTTTTACATTAATTATCTCTTGTTGCTTCATTTTATTCATCCATTTGAGATATTTATTAATATTAATGTAATTATTGATTTATTTAAATAACATCCCAAATTCTGCTTGATTGGTTTTGATTTGGCTGATATGTGTCATTGTGATCTTAACTATCAATTTTTTATAATGAATTTCTTGATGTTTGACAATGCACTAATGGGTTAATAAAGCTAATTAGGTCCAGGTAATGAAATTAATTGCTGTACTTCATATGTATAAATTAGTATATTATGTATATAGAAAAAATTTTAATATATCCTAATAAGTTTATAACTCTCATTATTTTTGAACTAATTGTGGAAAACATTAGTCTTCTTGCCTCTTCTTTGGTAATATCTCTTTGATAATCCTAAGGTTATAAATGTGCACATACACATAAAATTTTTCTAGAACAAGTTTTCAACCATCCACATGAGGGCATGTTCTATTTGCAGCTGTTGAACAATTAATTTTTTCTCTAACTATCATACAAGGTGTAATTAAAATAATTATTAAATTCTGTAAATGTCAGTTTATTTAATAGATAATGTCTACTAACATGTAAAAATTTAATAAATGGACATTTTGTTTTCATTCTACATATTATGTGATTTTATATGGTTAGTATTATAACTTCCATTGCATGTAATTCTTCAGCTGTCCACTGTTGCCTAATCTTACAAATAGTAGATAGTGCAAGAAAATGTTGATAAATAATATACTTACTTTACAACAGAAATTTAGTATCAACTTTCATAATGTGATATTAAGTTTAAATTAATAACCAATCTTCCAGTAGGAAAACATTGTTGGTGGTTTTGATTTGTAACCAAAATGGTTTGTTATATGATTGTTTTTTGTCCCCTTTTTTGGTTGATAGGATTAGTAGGTCTTTTTTTGGTAGGTAGGTTGTAGTAGGCTTGTCCCATTCTTCCGGCATTTTATTGTGGTTTTTAATTTTTTTATTTAGTGCTGTTAGTTTTCCTGTCATTGTCTCTCCACAGTATTTCAACATTTAATTTGGTATCCCCACTAATCTTCAGACTTTCAAGTCTCCTTGCACTTCTTGCTTGTTTATAATAATTTCTTTGTATATAGTAAGTACAAATACATTACTGCAAGGTAGCATAGGAAGATGTTCAAAATTTAAACAATTTTTACAAGTAAAGCCGTTAAAAAATTATAGCAAAATTAGCAACAAGGTAGGAAAATCAGATGACACTAATTTTGTACATAAGAATTATTATCTAAAAGTTAATTAGATATTTAAAAATTAGATTTCGATAACAGTAGGAGTATTGGAAAGAAAATTTGAATTTTTTATCAAAATGTGTGTATCCAACAGATTAGAATCTTGTGTTTAGACTTTTTTTATTAATCTTTTCTCTAGACTACTCTCATCTTTCCCATATTTTTTTTAATCCATACCTATACAGGGTTGGTCATTCAGGAGTCCATCAGGATATTTGACAATATCCATTAGATCCTGTAAAAATGCTGAAAGGTTGATGTTTATTCCATACAGGTCACCTTTTAATGATATAGACATCTGTCATTTGTCATCTCCCTTCCAATACCACAAACCTTTAATTTTAAATATGGAATTGACCATGTGCGGCACATCATTAGAAAGATATTTCACTAGAGAATTCAGAAATCCATGGTTTTTCTCTTCGTATTAACTCTGTTCTTGTGGAAAGTATCATTTTATTGAAAGTGTTTTTAAAAGAATTTTGGAAAAAGTTTAGTTATTTGAACTGTTGTTTATTAGGAACCGTTTCACAGCGATATTAATTTTTTTTTTAATTCCTTCGAAGTGGTCTATTCTATCACAGAATGTGTTGAAATTATTTTTATATTTTTTTGTAAATGGAAAGTGTGCAAGAACAGTGAAATTTTAATCAACTTCATCAAGATAAGCGACTAATTTGAATGGAGAAGTATATCTAGAATTATTAGAGGACACAGTTGAGCCCATTTCGACAGATATAATCGAAAATGATAACAGGTACACAGATATGATTTTTTTCAATAAGGCGACGCACCTCCGCATTATAGCATAAACTTAAGGTAATACCTTAATGAACAGTTTCCTTGCAATGAATTAGATGAAGTGGTTTTATTAACAAGATCCCCAGATTAAACTCCCCTGACTCAGGTACTGCGAGCATCTTATTATCTACTAGATTCGGCAGAGGCCCAGACTCAAAGCACAGTCTACTGTCTAAAGCACTTTCTAAATTGGAAAAAAAGAAGATTTTTAAATATTAAAGAACTATTATATTTATTGTCTTAATTTTTTCTATTCATTGTTACGACAGATTTGAGATATACAAAAAAAATTCTTTGACACTTTTAGTTGTTTTTCACCACTGCATAAGGCGTCTTTCAAAAGAGACTTAAAATTAATAAATAAACCTTTAAAAAGTAATTTTTTTTTATATTTTTAAAGCCTTTTTATACGATTTTATAAAAAGTTGGAAAAACGTCTGTTTTGGGCGTGAATTTACCTCTGTACTTAAAACGTGGGATTGTTATATATATGAAGTATCTAAAAAAATTAGTTTAGATGGTTTACTGAGATTGATGTACCGAGTAGATTTTGAGAAAAACGTCTCCTAGTTTTGAAAAATGTGATTTCGAGAAAAACGTTGTTTTTGCCGTAATTTTATGGAATAAAAAACCATATTTATTTTTTTACCTCTAATCAGCAATTCCTGGTGCATATTGGGTGCCCTCACAGTGAAAGCTGTAAATGGTCGGTTAAAGCTTTTTTTATAACTTTACCCTCCTTTGATGTCTCGCTCCTTCTATTGGCTTGAGTAATACGAGCTTCGTCGATATTTTCCGACCAATTCTTGGTATTTGGGGTATTGGGGTACTCGTTGGTATTTCTTCAATTTCTATTCCAATTTTCATTTTTATTTAATTTTGCCGAGGAACTGAGTAATTCAGAATTGTTTTCTGCAGTAAACTGATTACTTTTGAATTTTCTTTTCATATTATGCTTATTTCAATGCCCTTGCTTCGGTCGCCTTGTAAATGACCACCAGATCCAGGCCTTTTTTCAGATATTCAAAGCAATAATAATTTTTGATAAATTTCAATAATGTAAAACAAGTTTTAGAAAGCAATTGTTGAGTTGCAGGTGCGCAGGTGAAGAGGGGCGCGAGGTGTTGTATAAAAACTAGTTTTAGCTCAGGTGCGTACCGTTATAAACACAGCTATAACTTCGTTTCTATTTCGAATTTATTAATAAAATTTTAGGACAATATTTCTATGATACTAAGGAATGTTTTTACGTAAAAAAACAAAAATCGATTTTTTGAAAATTTAGAAAAGTCCCCTTAAGTAAGTAATTCCTTAATAGACTTGTAGCCTTACAGAAAGCCACAAGCTTCTTTAATGATATTTCCTTTACCTAGCTCGTCTGGAAAAACGCCGAACTAAGATCCTTCTACCTCTGGACGAGTAAATCAAAAACGAGAAAATAGAATGGAATCAATATATTGAAGTGCGAAACAGAGTAAATAAAAAAAATGAAAACAAATAAAAAATTAATATAATTCGACTAACCTCAAGTACTTCCGTGAGAACGTGGCTTTACACCGGAACTGGTCGAAAACGTTGCAGCGTCTCAGATCAAGTGGATTTACACTGGAACGGGTAGAGAACGGGTGGAAAACGTTGTACCTTCTGGATCAACTGGGTTTACACTGGAATTGGTCGAAATTCTAAACTGTTTGTAGTAGGAATGGTAGCTTCTTCTGTGGAAATGCTTCACCGTTTCCAGGGTCGAGTGGCTTTTCACTAAAGCTGGTTGAGAAGATTTCACGAAGTTGCTAGTTGCGCCTCCCCAGAACTTCCGAATTACTTTGTGGCTTTACACAACAAGTGGCCTTACACTTGGAATTCTTCGAAGTTGCTTACGGGTTCATTCAGTTTTCCTTCCTCGTGGCCTTACACTCGGAACTCAAATACTAAGTCACTAATTCTCCAATTTTCCAATTAACGATAAAAATCGATTAAAAAAAGGCTTTACTTTTTCTAATTGGAAATCCTACTGACTGCGCCACTTTTATTCTCTATAAAATGATGTGTGTTCGTTGGAGAATTAAATAACGTAACTCTGAATGAAATGCACAAATTTATTTAGATGTTAACAGTTTAGGGTATGAAACTATACTAACTTAAGAATTACAAACTATCCTAAAAACCTCTCATAGTTCTTGATAATATCGTAAACACCTCGAGATACTCAGCGTGGATGTTTATCATCTTCTAAGTAGTCTGAATATTGAGATAAAACACACACACACACACACACACACACACACACAGTGGCGTGCTCGCCATAACATTAGAACGTATGAAAATCACCGACACACGCCTATGAAAATACTAACTTATGAATCCAAGTGAACCTCTTTCTATTTTAATATTTGAATGTGGTGTGAAATTAATATCTCCCAATAGTTAAATATTTTTAACAGTTTATTTAAATATATGCTAAATTTATGTGTGAAAACGCTATGAAAATGCTGACTGAATAATGAATAAGGCTTATTTTATACTAAAATAGCTCATACATATCTTATCGATAAGACTATTAAAACAGTTTCTGAACTTCATTACCTATGTATGTTACGAGTTATTTTTTACGGAAATTGCTCGTCCACAAATTTTTATTACTGAGAACAAAAGCCACTTAGTAGGTGAATATTTTTTCGATTTACATTTTTCGATTCAATTAAATTCCTATTAACGTTACAAGAGTAAATATATATCTTCATTTACGCCTTTTCCGGTGATACTTCTGCAAATTGCGTAACAAATATGGTTTTGGGGCTTTAGTGGTCAAAGTCAAAACATACGCTTACCACAATACTTCCTTTGAAAACTCTACCCACAAGTAATTGATAGTATCAACAATTATAATAATACACTGTAACGTGACTATAAATAGAAGGATTCGTTAAATAGGGTGTTGACGAATTCTATCAAAAGAGTTCGATGTTCTTAAAGCGTTAGCGTTACGGTGTATTTGTTTTTGCTTCGTTGAATGATAGTAAATCTAAAAGGAACAGAATTTTGCTGGTACAAATTTGAAAAAGTAAGTAATTGCTCAAGCAACCTTCATTTGAAAATTTAATTCCGAGCAATTTTACTGGATGTATTTACGTCGTAGCTCTGATACTTTTCGAAATATTCATTATATAGAGGTTAGTATGATACTTTTCGAAATATTCATGACAAAAGTATAAAAATAATGATTCGATTTTTGCGGAATATTCCACAACTTTTTCAAGTTATAAATCACCCTCTGGCGACATTTTTTATTTTTGCTTACAAAAATCTCACGCACTACAACCAGCTTAAGATATTTTTGTTCATATCTTGACTGGTCTATAAGTATTCTTAACAGAATTGGCTTCGGGTATCGGGGCACGCAAAATAATAGCAAAGTTTAGTTGGAAAAATGAAGGTTTGACCTATGCGAACTAAATATTTAAAAACGATTAAATACTTCCGTAGAGAGAACAAATGCAATAGTATTCTATTATCTCGATAAAACGTATTTGCATGGTGAACACACGTCATCCAATAACCATAAATCATTCGAAACTTATTGATAGCACATAAGTTTGACATAGTTTTGAGTTTGCCTTCTGTCGTTTACTTTATCGATAATCATTGGTTTTTGTCTTATTTTTATTAATTCGTAGTACATGTTCCTCACTGCCTATTCTATATCTGAGAGAAATTCCTCCTGTTGTTCTTAATACGCTAAGCTAATACCTACTAAGCTTGGTGTTATATTTAATCACCAGCAATATGTGGTCACTTTTGCAGATTGCACCTGACCTGACAATTGATATTTACTGTAGACTATTTCACTACACTATTTTTAACTGATAAAAAGTAATAGCAACGCCACGTTTCCTACTGAGAAAACTCCTTCCTGTCCTTGATTTCTGAGCGACAAAATTATGACAGATCCGTCACGAAGGTGTCTGGTAATTCTATTGTTGTCGGTTTGACAAATGTCATTGAGGCGTAATCAATTTTGCACAGATATAATGAATCCAGACGCAAAATCAAGATTTGAATGGCAGTCAGGTGAAGAAATAAAAAAATTGGGTTCGGAAAATGTCCCATTGAACACGCAGAGGTCCAGAAGCTCTATTTGGACCCAATTTTCGGAGTTCCTACGGGTGAGAAATTTTACGCTTTGAAGATGTACTACCATAACGGAACTAGCAAAAATTATCGAGGATTATGCCTTTAACATGAAAAAAGGCAATGACGAAGACTATAAAGAGTCGTCTGTAAAGTCAATGTGGAATAACTACTACAGCAAAAATGGTACAATAAAAATATTTTACGGAGTACGGCATAAAAATCTACACTTTTACAGATATATCTTTCAAACGTGCAAGATTGGCCAGAGACACCAAGCGGAGGCAGCTTTAAAGTGTTCAAGAAAAAAGAAAACTCGATTCAAAAGCATTATCCACCGAAGAACTATTAAAAATCATCCAAAGCTACGACGAGGAAACCCCCGATGGAGACAAAAAAAGTTTTTGGTACTAGTGTAATAAGCCGGAACCATGTCTACGGAGATAAAATTTATATCAATGAATTCTGCTTCACTTACTAATGATTGTGCAATGATTTTTATTCGGTGCAAAACGTTCTTTTTTATGTAATTTCCATTTAAAATATGCCCGATTTTTAAAAGCTACCGCCATTATTCGCCATTATTCGCCATTATTTACCATGAAACAACAAGAAATGATAGGAATGTCAACTGTTTCTTATGGTGAAGGAGGGTAATTTTAACCAGTGTTGCCATAGTTATTCAAAATTATGTTTTCTAATGAAAAATAAAAATTTACCTAAAACGTAAAGTTTATAAATTATTACCTACTTTTAACTGAAAATTATAGCTTTTTTACAAGGGCCAGTTTAGATTTGGTTACGTTACTATACGTTTATTATCACGTTTTCTTATGAAAAATAAAAATTTTGATTTTTAATTATATAAAATTTTATTCTTATTACTGCTTTTTTACCAGCGTTAGGTTAGATTTGGTTACGTTGGTTTAGTTTTAATTTCATGTTTTCTTATGAAATATAAAAATGTTGATTTTTAATTATATTATACCATTTTTTATTCTTATTACTGCTTTTTTTTACCAGTGTTAGGTTAGATTTGGTTTATTGGTTTACATTTTTAATAATAAAATAAGACGAGGGTTAACTGGTACTCGTTTTGCACGTGGTTATTAAGATTGTATCCACCTGTTTTAATTAAGGTAATTTTCATGAAATTTTTAGATCTTTTAAAGGTTAAAACTGGCAACAATGTCAAAAGTACATAAAATTTAACTTCTTGCGCATGGCCGCCATATTGTTTTGAAATATTAAAAATCTTGATTATTTTAAACAATTTTACCCATTTTTTCATAATTTAACAGCAAAAAACAGTGATATTTAATATGTTTTAGTTACGTTTTTTTTATTAAGACATGTATATATACTTTTCTTTGCTTTTTATGTAATTTTTTTTTGATTCATACTACTTTGTTTGTTATTTTTTCTGTATTTTTGATTATGTGGGCACTTTTACTAGTTTAAAGCAAAGAAAACATTAAAATTTGAGGTTTTTTTCACTTTTTCGGCTAAGTCCACAAAAAATTTGCCATTTTTGAGGCGTTCCGGCTTACTAAATAATTACCAAGTTTTTTTACCTTTGCTCATTTGAACTTGCTTGGAGAGGCAATGAGACCGTAATCTGCAAGATTCACTTTTTCCAGAAGGAATTTGATGTTATGGGAGAATTTACGGGCCGAATTGAATACAACAGCATTTTTTCCAAAATAAATCAAGGCAGTTCGAAAAGTTTGGCAAGCAGCAAATAGCTGATAAGAAATTCATCAAACGAAAATTTATGCCCAGTTAGATTATTTTGAAATTAATGGAAAAAAGCGGACCAAAGATTTTATCAGATAAGTATGCTCTTTCTTACTGTTCACCCCAACTGGAAGGATGGATCTTGGTTCAAAAACTGTCCACTTGGAATTAACACCGTATCTAAGTGGACAAGAATGTCGGCTGAAAAAATTGGAGCAGACACAAAAAAACAAAAAATAACAAACCGTTCTCGTCGATCTTCAGCTGTCTCATGTCGGCTGAAAAAATTGGAGCAGACACAAAAAAACAAAAAATAACAAACCGTTCTCGTCGATCTTCAGCTGTCTCATCCTTTTTCAAGCTAGGTGTTTCCAAACAGGAGTTAACTAAATAACGGGTCACTCAAATACAAGCTCTCTGCAGGTGGATTTCAGTTACCACCAGAAGTTGATCGAAAATCTCAGAACAACAAATGAAGCTGGAACTTCGAGTAGCCAAATGCTACAGGTCAATAATACACAAAATTATGCTTTGGTAGAGAAAAATGGGCAAACTACTATAGCTTATAATAATTGTACATTTAATATTGTTAACAAATAAATAAAGATTATGTTTCGTTGATATGGTGCAATAATTATCTCGTGAAATAGTTTTGTCGAATATCATTTGAAAGAAAATTATTTATCGGCAAAATTTTCTTCTGGTTTTATTCTAGTTTGTTGTCTTTTGGCAATTTTCGCTTATGAAATTTTGATAAAATCACTGACTGACGTCTCGTGATTTAACTGTCAAAATTTAATTCGCGAAAATTGCCAGGCAACAAACTTCCATACCAGTCGAAAATATTGCCGGCAAAATTTTCTCTCTTATGACATATATGATAATTTCCCCAAAAAAACTTGTAAAACCAGAGAGACAATAACACCAATTTGGTCCAAAATAACTAACGCAGAAGTTATTCAAGCACTAAATAAAAGAAAGATAAAGCAATTTGACCAGATAATTTACCTAAAGAAGTATGAACAGTGAACTAAACAATTTTCATCTAGATATCAGCTTTACATTACTTACTTACTTACTTAGTCCTAAGCCTTTCTACCGTTAGGTGTAAGGCTGGTGGTGTTAAGTTTTGCACTGTTGTCTCCATGCTATCCGGTCTTGAGTTAGATTTCGTGCACTTTCCCATGTCAATCCTTTCTTCTCAACTTCATTTCTGATTTCGTCTACCCACCTAACTCTTGGTCTTCCTCGTTTGTTTTTCCCTTGCATTCTCGTTTCAAACACTCGTTTTGTTAATCTTTCATTCGACATTCTACACACGTGCCCGAACCATCTTAGTTGCCCCTCTACTATTTTTTCGTTTATTGGTTCTAGTTTTAGGTTTTGTCTGATTGTTTCGTTTCGTATTTTGTCTGTCCTCTTTCTGTTTGCTATTTTCCGCAGGAACCTCATTTCCATAGCATTGACTCGAGAGTTTTGTCTCCCAGTCAATGTCCATGACTCGCTATTATACATGATTGTAGGTCTAACTACTGATTTAACGACTGCCGTTTTTACCTTCTCCGGTATTTCTTTTTTCCCCAAAAATGTTGTTTTCATAGTGTTAAATAAGCTTCCTGTTCATCCCATTCTCTCATTTATTTCCATGTCTTGTTTACCGTTTGATTCAATTATTGCTCCTAGGTATTTAAAATGTTCCACTTGTTCTAGTTGTTTTCCGTTTAATTGTATTGCGTGTGTCTTTTTCTTATTTGAAATTATCATTGTTTTTGTTTTCTCTGTATTTATTTTCATATTTATGTTTGACAGTTCTTCTTCTAGGATTTCGAGGTTGTTCTGTAGGTCTTCTCTGTTTCCTGCTATCAAGACCATGTCGTCTGCAAATAGAAGCTCTGATAGTTGAGTCTGTTTCATTTGCCAGTATCCTAATGTTAGTTTTCTCATTCTTCTCTTGGTTTTCTTTATTGCTTCATCCAGTACCACTGAGAACAGCAGTGGGCTCAACACGCATCCCTGTTTGACGCCTTGACTTGTAGTAAATTCTTCGGATTCCTCGTTGTGGTCTCTCACATTTGTATTATTATTGTACATATCCTTTATTACATCAATTGTTATCCTGTCAACTCCTCTTTCCCTTAATGTCCTCCATACGTCCTTTCTTTGTATTATGTCAAACGCCTTTTCCAGATCAATAAAGCATATATGTATTTCTCTATTTTTATTGATTACTTTCTCACTTATTTGTCTTATTGTGAATATGTGGTCTTGCGTGCTTCTGTCCTTCCTGAATCCACATTGTGTATCTTCCATAGTTGGTTCTATTTGGGTTTTTATTCTTGTTTCTATTATTCTTGCGAATACCTTCCCAGGAATACTTGATATAGTAATACCTCGGTAATTATTACAGTTTCTCTTGTCGCCCTTTTTGTGTATTGGTAGTATAATGTCTTTCTTCCAGTCCTGTGGTATTTCTACTCTCTTTATGATATCATTCATTAGTCATACTTTCCACTCCCTCTATTTCCATGAATTTTATCATTTCCGGGGTGATATCATCCTTGCCTGGTGCTTTGCCTAATTTAACTCTTTCAATTGCCTTTTCTAGTTCCTCTGTTGTTATGGGTTCTACTTTTTGTTCTTCATTAATTTCTTGTATCTCCACTATGTTGTCTACGTCTGTATGAGTTAGCTCTTTGAAATGTTCTCTCCATCTTTCCATTATTTGATTTTCTTCTGTTATTACCTTTCCATTCTTGTCTTTTATATTCGGCATCAGGTGTTCTTTCTTTTGTCTGAGCTGTTTTAATGCGCCATAGAAGAGTTTTTGGTTTTCTCTATAATTATTTGTCATTTTTAGTCCAAACTTTTCCCATGACCTTTCTTTTTGTGCTTTCACAGCTATTTTAACCTCTTTTTTCTTATTTCTTTATATGCCTCATAATCTTCAGGGCGCTTTGTACTTAGATATCTCTTCCATTTGTCTTTTTTGTTCTTTACTTTCCTTCGTATTTCGTCCGTCCACCATTCAGTTCTCCTCATGCTATTATTTGCTATTTTTGTCTTCCCGCAAGTTTCCTCAGCAGCTATGATTAAGCTGGTCTTGAGATTTTCCCACTTTTCTTCTATACTTGCAGTTTTTGCCCTACCTTTCAAAATATTGTCTAATTTTTCTTGGAATAGCTTCTTATATCTTTCTTCTTTTAATTTGTAGCTTTTTACTTTTTCATTTACTACCTTTCTCCTCTGTTCTTCCTTTTCTTTTGCTGTTCTCATTCTCATTATTACTAGATGATGATCACTGCCAATCTCTGAGCCTCTTTTCACTTTCGTGTCTTGTACTCTTTTCCATTTGTTGCTACTTACCAAAAAGTAATCTATGATTGATTTTTCATTTCTACTTTCTTGTACTCTCGTGTATTTGTGTACTTTTTTATGTTTAAATTTTGTATTTGTTATAACAAGTTTATTCTCCATACATATTTCTATTATTCTTTCACCATTTTTGTTTAGTATTTCTTCTCCTTCTTTTCCCATGCATTCCTCAATTCCATTGTTATTATTTCCGACTCTACCATTTAGATCTCCCATTACAATTATATTTTCTTCCTCATTGTCAATTTGCATTAAAGCTTGACATTAAAGTAGCTCAAACAAATTAAAGTAGCTCAAAAAAGTAAAACAAATCAGTTTCCTGATCATATGGATGTGTTATCTTATAAACAAAGGTACGTTTTAATTGGAAATGAATAAATTTAAACAAATACACGTCCTCTTAATGGTCAACTTCTTGCAAATCATTCTCCCTTCATAAATCTGTTCAACTCCTACCCACAAACAGTTGCAAATTTGTTGATAATAGATAAAACAGTAGTTTTCAATGTTTCGATCAATCAAAATTAAAATTTATGACCCAAGTATATAGGTAATAAATTTTGAATTAAATAAATTTCATGACATTAATTATTGCTACTCCATGACATTAAATATGACTTTTGCTTGGTTAAAAATAATCGCAGTAACCACAATTTCAAGGTAGTACTTTTTATCGACTAATTGCGTATAATTAACGGCATGAACCTGCTTACATATTGGCAAAAACACATACATGAGGGCATTTTTACCTTACATAAGTACTGCATCAATAATTAATGAGAGAGAATGAATTCTATTTATGTGCATACTGGAACTACACACATAACCTAGATATGTGCTAGATAGTTAACATATTTTAATTATATTATATTTCCTTTCTTATTTGGAGCTGGTTTAGAGTAGCTAATAAATATTAATTGATATACAGAGTTGACCACCCAAAGGAGTCTACCCTGATATTTGGCAACAGAGTTACATTTGAAGAGAAAAATCATGGATGCCCGAATTCTGAACAGAAATATCTGTGTAATGATGTGCCATTCATAGTATATTCCCTATTTAACATTAAAGGTTTGTGGTACTAGAAGGGAGGGGATTGGCAGATGACAGATATCTAAATCGTTAAAAGATGTTCCCCATGGAATAAAAATCGACCTGTTTTAACATTTTCACAAAATACAATGAATATGGCCAAATATATATATATAATAATAGTCTCCCTTCATACTGCTATCGCGACTTTGGGATTTTAGCAGGGTATATTTAATTATGATCTGCTATCTCTTGGGTCTACCATATACAAGGAAGATAACAGGGCAAGTACTACGCTTCAACCGCCTATTATAACCCCTGATTTTCTTACGGGTGCGGTGTCATAGACTGAATTTACTATAATCCTGCCACTCCTTGATCAGCAGAGTACCCGCATCCAATTAGCGACGATTTTGATTATTTATCATTACAGATTCCATAAAAAGAGTTTTTCTAAATAGATTTGATTAAATGAATATATTTATAAAATAAGTTCCTCTATCAAAGGGGTGATTCGACACCAGACGGCAGATGTTAATCATTCCAACCATACTAAAATGGTGGTGTGACACCTCTTCGACGTCTTAAGCCGGGATCTCACGGAGTGTGAAGAGGCGCTCTTTGCCAGTTCACGCCGGCGAAGAGAAATAGAAAATAGATAATGCTGAATGGTGAAAAGAGAAAACTCGTTTGGCACCCCACGTTAAGTACCCCAATGGAGTGTGTCCCCTCGAGATCGATGGTTTAGTTTAGTTTTGTCCGCTGTACGCCACTAGTGTTGGCGGTAAAAATTTGAGTAAGTTGGGTAATTTATACAATGATAAAAATTCCAACACAACTTCGTTAGACTACTTCATAGTAAAATTAGCACTACACTGACC
Organism: Diabrotica undecimpunctata; assembly: GCF_040954645.1. NCBI lineage: Eukaryota > Metazoa > Arthropoda > Insecta > Coleoptera > Chrysomelidae > Diabrotica > Diabrotica undecimpunctata. The sequence continues at coordinate 131,394,159 of NC_092809.1, read as the reverse complement.
GTACCAGATCCTAGCCACCCTTACCCCCTAGGGGAGTAAGTTCGTGCTATATATCAGCTTCTAACCTTCCTTTGAACCATGTTGACTTACCGACAAACGACGGGACAATACGTGCCTACCTTAAATAGACAGTTTTGCACTATCTCAGGGATCGTAAACCACAAATATTGACGGGAAAAATGGTATGACATTTTATCTTTTCTATTTGTCTTCCACGTTCTGTCAGATCCCGGCTTTATAATGGAATGTATTATACTAAAATATCTGCTTTTCAACAGATTTTCGTTGTTACGTTGAATGAGGCAATATGAACGTGTTATCTGTGCCTGTTACGTATAATAACGAGTCAGTAACATACTGAAACTTTTGCAACAGAGAGGGGGTACACTTGAATCAATAAACAGTGAAGGTAAACTTTTCGTTCAATTTCAACCCAACTCTATAACAAAGCAACTTGGCGGCTCCGCATCTTTCTACTTTGAATATGTTCACCAATAATTAAGCACTTAAACGAAAATTACCTGAGCTATGTATGCTATATCATTAATTCTCGACTAAACATTATCAAACATTATACAAAACGAGTTGCGCTTGCATGTGTGTCAGCTATTAGTTGGTTTATTTATGGTTTAGAATTACCAAGAGGTTTTAGTTTCTTTGTAAATGAGGAAAAACAAAAATGAAATTATCGTTTTATGCTTTTTGTCTAATAAGCGATTTTATATGACAGCGAAGAAATGTTAAACGCAGGGCATATACAAGAAACTATTAAATGATAACGGTTATATTTTAATTAAAATCTTACAATGAAGTAAAAACTTATTTTTGTAAAATGGTTTAAAATTTTATTATGAAAACTTTTAAAAATTTTCCATTTTGGATAAATTTTCAGAACGTTTTCCATCCTATCAGATCATCATCAATGAAAAACGTCTATCAAGTAGCCACATAATGTCAGATGACCCTTAAATTACATAATTTGAGTAACGAACATGAACGAATGATGTTCACCATGGCCATGGTATTTTCTGCTGCTTTAACAAGATCTACAGAATCAGTAAGATCTTTGTTAAATGCTTCTATCTTCCTGTAAACTATCTTTATCACTAGTTGATGTTGGGGCATAGACCTGAATTACGTTGGTGATGACTAACAGTTCATTTGAATTGTCTATGAGGGCCATGTTCGAAGATTTCTAAATGAAGGAGAGAATGTTTTAGATGGTACTAGGATTGAACAGTATCATGCATTAGCTTCGTTTCGTCTTTTGGCGCATTCCTGATTTGCAAGCATAGCTTCGTACCAGCGACCTTGGTACCTTTTTTTGGATTACTAAAATGTCCTGATGGAATCTTTCCCATGCTCAAAGTTCCTCAACTAGGGGAAAAAGTGGAGGTGGGAATGGAGAAAGTGGATTTTAAAAGTAAGAGGTATTTTAGTTAGTCCAGTAATACTTTTATTATACTAAGGTAGTGAGGTGTTTCCAGTTCCACCGCTCTGATCCCTCGGGTCAACGGGTTTAGATCAACATTTTTTTACCAAAAAAAAAAGATAGATAAGTATTACTTTTCGCTCTTAATACAAAACTTTTAACGTGTTTACAATTGAGGTAGGGTGCGGCATGCGACTTCACGTAACGACTGATCAGCAAAATATAAAGCTTTTAAATACACGTCTCCAATATCGGTTTACACTAACAATAGCATAAAATAAAAATATCATTTTTAGTAATTAATATAATATCACGTTCTCGGTAGTGACCTACTTGCAATCCGAAACGCACGATAATACTTAATTTTAAACTATATTTTGAATTATTAAATAACTTAAGGGTTTGTTTCCCTTTTGTTAATAGTTATCATCAGCTCTGTCAAATGCTGGCTTCTTGATAAGTTGACGAATTTGTGGTCTACAAAAAATACATTCTTCAACTTTAGCTTAATATGTAAACGTGGAAGTAATTTGTCTTTTACTTCCACGGTTCCTGGGAGACTCAGTCTCGACATTCTTTTCGTTTTAGACTGTGAATAGTCTGTTCATTTGGTGCATGGTCCCAATATAGACATTTCATCAAATGTCTATATTGGGACATTGGGAAATCAAATCGTTAACTTCTTTATAAATAACAAGATTATCCTTGTTTCAAAAAAGGCAGCAGATATCATTGCTGTAGTTTGGATTCCATAATCTCTGTATTCTCCTGTGACAAGTCAATATCTAGAATGGAGTCTTATCATCTTTTGTCTTAACATCGAAGTTATATGATATGCAGGATTTATGTGGTTCTTCTTTCATAAAATCTTCTTCTGTAACATGATCTGCATTTTTTAATTCCAACTCATAATTTTGGGGTACAATAGGAACTGAAGCTATTCGAATGTGGAGTAGACCGAATAGTTGATATATAATATATAACAAGAGGTAAAGCGAATACTAGGGCCTACATAAGTTCGTACCAAGCCTACAAAAGAAAAACGAAAATTTTGGAAAACTGGCTAGTTATTTTTCAACATAGTCTCCATTTAGCTCGATACACTTATCCAACGATGCTCCAACAACTCGTCTGAAAAATACGTTTTCTTAAGGTCTGCAAAGTAGGCTTCTGTAGCGGCGATGACCTCCACATTCGTCTTATTTTTGGAAATAAAAAGAAGTCGCACTGAGATAAATCTAGAGAATACGTTTGATTGGGCAGTAGTTCGTAGCCCAATTCGACCAATTTGGCCATGCCGACGGCGTAGACGTGAGTCAGCGCGTTGTCATAGTGGAAGAGTACTTTTTACTTCGCCAAATGGGACCGTTTTTTCTACAATTCGATCTCGAATGGGCCCATTAGTTTGGCATAGTAGAGCCCTATGACGTTTTGCCCTTCACCAGATAGTCGATGTAGATCACATCTTATGAATCCCAAAAAAAGACGGTGGCCATCACCTCTCCGGTCAATAGTACAATCTTCTCCTTCTTTGGAGTACATTCGCCGGGTGACATCCACGTCTCTTGTGTACCAGTGGATCCACGTTTTGTCGACGGTTACGAAACGACGTTTCGGATTACTCTTAAACAGCGTCAAACACTGCTCTGAAGTGATCTCAAGGTAAGACTTGTTGTCCGGAGTGAGCAGACGCGGCACCAATCGCGCCGACAGCTTTCTCATGCCCAAAATTTCATATAGTATATGACCCACGCGGTCTTTTGAGATGCATACTGTATCAACTATATCGCATACCTTCAGTCGGCCGTTTGTCAATATGAGATCGTGAATTTTTGTCACGGTATCCTCCGTGATTTTCGGGGCACCTAGACGTGGCTCATCAAAAACCGGAGTGCGATCCACGTTGGAACTCGTTAAACCAATTTTTGACGTTTGCCCTAGAAGAAGAGTCACCGTACGCAGCATCCAAGCGCCCTTTGATTTCCCTTCCAAAAACAAGGATATTGATTGCTCTTTTTTCATTTTTCTAAAATCCGCGGACACGCCTGCTTCCACACGCGGTCAAAACAAAACTACGAATCCGATTCGGCTGGAATTTTGACATTAGCCGTCTACGAGAATGTATTAGTAGATATCTCTTACGATAGTGGCGCCGTCGGGCGGTGAGGTTACGTACTTATGGGACCGCCTACATAATGTGGAATCAAAGTCTTGTCCTGGTCCCTACTTTCTTAGGTAATATGTAGTTGAACAATACTTTTATGGTGATTATTCGTTTCACCAAGCAAAAATGTATAAAAATTAGCTATTTTGGACTCCGAAAAAATTACATCGTTTGGCAATTATATCAATATGTTATTATCTTTACATTTATTCATCAATGCAACTTTGCTCATCTATTCTAGAAAAAAGAACCATTCCTCAAGATATTATCTCGTTCGTTATTACTTCTGCAGCTGCGATGCTACCGATAGCTTTTCGTATTTCTTTTAACGGAGGCTGTATTATTTAATAATCCATAAAATAGTTTATGGGTCATTTAATTTTTTCAATGTATTTTACTGCTCTGTTTATTGTACGATTTTAATAAACGCTATTTTTAATTTCACGGAGAATTGGTTTTAATAAATAATGTTATGATTAAAGTACATTTACCACTATATAGTATTATAGATATATACGGGGTGTTCATAAACTCTAAAAAGAAAACAACACCGTACGGTTTAGTGATAGCGACTATATCGATATAGTTTCAAAATTTGAAAAATGGATTCACTTTGAGCACCAATTTTGTACATTTATATGTATTGGCCCGTTTTCACGCTACGTCTTATTGTACGTTTTGTGGGTCATATAAAACGTACGACAAAATGTACGTTTTGTTCAGTGTATACACACTACGCTTTCCCTTCCGTTTTCATTCTCATTTCTAATTCAGAGTCTTGAGTTGTGTGAAGTTTGTTTAGTGTTTTTTTATTATGAAGGAAACACGGCTGCTCTCTTTTATTTTTTCAACTATAAAGATACTACGACTGAGGAAAAAGGGGATGAAGAGGGAAAAGACAAGATGGTCAAGAGAGTGGGCTTCTAAAAAGAAGCCAGTATTCCCACGTCTCGTTACTAAAAGAGGCGAACCAGATGATTGGCGCAATTATTTGCGAATGGACACCTCAGCCTATTGTCAATTGCTAGAGTTGGTAACACCATACATATTGAAATAAGACACCTCATGAGAAAAGCCATTACACCCCATGAAAGACTCACAGCAACTCTCAGATATCTTACAACAGGACGAAGCGTCAAGGACTTGGAGTTCACAATCATAATATCCAAACCAGCGTTAAGCCAAATAATTCCTGAAACCTGTAATGCAATCTACTTGGTTTTAAAACATAACTACTTAAAAACTTTTATACAATTCAATAAATTTCCCGAGAAAATCGTGGGTGCATTGACGCAAATCTGACATTATTATTCTTTTTTTTGGGAAAAATGAAACGAACTGCAGTGGAACTAGTCTTCAAATAAGTCAAGATCGGACGACTTGTCTGAATATGTATTTTCACGTAACGTTTTATCCTGTCAGTTCTCGCAAAACTATGCTTCTCCCATCATTTCTACGATCTGACCTTGGATTTCATTTCGATTCGACAAGACGTACGTTTTGCTGTTTACATGCCACGTTTTATCGTAGAGGATTTGTCCTATCCAACAAAACGTAAAATAAGACGTATAGCGTGAAAACGGGCCTTATTATTGACTACAAGCCCATGGGAGATTTTTAATGGGTCATTTGACCCAGCATGAATCACATATAAAACAATACTACAATATGTAATAACAACTTTAGAAACTATGCCGTCAATTCTTATAGGTACATCAGTTGGGTAACTGATGACCCACTTAGATAATTCCTTGTACTGATATGTTTCATTATATTTTTGTATTACATATAAACAACTAGGCAACATATACAACAGTTAATATCAGACTGAAACTGGTTCGTTGAAACACTATATATTCTTAGTACCACTTTAAATTAATTTTTAGTTGTATACATATTGGCTTACATATATCATCTATTTCAGCGTTTAGTTTCTTGATAGTGCTGTATAACTTTTAAACAGCGAAACCGGTCGCTCAATCTTTCTTCTACAACATCTTAACACAAAAGGAAATATGGCGCTTCATAAGAGGTCAAAGAACGGAGGTAAAGGAACTAATAGAACCAAAACACAGAAAATGATACGTGGATTGAGTACCTAAAAAAGCGCTATGCAGAGAAAGAACAAACGACGCTAGAAACACTGGAAATTACCACAAATGAAGAACTTAATATAAATATACAGGAAGTTCAGAACATACTCTTGTTACTCTACAGCATCTTCGCAGGCATTCCATCTCTGTTGCTACTATCTTGATCCAATTTTCAGCTCCATATGTCATAATATATGGGGCTATATATATATATATATATATATATATATATATATATATATATATATATATATATATATATATATATATATATATATATAAATGTGCACTCGTAAGTGAATGGGATATTTTCGGTCAATTTGGAGATAAAAAAAGAAAAGAGTTGTGCTACTTTATCATTTTTTACATTTTTTTATATTAAATTAAACGGTCATATTCCTTAAAGATGTCTTTATATATATATATATATATATATATATATATATATATATATATATATATATATATATATATATATATATTGTTATGCTATTTAAATTGTATTATATTGCTTACTTATGAAAAATCCTGTCTATATTTATTAAATGATCTAATCTCCAATTTATCAAAATAAATCAGCATTAATTAATTACAATCTCAGGCTATTTAAATTGTACTATTTACCTTTGATCGTGGATTCAAAATATTTTCCAATTGGCTTCCTAATCGGGATAGGTAATATGACCTGAATAAAATACATAGAATTTCAACTGAACTATATGTGAGATGTCCTTTATTTTAATGAAATTTTATATAACAATCAATCCTGTAATATTTGCAATATACTAACTTTAAATATATGAGAAGTTGTTTTCTATCATGGACCCAAATGTTATTTTACATTGATTTTTAATATGTGTTATAACTAAGCTCTTTTTATAATTCTTTTTTTTTTAAGTGATCGCAAAATTAACTGTCTCTATTATTTATTCAATTTATTTAATTAATAAATGAAAATCACACTCCGGCTCTAATGAAAATTGACTGACCTTTCCTTCTCTGCCGTTGCAATTCTATGGCCACGCCACAACAAAAAAATCCTTTCTCTGCTTCTGCTCCTATTGTGGTCCAGATGACGTACACCTTTCTCCTATCTGTCACTGTATCTGCAACCCAACAACTCGTGTTAGTCTATGCAGCCTCCTTTTGAGCCAATCTCCGCGCCTGTTTACAACTCCAAATGTTTCCGGCTTCGTCTGCTATTAATATTCTTATACCCTTTGGTTTTCTATCTCTCTGTACCCCGTTCCTCACACTGGTCAGCTTTTACACAGCAAATAAACACACCCGGTAAATTACCTCTTCGGAACTTCAAACAAACACAAATCACAAAGCTCCTTCCTTCTTGGACGACTAAAACTGACTAACCAACCTTTTTTTCTCTTTCCTATCTCATAGCCAAAACCAACCTCCTTGCATTCAAAAATTGACCAATAAAAATTATCCACCTCTGTGACGTATATCGTTACCAACCAACTCTCTCTATAAAACGTCATTCGGGTAATTCCAGAAAACAACCTTCTTTAATTATTCTAACTAAATCTATCTGCTTTACAAATATTTCTTACTAATAGCTACAAACGATACCTGTTTCTCAATTCAATGTCTTTTGTTAATAAACTTTTACCGATATAATCTTTCGGGGAGAAAAACCACCGCAAATCCCGGTCTATTGTTTCAACACTTTCTATATACACTTTTATTCCGGGTAAATCCATTCCACAATAACCGACTTATTTAAATTTCTTATCGATAATATTTGAAAGTCTTGTCTCTGAGGCCTAATGAACAATTCTTCGAACAACTTAAAATACACATTTTGTCTTATACAGGATGTTTGAAAATTTATATGCCCGTGTCTTTATGAAATATCAATAATTTTAATTTTTATTTAAGTAATAAAATTTATATATCGGTTTTTTATTGCTTATGGACATTCAAAAGTACAACAATATATATATATATATATATATATATATATATATATATATATATATATATATATAAATATAAATATTTTTTAAAATCATATAATATACCTCAGTACGACCCTGATTGGCTTTCACGTGCGTTTGTTGACGGATGGGAATATGTAAAACGAATGTAGTTTAGTGGCTGTAATTCCAGTGTACTTACCTACAAGATTCTAAGAAGGAACAGACCTACTACTTTGTGTTACAATGTGACATAACTTACTATGAAGCGGATGACGTGCATCGGGTTTATACTGTACCAACTGTGCCTGTTCTACGTAGCGTAATGGTTTGTATCTTTTAATAAAGTTATTAACATAAGCTTGGTTATAAAGCCGTTTCTAAAGCTTACAGTTTGCTTAACAAGACTTCGAAGAACCAGTGTATTAATTGCCGAAATTTTTGTCTTCAAATGAAAATATAATGGTTGGTACAATCTGTGGTTATAATTTCATCGCGTTTGTAATTATTATTAAAATCAATACAAGATTAATTATAATTCAATCAGTTCTTCAAACACGGTATATTTATTTAATGAATATAATCTAATCGATCAAACGATATCCATATCTGAATTTATTTTACCACCTTACATATTAGAATCAGAATTCCAATTTGCTAGGTAGTCAGTCATCTATTATATCATATCATACGAGTATAGTACAGTTCTTTTCAATGTTCTTACGATATTTCTTATGATTTATGAATGCCTCGTGTAATAAATTATCAGTATGTTAACGGGTTCGATCGGTTGGAGGGGAACTGTGTGTTCCAAACTTATTTATACAAATTTTGACACTGTGGAATTACATGATATTAAATAAACTCGGTTCGCTATTCCCAGTCCGAACTGTCTAGTGAATTTAGTAATTATTTTTTTGCGAAGTTAGTTACTTTTTGACAGACTAAAAGTGGCTGGAAATTACTATACAACCAAGCACACGTACTCATAGCCAATATTAATAGTAAACAAACTAAATAGTAAATAAAATAGAACTTTGCGAATTACTGACAATAAATATTTATTTATCTGCACCATATAATAAATATTTATGTTAAATTATAACAACTAAAATATATTTTTTTAAATATATACTTCCTAAAATTTGATGTGTTTAGTATACACTTCCACTATTTAGAATAATTCTTCTTCTTTTAAACAAAGTAGTATGCAATGGTAGGATACTTTAGCTATTAAAACTGAGAAGTAGGAATTGTTGTGTTGTAGGTTTCCGACAATGAATCTGTCAAAATATGCCCGAGCTAAGCGAATGGAGTTTATCATGAAAATACTTATATAAAAAAAAACTAGATAATAATGTATTAGTGTGGTTAGAGTGTTAATATATACTGAAGCTTCATTTATAATGGATATTTTTTCGACTTTGTTATACGATTTAAAAGCCTGGATACTAAAAAGTTCGAACTTGATAGACTCCAAAAATTTGTAAGATGATTTTATCGGCGCTTAATTATGAATATTATGGACTGACACACTACTATAGCTCAGTAATAAAGGTGAAAGGATTTATGGATAAAAAATTGGTTTAGGTTTACAACAAAAGTATGTAGAATAGCTTCAAATAAGATCCAGGTTGCCTTATTTATATCCATTCTTCGACGAAAATACAGCTATATACTATATACAGGGTGAGTCATGAGGAACTTTACATACTTCTACCATATGTAGAGTCCCTCAGGGAGCATATCATGTGGCCACTAAAAAATGTCAACTCCTCTTCTTTATTAATTAACAGGGTGATTTGTGGAATTGACCATTTATTTCATTTTACTGTAGTGTTTATACGGCTCATTTGATTTTTTTAATTTTTGCATGATACAGTACGCTACTATCAAGCATTCGACTGGTATTAGCTAAACTAAAAAATTCCAGGACTGGCTTTGGAAAAATTAATTTAGGGATTCGTATTAAATATTACACCCTGTATAAATTTTTTTTAAAATGCAATAAGTGATTTTCAAACTACATAAATAGCCAATGAAAACGACATATGCGACAATGTTGTCGCACTTTTATTAAATTTTTAGTGAACGATCAAATCTTACCAAAAATAGAACAACCATAATGAAGTATCAAATTATAAGGTATTAATTTAAACAAATGTTATAAATTTCAAACATTTTAATTAAAATGAGTTCCTACAACATAATCTAATACGTAGAAAATTAACATCTTTACTGTCACTTTGTATTATCTGTACGATAGAATCAATTGTTTTTCAATTTTAAATTTTTACTCATAGATCGTATTAGGGCATTATTTTCGATAAATAATAAATTAAATTGATTAAAAAGTCAAACCTCTTATATGTGTTAGTTTTTGTTGATTGTAAATGATTAAAATTTTATGTCAAATAATAATACATTGCATCAACTGTACTAAATAAAAATAAATCTAAAAAAGTTTAAAATGAAGGCGTTGACCGTTTGACGTTTCTTGATATTTTATACCCATTGTCATTATTGTCATTATCAATTGTTATTTATGTGTACAAGAATACATATTTCTTCTGTCATATCTACGTTAAGTACATTGTGTTAGTTTTGGTAGAGCTTTTGTTACTTTCGTTCAAAATGCCACATCAGTTTTCGACCACAGAATATGCAGACATAATATTTGTTTATGGATTCTGTAATGGGAATGGTAGGGCTGCTAGTAGAGAATATCGCAGGAGATTTCCTAATCGTCGAACTCCCAGTCATCCAACATTTGGGTCAGTTTTTAATTATTTGCGAGAAAATGGCACTTTTCCTAGTGGAACAACAGAGCGACATGTAGATGAAGCGCAGGAAGATGACATTATGGACGCCGTTACTATGAACCCTACAATAAGCACTAGACAAGTAAGTCGAGAACTCAATGTTACTCAATCAAAAGTAAGTAGAGTCTTACAAAAAAATAATCTATACCCATATCACATTCAAATGGTTCAGCGACTACATGCTGGAGATGAGATCGATAGGTTGGAATTTTGTAGATGGATTAACAATAATCGACCAACGCTATACAGGACACTATTTACAGATGAAGCCCAATTTACCAGAGACGGGATAAATAATTCACGAAATTCACATGTGTGGGCAGAAGAAAATCCCCATGCTATTCGAGAACGTCGTTCTCAGTTAAGGTTTTCGGTTAACGTGTGGATTGGTGTCATAAATAACCAATTAGTAGGTCCTCACTTTTTTGATGGTCCTTTAACAGGGCAGGTCTATTTGAACTTTCTACAAAATATTTTGCCGAATTTGCTTGCCAACGCGAACGTTGCTATCCGAGGGATGTATTTTCAGCATGATGGGGCACCCCCACACTTTTTACTGGCAGTGAGAACATCTCAATAATGTTTATGGCAACAGGTGGATAGGACGTGCAGGTCCTATTTCGTGGCCTTCAAGATCCCCTGATTTCAATCCCGTTGATTACCATATTTGGGGACGATTGAAGCAACTAGTTTACGCAGTGAATATTAATAACCGACAACAATTAGTTGATAGAATTATACATCGTTGTAATACTATTAGAAACGATCCCCAGAGTATCCGTAATTCAATACGTCAATTAACAATTCGGCAACAAAAATGTGTACAGGCTGCAGGGTTCCATTTCGAAAATCTATTTTGAATTATTTTTATTTTGTTACCATTATTGTATCTTTTCCAGTTCTAATTTATGGGTTTATCATAACTATGTACATATTTTTAGTTTTTTTTTAAATTGTTCTTCGTTATTGTTAGTAGTTACTGTTTTTTGTTGTGAAGTGACTCAGTTTATTATTTCAATTAAAATGTTTGAAATTTATAACATTTGTTTAAATTAATACCTTATAATTTGATACTTCATTATGGTTGTTCTATTTTTGGTAAGATTTGATCGTTCACTAAAAATTTAATAAAAGTGCGACAACATTGTCGCATATGTCGTTTTCATTGGCTATTTATGTAGTTTGAAAATCACTTATTGCATTTTAAAAAAAATTTATACAGGGTGTAATATTTAATACGAATCCCTAAATTAATTTTTTCAAAGCCAGTCCTGGAATTTTTTAGTTTAGCTAATATCAGTCGAATGCTTGATAGTAGTGTACTGTATCATGCAAAAATTAAAAAAATCAAATGAGCCGTATAAACACTACAGTAAAATGAAATAAATGGTCAATTACACAAATCACCCTGTTAATTAATAAAGAAGAGTTGACATTTTTTAGTGGCCACATGATATGCTCCCTGAGGGACTCTACATATGGTAGAAGTAGACGTGAAATCCGTAAATGAAACTAATATAAATTTCGGAGATTCATACAGCTACTTATTCCTAAAAGCTTCAGCGACACCACCTTGGATTTCGGAAAAACCCGTCCCACTAAAAGTGTTTATGTATATTTCACTTTGTTTGTGTGTTAGAATTGTTAATTGTTTACCAGTTTACATAAAACCTTTTATTACAATAGCGGGTATGCCTAAAATGATTAAAAGAAACAGAGGTTTTATTACTCGGAGAATTTGAATGAACAATTTCGACAAAAGGTCGACACATTCAGAAAATAATAGCATTATACATTTATTTTATAAAATTATGCAGATATATGCAATTTTTTATAAAAATGTGAAATGCAAAATATATTAGATATGCAAAAACATGCATTTTGGCTATATTCCAGTCTCTAGTCATCACACATGTCTCACATCTATAATATATTAATTCTTGTAATGATTATCAGGTTTAGATATACACCTTAAAAAAATGTCAATGTTTTTGCCGAGGAATATTCACGAATTCACATTATATTATATTAGTCGTAGATTTATGCAGTACACTATTCGTTTTTAATGTTTGTATCAAATATATTCGAAATCCGCAAGTGCGTTTATAATCGTACTTGAAGAAAGGACTTAATTATCTCTATCCATTAAGGAGAAAGTTCTTACACAACTGAGAATGTGTTTAACATCTTGGTTAATTACAGACAACGTCGTTTGACGTCGTCGTTAGCCCTCAAGATATTCGCGCTCTACTAATCACCGACGTCAACAAAAAGAATTGATGATTAAATTATCCTAATGCGTGTATTAAATTATATTAACATTAATTTACTGCAATTATCAGCCATCGACGTTTTTATAGCTGGCGAATTTATTAGTTTTTAAAATCTGTTCAGTATCTAGTCAATCTAGTGGTTTAAGTAACCAATTAGAACTTAGTTGCTAGTTGTGTAATTTAGGCTTGTATGGGGATTATTCGATTAAATTATGTTTGTATTTTATTAGGTTGACACATATTGAACAGTATTAAATGAGTTGTCAACATTATTGAGTCCGCATTGCGTAAGAAGTCAAGTGGTTTAAATGTTTTTTACACGTAAACACACGTTTTACACATGTAAACAAGAAATAAACTTGTAACTAAAAAATCGCAATATTAACATATAACACATAACTAACACGAAAAAGAAGCTATGAACACAATGGAATGCAGCAGCACTGTTAAATGACCTTACCAATTATTATCTAATAAATGAGTGGATATGGTAAAACGCATCATAGAGCCCATCAGTAAATCTGAACGTAATGTGACAGCTGACGATTGGTTCAGCCATGTTTCCCTACTGCAATACTTGCTGAGATACATGCTCTGCTCTATGCTGGAATTTCAAAGAAAAACAAGTGGCAAATACCTCACGAACTAACAAACGTTAAAAACAAACGTGTTGGACCACTCGTTGGATCAAGTCCTTTTTCGAGCTGCGAATTTGTACATTCCTTTAAAAATGTAATCCTTTATCATCGATCTAGTGTCATAATAATTATAATGTTTATTACTTTAATTATATAACTTAATAACTAACTTAATAACTAACTTAATAACTAATCTGACCTCGTTACGGGGATAGTTCCAAATACTAGATAGACATTTTTCACTGAGGATGGTCCGATAACTGAAAATGTTCTGAAAATTCATTTTGGATAATTTTTAAAATTGTTAATAAACTTTATACCATTTTATTCAATAAGTTTTTACTCCATAATAAGTTTTTTTGTATACAGTCAAACACTGAGAATTTCCCTTGTTAATTTGGTTAGAATACTGTTTTACAACATCCAGCCAACATCTAGATGGTACAGTTGACCTTACAGAAGAGGAAAAGAACTAAATGATTAGTTGTTATACTCAATCCAAGATTAGGGTTGACGTGGTGGATAAAATGTGTGCAACATTCAGCGTTGCTAGAAATACCGTAAGATGGCCCATGCTTATATTTTTGTGCTGGTTTCAGGAATAAATGGACATGTGGTAACGCAAACAAAACTCTTCTACGGCGCGAATTTCTAGATCTAGAGCATCTCGGTATGGAGTCGATTCATGAACATATTTTACGTTACATTTTTTACTTATCAAAAGTTAGCTTTCCACTATCAATATCAATTTAAGTAAAATAAGTTCTATTCAAATTTTATCTCAACGGTGAACCAGAAGATGATGGTAACGTTAATGCTGCAAAGAATAATACAAGGAAACGCTGCAGATCTTGTTTATTAGTTACGAAGGTACGCGTGACATGATATTCCTGCAAACTTTGCGGCCGTTAAATTTGCCTACAACATTCAGGCTTTATACACTGGGGTGCAAAATTAAACGGACATTCAGATTTTTTTGTTTTTTGGTGGTGTTTAGATCAAAATTTATTTAATTGGTTTGAATTGTATTTTAGGCCTTATTAGCGATAACGTTTTTTCCTTGTTTGAACCTGTTTAGATGTTTTGTGCGAACAACAACACTTTTACACATACGTTTTGTTATTAATGTGAAATAGTGGCTTAGTATTAATTTAAGTATATTGTGGTACTGTACCTGATTTTAAGTTATGACACCAGAAGAAGTAGTACAAGCTGTTGCTTTATAGGATGATGGGCGGAGCATTCGTCACATCGTAAATGCTTTAGGAATTTCTCGAAGTACAGTGTTTGATGCAATACAAGTCAAGTTGAAGATCGCTTTCTTCAGTTACAAGCGTTACGCGGTCGTACATTATCAGCACCAGTACTTGTTCAACGATTAAATGATGTCCATAGAAACACAGTTTCCGTTTATACCGTTCGAAGACGCTTAAATGATTATGGATTAAGGTCCAAAATACCTGTCACGGCTCTATTAACAGCAGATCATCAGAGGCAACGTTTACACTTCGCTCGCGAATATCTTAATTGGGGTGTTGATGATTGGAGTGCTGTGCTTTTCACGGATGAATCAAGATTTAACAGATACTCATCAGGTGGCTGGCCTTTGGAAGATCATGTAGTGCCATTTGTCCCATTTGTTGGAGAAAACTTTCGTCTGATGCAAGATAATGCTCGTCCGCACATCGCAAGAATAACGCGGGATTACTTGGATGAAGTTGGGATTCGTTTATTACCATGGCCCCCAAGGAGTGCAGACTTAAATCCAATAGAGCATGCATAAGACATTCTGACACGACGTATTCGACGTAACCATGGTGAGTTTGAAACCATGAATGATTTGGAGCAAGCAGTTCGTGACGAATGGGAGCAAATCCCTCAAGGAGACTTGTATGCCTGATCGAACGAGAGCCGTAATTAGGGTTCTTGAAGGTAATATACTCTACTAAATATCGTTTTCCATAAAAAATGTTTATATTTAAAAAAAAATTGCAGATTTTCAAATTTTTTGAATTGTTTATTGTTTTTTCCATGTAACATTCTTGAGTTGTAATAAATTTGAATTTTAAATTTTGTTTATTATTAAATACTCAATGGGGAACATCTTAAACTTTTTTTAACGTCAGTTTTTAGAAAAAGCTGAGTGTCCGGTTAATTTTGCTCCTCAGTGTATGTCCCGAAAACTGTGAACAGCCTCTACCAGGTAGCAATACTGGTTTGTAAAACAGGAAAAACTATCTGGATTAATATCAACATTAGGCGATAACTTTAACAAAAGGGTTTTAATTTTGCTGTTTTGTAAAAATTTATTAAAAATACTACATTACTTACTTATTAATTAACAAATATGCTACAAAACAATTTAACAACAATAAAACAACAGTAAGACTTAAAATTCGTAAAGAAAACTGGGGAAAGCATTTCTCTAACTTGTCCAAAATAAAACAATGCAGGAATATTGGGGAAGTAGAGATAAGTGGTGAAAGAGACGAACAAGAAAACGCTCCCACATACCAGGAAGTTATTGAAACAGTGAAAAGGTTAATATCAGGAAAAGCAGCAGGACGGAATGAAATTATCAATAAATTGATAAAAATGAAGAGAATGATGCACCTGAGTCATAAACTACTAAAAAATATATGGAACTCAGAAAATAAGCCAATATGTAATAGTTATCGTCATGACTAATAATATCGACAGAGAACAAGAATACAAAGAAAAGGCGGAGTGGGTAGTAAAAGTAGTTCAGCTTTTTAAAAATTACATTACGTATCTGAGAGATACAACGCGAGCATCTTTGTGTGAAACAGGGGCGCGAGCAGTGTAACGACATGACACTTTAATTTTACACGACTCCGATTTATTCACCGATTCAAGAAAATAACTATAAATAAAATAAATGTGGCAGTCATACCACAAAAATTATTGCATTTTTAAAAATTATTATTATTAGGGTTTTACGCAAAATTATAAACCTTCCAAAGTGGAACTAATGCTCCTAGGATAAATAAATAACGTTCTCACATTTTTAGACATATTTATAATCTCTTAGACGGTCAAAGAACCTCATGATTTATAGACACCTATAATTCCCAAGGACATTATTACATGGTACAATACGGAAATGCCACAATCATAAAGCGCTTATGATGTGCCCGAGGTTGGATGCAGGCAACCAAAAAATTGGTAAGTCGTATTAAGTAAACGAGACAAAGAAAAGAGGTAAAAGGATACTGGCATACCTGCTAGAGACCGAAGTATTTTAAATTTTATATTTGGCAGTTAAAAACTTATGAATTTAAAATGTTACTGTACAATTTAAAAGCAAATGACTGAAGGAAGAGCTGAAAGATTTAGTAAATATAATGGGTAGAAATTGGACAAAGAATTGTTTGTTCAGCATGTAATGTAATATAAGTAAACTCGTCATTTCTGTTTTTGAGTTTTTGTTCTGACTAGTAGTAGCTAGGGTTGGGATAATTGTGCATTTAATTAATAAAATATGCATACAGATATGGTATGTGTGAAAGCCTGAAAATATGCACTTAAATATGCATATATGTACAGTAGATCCGCTGGCTTTGCACGCTGTCATCATTCGTATTATAGGAAATAAACGAAAACATCTGAGCCAAACTTACGTCGGCGTCGTCGACTATAACAATTAGAAAATGGCTAATATTACAATGGACTTTTTATACTTCTCTTTTATTTCATTTGCTGCATTTTGATAACTGGGTATACATTTTATTCTGTACAAAAGTGAACAAAACAGAATTCCTCAAGAATGGAGATCAAGCATCCTAATACCTCTCTTCAAAAAGGGACACAAATCGGACCCGGAAAATTACAGAGGAATTAATTTATTAAACACAACACTAACATTAACAACTAAAGTGATAACAATTGCACTGAATGAAATTATAACACTAGCAGAAGAACAACAAGGTTTTACGTTGGGAAGACATAATGAGGCAAGTACAAGAGAAATCATTAGAATACAACAAACCGGCATATCTATGTTTCGTGGACTTAAAGAAGGCATTTGACCGGGTCAAATTAAAAGACGTTATCCACTTGTTGTACGCAAGAGAGATACCTCTAGGAATAATCAAAACGATCGAAAATATCTACCAAAACAACACAATAAACGTAAAAGTAGAAGAAGAACTAACCGATCCTATTGAAGCTGGTAATGGGATAAGACAGGGAGATTCCCTGAGTCCTCTATTGTTCAACCTGATTTTGGATGAAATAATAAAAAAGTAAGAACTAAAAACGGATACCAAATGGGTGAAAAACAACTTAAATAATCTACTATGCAGTCGACGCAATACTACTCTCTCAAAGTTAAGATGATTTACAACGTATGCTGCACCAATTTAATATAACCGCCAGAAAATTTAACATGTTAATTTCCCCAAAAAAGGCAAAATGCATGGTTACAACAGCAAATTTATTAAGATGTAAATTGGAGCTGGAAGGTCAGATAATAGAACAAGTAATGGAGTTTAAATATCTAGGCATCACATTATCTAGCTACGGAAAGCTCGAAACCGAAGTGGAAGATCAAGTGAATAGAGCAAACAGAGCTGCAGGCTGCCTAAATGAAACAATATGGAGAAATAAAAATATCAAGAAAGAAACGAAAGTCAGAATTTACAAAACAGTCATCAGATCAATAATGACATATGCGGCAGAAACAAGACCTGATACAGAGAGGACAAAAAGGATGTTAGAAACAGCAGAGATGAAAACACTTTGATGGTAAGACACTATGGGACAGAGCTAGAAGTACAGATCTACAGATATACGACGTAGATGCAAGGTGAAGAACATCAAGAAATAGGTAAGAAATAGAAGAGTAGAATGGAACGATCATATAAGCCGAATGACAACAAATAGAGTAGCAAAGACGGCAAGAGACGGTTCCTCGATAGTAAAACGATCAGTCGATCAGTAGGAAGACCACGAAAACGATCGAACGACAACTTAATGGAGGCACATTGAAAAATAGACAGACCCATGTCTATATAAAAAGAAGAAGTAGAAGAGAAGGGTATACATTTTTTATGAACGTGATTTTCCAATTTTTGGAAACAGGTTTTACATTTTCTCCAATATCATCTGCAGTAAATAAGTATTTAAACCATAGTAACCAGAAATAAAAGTGCTTTTATTCTTCTTCTTCATGTAGCATGTCCTTTCAGAACGTTGGTTACCATCATAGCTATCTTAATTTTATTCACTGCCACCCTAAATAGCATGCTTGTATCAACACCATACCAATCTGGCAAGTTCTTCAACCATGAGGTTCTTCTTCGTCCTGGACTGCGTTGCCTACTATTTTTCCTTGCATGATATTTTGTAGCAACCTATATTTGGGACCTCTCATTACATGTCCGAAATACTCCAGCTTTCTCTGCTTGTGATGCTTTTTATGATCTTAGTAGTCTTGCTGAGACGTTCTAGTATTGTGAAGTTTCGAATCTTCTCCAACCAGGAAACTTTTAAAATTCTTCTATAGCACCACATTTCGAAAGCCTCAAGGCGATTTAAATCGATTTTATTCACAGTCCAGGACTCGACACCATAAAGTAAGACCGAGAACACGTAGCAGCGGAGTAGGCGGATCCTCAATGCCATTTTAGGTCTCTGTTACATAGCACCTTGGACATCCTTCTAAAAGCCGCTCTAGCCTGCTCTATCCTAGATCTAATTTCGCCGTGACTTTCTGCGTTACAATTTAATTGCTGTCCAAGGTAAACGATTTTATCAACTTGCTCAAGTTTGGTATTATTTACATATTATAGACGGTTTTATATGCTGTTGTTTACTTATTACGAGTATTTTGGTTTTCCGTATGTTCAGATCCAGACCTGCCTCCCTACAACTCTCGACGACACTATCAAGTAGGGTTCGCAGATCTTCTTGACTAGAAGCTAGGAGTACTGTATCGTCCGCATATCGCAAATTATTGATGACTTCTCCGGTCACAAATATTCCTTCTTGTTTTGTCAAGAGCCTGTGATTCCACACCATCTACTAAAACTGATGTTGTTTGATTCCAATATAAATTGGCAATTATTCGAACATCTCTGCCGTCCAAGCCAATGTCTTTTAGAGCTTCGATCAATATAGAGTGCACTTAACACGATCAAATGCCTTTTGGAAGTCAATAAAACAACAGTATATGTCTACAGATATATCTCGACATCTTTGAGCAAGTACGTTCATTCCAACTTATATTACATACAAGCAAATATATGGGTTGTGATCTAAAAAACCAAATAGAAAACTACCGCGGGGCTCCATCATCTTGAATATTTTGTTTATTTAGTGTTAAATATGGTTTTCAGAATTAATTAATGACTGTGTTTTTCAGAACGTTCTATATAAAATTATTCAGCATCTACATATACAGGGTGAGTCATGAGGAACTTTACATACTTTTACCATATGTAGAGTCCCTCAGGGAGCATATCATGTGGCCACTAAAAAATGTCAACTCCTCTTCTTTATTAATTAACAGGGTGATTTGTGTAATTGACCATTTATTTCATTTTACTGTAGTGTTTATATGGCTCATTTGATTTTTTTAATTTTTGCATGATACAATACACTACTATCAAGCATTCGACTGGTATTAGCTAAACTAAAAAAATCCAGGACTGGCTTTGGAAAAATTAATTTAGGGATTCGTATTAAATATTACACCCTGTATATATTTTTTTTAAAATGCAATAAGTGATTTTCAAACTACATAAATAGCCAATGAAAATGACATATGCGACAATGTTGTCGCACTTTTATTAAATTTTTAGTGAACGATCAAATCTTACCAAAAATAGAACAACCATAATGAAGTATCAAATTATAAGGTAATTAATTTAAACAAATGTTATAAATTTCAAACATTTTAATTGAAATGATAAACTGAGTCACTGCACAACAAAAAACAGTAACTACTAACAAGAACAATTTAAAAAAAAATTAAAAATATGTACATAGTTATGATAAACCCATAAATTAGAACTGGAAAAGATACAATAATGGTAACAAAATAAAAATAATTCAAAATAGATTTTCGAAATGGAACCCTGCAGCCTGTACACATTTTTGTTGCCGAATTGTTAATTGACGTATTGAATTACGGATACTCTGGGGATCGTTTCTAATAGTATTACAACAATGTATAATTCTATCAATTAATTGTTGTCGGTTATTAATATTCACTGCGTAAACTAGTTGCTTCAATCGTCCCCAAATATGGTAATCAACGGGATTGAAATCAGGGGATCTTGAAGGCCACGAAATAGGACCTGCACGTCCTATCCACCTGTTGCCATAAACATTATTGAGATGTTGTCTCATTGCCAGTAAAAAGTGTGGGGGTGCCCCATCATGCTGAAAATACATCCCTTGGATAGCAACGTTCGCGTTGGCAAGCAAATTCGGCAAAATATTTTGTAGAAAGTTCAAATAGACCTGCCCTGTTAAAGGACCATCAAAAAAGTGAGGACCTACTAATTGGTTATTTATGACACCAATCCACACGTTAACCGAAAACCTTAACTGAGAACGACGTTCTCGAATAGCATGGGGATTTTCTTCTGCCCACACATGTGAATTTCGTGAATTATTTATCCCGTCTCTGGTAAATTGGGCTTCATCTGTAAATAGTGTCCTGTATAGCGTTGGTCGATTATTGTTAATCTATCTACAAAATTCGAACCTATCGATCTCATCTCCAGCATGTAGTCGCTGAACCATTTGAATGTGATATGGGTATAGATTATTTTTTTGTAAGACTCTACTTACTTTTGATTGAGTAACATTAAGTTCGTCGTGAAAGAGAAAGAACTAGGTGAAAAGTACGAACTTTTAAGAAATATCATGCAGGGCAAAATTAAGGGTAAAAGAAGTGTGGGAAGAAGAAAAATATCGTGGCTTCGTAATCTACGTGAATGGTTCGGGTGTAGTTCGATTGAACTTTTTAGGCGCGCTGCTAACAAAGTCGCAGTGGCCATGATGATTTCCAATCTCCGCTAGGAGTGGCACGAGAAGAAGAAGAAGAAGTTCTCGACTTACTTGTCTAGTGCTTATTGTAGGGTTCATAGTAACGGCGTCCATAATGTCATCTTCCTGCGCTTCATCTACATGTCGCTCTGTTGTTCCACTAGGAAAAGTGCCATTGTTCAATTTTTTCACATGCGAAAAATCATGTCATTTTTTCGCTGTATTACTAGCTAGCATTCTACCACAATTTTACAATTATTTCCCGTTCTCCAACCCTTCCTACTCACATTTTAACCCCACTCCATTAGAAATACAGACAGTTGTAAGATAGCAAAGAAAGTCTCGCTCTCTTGCCTGTTGTCTCTCGATGATAACAGACACTCTCTCTTGACTGCTGACTGTTGCTAGAGACAGTCGTCCTCTCTTTCGTCTGCTGAGTCCTACTAGGCAGACGTATTATCTCTCTATCGCTACCTATCGCTTGGTACAGACTTACCACGCTTTTTCTCTACTCTAATTATCTCTCTCGCTTATAGTTACGCGAAAAATACCGCAAGTACTATTTTAAATCGTGTACAGACGCAAATGTGCTATATCTCGTGTGATCTAAGTGTTAGTACCGCGAAACACGTCTTCAGAAACCGGTAACCGGACAGTTTCCCCGTATGAAGAACAACCGCGACTGAAAGCCTCTAAATACCGCGAGTGTGTGTATGTGCAGCAGAAGAATTGGTAAGACTTTATATAAACTTAATTTGCTATAATCTGTATAACCTTTTACC
The DNA here is from genome assembly GCF_040954645.1 of Diabrotica undecimpunctata. Taxonomy (NCBI): domain Eukaryota; kingdom Metazoa; phylum Arthropoda; class Insecta; order Coleoptera; family Chrysomelidae; genus Diabrotica; species Diabrotica undecimpunctata. The sequence continues at coordinate 131,372,002 of NC_092809.1, read as the reverse complement.
ACATATCCTAATTTATTTGAACCAGCCCTATGTAATACAGTCCTCATTAACTGAAATTATATTCATAATTTCACATATGTACACCCTTTTTGTACATATTGTGGTCTATTCGAGTCGGATATAAATCATAATCTCTCTCTCACTCTCTATCTCTCTGTCTCACATCTTGACTCTACATAGTTTGGTACACTTTTGAGTCATATGTAAATCCTCAGTCTCTCTGTTTTATCTCATGCTCAAATGAACATATTTTGATCCAATTAGGTTCAGATAAATCTTATCTCTGCTGTAAATCTCATTAGATTTGGTCCTTCGAAATTATGTATTTCTATATATGTGTATATGTTCTTTGATATATATGTATATACGTATGTATTGATAAATCGATATATTGATAGATCGTTGTTTAATAATTCTTATCTGTGTAAATTCCAATTTTATGATTCTATTGTTAAAGGACGTTAGAAAGTCAGGTAAAATGACCCATTGATAGATACCTGTGACGTAGTAAAAATCCCAGCCTTTGTCAACCAAAGATTCTCATTATAATCCCAACTAATTGTATTGTTCTCTGACACGTTTTGCCAGAGGTACACGTCTAGGTAAATAATTTGGGATTTTGTCCTATTGTTCTGAATAATAAATTTTTACAAGAATTCTCCGCTGTTATTGTCATTAATCCCTAGCATAATAATTGCTTTATTCAAATCGCTCGATGACACAAACTAAATTTTTACAATAATCTCTGCTCTTAGAAAGTATTTGCATATTAATTGCTTTATTAAATCAATTAAAATTATCTCAGTGTTAATTTAAATTAAATTCACGACACCAAATATAATTTTCACACAAAAAAGAAACAAGAAACTGATAATCTCATTACACTCTTATATACATATTTTTTCTCTTCTCTTTGTACCCTTTCCAAGGGTCGCTAGGTTTTATTCTCTTTATCATTCATCTCTGACTGGTACACTCTTATTATACTCTTATACTCCAATTCAAAATGGCAGAAATTGCAGAGTATTTTTATGCAATGCACGTTTCACAAAGAAATATCGCCAGAATTGCGAACGTTGTTAGTTCAAATGAACAAGGCCTCTCTAAATGTAGAATTAGGGAATATATTACTCAGCTTAGGGCAGCTTATAAATCGTATTTGGATGCTTTGGAAAACCTGGCTGACGACGAAACTATTCTCGAAAGTGAGGAAGTAGATATTACTTATGAAAAATATATGGATGCTTTATGTTTCTTAGAAGAAAAACTGGAAGCTAAACAGGCTTTTAAATTTGATACAAAATTTAAGGCGAATACTTCCAGTAAACACATTGTTAAAAGTACTGATTTGAATATAAATGGCGAAAAAGAAGTTAAAAATACATTTTACTCTGACTCCCTCCCCAATCAGTTCAAACAGATGAAAGAAATAACTGTAAGTACTTCGTTTAGTTCTGCAATTGTTCAAGCTCAGACGCAAGAGCTTCAAAAGCCGACTTATAAAAACACTTCTAATAACATTAGTACTCAAGATGTAATAGGCCAGCCTCTCTTAAAAAATGTGTTACCAGCACAAACAGTCACTTTTCAAAATACTCCAGAACAAAACATGATTACTGAAACTGTAATATCTGCATCTTCCGTGCTTCTTAACATTTCTCCCCCACAAATATTACAAGAATCCAATACCTTGGTTTCAAGTCAAGTTTTACATACACAAAATGTTTTAGTCTCTGCTCCTATTCTAAAAACTGTCAATTTATCTCCATTGGTTATTGAAAACTTAACTCAAGTACCGCCTTCTTGCGGTGTGCAAGCGGAACTGGCAAATATACCTCCCCAAACTCGTAGACAAATTCAAGATATCTCTCAACCTGAAACTTTAAATGCTCTAAATATACGACAGGTTAATAAACTCTCTATTCAAGCTCAGAATATATTCACTCCCACTTTCTTACATTTCAATAAAATTCCTACACAAAAATCTATTGATTTATTATCAATTGCAACACCTTGTGAAGGTGATGTACATGTCAATTTTTTGAAAATTATCCCTCCTCGGAATAAATCCATAGCTCCTCCACTAATACACGAAAATCAAATACTCCTCTCACAGCCTCGTATTGACACGGATGTCATCAAATTTCTCTCAATACAAACTGTTCTTACTCATACCCCCTCACAATCTAATTCATTAGATTCAGTCGAACCTGCCTTTTCTTCTGTTACCGTGGCCCTACCATTCGTAGAGGGCCAAGTAACAACAGCTACTGCAGTGCCCAACAATATTCTGTTACTGGAGGCCCAGTCTGCATTGCCGCCTCCTGATGTGGTGAACGTTAATGTAACGTGCCCTACTCCGTTGTTTACTGTCTCTCAGGTTCAAACTTTTGCTAACCAAACCACGCACTCAGTGGCTTCTCATACTTTAAAAAGGTTTGCAAATATCGACTTGACCAGCGCCAATAACTTGGAAAGGATACACATACCTTATTCTCAACTACGCTCGCTTCTGAACATTCACGGTTTCCAACTCTATAAAATATATTTAAATTCTCGTGCCTTTTCAAATGAGCATAATATGATCTTCACTTCAGAAGTTAATCTTGACTTAGTTAGTAGCTTCTCTAAGGTCCTAGGTATTAACAGGTCACCTTATCAAGACGATTTTTCTTTTAAGTTGCCTATTTGTGAAGAGGCGCCTCCCTTAACAAAAAGAAAATTATGTACCTATGTTTCTCGAATGTATAACTCCTTAGGAAAACTCTTATCTTTTAGAGTACACTCTAAATCTTTCTTACAACTTATCTGGTCATTGCCCTTAGACTGGTACAGTGATATACTGGATGACCTATTGATCCCGGATTGGAAATCATTATTGGATACATTCCAATCAATATCTAAAATAATTACATTTCCCAGATGCCTGACACTTCCACTGCCTAAATCGGATATGCAATTACATTGTTTCACCGATGCCTCTCAGGACATCTATGCTGCTTGTGTCTATCTTCGAGTCGTGTATAGTGACAACACAGTCACGTCTCGCCTCATAGCATCGAAAACTAGAATAGCTCCACTAAAAAATAAACTAACTATTCCTCGGTTAGAATTGTCTGGTATCTTATTAGGTGTCACTCTTACTAGAAAGGTACTTGAGGTTCTTTCAAAAAACGTCACAATATCTGAAGTTCACATATTTTCAGACAGCCTCATCGCTGTAACATGGATTTTAACAACTAAATTTACATGGAATCCATTTGTACTTCATCGTGTCAGTCAAATCAAAGAATTAAGTAAATCCTTTTTATTTCATCATGTAAGTTCCTCTTTAAACGTAGCAGATTTGCCCTCTAGAGCCTCAGATATCACTCAGTCAATTTTAAAAAAATTGTGGACCGAAGGTCCCCCCTTTTTAGTTTCCAGTGTAATAGACTACTCTCAATTCAGGATAAAAGAATGGACGGGAGATTTACTGGAACTCAGACACACTCAGGTCACTTTAAGCACAACCTCTGACATATCTCAAGTGAATAATACCCTTGAAACCCTTTTTAATAAATGTTCGTCATTTTCAAAAATTCAGAGAACTCTGGCATATGTTTTTCGTTTTCTCTCAAATCTAAGAAAAAGACATACTAATTCACCTTTAGAATTAGGACCACTGCAAGTTTGTGAAATAAGCTCCTCCACCACTGTGATTGTTAAGTACATACAATCACAGGCCTTTCCTAAAGAATTTCATGAGTTAAAACATCGGAAAATAATCTCTGATAAAACTATCAGGGCACTAAACCCCTTCCTCTCTGAGAAAACTGGACTTCTTCATTTAGGTGGTAGATTAGAATTTGCCCCTATCTCTTTCGAACAGAAACATCCCTTGCTACTACCATCTAATCATTCAGTTGTCAAATTAATGATAAAACAAATGCATGTTAAATTGGGACATGCAGGTGCCTTGACCACGTTGTCAAATTTTCGTTCGAAATATTGGCCTATCTCTGGACTAAGACAAACAAAGAAGATAATACACGACTGTGTGAAATGTTTCCGTTTCATGACACCCAAGTCAACACAACTTATGGCAGATCTCCATCCCGATCGTGTTCTCTCGACAAGACCTTTCCAAAAGGTCTCAGTAGATTACGGAGGTTTTTTCATGATCCGATCCTCTCATCTTAGAAAGGCTCCATTATACAAAGCATACATAGCCTTCTTCATATGTATGACCACCAAATGTGTTCATATCGAACTTGTCACCGGCTTAACAGCTGATGCTTTTATTCTCACCCTTAAAAGATTTATTGCAAGGCGGAGTGCTCCCGAGATTATATGGTCAGACAATGCTACTAATTTCTATGGTGCCCGCAATCAGCTTCTTGAGTTAAACGAACTCTTTAAAAGTAAGAACTTCTCGCAGAGGATTACTAATTTCTGCTCTGAAAACTCTATTCGTTTTAAATTTGGAGTGCCTCGTAACCCTTCTCAATTTGGGTTGCATGAGGTAGGGATTAAAGGTGCCAAATACCATCTTTATCGTCTTGTAGGAAATCTTCGTTTTACCTTTGAAGTTTTTTATACAATAATTTGTCAAATCGAAGCCATTTTAAACTCAAGACCTATCACTCAGCTCTCAAATGATCCAAACGATCTCTCAGTCTTAACGCCCGGACACTTCCTTGTAGGAAAAAGTGTCACAAGTCCACCAGAACCAGATCTCTCAGAAATACCACAGAACCGTCTTTCCCTCTTTCAGCATATCTCGAAAATTCATCAAACCTTTTGGAAAAGGTGGTCGGTGGAATATTTGCATATGACCCAAAGTAGGAGTAAGTGGAACATCGCTACTGATCCTTTAAAGATAGGTGATGTTGTACTAATTAAAGATGAAGAGACTCCCCCACTCCTCTGGCCTCTGGCAAAGATTATCGAAGTGCTTCCAGGCAAAGACTCTCTTGTTCGAACTGTTAGGGTATCCACACCTAATGGCGAATATCTTAGGTCAATAAAGAAAGTAGCTAGGTTACCCTTTAACCAATAGTGGTACTTTCTGCCAAACATGTATATAGTTTCTATAGACTTTAGTTTCTCTAGATTTTAAATAGTTTTTAGTTATCTTAGTTCATTACAACAGTACCCCTAATGTATACTGGTTTACCCTCGTTCTCGAAGTAACTATTTGATACCCTATCCCAGTGGCGTAACTCTTCTCGCCCGCCCCCAGTATGTTCAATTTTTTCACATGCGAAAAATCATGTCATTTTTTCGCTGTATTACTAGCTAGCATTCTACCACAATTTTACAATTATTTCCCGTTCTCCAACCCTTCCTACTCACATTTTAACCCCACTCCATTAGAAATACAGACAGTTGTAAGATAGCAAAGAAAGTCTCGCTCTCTTGCCTGTTGTCTCTCGATGATAACAGACACTCTCTCTTGACTGCTGACTGTTGCTAGAGACAGTCGTCCTCTCTTTCGTCTGCTGAGTCCTACTAGGCAGACGTATTATCTCTCTATCGCTACCTATCGCTTGGTACAGACTTACCACGCTTTTTCTCTACTCTAATTATCTCTCTCGCTTATAGTTACGCGAAAAATACCGCAAGTACTATTTTAAATCGTGTACAGACGCAAATGTGCTATATCTCGTGTGATCTAAGTGTTAGTACCGCGAAACACGTCTTCAGAAACCGGTAACCGGACAGTTTCCCCGTATGAAGAACAACCGCGACTGAAAGCCTCTAAATACCGCGAGTGTGTGTATGTGCAGCAGAAGAATTGGTAAGACTTTATATAAACTTAATTTGCTATAATCTGTATAACCTTTTACCACATATCCTAATTTATTTGAACCAGCCCTATGTAATACAGTCCTCATTAACTGAAATTATATTCATAATTTCACATATGTACACCCTTTTTGTACAGCCATTTTCTCGCAAATAATTAAAAACTGACCCAAATGTTGGATGACTGGGAGTTCGACGATTAGGAAATCTCCTGCGATATTCTCTACTAGCAGCCCTACCATTCCCATTACAGAACCCATAAACAAATATTATGTCTACATATTCTGTGGTCGAAAACTGATGTGGCATTTTGAACGAAAGTAACAAAAGCTCTACCAAAACTAACACAATGTACTTAACGTAGATATGACAGAAGAAATATGTATTCTTGTACACATAAATAACAATTGATAATGACAATGGGTATAAAATATCAAGAAACGTCAAACGGTCAACGCCAACCTTCATTTTAAACTTTTTTAGATTTATTTTTATTTAGTACAGTTGATGCAATGTATTATTCTTTGACATAAAATTTTAATCATTTACAATCAACAAAAACTAACACATACAAGAGGTTTGACTTTTTAATCAATTTAATTTATTATTTATCGAAAATAATGCCCCAATACGATCTATGAGTAAAAATTTAAAATTGAAAAACAATTGATTCTATCGTAGAGATAATACAAAGTGACAGTAAAGATGTTAATTTTCTACGTATTAGATTATGTTGTAGGAACTCATTTTAATTAAAATGTTTGAAAAATTTATAACATTTGTTTAAATTAATACCTTATAATTTGATACTTCATTATGGTTGTTCTATTTTTGGTAAGATTTGATCGTTCACTAAAAATTTAATAAAAGTGCGACAACATTGTCGCATATGTCGTTTTCATTGGCTATTTATGTAGTTTGAAAATCACTTATTGCATTTTAAAAAAAATTTATACAGGGTGTAATATTTAATACGAATCCCTAAATTAATTTTTCCAAAGCCAGTCCTGGAATTTTTTAGTTTAGCTAATACCAGTCGAATGCTTGATAGTAGTGTACTGTATCATGCAAAAATTAAAAAAATCAAATGAGCCGTATAAACACTACAGTAAAATGAAATAAATGGTCAATTACACAAATCACCCTGTTAATTAATAAAGAAGAGGAGTTGACATTTTTTAGTGGCCACATGATATGCTCCCTGAGCGACTCTACATATGGTAGAAGTATGTAAAGTTCCTCATGACTCACCCTGTATAAAAAGCAACTTCAGTAAACATTTCAGAACGAGAAAGTTAAAAATAATGAGGATTTACCCATATAACCAAAATGATCGTTTCTGGGTCACCAAAAATTCGTATATCACTCACGAAAAGCCATCACACCTGCTCAAATTTACTGTGTGGTGTGCTGATTAGGCTGAAAGAGTCATCTGAATATTTTTCTTTGAGAACGCCGCAGGCCAAACGACGACTGTAGCACGTGCTACAGAGCCATGATTAGCGAATTTTTTCTTACGACGCATACTGCTCGAACCACAGCCGATATCCTGAAGGAAGCATTTCGGGGTCACTTAATCTTTCGTTTTGGCGATTTGCATTGGCCGGTCTGATCACCCGATTTAACTGTTCTAGACTTCTTTTTTAGGGGTATTCTTGAAGTCACGGGTTTACGCCTCTTGAAGTCCTTAAAGGGAATATTCACGAAGAATGCAAGAACCTGTCGCTAGAAGTCCTGGCAGGAGTGATTGGTGATTACTTTGCCCCTCCTGTTATAATCCCTTTGTATTGTCCCGAAATTGGAGTATTTTAAGTTAGTTCCAATCTCATTGTATTTTATAGAAATTTGAGTGTTGTAAATAATTTAAAATATGGCGCCGCAGTAGGTGATCAATCTACAGAGATAAATTTATTTAAAATTGGAAAACACCAGTGGTCAATGTATAACATAGATATGTGGTAATGTATAAAGGGGGTTACATTGTCAGATGTCACTCTACTACATAAATATTATCTTTAAAACCACAAAATACGCTTTATATTTTTTTAATTGTGGCCCAATATGCATTTATCTATAAAAGTTGTGAAAATATTCAAATTAAATGCATAATGATCCAAACCCTAGTAATAACTAAGTGCTTAGAGATCATTAGCGCGAAACTAGTTCCGAAGTGTGATACGCTCCCAATTAACTGATTACAGAATATAATATGAAATGAATTAAAAACAAAATGATTTTTGAAAAAATCAGTTCGCCACTTTTCATTTCATTTAACCTCGATACACACTGTACCTTCCACGATTTTTTAATAAAGACCCATTATCCGTTTAGTCGACTCCTTTTTTTCAATCGAAAAACTAATTAATCGATTCTCTAATTTTTGAGCGATTTGCATCCAAATCTGAGCCATTTTCCGCTTCAAAATAAAAGTATCGGCGTCAGTGAACGTAAACCGGCGAATCGTCGCGCATAATTAATTAAACAAAGTATAAAGGAGATTGTAAAACCGTCAATAAGGGGCGAAAATAAAGCTTTTTGGCTTGCCATAGGCGTACGGCTGAAGAGGAGGTTTCAAGGATAGCACGAAACAAGTAATGAGATAGTGAATATTTATCTTTCGGCACTACTAAAACAGTTCAATACTGTTCTAAAAATGTAATTATAATAAATACAAATTACTACCTCTTCTTCTTACTGTATTGTATTTAAAATCAGCCAGTGTGCCTATTTTTTTATGCGAAAAACGCTATATAAAATGGAAAATAAACTTATTAATGTTTCGACTTTCAAGCTCTCAGCCATTATTTAAACTGTTTCTTTTTCTCTTGACGCCGCCTGTTATACATTGGTCGTACTGGATCAAATTAGGTATTTTAGGCCAAATTATATATGCCCTTTAATTGGGTGTTTCCTATCTTTAAATAAGAGGTGTGTGTGAGACATTGTAGTATTTTTGTTCTGTATAAAGGTTTAATTCACGTATTTTAAATTCCATTCTGTATAGGTAAAAAGAAATAAGATAAAGCTTACTCACAATCTATTTAATTATACCACCAACGACCGGTTTCGGATACTACAATTTACTATGCATCTTCAGGTCTTACGGTATCTGTTAAATTAAATGCTGAAATTCCAAAAACCCGCACATCCATTCTGTATGTTTTATTTAATTTGCGTTTTATGACACTGGCCTCTTGGAACAGAATAAACATCGAATTGTTTATTTATACAGTCAAACTGATGAAACGAAACTTAAAACTATTATTAGAGTTTTCAGTCAAGGCGATTCGGCTCGCAAGAGAGCCATTTTCTTTAGTGTTGATAAAGCTCAATGTGAAGGATGGTTGTCTAAAACCAACAGGACAGGCGACTCTTTACCAGGCTTAACGTGCTTAATAAAATCCTGTACAAATATAAGAAACTTGTCATTAGTTATTCAATCGCTAGAATTTCCAGCTCCAACGCAATCAGTAGAACCATTCCGAATGAAAAGGTATTGAACTTTCTTACGAGAAAAGACAAGCATAGGCGGAATTCTACCAACTTGTAGCTGAAAATGGCACTAATAGGGTTACATTAGTTCCGCTAAAGTTAAAATACCAGATTCCATAAAATAATATAATAAAAATGTACGGTTTCAAAGCATATTTGAGGCATAAAACATATACATTTTTACATACACAAATTTGTGTTTTACTGATGTTTCTTTTGTGCCTTACTTCATCGGAACGTTCTCTAGACTTTAATCCTTTCTTAGATACTTATGGTGGATCTTTATACCCGCCCACCATTAAGCCCCGCTCTACCCTACCGCAGTTGTTCAGATATAATAAGTGATCTTTTGTCAAGACAATGACGTCGAATTTACTTAGCAATCACTCAACACAAATATAATGTAAACGAAGAAAATTGACTGCAGTACGATCTGTTTATATCTGTATTACGTAAAAGAGTCTATGACTATTAAAAAAAATTAATAAATCAATTTATATGATTCCACTTACAGTTTTAAGGACTATAAATAGATTCTTAAGGGCTGAATAGCCTCTTCGACTTGTTTTATCTCATGAGAAAGCGAGATAAGATGGGTAACACACTCACGAAGTCTGCTTTTAATTGGTTTAAGAAATCTTGTAAATGAGTACAATTTATTCTCAATAATAACGTATAAAACAAAATATTTACCTACTGAAGGTTTAGAGTTGGAATTATAAGTAAGCAATTTAAATAGTTTAACTTTTGAAAAACACGAGACATTATAGATAACATATTATACAGGGCGATTAATATTGTCATAAATCATAAATTACAGTATTTTTATAGTTATCATATAATAGCATTGACATGCTAATTTCAATTTTTTTAGTTTTTTGTTTATATCAAATTTTGATAAAACAAATCATTTTAGTATGGTTGGTGGTTTGTGCTCGGTTTGGAAATGCATGATAGCACAGTCTGTATAATAAAAAAACACCAATATTCTAGTTGATGATGATACATTGATGAACGAGAAATTCTTGTAACATAAAGTAACTATATAACTGAATTGATTCAAGATGACAGGACATACATACAGGGTAATGTAAATCAAAAAGTAGAACTTGAAATTTTAAAATTTGCAGTTATTAATGCCATGAAATCACCCAAAAACAAGAAAGTAACTGGACCAGACAACATCCCAACTGAATTCTTAAAAATCGTACACGAAGACCATATCTTTGTGACACGAGGTCACTGAACCAGCGTGAAACAACAAAATTATTAGTCTGAGAACGGAAGATCCTCCGGACGACCTTTGGGCTTTGTAGAGACGAGAGAAGAGCAGACTGGAGACCAAAACATAACCAGGAAATCCAGGCACTCTATGGAGAAGAAAACAGTAGGATACATTGTGACAAATCGGATAAGATGGACAGGGCATGTACTGAGGTCGAATGATGAAATTCTACTAAATAAATACAACCTTCAGCGAAAATTTCGATGGCAGAAGGTCAGTTGGTCGCCAAAGAAACAGATGGAAAGATGCAGTAACGAGTGATTGACGTAAGGTGGGGGTGCAACAATGGGCGATTGCTACACAAGACCGGCAATAGTGGAGGAAAATAGTACACAAGGCCAAGACTCACTTAGCGTTGTAGAGCCAAGAAAGAAAAAGAAGACCATATCAGTGCTCTAGTTAAGCTTTTTAACGATATGTATCCTGCTAATTTCTTTAGCCCTTATTAGGGCGTGATGACACACTAAATATTGTTAGTTTGCTGCCTCCATTGGCTGCGATTGTGTGCCAACTTGACAGACATCTTGTTGGAGATCTTCCTCTTGGTCTTTGGCCTTCTAACTTTCCTTGTACTACCAATAGTTTCATAGTCCCCGTTTTATTGGATTTATGATTCTCAACAGTGTGCTTCTTCTTTGTGTGCCGTGCTTGTTTTCAAGCGTTGACTATCGTCATATTGACAAGCTGATGAAATGTTTCTCGGTCGGTAGCTAGATGGAACAATTCCTCGACCGTTCGACGTGTCCATCGTCTCATGTTACGCAGCCAGGACAGTTGTTTTCTTTCGACCCAGCCTTTTCCTTCGATTTGGCCCCGAATGGTCAACTCTTGCTCTTTGTGTATGATCTGTTGCACAAGTTCGTTAGATATGTGTGCTGTCCACGTGATTCTGAGCATGCGATGGTTACACCACAACTCGAAAGCTTCTAATTTATTAAGATTTTTAATTTTTGTTGTCCAGATTTCGCATTTGACAAAGCACTTGGCGTAAGTTATAAATGGTTAGCTTTACAAAGAAATCACTTACGCTTTGAGTATGGTGTATGGTAGAAAAGTAGAAAGACGAAAGGCAGCTTACGATCAAAGGTTCCGCGTCGCCAAGCTGCCAGAAGAAGATGCCTGCTGTAGACGGGTTCAATGAGTAGAAATGTCATCTTCGACACTAGATCGTACATGTGATCATCTCGACTTTTGGCCAGCTTCTTAGTTCGTATGTATAGGATTAAAACCCGTACTTCAAGATTTTCGTTCCAGGGTGGTCTGGCACCTTTTCCGAGCCTGTGTTTTAGGGATCTCGGATACTTCGAAGAAATGGGCTTGTAAAGTCAACGTGAAAAGAGTCTAGATGAAACCAAATGGCTTTAGGAATGCACTTGGTACGTGAGGCACTTTTATCCTTAAATATACGTCTCCAAAAGTGTCGCGACCAACGTAAAGATATTTATATAGCTTTCATCGATTATGAACAAGCTTTTGATAGCATACAGCATGACACGCTTTTAAATATATTAATAACGAAGGGCATTCATGGTAGAGATCTGCAATATCGTAGAAAACCTATATTGGAAGCAGAAAACATTAGTTAGAATCGATGGAAGACGAACATTACATTCAACGAGGCGTAATACAGGGCTGCCTTCTATTTCCGCTGTTATTCAGTGTCTACTCGGATATAACTTTCAGGCAAGCTTTGCAAGATAGAGTGTAGAGTGAAAATCAATGTGGCTAAGACAGAATATGACATTCTTTCAGACTTTCCTTCAGATAGATCGATAAAAGATTGAGAGAATTACCCAATTTAATTATGTATTGCATAACAACTAGACCCAAGTAAAGAATGCAGAATTAAACAGCTGACATAACATTTCTGAAAATGACATTATTCTTCTGTAACCACAACTTAAACCTAAAATTGCGCCACAGAATGATCAAATGTTATATTTGGTATGTGTTGATATATGGCCTGGATTCTTAAGGCTGATAGGATTAATCGTGTAGAAGTTTTCGAGATTATAGAATAATGTTCTGGTCGCCTTGATCAGTTCAACCCAATTAAGCAGTATTAAATAGATTAGAGACTGTTGTGAATTAAGACACGAAAAATACACCTAGGGTATGTTCTTAGAGAAACAAATACAGAATCCTTCAGTTTATAATGAAAGGTAAAATTGAGGGTTGCAGAGGAATTGGTAGGAAGATGTCATCTCTAAAGAATATTCGCGATTGGACAGGAATACGCAGTGCTGAACAACTATTTTGACTAGCAGAAAAACCACAAACAACAATAGTGGGACCTAATCTAGCGCCGAAAGAGAAAGAAACGTCCAATTTTACTTAATAATTGCTAATAAATTATCTTCTTAACATCCTTTAAGTACTGTTCCAATATTTGTCCTTTTTATCTAGCACAAATTTTAAACAGTATTTATGCTTTATTCCTCTATGTTATTTTGGGTCAAACGGTATTTAGAGTATGTCAAACAATTCAGATATGTATCAACTTCGAAAATAAAATTTTATTACGTGAAAATTATTAGGTGATCACATTTTATTATCTTCTATTAATTACTATTGTTATGTATTTTATCAAAATGTTTTAACTTTTAATAAAATAAATTGATCAAAATCGAACGTCTATGAAACTCTCTTCCTATTCGTTGAATGTTCCCGTATTTCCATGTATATTCTGCAGGAAACCATGTTGATTAAACCGACGAGAAACTTCCTTTACTTTATAAATTAAAATTTCTGCGCTTTGATACAGAGAAGTTTCTAACAGATTTATTATGAAATAAGATACTCATGAGGAGTTTGTAAAGCGAGGTAAATAGAATTGTACCGCTGCTATTTGACGTATAAATCAAATTAATATTTGTTCATTCATACAGATTTAACGTCTCGAATGTCGTGATATATTTGAAGGTTTTTACAGTTTATGACTTACATTTATTGATAGCGAAGAATTTGAATTTTATTCTACACTGCGCATGTGTGAATTTTATAAGAATTTTTCAAAAGTTTTAAGTTTATGCAATTTATTCTATTGTAAATAAACTCCTACGATGCGGAAACACTTTTAGGCACTGCCACTGGGTGCATTTAATGGTAATAAGTTCGCAAAATTGTGTTGTTTGTACGTTGATTTTCTTGGAATATGGCTGTTCTGTTTTTCAAAAACCTTTCGTTAGTGTACAGTTGTTCAAAGAGTGAACTTGTGCAATTTTAAATTTAAAACTATGACTGGGAGATTTGCTAGATCTGTTCAAATTGTTACTTTGATTGATAATGGAATGAGAAGAAAAGTGACCAGACAGCACGGAGTCAATCGTTGTATGGTCCAAAAAACAGCAACGATCTGTAGAGACTTTACCTCACGAACGACGACCACGATCAGGCGCGAGAAGACTCACGACGACCAGTGAAGACCGTTCCTTACAACGCACATCTTTGCAAAATCGGTTCTTTACGGCTAGAGCAATCCAAAACTGTTTTCAAAATGCTCACGGGTGGACATTAAGCACTTCTACAGTGAGAAGAAGGTTGAGGGAATTTGGTCTAAGGGCTCGCTGCCCAGCAACAGGACCTTTAAGCACATTGATAACGCCGACTTGAGTTTGCTAGAGGCCACGAGCATTGCACGATAGAAGATCGGAAAAATGTTCTGTTGAGTGATGAGTCCAGGATGGTTCTTGATGGCTCAGACGGTGGCATCAAAACGTACAGAAGACGTGGGGAACGATATGTTGCTTGTGCTCGACGAGCACGTGTTGCTTTTGAAGGAGGCTCTCTAATGTTTTGGCAGGCATTTCATTCGAAGGCCGTACTGATCTCGTGTTTATTAATAGAGGAGCGTTGAATGCGTTGTTTTTTCCCTGGACGTCTTTGGGCACATTAGGCGTTTTCATTCATAATTTTAAATGTGGCTCCATCACTAAAGTAAACCTGCAAATGTGAATAGAAATTATAAAGTATGAAAACATAATGTTGGAAAAAGTCGAGTCACTGTACACTTTTAACACATTCTATTGCCTGTGACAAGTCAAACAAAAAGGTTCACCATTTTTAACTTAATTATGTAGCATGATTCTTCCCTAATTGTTATGCAACCTATTCAGCAGCTCTGTATCAATTTGAAGATACTTTTAAGCGCTTGAAATTCAAAAAACTGATATTTCTAGGGTATCTAATAATTTGAGTAAGGACTTACTCTATAAAACCATCCTGACATTCGTACTGTTCTTATTTCTTATATCGAAATTCCTTAGATTGATTTTCTTTACCCAGTAAGTTTTCATAAAACAAATTTGTAGGTCAAGAAGAGTAGATATCTATATTTCTATCTTTTCTTATTTTTACATGTTTATAGAAAGTTGTACAGGGGTTTTGTCGTTCAATAAGAAAATATTGCAGTCATTTTCTGATACCGATTCCAGCACTGAAGTGAGAATCAGAAAGACTAGCAAAGTACGCTTCCATAAATCCATAAATGCTTCGTCTTCGTTCGATGAAAATCGTTACAATAATAAACTCTTTGATCGATTTCTGGAACCCGACTGGCTTTGGAACCAAAGTACCAGGTTCACACCATTCCTTATCCTCTGGTATTGATTTAGGATCATGCTGAATGAGGCTTAAGTATCATTCGTAATAAGTATTCATGCATAAAATCGTTCTAAAATGCTAAAAATGTTCCTCAGTCGAATGCTTTTTTGTTCCATTGTTAGCGAATGCGTATACGGCTTTCAGAAATTCAAAATTTCAGCCAAAATGTGGATCACACTGAGTGCCTATTGAGCTGCAGTCAGAAGGTTTGACCGGGATGTTGCAGAAACACTCTTTTGACTTTTGGTCTAGCTTTCGGAATTGTTTTATTCCTTCTTCAAGACACTGTAATTAGAAGAATGTGTAAATATAATATATATATATATATATATATATATATATATATATATATATATATATATATATATATATATATATAGTACTTTTGTAAAAATATTTTGCAATATTTAACACATATATTTTATCATTAATTGATTTAATTTGAAAAATAAGCCTTTCTCTTCAATTTGCTGCATAATACCGATAAAATCTTTCTGGGATAAAAAAAATTCAACTTTGCAATAACTGTTAGGTGAAACTTCTTGAAATTTTTATAGCTGAATACATGTGATATTGTCCCTATTATCACGCAATAAAGTTTTTTGTGCATTTTTAGAAAAGTTAATATTAATTTTCAAAAAATCTAGTTTTGAAGCTATTTTTGCGATAATTGTGTCAATTTTCCATATAATTGACCGGTCTTCACCTTGGGTATTTAAAATCAAATAGGGATCTTACATTGTTTGTAAGTAAAAAATTACGTTTAATGTTTTGCATATTTTGTTTATTGCGTATTGTTGTGTCACGAAAGAGGCTTTTTATTTGCTAAAATCTCTGGTCTATGTACGACCTTGTTTAATCCACTCAACTTTTTACTATTCTTATTTAAGGAAAAGAGTTTCTATACACTTATAACAGTCGTTAATAAAGTGTTTTGCTGGTGTAAAAATAAAAAATTATCAACGAAATTCAATTTTTTTTTATCGTAAAAAATATTAGGACGACGACACTTCAACTTTGTACAGTTATAAATATACAAATGAGTGACAGATCTACATGAAATTTTATACGTTTTCATCAAACAGTGGTATAGTCGGTTCTCTAATCCCAGTTCCAATTCTCTAGTAAATTTAGTAATTATTTTTGGGTACACGTAAACTCATCACCAATTACCATATATACCCTCGGACATAGTACAAACTCATCACCGCCATAAAAGTAGGGTTTTCAAAATAGACCCTAAGAGATTGGTAAACTGATCACTGGCCTACCTGCAGCCTGGATCAGGTATAGACCATAAAATCCCAGCAAACTGCTAGTTTTTGGTAATTTCACAGAATAATCCAAATCCAGATGTCTTAAATGCAACTGCAATTTATTGGTTTTTTCAGTGTAATCAAAATCAGTGTAATTAAGTTCTTTAAGTTAACTGTATAAGATGTTTCTTGTAGGCAAGGCATAATATTACTTTGTTGCTGTAGATTACCTTTTCTGATATTATATTTTGAGATTTCTAATTAAATTCGGCACCATATGTGAAACCTTTTTATTTTTAGTTCTATGAATTTTGTTATATAAAATAATTATGTTACATAAAAAGTTTTGAATGATCTAAAACCTAGAATACAATGATCAGATATAAAATTTTTTTTTAGTTGTATACTATAACTGACTGAAGAATACTAATATCTGATTCTGATGACCGAAATTTTAGATCATTCAGAACTAGAGAATAAATTTTTTTTTCATAAAACTAAAAATAAAAAAAAATTCCATATGGTACCAACTTAATTGGACTCTTATATACATATACTGAAAAAGCGATAAATGCTTGTAGTCAACGCTGATCAGTTAGACTACAAACACAACTATATATTTGGGTGTGCAGCCGAAGATAGGACAAAGAAGTACTCTTTTTAAACTTCCAAGCATTCGCAAATCTCTATTTGCATCATCAGGGTGCTACAATAAACAAAATTAGTACAAATTACAGAATAAAAATTATTTTGTATCTTACACTAATTGAGGTTAGTTGTCGTGATGTTTATGAAATGAAATGAACAACTCATCTGACTCCTACAAATAATGGCGAAAACTAACCAAAAAATGTAAAAATATTGCTTTTAAAAGCACTCTAATTGTGGGATCTTTGTACAAGTCATTGCAAGATAAAGTACAGTCAAAGCTTTGCACGTGTAAAAAATTAGGTTTCCTTCGACTTCAATGCACTATTAGCACACTCAAGTTTTTAGCTTTTCCTATTTTTCAGATATTTTATATTTACTAACTGTCCAAAATCGTGTATTATTTTCAAAATAGTCAAATAACGCCAAAACGGTAAGACTTAGACCGAATGTATGCTTAACAAATTATCTCGAGAATTCAATGAGAAATATAAAAATGCAATGAAAATCAAATAACGAAGTTGGGACTACTTCCGATATAAACAAAAATAGCACATATTGACAAATATTTTCATTTTAAAGTTCACTATCGAAATCCTATGCAACTAAATTTTTAGATCTCAAAACCATTTAGATTGGCAGATACGTCTAATAGGCCACACCGTGAGACATATTAATATCTCAGTTAAATTTTAAAGCAATTTACTTAAAATAATTTATGAATTTATTAAATTATCACATAAACGAGAAGTATAACAGGTAAGCGGCAATCTTTCGCATTAGAAATCAGGCAAAAATCCCGGTGATGAGTTTACCAATCTTCAAAGGATGCCGGTGATCAGTTTACTATATCTCCGAGGGTCTAATAATTTTATGAGGGGCTATATAGTGATGAGTTCGTACACGTCCTTATTTTTTTGCGAAATTATTTACATTTTGACAGATTAGAAGTGGCTGGAAATTACTATACAACCAAGCACACGACTTATAGCCAATAATAATTGAATTGTAAACAAATATTTATTCACATGCAGTTTATTAACAAAATAAAACTGCGTAAATTAACACGTTCACGACGGCATTAAATTTGTCAGTAACATTTATTGACGTTACCAGATCCCTGTATCTAGTAACACTGTCTACTGTTCGGACGATACCAGACCTATGGGTCTGGTAAACATATCTATAAATAAATGATTTCTGTGAATTTGTATTTGAAATTACCTTGAATCTAACACTGCCATCTCATAGTAAACACTCTAATCCATTTCTGGCAGACATAGCACCAGATTCCGATGTCCGGTAAAGTATTTACGGTATATAAAAAATATACTGATACTTATGTGGCAATTTGAAATATTTTACTTTTAAAAAATAAATAAAATGATCAATTTTTATTTGAAGTAATATTAAAGTGTACAAAAATATATAATAATTAAAATAGTAATTAATAATTAGATATGTCTATCATTAAAACAAGTTAAGCACAAAGCCGGTTTCTTTTCGCAATTTTCACAAAAAGTGTTTACTTTGGTCACCTTCTTGTCAGCTTCCTTACTTTTCATAGTCTGTCTCAACTTCTTGTAACAATCAACGCAATTTCGTCTACGTTTTCTACCAGGACCTTCTTCTCGTTGCAGACAATGTTTTCGTTTTGATAAGTTGGTTTCAGAAATACACTCATTTTGATTTGAAAGTTGTAATGCTAACTGTTCACGAAATGTTAGCATTGGTATCTTTTTTTCGATGTTTGTTTTATTATAGATAATCCAGCTGTTGATTATTGTAGCACCAAAGATTAGTTCGAAGACTACCTTACGATACCACTTAAGACCTTTTCGTAAGGAAGAATAATAAGCTGCCTTTTAGTCACTGTAATCTACACCTTTTTTAGCTTTGTTGTAGTCTTGCATAACTTGCGGTTTAAAAATATATTCCACTGGTTCCTCCCTTGGTTTTGATCTCTTACCCGTAGTGCAGAAGTTTAGGGTATGCTCAGGTTTACTGGATAACATTAATACCGATCTCTTGTCTTGCCAACGGATTACCTTTATATTGTCCTTATTTTTGATGCCAATTATTTAATTTTTCTTTAGTTTCTTTTGAACTATTCCCTTTGGAATACCATTCCGATTGCTTCTAAGAGTCCCACAATAAAAAGTTTGGCGATCTAATAGATCTTTTGCAAGAGGAGTGCCCGAATAAAAGTTATCAGCATATAAAGTTCGTCGGGCATCTAACAAGCTATTCATTAAGGTCAGCACAACTTTCTGAGAATGGCTTTTGTTTACCATATTGTTTTCTTTTCCACAGTAAACCATCACTTTATATGTATATCCACTGACGGTACATAGTTTATATAATTTAACGCCATATTTATGGCGTTTGTTTTTTATATATTGCCGCATACTCAAACGACCACGCCATGGTACCATACTTTCGTCTATGACTACATTCCGTCCTGGAGTCATGATTTTCATAAATCTGTCATTAAGTAAGTCTAAAACATGTCTGATTTTGTATAATTTATCGTTGCTTTCTAGTATACCGTCTTTATTTTGAAAATGTAGATACCGTAGAATTAACAAAAATCTGTCCCTAGTCATAACTGAGGAGATAAACTTATTGCTATAAAGGTCATTTTTGGACCAATATAATCGAATATTAGGGACCTTCACGAATCCCATGCGGATCACGATACTAAAGAATTTTTTAATTTCTTCTTTATTAGTCGGAACCCACTTACTGTTAGATATTTGTTTGATACTGTGTACACCAATTTCTTGTTCTGCATATTTATTGGTTTCTTGAACAATTAATTCCAAAATTTCATCTGTGACAAATAGACAAAAAATATCCAACGGGCTCATATTTTCACATTGAATATTTATTTTAGAATCTGTAGGATATTCATCAAAATCTAATTTATCTGTTTCCTGAATGTCAGTCCATACATCTTCCTCAGCATCACCTAAAAATAAAGATAATGAGAATCAAATTATAAGATTCATTTTTCTTCTTACCAATTTATTTTTCCGATTCATAATTATCAGTTTCTATATCACTGGATACTTCTTCGTTCAAATATATGGATTCGTCCCCATCAGAATTGTCGCTATCTTCACTAGGAATGTATTCAGGATCTTCATCAGACAAGTTTTCAAATGGATCACTATCAGATTCACTTTCAGTTTGTATCCAAGCATTTTGGTGCTTGTTTAGCACCATTTTAACCATTTTTTCGCCTCTAGACGACAATTTTATGGATTTTAATAAAAAAACAACAGACTTGTACAATGTTTACTATAACACTAATAACCAGATACGGAGTTCTGGTAAATTCCATAGCGTAAAAAATTTCTTTGTGGGACGTTACCAGGTGCTGGCATCTGGTAACTTAAAACAGCACTAAAATATAAAGCACATCATGACGATTCCGTAGATACCTATATCATAATATTTAGTTCATAATTAGCCATTTTATCGTTGTCGGCGCTAGCGCAAGATCTCCAAATTTCAGTGCCGGTTCAACGTAAAGTTTATACCAGACCCATATATCTGGTAGCGGCGTGAACGTGTTAAAATAATAAGTCATAATGTTCATATTTTTGAAATTGTAAAATCGTTTATAGATTTGTATATGCAAATAGAAAGATCACTCTTTACAAAATAGATTTTATTACATCACCATTATTTGTTGCATCATTGTACCATCACCATACTTATTTATTGTATAAAATAAAAATATTTTAAGGAAATATATTCGGTAAACTTCCATATGTAAGTATAAAAAAGTTTAAAGTTAATTTAAATTATTTATATTGTAATAGAAATATATTTTTCGTCTTCTTTTAATTTGTTTTTCAATGAAAGAAATCTGCAATAGTAAGGTTATTTGAGCTGTTAATAGTGTGAATAGGCATTTTTATGTTGTAGGTTTCTGACTATTGTCAAAATATTCCCGAGCTGAGCGAATGAATATATAATCTTTAGAACAAAAAAAAATCAACGAAACTTATCGCAAAACCTCATAAAATGTACCAAATTAGGTTTTTTGATTTTTATTTAATTAAACGAAGCGTGCATATCGAACTTTTTTAACCTACATCTAGCTTATGCAAAAACGGGATTCGATCGACGTGTAAATATTAACTTTAAAAAGAACTTTTTGCTCTAAAAGCTCTGTGTTTCCGAAGATCAAAAGGGAAAAACCGAATGAATAAAAAATGACAATCTGTCAGCCTACACACACTTTATGCGCTACAAACGCAGAGCAGAGCGTTCACGTTCCGCGATTTCATAACTTATTAAATAGGATCAAACACTAAACAGAAGGGGGAGAAAAGGGTTGTATCTCTTCCACCCATCTCGAAAGGGATGTTGATGTTTTATGCGTGTGTTAACCCCTAAAACGTTATGTGCTACGATTTAATGGGTCATGTGACGCACGCGTTCATACCGAGCCTTGGCCGTTTTAGTCCCGGTGACCTATAAAATTTATGAATTTTTAAAATGGTCCTACCGCACATTTTCACTGTTTTATTGACCGTTGATGATATTTTTGTGGATCGTGTCTCGTTGATTTAACGAATTTCTAACCACATTCATATTCGATTATTATAAGGTTTCCTATAACCAATACCGGTTGCAATTTTTTCGTAGTTAAATATAGTAATTAACTTTTAGAATGGGCAATAAACAGTAAATAGTCCATTGAAATGTTACATTTTTTATGCCTTAGCGCGTGCATTTCTTAGAGGATGCAATTTTATTTTTTTAATGTGTTGAGAGGATAAGTATAAGCTTAAGTTCAAGTTTGTGAATTCGGCCTCCCTCGACCCCCGGCCGCCATCTTGGAAAAGGAGGGAAAGGGTTTTTGCGCTGTATCTCGTAAACTAGCAAACCTACAGAAAATTTTATCAGACATTTTTTGTAGCAAATTAAATTGTCTACAAATTTATCATTATTACTTTTTATGGTAGAATGGAAAATAAAAAAGGTATTAACAAAAATAACTAAAAATTTTTGAACAAATTTTCTTTTGGGCCTTATAACTTTTTTCTGGTCATTTTTATGATAAAAAGTAATAGAAATAAAGTTGTAGAAAATTTAATTTGCTACAAATAATGGTTTATAAAATTTTCTGTAGGGTTAGTAATTTACGAGATACAGCGCGAAAACACTTTGCCCCCTTTTTCCAAGATGGCAGCCGGAGGACAAGGGTGTGACCCCACAAACTTGCACTTAAGCTTATTCTAACCACCCATACACATCAAAAAAATAAAATTTCGTCTTCTCAAAAATGTGATCTTAATGTAATTTTCGATGCACTAAAATGAATATTTTACATTCTACGTCAAAGCGATTATTTGAGAGTGCTTGCAAGATATTCTCAGTCCCTTAAATTGTCTAAATGTTTCAAATTCTCTCTTCATTACGTCTATCCACTAATACGCATTCCCAATTTGTCCCTGTCTAAATTATAACTAGATGTACATCAGGGCAGGCAATCAATTTAGTTCGACACATTTTATCGGCCTTGTTCAAAGACGACGTGACGGCAGTGGGCGGTTTTGTGGGTGAACGTTTTCAATTTACGGACATCCACTTCTAATGGCACCTAACCACTGATGAAAATAAACACAAGTATTTGTGTCTTTTGAAGTCGCTGAGGCGCAGGACCTCTGGTATCTTAATTGAAATTTATATTAGTGGCTGATATTTACCGAATATGTAGGTGCTTGTTTTCCTTATCCGACGTACACAAATTTACATATTACGATTTCGAAATTGTAAAACATAAAAAATCGTTTTGTTATCGTGGAGAATATATTAATGAATAATGCGCCGCTTTTAATACTTGTTATTTATGTATCTATGCATATTATTGTATTGTAACTACCCCACGTGTTGTGATTAATGTTCATTGTTGATGATACTGATATTGTTCAAAATTGTTGGAGGTTAGAAGGCCATACACAAAATCCGCAAAAACTAAACCAAATATGATAATTGGTCCTTTTTTATTAACGGGGTTCTTACTGGATGCCTATACAGGCCGAAAGCGCCGAAACAAATCACACTAACAAATGAAGTTTTATCAAACATGAAAAATTAAATAAATATTCCAATAATGTAAATTTAAAGTTTTTCTTTACGTGTTCAGTTCAAACAATTAAATCTTGTGCATTCAGAAAAAAGCGGTTTGAATGGGAGTGTCATTTGCGTGCAGTAGATCGTATTCATTGCAAGGTTTCTCCAACTACATTCCCCCCAGACATTGATACAGGGTATCGGAGTCAGCAGGCAACAGTCCCCATTTCTCCATTTTGGTTTTACACTTCACTCTTTACGACTCTCCGACTCGTAGACTAGCGAGAATCCTCCACAGAGGCTAAGTAAGATGGTTAGCAGACGAAAGTTCCTTTCGATTTGAGTTTTCGTGCGGTAGGTAGACTGGTAATCGTGGAGTGGATGTCGCGAATATAGAGTTTGTTTTTCTCGTTCCACAACTCTAACTACTTCTCTTATATTCTCGGATATCAGGCGGAGTGATACCTACGATAGGGTAGAGCTTATGTATGTGTGTAGGTCTCAAACATCCACTGACGATTCTTACTGACTGATTGATAAATATATCTACTTGTCTAGCATGTGCTAATGCTCCAATACTGGCGAGGCATATTTGGCATCAGAAATATAGACTGTAATATTTGACGTTCTAGGGTGGAAGGATGTACAACCCTTTTTTTGTTTACAACGTTGCCACCAAAGGTTGTGTCTGTATCAGTTTGCCTTTTAATTTCAAACAATGTTCTTTGAATGCCAACGTGCGATCCAAAGTAACTCCCAGACATTTAGAAGTAGATTGTTCAAGGGTTTCATTACACCATTGAATGTTCAGTTTTCTGGAAGCGTCTCTGTTACGAAGGTGGAAGGATCTCTCCAGAGTTTTTCCGGGGTTTGACATAAGATAGTTTGTTTCGTAGTATGTTGTCACTGTGTATGTTGAGGTTTCAGTTGTAATCACTTTGTCAAAAGATTTTACTTGTGCAACAATAGCTGTATCGTCTGCATATTTGAAAGTCCTAGTATCTACTGGTACGGGTTGGTCGTTTGAGTGAATGTTACACAGTGTAGGTGCCATTGTGCTGCCCTAAGCACTACCGTTCTTCTGTGTTCTCCATCTACTATTCTTACCTTTGAGGGATACTAAAACTCTTCTGTTCTGTAGGAAGATGCAGATAAGACAAGTGAGTTTAGTGTCCAATGTGATGTCACATAGTTTATGAATAAGTCTCCTGTGATTTACGGTGTCGTAAGCGGCAGTGAGATTTGCAAATACCGCCCTGGATAGTCTTTCGTACCCGTCTTCGATGTGTTGATAATATTTAGTATTTGTGATGTATATGATCTTCTCGATCTAAAGTCCCTTTGTATTTTTTATGAGTTTTTCGTCTATTCTGGATGAAAGTCTATTGAGGATCATGCGTTCAAGTATTTTGAATAGGTAACTGAGATATTGGCCGGTAGCTTTTGGGGTCGTTGGGATCTGTGCAGGTTTATGCAAGGCAACGACTTTGGCTTGTCTTCAGAGTTAGAATTTGGTTATCTGCATAGTTTGAATTCATAGTGTTCATCATCTATAGGAGCCATTATTTTTCATTATGTGGATAGCGGATGGCGTGTGTAAACTCAGCATCGCTGAAAGGTTCGCTTAGCTGACTGGTTTCGGCCTATCCCATTTTAAGTTTTTTTTTCTCTTTTTCCAGGTACTCTGCCATTTTTATGGCTACTTATTTGCTGTAACGTTTGGAAAACTGTTTGCGCTTTCACTGGGCTTGTGGCTAAGATTCTTCAGTAGTTTCTAAGCAGGTTTACCATTCTGTGCCTGTTCATATTTTCCATGAGATTGCACCATTTGTATCTTCATTCGTCTGAGATGGTAGCAAGTAATATTTTTCCATCTCGGTGAGTATTATCACTGAAAGGGTCTTTATCATATAGTTTTTGATACCGGTTGAGCAATGGAACGGAGTTTGGAGTGGGTACGACATCCTCGTGAAATGTTTCTTCTAGAAACACTTTTCACAATGTTGATAAATTTGTCATAGTTTACTGTTGTTGGGTGAATTTTAGAAATATTGTATCGAAATTCAAAGCCAATTTTTCCCAATTGGCTTTTTTAAAAGTAAATATTTTAAATGGTGCTTCTTGTGGTGTGATTATAACGCTCGTAGTATAAATGAGTGTTTTGTGTTGGTGCGGGGAATTGCATATCTGATATTATTTTTAGACTGAGCCGCTATTTGGCTGGATACAAATTATTGTCTGAATTGTATATTGTATTGTGAATAGCTCCAACTCTCCAACTGTGTATCATTGTCATCAGTCTATCTGTATCCCCATACAGTACTTGGACAATTAAAATCTCCAAGAATTAAATCACTTGTATACAGAAGTCACAGAGAAATTTGGTTTGCAGATAGTAGATAAATTATATGTTGTTGAGTTCACTGATAGCAGATGATGTTATCCGCTCTCACATATTTATCATGTGGTTTTTCAGCGATCAGCTTTATACCGAGTATTCTAGGCTAGGTTGGGGGAGGGGGAACTTCTATGTTTCCTGCACGAGATTAGTGTTTAGCACATATGTCTGATTTCCGCATGGCTGATAAAATTCCATATCTTTAGATATCCCCTCAATATTTATTGTCATTGTTAGATAATTTGATCCTGAGAAGGGCCGATTTAGCAAAACCTGTGGTGATTGCGGTGGTCTTTACGATACTGCAATGTTCTTGGAGGCTCCTCCTTTGTACCCCATTCAGGCGTTATCTATTTATAGCAATTATAAAAATATTGTAATGAATGTAGACATAGGCTGCTGCTTTGTTCTGCTGAAAATCTTTTGACTATGTTCATTAATAGTTTATGGGAAATCAAGCGATTTCCAAAATAGTCTCGAAGCAGTGCGAAGAATGCTTTGGCGAGGCCAATAGCCCCATCCTGTTCAACGTATATTACTGATATTTCTGTTGTATGCTTAATACATCTAATCCTTCTTCTTGGATAGCTTCTTTTCTGATTTCTTGCAGTAATTGGTCATGCTATTGTGTCCATTGTATTGGTGTTATTGTGTAAATATAAGCACTTTGTTTCGTACTCCTTCATATTTTTCTGGAGCCTTCCAACCATCTCTTTAGTTATTGTATCTCAAATTTTAATCTATATATTTACACTTATTATTCCATATTTCCTCGGATTCCCCTTTGTATTTTTGTCTCACTACTTTTCTTAGGATCTATTGCTATTCTTCTCTTGTGTTCCCATTCTTTAATATAACTAATTAGCAACGCAAAGAGCTGATACTTAACTTTGTAGTGGGACTTCTACAACACATAATACCATATTTAAAATAAATATATTACTACAGCTAACGTCACGAACCTGACTGCTCAATCAAAACAACTTTTATTTATGTAATATCGATTAAAGCAGCCATGACAACCTATAAAGTATTAGTTATTAATTAGATACATATATTTTTACTTAAAAAGTAAAACGACAAATCATATCAAACCACCGTGAAACACACACACCTTATTCTACTTACAATTCCAGACACGGAAAAATTACGTTCAACACGCAACCAACAACACCAACAACTCGGGAGATAGTGGAAACATAAAACACGAACATAAATTGTTATTCAATATGAAAAGCTGTAAGTGAAATTTATAGCATTATTGTAATATAGTGCCGATTAATTATTCAACAATAGTTACTTTTATTTCAATGAAATTGATATACATACGTTGCATTTTACGAGCAATTAACGGTTGCTATAAAAAACTTTATTACTCAAATGTAATCGAAAGTTGCCGTGGAATTATGATTATGTTTTCATTTATAAAGTTTTTGGTTAAAGATACGAAATCTTTTATATTAAAATTATGGTACTGATTTTCTATATTTAATGTGAATTAACCACAATTGAAGTGGTAGACGTGAAAAGGGCACATAGACCTATGTGCTCTTGAAGAAGATAATTGTCATATACTGCACATAGACCTTTATGATCATTTTCTTCTCCGTTTTGTATACACTTCTCAACAATTGAAGTGGATATTATGAAAATGTGTATTTTATTTTTTGTTCATAAGGTCAAATAGAAAAATGGAGTGATATAAATAAAAATTTTATTTTACTGTGTATTTTCATACAGATGTACCGAAAGAAAGAAATTCTTTAAGAAAAAAAAAATAGAAAATAAACAAAATTGTAAAATTAACAACCTAAAATTTCTATTCCTGCTCAATTTCTAATATCCCGAAAAGAAAAATTAATAGTGTGTGGATCCACCTCTGTGTCGTCTTAGTGCTCTAACTCTATTTGGAAGACCTCTTATTAAATTATTGATGAACTGCTGCGGTATACGTTCCCAAATCGCGCGTAATGTATTGGCCAACTGATCTAAGGTTTGGGGCGGTTGAAGGGGCCTGTTTTGTTGCCTAGACATTTCGGCCCAAACATATTCAATGCAATTCATATCAGGTGAACACGGTGGCCACTCCATTCATGTAATGCCATGAGCTTCTATACACTCGTTGACAATTCTCGCACGGTGAGGGCGAGCATTATCATCAATCAGAACAACTTGTTCGCCTATTGCACAAAAAAATGGAACAACTGTTGGTGCTATGACTCTGTCTCGATATCGTGTAGCAGTCATTGTCTCATTAATTAAGACGATTAAGTCCGTGCGACCATCAAAACATATGCCTCCCCACACGCAAACGGATCCACCTCCAAAAAGAGTGGTTGGGACTCTCAGATTTTCATTGTAACGTTGTCCTCTTTCCCTCCACACCAATATTCGGTCATCATTCGTATACAAACGAAATCTGAACTCATCAGTAAAGAGACAATTCCTCCAATTTTCGAAATTCCACTGATAGTGTTCCATCGCCCAGCGATATCTGCATGCACGCTGCTTCCTAGTTAGTCGTGGATGGGTAGCGCGCCGTCTAGCCCTTAAATTTGATGCATGTAACCGTCTTCTGACAGTTTGACTGGAAATCGCTCGTCCAGTAGCATGCCTGAAGATACTGTTAATTCTGGAAGTCGTGAATGTTGGGTTTTTTCTTGCTGTCAGAACTACAAAACGGTCTTGCCGACGAGTTGTAGATCGTTCTCTTCCTATTCCATGCCTGTTTGTTGCAGATCCAGTTGCTACATACCGATTCCATGCACGACTTATCACACTTTGCGACACATTTAGCCTCATAGCAACCTCTTGTTGAGTTATGCCTTGTTGGATCCAACGAACTAATTGCTCAAGCTGCACTAGTTCTAAACGTCTTTGCGGCATAATGTTTTTGTGATAAATAGATTTCTTGACTTATTGATAACTGGTAAAGCCAATACAAGCACTTTTATACGACTGAAATATTCATGTTTGGAACAACATGTCTCTCTTTGTACGAGATAAGGGCCGATAAGAATAGGGAGAAAAAACCACATGCAAAAAATATTGGCAATAAAGATAGCATATAGAGTATAGTACAGATAATTATTTTAAAAATAGTTTTATATGTTAATTTTAGTAATTTTAAAATTATCCACTTCAATTGGTGAGTAGTGTAGTTTCTAACAGGGAAAGTTTCATGTCAATATCTAAAGTTTTGAAGTTGGTACATCTGTTTGAAGCCATGGGCGTGCTAGCCTGGAGAGCTAAATTATCTGTTTGAAGATGACAATGCAGTGTCTTTTATTCAGCTTTGGCTAGTCTGCACAGTGAAATGAAGTATTTTTTCTTAAAGTTTTAGGTGATAGCATATTGTGTTCTTTCTACAAAACGTGTGACAGTGAAAATTCAGACTCTTTTTAAAAGTAAATGATGAAACTGTAAAGAAGAAAAGAATTCGAAAAATAATTTACCAAGAGAATAGCAAGGCCCATGAAGAAGTGAAGAAAATGCGTGCTTTATGCTAAGCATACACAATGTTGTAATCACAAATGTTGCACAAAGTTAACTTCAGAGAATCAAATTGAAATATATAGCACTTTTATAACGGTCAATCAAAATCGCTTCAAGAGGCTTACTTGGCACGCTGCATAGAAAAATTGTGAGAATCAAGCAAAGTAACTACCTAAAGTAACAAACATACAGTTTCTTTAAAAGTTGACGTATAATTTTTACTGTATTTAAAATGTCATTTACAGATATATTGTTCTTCCCTTTGTCACATAAAGCTCCTCATCCAGCGATATTTTCTTAACGAGCTTTACAGTTTTGAGAGGGGTCCGTTCATACAGACTGTTGCTTTTGGTTTTCCACTCCTAGTTCCAGATACCGCAGCCTTGTGAGGCCTTCACACCGACATAAAATGTACAGAGTGTTTTCCTCTTCCGTTAGACAGACCCGATATGTATAGTAGACTCTTCCCATACGACTCAAATGCTTATTGTATGACTCAAATGCCTACTATGCCTACAGTGTCCAGTCGACAGGAAATTTTGCTGGATGTCAATTAATGAACTCTTGAGCCTGTGTTTGTCCTGGTGCATTTCTCTACCATTCCAAAGACTTTTCTTGCCCCCATTTATCAGGGGGCATGAAACTATTAGTTTCATGGTAGACCTGTGTATAGCGGCAGCTTCTGCCTGAAATACAGTGGCATATGTTCTTAAGCTTAACCGGATTTCTGTCCGCGGCCTTATGCTATATATACCAGCTCCTGTACCTTTATTAGCAGGTATAAGACGGTCCAACAATAGTAATACCCTGGTTGATACGAATGGTAAAATAATATCAAAGGCAAACTAAACATATGGAGAGAATACGTCCAAGAATTGTTTGAGGACGACAGGATACAACAAGATAGCATGAACGATTGCGAGGAACATGATATAGGTCCAAATATAACTAAGGATGAAAAAATAAATGCAATAAATCTGGCAAAATCTAATAAAACTGCGGGGCCTGACACAATTCCAACTGAAATAATTAAATTAATATCAGAAGATCAGATCAATGTATTAGTAGACTTATATAATACTATATATAATACGGGAATTATTCCGAGAGATTGGCTCAAATCAACATTTATTACATTACCAAAAAAAAAAAAACCTAATGCAAGGGAATGTAATGACCACCGTATAATTAGTCTAATGAGTCACACACTAAAAATATTCTTAAAAATTATCCAGTTAAGAATTTTCAGAAAAGTGGAACAAGACATCACTGAAACCCAATTTGGATTTAGGAATGCCATGCGTACACGAGAGGCATTATTTGGATTTAACGTCCTCAGGCAAAGATGTATGGATGTAAACCAACCACTCTATGTTTGTTTTATTGATTCCAATAAGGCGTTCGGTAAGGTCCGACACAACCGTCTTATACAGTTACTTAAAGATAAACACATTGACAAAAAAGATTTAAGAATAATAACTCATCTCTACTTTAACCAAACAGCAAAAGTCAGAGTAGGCAAAGAACTTTCGGAGGAAGTAGAGATAAAAAGAGGCGTAAGGCAAGGTTGCATACTCTCCCCCTTATTGTTCGATCTATATTCGGAAGAAATAATTAAAAAGTCACTCGAAAATGTTACAATTGGAATAAAAGTCAACGGCAGACCCATCAACAATACCAGATATGCCGATGATACTGTACTAATTGCAGAAAATATACAAGATCTACAGACACTTTTAGATAATGTAGTAAATGCTAGTGAGGAAAGCGGACTAACGCTTAATGCTAATAAAACAAAATTTATGACAATTTCCAAAACACAACAAGACATTTTAAACATAAGAGGAGTTCCAATAGAAAAAGTAAAAAAATACAGATATCTTGGTACAATTATTAATGAAAATAACGAGTATACAGAAGAAATAAAAATGAGAATTGGACAAGCTAGAGCAACATTTAATAAGATGAGAAAAGTATTATGCAGTAGAGACCTTAGTTTGCAACTCAAAATAAGAATATTAAGTTCATACGTGTTTTCGGTGCTGCTGTATGGAGTGGAGGCCTGGACCTCAAAGAAAGAGGTGAGCGATCGACTTTAAGCATTCGAGATGTGGACCTACCGAAGAATATTAAAAATAAGTTGGGTAGACTATAATAGTAATAACAAATGTTGAGGTCCTCAGAAAGATGACAAAGGAAATGGAAATCGTGAATACGATTAAGATAAGAAAGTTACAATATCTCGGCCAGGTTATGAGAGGGGATAAATATGTGTTGCTACAAACAATGCAGGGAAAAATACAGGGAAAACGAAGTATTGGAAGAAGACGCATCTCCTGGCTCAACAATCTGAGAAAGTGGTATAATTGCAGTTCCGTCGACTTGTTCAGACCTGCAATCTCAAAAGTGAAAATAGCTGTGATGATTACTAACCTCCTTAGAGGAGACGGTACCTAAAGAAGAAGAAGTACCTTCATTGGCTTTCGTGTAGTGAGAAATCCCTGTAGTGAAGAAGTTTAGTTATATTCTTAGAATCACTCATTTATTTGTTATTAAACAATGGGCTTATTTTATTTAGAGTAGAGTTTGATTTCGAATTGTATCTCAGTAAGTTTAAAAATCGTATGTTTGTATTTATAAGTTCTAGATTTTTAGAAAATTTTACTAAACTTGTGTCGGTATTTCCACCGTGCGACATTTTCTTTTTTCATCATTTTCCCTGGGGATTCCTCAAGATAAATCTTAAATAAAGTGGATTACAAAGAACAACTTTTTCTTAAATCTTTTGTTATACGCATCAAAATAAACAGGCATATAGAACTGTTTTCTAGATAACTTTAAGTACAAAATGTAACACTTGTCGTTTTGATAAATTCCTATGTCTGATTGTTTAGCTTATTAACGCGTTCAGACCCAGCACAGACATATAAACGGCGAAACAACATGTTCGCCGTTTAATCCCCATCACCAAGAATTTCAAGGGTGAATTACGAAAATCTGTTATTTTCGCTTACGAAATATTCGTTTAGCAGTTTAACCGTTTCCTAAATTCGTTCCCTTGAACAATAAATTGCTCAGCATCTCGAATAGACGTTTCGCTATTTCGGGAACGTATCCTCTCGCAAGAGTGAGAGTACTTCGGGTTCTATAATAAATGGCACACTAAGATATTTGTGAGCCTTGTCTTCCAAACAAACACGTTTCGATGCGATGCTCTTCTGTTTTATTTATGTTGTCAGGATCGCTTTCTTCGAGGGTGTTTTATCATAACACTTTATTGCTCCATACAGAGAGTTAAAAGCTTTAAAGTTGAGGTGACAGATTAAATGCCGGGGAAGGTTGATATTGTGTTAATAAACAATTTAGTATGCCGTAGCCATAGACATTCTACGTATTGTTTGCTAAATATTGCAAAAACAGTTTTAATCCGTAAATACATACGAATACTTCAAATATTTGGTAGTAAATATGAGATATCATTATTTATTTGTTTAGAGTGCACAATAATAGACCTCGAAGGCCTTACAAAAAGTTACATTTAAAGTATTATTATGTTATTTTTTGCTAAAGTTCTTAAGAGCGTAGGCGCAAAATTTCGGGCCAATGTTTTTTAAATGCTTTTTTTTTCGAATCCTGAGAAAACTAATAAATATTTCTGAAAAATTTAAACGCAGAATGAAAGAATACATTATTACCAAGGGCCGAAATTATAAAATAAGTAAAAGTATTAATATAAATCAATTAAAGTATCTTCCGATGCAGCTGATGACGAAGGGACTAAATACTGTAAAGTTGATTGAGTGGATCCAGAAGGAGAGACCATAGGAGAGTAAGGCGAGGGTGATTGGACGGACGAAGGAGACGGAGTTTCTGAGCACTGTAGTGACAGACTGGATGCAGCGCAAAGACGGGTGGAAGATACCGGCGGTTGTTGCGAGCATGAAGATGACTGCTGTGTATACACTTGCTGAGCAGGTTGCATATAATTTAATTGTTGGTTGGTACTCGGCTGATTGTTTATTTGTGGTTGTTGCTTGTATGAAGAGGATTGCTGTGGATATGGAGACTGTATACTGTACTGTAAAGGCTGCATATAATTTGTAAACTGGCTTGTATTATGTTGATTGTTTCTTTCATAAATATGTGTACTGGTGTATATTTGAAGCACTTCCATTATCTTTAGTCTAAAATTGATTAATTATGTTGCGGCATACTATGCATAATTGGCAATACTGACATTAAAAAAGCCTTATTACCCATAACGTCGTCCAATCTCCTGTTTTTGTAAAGCTACTGACTGCGACAATATCGCTGTGATACTTTTTAAATCTTCATCTTCCTCTAATCTTCGTTTGCGAACATTTTTCTTTAACCTTTTGTTTTCGGGTTCTTCAGCTGTCTGAATTTGAGTATTGCTTTCATTTATTGTTTCCGCAACTTGTTCTCTATCTTCTTCTTTTCTCTCTTGGATATTAGATGACGTTGGCCTCTTTTCCATATGAACCGCTAAAAATGAGAGTTGATCATAGTATATATATTTTCGCTTTCTTTGTGTAGCGGCTTGTCCGCTTTTAACTTTCTTCTCTAGGGTAACGTTTAAATTGATCACGAAGTGATTTCCACTTAGTCTGAAGTTCCTTTCCTAAAACAAAAAATATTGTTTCAGATATTTAGCAACCGGATCGAACTTTTCTGCGTTGGAGTATTACTTCCATGTGGCAAAGTCAACCATTGGACAAATAGTAAAAGAAACATGCTTGGCTATATGGGAGACATTACAACCGTTAGAAATGCCTATACCAACTAAAGATAAATGGATAGAAATATCAAACAAAATGTTCATAAGTTCCAATTTTCCGCACTGCTTGGGCGCTATAGACGGTAAACACATTCGTACGATGTGTCCCAAGAATACCGGAAGTGAATACTTTAATTACAAAAAATTTGATTCCATTGTCTTATTGGCCATCGCAGATTCAGATTATTGTTTCACAGCTGTAGATGTAGGGTCTTACGGAAGAGAACCTGACAGTAACGTATTGAAAAGTTCAGCATTTGGACAACTTTGGGATAGTAATCAACGTAACATACCTTTACCCCAACCACTTTCATATATTGATAGTCCCGATTATCCTTTTGTATTTGTTGGTGACGAAGCTTTCGGATTAAACACTAATTTATTACGGCCATATCCAAGACGAAATCTCAGTGATAGTGAGCGAGTTTTTAACTACAGGTTAACAAGAGCAAGAAGATTTGTAGAATGTACTTTTGGTATATTAACCAGCAAGTGGCGGATATTCCTTACACCTATTTTACTTGAACCTGACTTAAAAGAAATCCTTACTGTGTCCTTCATAACTTCGTACGAAGAAGAGACGGTTTTGATTTTAATGATACCCTAACAGATCCACTACAAGATATACCGGCCTTAGGAACTGGGGGACGATCATCGGGAATTTCAGTCAGAAATCAATTTAAATCTTATTTTGTAAGCAAAGAAGGAGAATTGGCATGGCACTATGATAAAATATAAAATTTAAGTAAAAAATACCTACCATAAAAGCAATTTTTTTTAAATTGCATATTGTAGTTGAATAAAAAAGTAAAAAAACTCACCTATTGAAATGCATGGTTCCTATTACAACGTAGAATACGCTGCGTATCTCTCGCAGCGTATATTACGCCCGTCTATTACCTGCCTTATTTGGTCACCCTATTTTCAGAACAATATTGATACCATAGAAAGAATCCAGCATAAATTTTTGAGATATTGTGCTTACAATATCTATACTACTATTGAAAATCATGATTATAGTACAGTAGAAAACTGTACAGAAGGGATCAAGATAAATGGTGAAAATATAAATAATATTCGTTATGCCGACGATACAGCCATTATCGCTGAAAGTTAGAAAGACCCAGAACAGAATTTGTGATATTGGGGAAGGCTTGGTTTAAAAATAAACACAAAGAAAATAAAAGCCATGGTTATCTTTGAGAGGGTAAAGTCATAACAAGGATCCAGATAAAAAATGAAGATATTGAAAAAAGTGTACAAAATGAAATACTTAATAGTCTGGATTACTGAAGATCTAAATCTGAAACCAGAAATTCGATCAAGACTAGAGCACTCAAGAGCAGCTTTTTTGAAGATGAGGAAATTTCTGAGTAACCAAAGGCTCAATCTGAAAATCCGATATCGTATATCGTATCGTTATATCCACTCTATTCTTCTTTATGGTGCCGAAGCTTGGACTGCTAATGTTAACTAAATAAGAAAGCTGGAAGCTTTTGG
The DNA here is from genome assembly GCF_040954645.1 of Diabrotica undecimpunctata. Classification (NCBI taxonomy): domain Eukaryota; kingdom Metazoa; phylum Arthropoda; class Insecta; order Coleoptera; family Chrysomelidae; genus Diabrotica; species Diabrotica undecimpunctata. Next base: position 131,336,645 of record NC_092809.1, on the reverse strand, counting down.
GATGTGGCCTTTTAGGAGAATTTTGAAAATACTGTTACGTTACTCAACTCTATCCAAGGGTAAATTACTTACTTCGAGATCAGACGAGTAAAGTCAGGTCCCCTCTGCTAAAACCTGTCGGGCTTCCAAAGTACTCGAGAAGTGTTAGAACATTTTAAGATAATAAATTAATAGACTGTAAATAAAGATAGTAAAATCGTTACAATACCAAGGACCAATCATATTACGAACGAAATGGTGTTGCACAGAATGAGACGATACACAACTTTTGACCACCATTAAAAGGAGAAAGTCAGCATATTTGGGGCATATACTTAGAAATGATAAGTACGACTTGTTGTAGCTGATTTTTTTTTGAACCTATTCTCTATCCTTCCATTGTTGGATGTAGGTCTCCCCCAGTTTTTTCCATCTTTCCCTATCTTGAGCTGTTCTCTGCCATGTGGGACCTCCTTGTTTCTTGATGTCGTCTTTCCACCTCATCTGTGGTCTGCCTCTTGATCTCTTTGCATTGTATGGACGCCACTTTCCGATGGCATTGTTCCATCGTCCGTCTTGGAGACGTTCATTGTGTCCAACCCATTTCCATGTGATTTTGTAGCTGATTATGAAGGGTAAAATCGAAGGAAAAGGGGTTTCTGGAAGACGACAAATATACTGGCTTAAAAACATTCGCGACTGGACCGTGTTAAACACACAGACGCTTTTAAGAAGATAGAGACGATTTTGCAATGGTTATAGCCCACCATTAGTGGAGTCGGCTATAGAAGAAGAAGAAAAGCGTAAAAACACCACCCTCAGATGTTTTTGTCAACCAAAAGAAGGCTATTGCCTACAAGATCCAACTTAACAACTTGTTGGTTATACTTTTCGCACAATTTTTTATATATTTTTTGAAAACTATTTCCGGAGTCGAAATCGAAACGTCAAACGTCAGTTAAAAGTGTGATTATCATTACGATCAGTTTGTGGCTTAACCCCGTATAAACATAATATAAATGTAAACTAATAAGATTGATTTTGATCTATGGTTGAGAAATATGAACTCCGCTGAAGAAGACCATGATAACCTTTTAAAAGACGTTCTGAAGAGGATTTTTAGGCCATTTCGAAAAAAGCATGATACCTACAGATTACTAGGAACTTTGAATTCGTTGAGCTAATCAATTACGATATTGTAAATTTGATAGAATACGTTGACTAGGCTTATTGCGAATGGTAACTAGAGAAACAATAGAGTAATATCACCAAATGAAATCCAACCCAAAACAGACCACGATTCATGTCAATCTCATATATCTTGTTATAATCAAGACTAAATATAAAGTGATACAGTTTGGGGTTTAAACATTTTTGGAAAAATCTAGGGAATTGTGTTCAATTTATGTTTAACAAAGCATATTTTTAAATTGACAGCGCCACTGATTTTCTAGAATTTTTCTGCCATTATAATAATTACTTGTACAAAATATTTTTAAAAAACCGTTAAAAAAACATACTTGACCCTTTTCAGAGTATTACCTTCATCCACTTCCTTTTCATTCTCAGATAAACCAACCTTTTTGACCCTCGGTGATTTCATAATTTCTAAGTGCCTTTGTTTTCTTTACGAGGGTCAAAACGAGCTTGGGGCGCCTATGTTCATTTTCTATAATAAATAACTCTCTACCCTCATACTACCCTCAGACTCTACCTGTCTTCATGTCTCAGGAAAAGAGCTGCATCTGTTTTTACGTAGTATACTTAAAAGGCTCCGGAAAGCGACGATGCCAGATTTGACAGCCAGTAAATAAACATTTCATTATATTATTATCTGCTTATTAGGCAACGTGACATTGCAATTAAAATATAATTAATTATTCGTTACGTTAATCAAAGTTCAATAAACAACTGATAAAGAGCTATTTATTAATATAGTACATACTAACAATATTATACTCGGTTCGCTATTCCCAGTCAGAACTGTCTAGTGAATTTAGTAATTATTTTTTTGCGAAGTTAGTTACTTTTTGACAGACTAAAAGTGGCTAGAAATTACTATACAACCAAGCACACGTACTCATAGCCAATATTAATAGTAAACAAACTAAATAGTAAATGAAATAGAACTTTGCGAATTACCGATAATCAATATTTATTTATCTGTACCAAATAATATAATAGTTATGTTAAATTATAACAACTAAAATATATTTTTTAAATATATACTACCCAAAATTTGATGGGTTTAGTATACACTTCCACTATTTAGAATAATTCTTCTTTTTTTAAAGAAAGAAGTCTGCAATAGTAGGATACTTGAGCTATTAATACTGAGAAGTAGGAATTGTTGTGTTGTAGGTTTCCGACAATGAATCTGTCAAAATATGCCCGAGCTAAGCGAATGGAGTATAGCTGTATTTTCTACCAGTGTAATAAAAACGACGCCTTTATCATTATATTAGATGATATAAGAGATGCAGGACTGAATAACAATAATGCACAATATTTCTACCTGTTGGCATAACATCTTTATTTAATAATTTTTTATAATTTTTCCTCTTCAACATACTCTCTCTCCGCATCCCTACACTGTTCCATGCGAACTTTCCACTGTGTGAAGCATTGCTACAGGTCACCTTTCGACAAACTGTTAATTAGCAGCGCCGATTTTTGTTTTATGCCGTCAGACGACTCGAGCCGGGTTCCTTTCAAGAAGGTTTTGATTTTTGGAAACAGGTAGAAGTGGCAGGGTGCTAAATCTGGCGTATATGGCGGGTGATCTGTGACTGTGACTTCGTTTTTGACCCAATAGTTCTTGACAGAGCGTACGTCTTAAGCCGTCGCGTCGTGATGGAGGATCCAGTAGTTCTCTTTCCACATTTCTAGGCTATTCGCGCGAATTTGTTCTCGGAGTCTTCGCAAACTTCTAAATAGTAATATTAATTATGTTACCTTATGGTACATAGTCCATGTGAACTACACCTCGTATATACAACAATCAACATCGCCTTGAGTTTGGACTTGCTTCGCTTTTTAACTCTTGCAGTGGTTAGAGTCTTCCACACCATGAATTAACGCTTGATTTCAAAGTCACGTTAAAAAATCCATGTTTCGTAACATGTTCTAACTCTTGAAAAGAGTCAGGGTATCATAACAAATGGCTTTACGATGTATCTGTTCCACCGAAAGTCTAATCTACGTACAAGCTTAGCACACACTTTCCTCGCGTTTAGCTCATCCAGAATTTGTCGTACAGTTTAGAAAATTAAGATTAATACTATTTCAAGCATTAATATTAAACTCAACAGTCTTCTGGGTTGAACCGCGTCGAGCTTTCGACATCCTTTCTGATGTCTTCTTTAGGGTTTCCGACGTCTCCCGCGGGCCCAATGGGCCCAATACGTATCGATGCTCTTTTCGAATCATTTCAGTAATTTCTTCATTTCAGCCACAGGCCGCCCAGGGCGCTCGTCATCTTCAACATCTTCCATCCTCTTTTTAAAACGTTTGTACCACTCAGAAACTCTGGCACGAGAAAGGCAATCATCCCGTACATCCCCTGCAAAGTTTATTATCTTTCCGACACATAGGTGTTTGGGAACTATTTTGAAAGAGCCACTATATGCAGACATAATAAAACTGAAAAATACCATTGACTAAAATTATTGAAGCGAAGCTTCTATACTGGTGTTGTATTACTTTTTTCTCTATAGTAAAATGCTGAGAAGAGCGTCACGGAACTAGCGCTACGAGGAGAAGGCGGCACGGGTAGCGTCACAAAATAGAAGTTCTTCAGATCGATTCACTAGTCTCGATCAATTATTCGTTTCTTGTCATCATAATATGTCTTGTCATTATATTATAATTATTATAAGCAGGTTTAAATTAAAAAATGTATGAAAAATAACTAACAAAATATAGACATTAAATAAAGAGTAAAAAGTTAAAAGAATATCTGTCAATAAAAAATGTAAAACAAACTGAAAAATAAAAGATCGCTACTATAATTCGATTCGTAACGATTGTCGAACGGTCAAAATTAAAGTCGTAAATTTATGACAATATTGAATCATCTGTTTAAATTTTTATGACATCTCGTTTTAAAATAATTTCATATAAATACAATGTCGGGTTTTTGCAGCTATCAGTTCGACTATTATGTTAAAGTGCGATAAAAAGAGTTGTTAATAAAACATTTTTTCATATTCATACAGTCACAACAGGCATTTGGAAGAGTCCATTTATGTAACGAGGGTGAAGTCCGTTATACAAAATGTCGAAACTGACCATAATTTGTTATTTTGATTTTTGAAATGTTTTATAATTTTTTACTTAATAAATTCGTTTCAAACTATACTCAAATTTTATTTTTAAACATCGTATTTAGTTTATTTAATAATTAAATTTACTATCAGATGATATTCATTTATATTTTATTATTAATTTAATATTTAGTCTGACTGACGGGTCTGTCAGAAGTAAACAACGTATGCTTAAACAAAAAATGCAGCAAACATAGTATGAAACTTCACGCTAGTCTACTGGACCGCCTGCTGCACCACCTTTTTTTATGGCAGCATTCGTTTGCAATCTTCTTTATCTTTAAATGCCCTTTATATAACTAAAGAGTTGCTATTATTATGGCAAATAATTTATCTCGGTCTTATGCGGTTCTTAATATTAATTTAATGTGAATCGCTAGATTATTTATATATTTCAATGAACTTTTTTGTGTCCTGCTTGTATTATCAATTTAAAAGATTATCTAGGCTCCTAAGAAAGTATTATCTTTTCTAGATATACTTTTGTTTCAGCTATTTATTACGTTAAATTCCGTTCAGTTGTTGACAGTATTCTCGTCCGTTTCCTATGTATTTTCGCAGCATCTGTACCATTTTATAGATTATGTCTGAGTGGGCAGTATCTACTGTGATTATTCGTGTTCAGTTTTCTGAAGCGGAAGAGTATATTTGTGTGATAAGCAAAATGTACCTAATACACTTTGCTGCTTGTGTTTGGCCTGGAACAGACTAGTTTCTTAATACGATAAAAGGAGGATCAACTCCTTCCCTGGCAAGATTATTAGCAATCTCCTTATATGTATCGCCAATTAATCATACAGACTGATATATAGTTAAGGAAATACTTTCGTACAATAACCTATAAACACGGAACACAATGTGTCATTACAATATTATCCTTTTTTATTTTTTATTTAATATGTTTCTCCGCTACGGTCGTCTATTACTCTTTTACTTGTTATATTTGAACTTTAATGATATGCAAATAACTCTCGGGTAACTTACATTATTCACCCTGACTTATTCCGAAGTTTGGCAACATCGCTGAAAATACTTGGTTTGTAATAAAACGATCATGGTTTTGTTTGGTGTTTCTCTCGTACCTCTGATCTCTCTTCTTCGACCGACACAGCTCTCATTTGTTTGGCTTAAAATAAACCACATAATTAGTTTCCAGAGTTACGAGAGATAAGCTGAAACTTGAATTATGTGGCACTTTTGTTTGTTTGGCATTCTAGCAGGCGATGAAATCTTAATTTGCTACTAAATAAATATTTGAAACAAATAAAAGTGGATGTTTACGCTGACTGAAATGCTGTACAATAACTTTCTTTTGGTTTGAGTGGAAAAGAAAATAAAACCCCATTATGGATTGTATTTATAGAGCAGTCTCTTTTATATCATCTTGCTTGTAAAATGATTATGAAAAAATAAAGTGTTTCTGTTGACAACTTTTCTGTAAGATAGAAAATGTGTAGTTTCCAAGTTGTAACAAAAATGTTCAGTTGTCAGTAGCTGTTAAAGATCAAATTGAGTTGATGAAAAGAGATTTATATTTACATATTATTTATATTTGACGTATCGTGACACCACTAATCGACCCCGCTATTATCCAGCTGCCAATTTAATTTGAACTAAAAAAGAGACGATTGTAGTTTTTCTTTTATATTGATAACCAGTACATCGTAACCCGGGTCCGGGAGTTCTGCTGCGTAAACAAGAGACTAAAGTGTCTAAACTCTACTCACATTTCAAAATACTAATAATAATATCGTAATACCAAAGGTTGCTTTTGAATACCAAATCTATAACACATAATTTTTGCTGACTCTACATGCTCGCGCAAGAGGTTTGCTGTTAACTCACATTTTGTTTATATGACATTGAATTCAATCAAGCTATGTTTTGGTTATTACGATATTATTTTCAATCTGATATTTTAATAATTAAATGTAATGCCCTATGTATTAAAAAAAGCCGTGTAGGATATTCCACACTTTCCAGAGAACTAATTAACAAAATAGAACATTCAAAATGACAATATCTTCATCATTTTGTGTGGGATATATGGACTTATTCGCGTACCTATTCAGTTCCTTAAATTATATACCTTTTATAAAGGATTTTAATACATTTTTTTAATTAAGTAAGCTAATTTGAATGGCGTACAGCTACAGAGCTGCTGGAAGTCGGAACTTTAGTATCAGTAGCACAAGGTTATTTAATTGTTTAACGTAATAATTAAACAATTACTCTGTTTGGTGGTATATTCAGTATTAATTTATTTTTAAACCAGTCTTCAAATACCTCGGTTGTCTTTTTTCATTTGTTAACTGGGTTAACAAAGAAACTAGAAATGAAGGCAACCGAAGAATGATGAGAAGAGGACTGATATGGACAATTTTGTCTGAGGAAAAATACCTTAATTTTGTCATTTATCATGTGATATATAAAATATACGAAATATTCTGTTTTATGATATTCTGTAAAAAATAATGATAATCATGAAAACCTATATGTTCTAGTAAAAAAAATTAATATTGTTTTTTTTGTTTCAGGTAAGTGGACCAAGAACTTTCTTTAAGGTTTGGTTTAAAACTTTTTCTAGTTTTAAGACAACTGTTATTTAGGTTATGTGAAACTTTTCCTTGTAACCTTTGTGGGTTTAAAATTTTGTCAACAAGTGCCTAAGTCTGCAGGTGTATTACCTTTCGCTTTATTTATAGGTTATAAGAGAAAATATAAATAATATCTGTGGATCCAAAGATTTTTGTAAATAATAAGAGAATCTTTGTTCGCTTTGTAATTCATAACGTTTTTCCGCAGAATATTAAGAAAACATGCCCACAGGTGTTTTCTAGCTTATATTTCGCACTACTTCAGCCCTTTTAGCGATGTTCTTCCAATATACATTTTGCTGTGTGCCTTACCTGGTCTTTCCTAGTGGGAATTCTTCCAATGCTTCGTGGATGATTTTTTTTTTAATAAGAGTATAATAGAGTACATAACCCTTCAAAATCTATTTCTTCTAACAATGCTTCGTGGATGATTTTTTTTTAATAAGAGTATAATAGAGTACATAACCCTTCAAAATCTATTTCTTCTAAAAATTTGTTTTCTTCTTTTAGTATAGATTTCTGATGATAATAGAGGTTGCTATTGATTCTGATATCGGAAGTTTTTCGTTCCGAGTAATAGAACAAGGCGGTTATGTTTGACTTTAACGAAAGCTTGGCTGTAATCCAACGAACAAGCGGATATTGTTACAAAATTTCTATCTACAATTACTACACGAAGACTACTACGCACCTACATTGGTAAATGACATTGTAAGTACACTGTGTCAAACCTAGAAATGACTTTAAAAATCCTACAATTGCACGCCCTCTTTGATGCGCAGCAAAATTACCGGAAATATTTTAGAAGTAAACTCGATCTGTAAACTTCCGTACCGTTATCACGTAGCCGATGGCCGGCGTGTTCCAACTCTTTCTCTCCGAATACTTTCTTTGTCTGCTTTCTGCGTCGACATCCAGTAAAATTTTGAAAATCCTGGTCTTGATGAATTGTATATATATATATATATATATATATATATATATATATATAGTTCCGAGATTCCTAAGAAGAAAATAGGGCTTCCACGAAGTGTATCCAGCGAACTCTATTTTTGGCTAGTACTTTGATTTTCCAGCCAAGATTTTCCCTTCATACAGTACTGTCCTTTTACAAATTTTTTTTTAGGTCTGTCTACTTTTTGTCGGTCTTGAGGATTCCACTCCAGGTCTATTCTGGCAAAGTCATCTGAGGGTCTAGGAAGTGTGATCTCCATTTTCTTCGCCTTATTTGGTTGGTTTGGTTCCATAAATTTTCATTGGAGATTCGATTAGGCCAAAATATACAAAGGATTTTTGTTTCTGGTCATTTCTTTTAACTCATGCATAGGTTTTTTTTGCATATTCCTGTAATATAATCGATCTATCTTGTTGGGGACCTTCCTCGTGATCTTCGGCCTTCTACCTTTCCTTGGATAATAAGTCTTTCTATGTTTTCTGTGTCTGCTCTCATAACATGTCCAAACGAGGCACGGAAGCAACCAAAAACACGACACGGACGGAACCGTCGTCACTATCACGAAAGCTGAAGCTAACAACTGCGTCATATACCTTCTTAGGCATCCTAAGTTTACTTATTGATCATGCCCTTGGACATTTAAACGATTTGTGCATACAAAATTAAAATTCATACAGCGCGCTTCTATATGAATGTATACATAAGGTTATTTTGCATTATTTTAATGTATAGAAAAGTAAATATAGTAATATGTCTTATATAATTAATAATATACCTTGTTTTATTAATACAAAATAATTATTTTATAAACTCTAATAAACTTCTACTCCAAAGAAATTCAATATTTAATTAGCTTAAATAAAGAAATATAGATTCCTAAACAAAGTTTATAAAGCATATGGAGAGAGGAGAGTTGAATTGTTGCAACTGTTCTACGATTACTCTAAAGGTCGTGGCATATTATCGTGCACGTTGCGTTTCCAGCACATAGCATTTAGTTTCCGAAAAATATAATTTAAATGGTTTTAAATATGAATAACGCACACTGTCCGGGACATAGGTCGTAACCGGTTGGTAAGGATAATGTGCATTAGATGTCCGTCGTTCTCCCCTTGTTGTTTATTTAGGAACTTGTTTGATTTTGATATAGAGTATTTAAAAAAATAATTTTCGAGGATATTTTGTCATCTATGCATGTGTTTTTATTGCTTTGTGACAATTAATCACGGAAGTGATAAACAAGTAGGACTTTTGTACGGAAGTGATACCTCTTCTTTTTAAAAATACTTTTTGGTTTGATATGTATGGCTTCGTTAAATGTAGTATTTTGTTTTTTAACTGAAGGTGAAATTAAATTTAAAACATATTTAAACTGAATCCTATTCATTCTAAAATAATTGTTAAACCTATTAATTATTATTAAATTCCTATTAAAAACAGCCTCGAAAATTATTTTTTTTAAATACTCTGTATCAAAATCAAACAAACACCTAAATAAACAACAAGGGGAAAACGACGGGTATCTAATTAACATTATCCTTACAAACCGGTTACGAGTCGTTACGCAGCCGTCGGCATCAGTAAAATATTGTGTTCGAATATACTGAACAAGTGTCTGAAACGTTATGTTCCGGACAGTGTGCGTTGTTCATATTTAAAACCATTTAAATTATATTTTTCGGAAACGATATGTGCTGGAAACGCAACGTGCACGATAATATGCCACGACCTTTAAAGCCGGCTTGTTCCTTCCTTAACATTTGTTCCACACCGTTTCTCAATCGGTTGTTGATAATGATTGCTGTTAATTTATTAATGATGTTCAGAAGTGTGATTTCTGTCTAGTTTTCGCAATATCTTTTGTCACCCTTTTTTGGTATCTTTATTATTAAGTCCCGTTTTTCATTCTTTGGTCTGTAACGATATATTTTGCCTACCATAGGGTACAGGTCAAGCTTTTAATAACTCTGGTGGAACATCGTCAGAGCCAGCTGCTTTGTGCGCTTCGTTTTTCTGCGTTGTTGATTTGTCGGTGTTAATTCTTAGTTTGTTGATATTGGGGTGTATGTTTTGTGCGTCTGGTAGTGTCGGAACTACACTCTTAGAGATTAACCAAAATTCACCATTCTTTCTTGGCTGCCCTGCTTTCTTCTTTGCTTCTGTTCTGGAATTTAGTAGTTCTGGATTACTGTGTTTTTAACTTTCCAATTTTTTCCACGTTTCTCTGGTGAACCATTCTTTCTTTATATATTTCTTTAGGCGCAAAATGTTTTCACTTGTTTCCACAAGGGCATTGTTAATCGTTTCTCATTCTGCTGTGATAGCGCTGCTTAAGTTGTTTCATTTGAATCCTGTTTTGTGGTAGGTTTGTTGATTTTCTTTGTGAAAGTGTAGAAGGAAAAAGTTAGTCGATAACGTTATTTTAAATTTATTTTTATTAATTTGCGTTAAGGCCAATTGTGGTTGTCATTTTCCTTGTAGTACCAAGATATATACAATGAACTGTGAAATACGGTCGTGAAGCCACAAAATGCTATTCCTCCCTACCCGGATGAGGAACTAAACACGGTAATAAAGTAGAGTTGCCTCCCAAAAGTCTGCGAATTCGTCTGGAATTTAGTTTATGTGTGATTTTACGCATAATTTTGCATTCCAACGTCAGTAGCTTGTGTGCTTGCTATTTTCTAAGGGGTGCATAATATATATGTTGACTTTGTATTCCGTATGGATATTATAGGTGGGTTTTTTTTGTGTATTTTACTGGATTTATTTCAAAATAAGAGTTAAATGCAGTAAATAATTCATTCCTTTGTTATTCCCAGAATAGGATTTTCTTTAGTTTAACCCCTCCTTTAGCTTTCTGTAAAAGTGAATATTAAGACAAGTAATCCGTGAACTGTATTCAAGTTTTCTTTTCATGTTGTGAACATGTAAACAGTAAAATCGACATTATTGTCGGTTTTCAATGACATAATGCCGATAAAAAGTGAAAACTTCTTTTAGAACACTACAAACCCAAATCGTAATTGTTATACAAAAATAATAATTTGTTATACAATAATAATAATTTTTCTAAATGATCTGATAATAATCTGGTATGTCGTTCTTCCACAATCAGGCTAATACAAAAAATAACCTCTCTGAAGTAATAGAGCTAGCAGGTATATTTAAAATTCGGGCTAGCCAATTTGCGATGCCGGCTTTAGACGAAAAAAGGCCTAACCTTGCACAGCTAGCTACCCCAAATTGTATTATTTTAACCTTTAGGGGGAGGGTCAATAGTAGTGTAAATTTAAAATCGCGACTGAATCCAGCCGTTGCGTTAGCCCCTATCTTGAATTTATAGGAGAACCGTTTTTGCTGAATATCCCCACCATTTTCAACTTTTCGGCAAAAATGGTAAGGGCTGAATTGTTGCAAATGCGATTTCCTACAATTTCTTTTTTACAAATTTTTCGTGCGGTCGATATTTTACTAGTTAAGAGAGAAAATAGTGGAAGGTGGGGGAAGCATAATTATTGAATTATCTCGTTTATCTTTACTCTCGTTTAACTTTAAGACATAAATGTACATAGACAAAAATGGAGAGAATTATATTTTATACAAACTGGGCCAGCGATGGCCCAGTTTGCAAATTTTCACTAATAATCTTCGATCCCTATCAGACACAATTCTACCCGAACTTTTTACCTTTAGGTTGGACACTTCCACTTTCATGATAATGCTTAGGTACGTCCGCAACTTTAGACTTAGTCAGATATAGTTCCTCAGCAATTTCGCTAAAGGTTTGTTACAAGTAACTGTCAAGAAACTTAACTTATGATGAGGTAATGTCAAAATTATTTATTTTATACAAGGTAGCTGCCAGATATTATGCAATATTTTCGTTTATTTTTACGCCAACACTGACATTCAAAGTTAATAGAAACCAAGCCATTTCGATATTTTATTATAAATGATAGATTTTAATATATTATTGATCTCGTTCTTTAATTCAATAAGCACGGTTATGAAGATGAAGGTTTTCAATAAATTCTAAGATGAAGGTTCTAAGAAGTGATTGTAACTTACATTTTATTCTGTCGGATTCTCCTGGTAAAATCATTTTGGTTAAAGTTCTTCTAGAAGCTAATATGTTTTCACATAATGTTTACAAAACTGCACTCAAATTGAATAACTCTTGGGTAGTTGAAACTAGAATATAAATTAAAAATAAACCAATCTCACAGGTTACGTGATTACGTCGTGACCCGTCGTGAATCTCGTTATTTCGCGTAACGTGCTTAACACTAAATAATAGACACTAATTTATTTCTGAAAACATTGGTCTTCTCGACTATTTAATTTAGGTATTATCCGTTCAAAAAAACAATATATTCAGTAAATCTATACAATTACACAATTGCTGAAAGTTTTACAATATTTTATTAACCTTTTCGCAGCAAGACCGTTTTAGCAGACTGCTAGCACGCTGTTCAGTTTGCCACTACAGTTTTATTAAAAATAGTTTGCAAAACAAGACGAATGCTGCCGGTTTTAAATACTTACATTCCTTTATTAAATATAACCTAGTGTCCCTGGAAAAACAATTTTTTTTGTGACTAACGTATTGTATTATTATTAACATGTTGCATAACTGTGTAGGGGATAACTATGTAATATGGATGACTAATAAATACATGTTATGTAATTAACAATGAACTAACCGTACCATGGCAACGTAGCCATGCAGGGTATCTGTTAAATACTTTAACATCACAACATATTTTCAACAAAAATGTAAGACAACAAATTTTGTAACTTTTTAAGGGTTTTCACCAATATATTTAGTGGCTTGGCCCATGTATACTTGGTAATAATACGCTGATGATGGACTTTTTAGTCCGAAAATGTTCTGTGATGTAGCCCGAACGGGTATTTTAATTATATACCTTTTATAAAGGATTTTTAAATAAAAATAGGTTATATACTTGTAAGTGAGCCCTTCCGAAATGTCAAAAAAGTCACTACATTTTCAGTAGCAGATATTGGATCTGATCACCAACCCCTTTTGGCAGATATTAAACTAAGGTTAAATCGAATCCAAGGACAAAAAAATTTGACGATATAAGCATAAAAGACAACATTTAAAAAAATTTAACATTAGAATAAATAACATCGGAGAACAACTAGAATATCCAGAGGAACTATAATAGAATAGAAATATGCTTTAGTCACTGAAAATTATACAATTTTATAAACAAAGCTTACAAAAAGTCAAAAAAATAACAATAAAGGTCGATTTATACAGATCCGTGCCGTGTCCGTTCCGTGTCAGTGCCGAGTCCGGGTATTTTTACCGTTATATTTACATACAACCGCTTTGTGTCAGTGCTCATATCGGGCCGAATAAGAGAGGAAAACGTTATTACATATTTCTGTGTAAAAGATAGTTGAAAATATGGCATCTCAAATATCTCAGCGTGTTGGCATTATTACTTGATAAAAAGGAAGAGCAGGAGCAGAAAAGGCGGAAATAAAGAATATGGAGTGTACATCCTATGTGCAAAAAAAAGACAAACCGAAGGAGAATTGAAAATGTACAGAGAATTATTGGACGATGAAACAAAATTTCACGAATATTTGAAAATGTCGCAGTACTCTTTTTTTCTTTATTACATATAAAAATCCATAGCATACTAATCGCACATCAAATCCTATCTGTTTACCAGCACTCGCTTTCACAAAACAATAAAATCCTGTTTATACAGGTCCTTGCGGTCCGTGTCATTTCCGTGTAACGCCAGTGCCGAAAACAAAAATATCGTTTGGGATTAATTTCAGACCGGGCACGGACGGGCCCCGTCCGGAAAACCCCAATGTATAAAATATACTCATAAGAGTACATGATTGTTTTTTTTTATGTCGGACACTGTTATAACACGGAACGGACACGGCACGGATATGTATAAATCTACCTTAACAATTGAAAATTTACTAAAATTACGCAAATCGTCAATCTCACAAAATAAAAGATAAGATAAGAAAGAATAAAATATACAATCCATTACAAAATTTAACTAAATTGCAAATTGCATAATAAAACCTTACGAACTAATAAATTGCTGCTCATGATACCCTAATATATATATATATTAATGTGATATTAAAAGTCTGAGGTGCGCCAAGCAATTAATTAGCTAATTAATTAATTAATTAAACTTATTTAAAGGGTGCAATTATGATTTTATCACACTATTTAATTCTCTTATCTCAGGGTTATATTCGTGCTTCAATATCTATGCTTTACATATGATAGGTAAGGTCTAAGGAATACCGGAATAATAAACATATATGATACAACATTATATATTGAAATAAAATTCACACTCAAATATCTTCAACAAAAAATATCTCATATAATGATTATCAAAATTTTGTTCTACGTACGTGAACCTTCAAAAATTAATGTTATATACGATATAAATTAAAATTTCAAATCAAAATTGTTCTATATCTCCTGATAAATATTTCTATCTTTTCTGAAGCAATTAAAAAAAAACGTTGTTGATAAAGAAAAACTGACGAATGGTAAAAAAAAACATCATCTCTCTGATGATGAGTTGTCCAAATCCTTGTTTCTTGTAGCCTACACTATATATTCTTAGCAGTTCCCTAGGTAATCAGCAATCTTACAACAAATTATTGCGAGCCTCTCGTGTTCAATTATCTTCTGCAGATGCACGTATCGTTCAAAAAGATGCTAGCCTCTTCTCCTCTCGATAAACTGAATCTCTCGTTCCGGCCTGAACAGTGACTCTTGGAATATATAAGTAGAAAAGTATAACTTACAATATTTTTCTGGATCAGCTTCCGTCAGATACACTAACTCCAAGAAAACTCATAAACATTCACTTCTAATGCTTACTATCACTTGGGAACCACCAGAGAACAACGACTGTTCGCCTTGCACCTTTGGAAAACAACTGATTATCTTTTCTCCCTCAAAAATCTAGCTAAACTCTCATTCCTACATAAATATCCCACTTTTTCCAATCTCCGCCAATCAAAGTTCGTCATATTTTCCCCATCTACCATTTAGATAACAAACAACAATTTTACCTACAATTATAACTTTCCTAAAAACTATTAACATGCTAATCGTATCTACAAATTCTTAAAAACTAACGGAGAATTATACATTTTAAATATTTCGATTCTATTGTCTTATTCACCGTATCGGCGTACAAGTCTATTTGGAAAATCCACTCGCATTGTTCCATTATTTCACTACGTTCACTCAAATATATTTTACAAAGAAAATAATTTATGCATATCTTTAAATTTTGTTTACTACAGGTAATCCAAAGATAATGGACTTTCATTTCTTCGAAATATCTTTTATAGTTTATCAGTTGAAATATTTTGAATTATTATATTTTATACTTTGAAATATATTAAGAGCAAACCAATATTATTTTCAATTTTACATAGCATAACAATATATATATATATATATATATATATATATATATATATATATATATATTATAAAAATACTTTAGTTGCTTGCACCTAAACGTAGTGTCTGAATAAGATGGTCTTTGAGGTAGATAGGCTTTTGTCAATTTACGGAACTTAAGGAAAGAAGTTGTAGATTTAAGTTGTAAAGGGAGATGGTTGTATAATTGTTTTGCCGAATATAATATAGATTTCTTTACTAACTCGGTGAACGGGATCGGTAAATACACATCAAAGGTTGAATTTCTGGTGGAGTAGTCATGATTAGGTCTTACTGGAAAAACATGTAGGTATTTACGAATTAAGCAAACAGTTTCTAAAATCTATAAAGAGGGAAGAGTATAAATCCCGTGATTTTTGAAATAGCTTCTGCAATGTGTTGTTCTTCTGAGACCAAGCAGATACCGTATTGCTCTTTTTTGTAATTTAAAAATAATATCAGATTAGACAGCTGTACTAGATCCCCTAAAAGGAAGACCATATCGAAGATGAGACTCGAACAAAGAAAAGTATGTTATTTTGGAAAATGCTAAATTGATTTCTTTCGAATCAGATCTTATTGCATAGCAGGCTGAGGCTAGTTTGTTATGCAAATTGATATGAAGAGACCGTATAAGGTTGCTGTCTATAAAAATACTGGCTGTTATTAAGAAGCGAGGGTTGAAAAGCTCCTCTATGGAATAATGCTACTGTCTTATCTACGTTAAAAGAGAGTAAATTAGAGTCGGACTAGGTTTTTATTTTGAGTAGATGAGAAGTTATAGTTGCATGAAGAGTTACAATATTAGAGTTCCTCCAGGTAATACTGGTATCAACAGCAAACAGAAAAATTTTTCCATCGATTTTTAAGTTAGTGATGTCATTTATAAAGATAAGGAAAAGTAGACTGCCCAATACTCAACCTTGTGGTACTCTACATACAATGCTTTTGTGACTAGAGTAAGTATCATTTTCTCTAACTAGTTGTTTCCTATTCCTCAAGTAAGATTGTAACCAATTCAAATAAATACCTCGAATTCCGTAGAAATTTAGTTTTTTATCAAAATGTCGTGATTTAAACAATGAAAAGCTTTGGCATAGTCACAACAAATAGTGGCAGTGTAAAGATTATTGTTTAGTGCTTGATAGACCTCATATAGTACAGAAAACATAGCATCACTGGTACATTTATTAGATAAAAAGCCGAACTGATTTGGTGATAAAATGTTGTTTTCAACTAGAAAGGACAAAGTCGGGCTTTTATAAGTCTCTCAATAATTTTGGATAGGACCGGTAGTAAGGCAATAGGTCTATAGTTGCAGACATTCTATTTTTCAGCACCCTTATGAAGAGGAATAATAATGGCTGTCTTTAAACACTCTGGAAATATATCTTTTTCAAAGGAATCGTTAATTAGTAAGACCAGGACTTCCAACACATTTTTTGGGAGATTTAAGAAAATTGTTATGAATAGTCCATCAGTACTACAGGAAGTTTTGGTTTTGATACTACTAATTTTTTGGATCAGTTCAGATTTATCAACTTGGCTTATTAAGAATGAATTCGAGACTTTTTTACTATGGAATGAATGACATGGTGATTGGTGGTCAGTACAACTTTCTTTCTGAATTTATTTAGATTTACACCAGGCTCTATAAAACACTTTCGAAAATGGGAGTATTTTATGATTCTACATAATGAATCTACTCTTTTAAAATATCTGAAAAAATCATGTTGATTGGTGGTTAGTGTAGTTCCCTTTCTGAATTCTCAATAATTTTAATTGACTGTCTTTTCCTCTATTTCGGTTTTTTTTTTTCAGAACTTGCTTTATAAGCTTCTAAAGGTAATTTACTTATAGGGACAGCGACAATTTTACAAAATAGTCATAAAAAATATATAACAGTAAGTCACAATTCGCTGTATACTTTCAAACCAGGTGGTTTTCTTGCAAATACAAGTCACGCGATTCAATGAGGACTTAAAGAGGGTTTTTGTAGCTGAAATACATTTTTTTTTTCGGATACTGTCTGTTATAAACCGGTTAGGTTAAAGTCAGTGGCTTATTATTCATCTTCCATTCCTTCATGATACCCATTCCAGGATTCTGGAACCCTGTAGCAGCTTGTACAGTTCTAGTGGATGGGCACCATATATTTTTGGATTGACTTGGTAGTCTCAAAAAGTGTTGGCCTTCTACGATCTAGTGTCTCGCAGTGATTTTAACTGTTTCAGGTTCTCTACTACAAATTGACATTTTCATATGTTTAACAACCTGAAGTCATTGGCTCTTTTACAGTTCAGGAATGTTATCATAAAGAAACTAAAATTGCGGATAGATGAAAGCTGCAAAGCAGATCACAGACATATGATTATAGATATAAATGACAGACGTTATTCGTGAATATTAAACTAGAAGCTATAAACGTCACCAGTTTTTTGTGTTAGTAACTCTGTAAACAAGCCCTTATTTACAATTAACTGAGATTAAAACTAACAGATTGTTTTTTTTTGATCACTTGTATGCGATTCTTTATGTGCACCTTAGATGTCGTCGTGTTAGTTAAAGATCAGCTTATAATAATTAGTCCTGTCTTCAGTTTATAGTGTTAGTCACCTTAATCTAGTTCTTAATTGAACAAAAAAGACACAGGTAAACCTTTCAACAAAGACAATGACCTTTTAAAGGCCCTCTATATGCAAATCAATCGCCAACGCCCCAAAATTGGGTAGGGCACTAGAAGAAAAATAAATTGAATGTAAAGATATTATATAAATTCGCCGTAGAGAAATCCAATTAAGACGTACATGGAAGCAAATATCCTGACGTATTAAAATTTTAAATTTATACTTTCACTATAGTGCGAGTGAGTATGAGAAGGTCTCTGCGTACGGTCAGTGTAAAACTAGTTTTCTATACCACCGCCTAGGCCTAGGCCAACGGCTTACTACTTGCGGTTGCGGTGGTCTTCGATACACGCACAGAAAGACCTAACAATATGCTCGATATGGAATTAACTGCAAAAAAACACCCCGAGAGATAGTTACACCCATAACGGCGGTGTGCATTGTCATTCCATTTTGTCTTTTTCTTTCAATACTTTTTTTATTGTGCGAAGTATTCGATTCTGCTATTGTGCGGAGAAAATCGAGTCTCTTTTCCTCTTTTCTAACAATGGACGTCGAATTGTTTGAAATGGCATCAATCGTATTTGACGCTGTTGATTGTAGACGTGCTTTGGACGTATTTTCGTTTAATCTGTCGACTTTCCTGTTTGTGCTAAATTGCCGAGTGTGATTGATCTCGGAGAATAAGGACAGCTCGAAGTTTTCGATCGAGAATATGAATAAAGTAAACTTGAAAAAAATATTTTTTATCGTTAATCCTATTTGTTATTTTGATACAGGTATTGTGATAGTATCAGTTGACCTCTCCCACCATTTGTCTCAATTTGTTGACATTTTCCTACCATTTCCTATTTTGTAAGTTTATAATAAAAAGTGGAAAATTTGTTAGAATCTGCTTTAAATATGTCAGAATTACAGGTTCGTCTGGTATTAACATGGAGTCATAACATTTCAAAAGAGTTTCAGAATTAACGAATCTATTAAAACTATTTAGGAAGGCAACATCAAGCTCCAATCTTCCATGCTCTATCATGCCTTACCAAACCAATTTTATACCTCCTGCATCTCAATTTTTATTTAGGTAAATGTAGTCAGATTATCTTTTCTAAAATAGATAATTCCGTTAAATTCTCATAAAGTATTTAACGCAAAAGTCTGAAATACAAAATCGCGCTAAACGATTTGAGTATCTTATTTGACACGGATGTTAAATCTAAGGAGGATATTAACAACATACTAATCTAGCTTTTAAAACATTCTTTCTTTTTACTAGTCTGCAGATATTCAAAAAATTCCTTTTTGATGCACTCCTCTCTATTATTTTCAGGTGAGTATATTCCTATGGTGTTAACTTGATTTCCTCCTAGTTTTATTTTGATTCCAATAATCCTTTCCTAATAAATTTTTTTTATTAATAAGGCAGCTCCTTCCTTAGCTCTTGTTTCCTGTGGTACGTCGCTGTATACCATCAGATAGTTGTCTAACTCGGCTTAGCCTTTTGTCTTTTTCCTCGTTTCTTGGATAGCACATATGTCTCTCTTTTTAGTGAGTTTCTGGTCTCTTATGTTCAGGGCTTTGATGGTCCAAGTGGCTATTCTTAATACATATATTCTTTTTTTTTTACATTGATGCGTTATCCGGTTACCTGCATTGATCGTCATCAGTAGATCCGTCCTGTTTATCTGAGGCAGATTTAAAGAACATTACGAAGGCCTCGTTGCTCAGAGTCGGGAGCGTCATTGGGATGGGTAAGGATAAGGATAAAAGATAGATGATAGATTGACCTAAAAAGCCAAGAAATACTGAATACAGCTAAACTGCAAAAGATGGGCACCAATAAATCTCTACCCGAGATTTATAAAGGACTCAAAATCGTCATAAAAAGATATCAATAATTTCTATAAGCAAAACTACTAAAATTTACATGCTTACTTATATAATGCAAAAAGTAATATCCTGAATGAAATAAATTCATCAAAAAATAAGAAACTTCAGAAAAATGTATTTATTCATTACTCAAAAAAATAAAAAAAGGACACATACTAACATCAATAACCTAATAGCTAAATAGATACGATCCTCGATTAAATCAAAATAAAAGGTTATTAAAAAGGTAAACTAATTACTGCTTAAAACTTTAAAATTAAAGGCTAAGGAGTACAATCTGTCGAACGGAAAAAAGCTTTTTGGTTCATATGTAATAATTACTCATTACAAATGACACTTAATGTACTTTTAATATTTAAAAAAAAAATTCGTTGTTTCGTAATAATTGAAGGATATGATATCAAACGCATCACCACGAACTGGATGCAAGAAGCACAAGGTAGGAATAGGTGGAAAATTTTACGGGAGGCCTACGTTCAGCAGTGGACAAATATAGGTTAATTGATGAAGGAACAACGATATTTATTCATATATCTCTTGATATTCTCAAAAAAAATCGTTACTCCGAATAATTTTTCTCTCTAAGATCCTCAATCTTTCTTTATCTTTGTGTGTCAGGCACATTACTTCAGCACCATATGTGATATTGTGCTGAAGCACTACTTGCTTTGGGAAGTCTTCTCATATATATGTTTTTGTTCCTTTAAGATATTTGGACACTTTCAGTATATCTGTTTTTTTTTATTTTCACTCACTTTCATCAATATAGGTCTGTTTTTTTATTTTTTGGCCATCTTGTTTTCCTATTCTTTTTATATCAGTTATTTCTTGTTCCGAGTCTATCCTGATTCTTAGTTTTTGCATTAAAGTTTGGATTTTGGTTTTAAGGTCTCTATAATCTTCTTGTTCTTCCTCTATTCCATCTATTACTAGGTTCTTCCTTCTAATTTTTTTTCTATCATTCCTATTCTATAAAAATACGGACAGAAATATTTTCGCCGAAATACTTTCATTTTCTATATATTTTGTACATTCCGGCAACAGTGTCAGAATAAGTGTTGGCCTACCGCTTATTATTAATAAACCGTTGACTAATTTTACGGTATTTTAGGTTAGCTTACGCTTCTAAATTTTTATATATATTTTATTATTCAGAAAATTGCTCGATGTCGTTAAGATATTTTATTTCTACTTACACTTCTGTGAGTTCTCACTATACCCACTTGATTTAGTCGAATATGCACTTATAACGCACTTATACAAATTCGCACATGTATTTAAGTTTCAGCACCACGTTGCCAAGTCAAGCTAAAAGAATATCGTACTCTTAATATAAATGGTCTAAATAAAATATTTACGCACTCACTTTTGAAAGTCGTTAACCTCTGTGGGCCATATTTTAACGCAAAAAATGCAGGTAAGAATTCAGAAAGGCCAAAGTCCATTCTTCTGTTAATCGGCAGAAACGAAACGGTAGTGTGGAATTTGACGACATCTTTTATAGGGGCATCTCTTTAGCCGGGGATTGAAACATCAGATATGGGGACATATTGATGAGCACGGCTACTGAATTCGAGCCTCAGAAAAAGAACTCTAGGAAGATAAGAAAATCTTTCTATAGTTTACGATTTAAACACAGCTTAAATGCGAGTTCTTGATCACACAACCATATGAAAAAACAACTAATTATTTAACGTCACCAGCCATTGCAACAACAAAACTCGACGTTTGGCTATATTGCCAGACTGAATGGTAATATAGACATTCTTAAAGGGGTACTTAAAAATGGAACGCTGCTGAGTTTATAATACGCAGTTGGTCGTACTGTCAACTGTGGTCAACTTAGTCTAAACATAGACCAAATTAATTACATGAGAACTGAAATATGGCTTACTTAGACGTAATAAAAAACAGTCTACGAGATAGTGCAGTGATATCTTGGTACAGCAAAACCAAAATTTTAACGGCTAAGAAAATAAAACGCCACACTATGAGCAGTGCTGTATTTATAGTCTTGAGATAGGGTGCTAACCAGGTCTGAAGACTTCCTCCCCCTTTATCCGTACTTGGGAACAGCAGTGGCAGCTGATGAGCTACTCAATCCACCTAACAACTGCCCTAGGTGGAGTTGTTCACCATTTTGTTTCCTAAGATTCAATTTTTCCTTTAGCTTTTTCATATTTTCCATCTGTACCGAAGAAGAAAAAGGAGATCATTTCTTGACTTGATTAATTGTTCTAGTTTGCGGAGTGTACTTTTTAAAATTTCAGTCATTATTTCATGTTCCATGAACAGTGTTTCTGTCTGTTTCCGTTTTTGCTTACTTGTCCACTGGATTGTTCTTGCTCTGCTATGAGGGTAACTGGGTAAGTTTTGACGGTTCCGTTTTTTCTATTCCGAAATTAATGTGGAGCACATGTAATGTCTGCATACTGTGGTAGCATTCCTTAACTATACGGAAATGTTTCTTTAAATCAACATTAATCTAAAAAGTGCTTTTTGGGTCCCATAAATTGGGAGTAAAGTTGCTTCGTTACATTACAAAACATCCCAAAATTGTTACTCAGAAATCGTCAAACATACCGGAAAAATACGGTGTGCAAACGACCAAAGAAACAAACCTCGCAAAACATTCAATCTTGTTTTTCAAGAAACGATGACAAGAACGACAAAATCCGACCAGGAATCTCTATACAAAATGGCAAAAGTATTCCGCTTTGCGGTTTTGATTTATAATGTGCCGTTTTGCTTTGCTTTAAAATGTACGCCACATGCATGCATGTAGAGATTTGCTCTTTTATCTGTATAAGTACGTTGTCACTGTCGCAAACCGTTGGATTTGCAGAATGGAAAGACGCTTTTTATTATTTATATTACTTTTCTTTTCTTATCTTGATGTCGTTGGAGTGAAGTATTTTATACGTTTATTTAAAAAGATCATCATTTACGCGCAGTGCTCGTGTTCCTAGTAATTTCTTTTTATGTTACTAATATCGTACGTCGTACTAGAAGTGGCTAGTCAGGGAAATGTCTAGGGAAAACCGCCTATTAGGAGCTCAGGAGCAGAATGCCGTGCCATTATGTTGATTTAAAAAAATATTATGCTCGTATATCGATTTCAAGCTTATTTGTCTATCATTAGACATGCGCAAGAGTCAAATCCAGAAGCTCACAAGACTTATCTGCATATTTTTCCACTTAAGTGTATTTTAATTAAAATATATTATTTTGTAAAAATTTAGCGAGATTTGGGGAGATTTTAATTAGCAGTATAGATATAAATTTTCGATGTAGAAAACGACATAGAAATACTCGAAAAACGAAACGATAAATCATCGAAACCGCGGTGCATTTTAATTTTCACTCATTACTTAATAATGAGTAACAATCGAGTCGAAAAGCGTAAGCAACGACCATTAATCAATGACTGACTAGCCAACCATTAGAAAAAGAACACTCGCGAGCAAGCGAACGAACGTTAATAACGATAATCTACCGAGGAGAAAGGAATTAGCCGAAACAAAAGCGAATACAAATACTAATTATTTATGCACCTTATTACTGAAGCAGGACCGACTTTTTCATTCCAGTCATTTATATTCCAGTCTACACTTGTAGATTTTTATGACTATAATTTAATTTGTACGTCCAAATTGCTTTTAGTCTGAAAAAAACGATATCGGGTATGTCATATTTTCGGTCTTTTGGTAGCTTGTAAGTTTTGAATGCTTTCGAGTTTTCGCATTGGCATAATATTTTTCAGTTATGGTCACTATAGAACTGTCCGTACCTTTCGTACTGCACAATACTCTCTAGTTTTATTTACTTTATTTCAAAAGTCGTCAATTAGAAATTAATAATTTACATACATATATAAGAAAGAGAAACCCAAACATAAAACATTCTATGATGTATGTAACAAAAACCTGTGAATTTAAAAACTTTATCTGACCAAAACTGGGTGCCTTTAATGACATTTTCCCTCTCAAGCAGGTCTTCCAATGTACAGGTCACCGAGCATTGTGGGTAGCTGTATAAATGTTGTGATGGTTTATGGTTCTCCGCATTCGCATAAGATGGGCAGGTGACCGAGATAGTTCCATCTAACCAGATTATCTTTGGTATTACCCACAATACTTCTGAGTATATTTAAGCTCTTCCATACCTTTCAGTTCAGGTCTTCGTCAATTGGTAAGGTCTCTGTGGGACTCCATTGTGGTAGGTATACAACTTATCCTTCCACATATTTACCCTTTCTGTGCTTGGCTGGGATCTAATGAAATCGAGCTGTGTTCAGCATTTGTACTTAGTCGGTTGAGCAGCAATCTCTCGAATATTTGGAACCTGTTGCAAAACATGGAGGTGGGCAGGTAGTTTTTAGATCTGTTGCTGCTTTGCCCGGTTTTAGTAAGGCTATGACCTTAGTTTTCCTCCAGTTCTTTGGAATACGGAAAACTGATTTTTACAGACTGTCGCAAGGCTTTCGACATAGTGAATATTGGCGCTATTTTAAACGACTCGCGTCGATTATTTTAAGTTTAGCAGACAATATAGCACTGGGGGTGATAGAGAGGTGAAAAAATACGTACAGAAGATAGCAAATGTGGCTTAAAAATTTTGATTAAAGTGGATACTTAGTTATAAATTCTAGGTTTTAGCTTTGAATTGATGATAATAGAGAAATGAAGCAAGTGGAAAAATATTTTGGTGTTTTAATAGATGAGGAAGCCACAATACAAAATTTAGTAGTTAAGAGGAAAGTTATTGGTGTACTCACGTCGATCTGGAGGGACAAGAATATCATGAAAACCAATAAAAAAAAGGTTAAACCTTCGTTTATTCGGTCCGTACATATAGCAATGGAGCAATATATGGAGAATGAAACAATAATTTAAAATACGACTTGTGTCAAAATGCAATATTTACGTCGATCTCTTAGCATCCTTAAAGTAGACCTTATACCTAACGAAGAAATATGAAATACAGCGCCAGTAAAAAAAATGTTTACGCGTGATTTTAATTTTACAAATTAATACTTTGTCATATCACCCTTGTAGTCGATGACAAGCTGCATTTTCTTGGGCATGGATTGAGCAAGGTTCAAGAAATATTCTCCTTCCATGGTCACCCACAACCTCTTCAAATCTTCTTTCAACTGATTTATGTTACTCAATCGACTCTCTTGAACCTTATTTTTCATAATATTCCAATCGTTCTCGATGGGATTAAGGTCAATTCAATACGTTGATATTGTGATCATTCAAGAACCTTGTCACTGTCTTGGCCCTGTGAGCAGTAATATCCAATAATAATGGGAGATATGGTTTACTTCACTTAGTGAAGGGAAATTATATACCGAGGGAGACTAGGACCGATATTTCCCTGCTTTATAAGAAGTTGGTTCAAGGACACGACCGGAAGCAACCCTGTTTCGAGGTGCTTTAAACAAAGTAAAAATCGCGATAATGACAATGAACATCCAGAATGGATCGGCACCACAAGATCAACCCCAACTATTTCCAATCTCTGTTAAACAAACGAACTTTAAGAATATTTTTAAAGGATTCATAACAGATATATTTATCAGCATTTATAATTAATATCACAATTACAGAACCGGTCCTGCCTTCGAAGCGTGAACACGAGTGGTTCGTTCAACGCTAATTTGTTTTTTAATTAACACTTCACGAGAAGGTCCACTCGGAATAAATGGTTATTTCCTTTACTCCAAATTTATTACCTTAATTGTTTAATCGTTATTAGTGAGATACACACATCATTATTCGTACTTACTGGACGGCTTCAATTACATTTATCCTTCAAGGGCCGTTTAATCACTTAGTGGTTTGCGTTTTGTTAATTCTGGAATTCAAAATGAAACAAAACATTTTCGTTAGAAGTGTGCATCGAACAATAAAACTGTTAGCGAGTGGCCTACAAGAAATTTGCTAAAAATACAGTTGTTTTACGAGACGCGCATTATAATGTTCTCATTGTTTTAAAAGCCTTACGTCACAAAAAAATGTATAAATCGGTTAATATTGTGGTAAAGGTTTAAAATCATGAATATCTATAAAAAATGCAAAAAGTATAATAAATTGTTTTATTATCGACAGAACTTAAAACATTGCATTGATTGAAATATAGCTTTACTTTATATGTTTCGTTTAATATATTTATTGTAATATAGACGCAGGTAGTACACTATCAGTTTTCTCCCTAATTGTCAATCCTAACTCTGCAGTAAGTGTAATATCTAACGAGAAGGAGCAACAAGATCAAGTTTTCAAGAAATGTTCCAGTGGTCAGTACTTCACTGTTTTTGTTCCAGTGGTAATAACATGATGCAAAACGTAGGGCACCATGTTACTATCGCAGTAAAAGGCATGTCTTTAATGCGTCCAGGCTGTCTCAAATAATGTAAACCATTGCTATACAGTTATCTCTACTAAGGCACTATTGTGCACTAATTTCTATTTGTGTATAATCACCTCATAGTTAAATACTTCCAAGGGATTTTGGAGGCCTAAAATTAAGTCCGATACTGAAAGAAAAGCACTAAAAAATCCAATAGGGAAAAAAAGTTTTTCTTCCTGTATTGTTTCATTGTTATTTGTGTTTTGTCGCATCCTGTGAAACTTGTCGCTTACTTCCTTACAATCCACTATTTTAGCTCGAGGCAGCCAAGAAAGATTTTCTTGCATAATTCTTTTCTTCTTCTTTAAGTTCCATCTTCTATCGAAGGTTGGAAATCATCATGGCGGACCCTGTTGACTGCCGCTCTAAATAGATCTGCACTACTGCATTCAAACCATTCCCTCAAGTTCTTAACCCACGATATTCTTCGTCTACCCAAATTTCGTTTTCATCGAATTTTGACTTGCATAATAATGAGTATCTTTACCCTCTCATAACATGACCCAAGTACTCAACTTTTCTTCTTTTAATAGTCAATATTATTTCAGCTTCATTTCTTATTTGTCTAGTAACTTCTGCATTTGATATTCTTTGATTCCATGATATTCGTAAGATTCTTCTGTAACACCAAAATTCAAAGGCGAACAACTTATTCAGAAGCACTTGTTTTAATGTCCATGCTTTCAAGCCATAGAGAAGAGTAGTGAATACGTAACATCGAAGCATTCTTAGGCGTAGTTCTAACCTTATATCCCGACAACAAAGAAACTTTTAGTTTAACGAATGATGCACGTGCTATTTCAATACGTGTTTTAATTTCTTTGGTTTGGTCTACATTTGATATTATCCATGTTCCTAAGTACTTGTAGGTATCCACACTACCAATTACAGTATCCTCAACTATTAATTGGATATTTGCACCTGCTGATTTAGTTATGATCATGCATTTAGTTTTTTTCTAATTCATCCTTAGTCCTTATTCATGACAGCATTGATTAAGTCGTAACATTACGTTCTGTAAATTATTGTTGTTATCCGTCATTATTACTATATCGTCTGCAAAACTCAAGTTATTCAAAACTTCTCCATTTATAGTACCAATAGTATAATTCTTTTAAGGTACCATAATTACGTATTATTAGAGGATTCTTCTGGCAGTGCCCTATTCTCATTGGACAATTGGCAAACCGTTGGCAATCACTCTAGCACATAAAACCCTATTCACGGCTTTTCTCTAAATAATTCCGACTAGTTTTTCCGGAATACTTCGTCTACCTGGTCCCCATTTTCCTTTCACTTTTCCCTGCATACTCACTTTTTTATGAAAACCATTTTTACATTTTATGTTAATTTTACATTACATTTTATTTTTCATTGTATCCGTTATATTGTATGTTCTTGTATTATTCTTAATTACTTTCTATGTATATATGAGTGACTTATTTGTATTGTAACATGGCATGTAGTGTTTACTACATAAAAATTGTCAATAATAAACAACAAACAGCAACAACGTACTAAGTCAAAGGATGATATTTTTCGTTTCGCATTATATGGCCGAAGTATGACAATTTTCTTTTTTTTTCGTTAGAGTAGGCGTTGTTGTTCACCTTTGCTCATCGTTTGCAAGACAGCTACCCTGGTCACCATGATGTGTCCATAATATTCGTAACATTCTACGGTAGCTCTACATTTCGGAACCTGTTATTATATTCCTGGTGGCCTCTGACAAGGTCCTAGCTTCCAGGCCGTACAAAAAAGTTAAAAACGTATAGCACCTGAGCACTCGCAATCTAATATGTCTATTAAGCCGCAAGGTACACAGTACATTGCTCATTTTGTTAAAAATATCCTTCTGGATTTCTCGATTTTAATATGGATTTCACACGAGTAATCGCAATCTTCGTTTAGGCTGCAGCCTAGATATGGGAAATTTTGAACTCGTGCTAGTATCTCATTGCTAGTGTTAAAAAGAATGATGGTTAACGGTATTTTTAATGGTTTTGTCGATGTTATGGCGCGTACCATGCCAGCTGCTAACAGCGTCTACTGCATCAATTAACCGTTGAAGTCCCTCTGGTTTGTCATTGGCAAGAAAAACGGTGTTGCCAGCATACCTGAAATTATTTATTGGAATTTCTATTGATATTTAATCTTCAGTGTCCTTCAAACCTTCTCTAAATATATGCTCAGAAAAACTCCTCGTAGAATGCTAAATTGCTCATAATACTTGTTTTGACTTAACCTTTCTGTTGTTCATATAAAGTTTGCTATGATATGATATGATAAGATCATGCTTTTATATTCCCGTTGTTTTTAAGATACCTATGAGTTTCTCGCAGTTTACTCCGTCAAATGCCTTTTCAAAGTCCAAGAAGCAAGCGAAAACGTTACTGTTTACATCCCTAGCTTGTAACATCAATCAACTATGGGAGCTTATCGTCTATGCTTCGCCTAGCTCAGTCTCTCAATTGTGAATCCGTCTTGTCTTAAACTATGAATTAAACAATGAATATTCAGTTGGTAACAAATAAAACAATGAATTAACTAATCATATTTATTTAGCATAAAACAAACAAAATAATGATATTTTGCACAAGCAAAGCCTGCCTATTTTTAGATTTTTGGCAAGAAGTTTTGATACGTCAAAGCTCGATTTTTCTTTCTGTTATTACTTAGGTTTTATTTACTGATTCGCCATCTTCATTTTTTTTTCTTAATCTCTAATAAAAAGCTCGGACACTTTTCCCTCAACCGTTTCATTTTATTATTCTGTTTACTATATAGTTGATGATGTATGTACTAGCGTAACTGAAGTACAAAATTGAGTTACATTGCTTTAATATCATTATTACTAATATCCGTATGAAATATCGGTAACTATTAGTCGTAAAAGTATAAAAAGTGTGATACTAATGTACTACTTGTTTATGGGCTCGCAAAAACATTAGGAAAGTAGTTAGTAGCCGGCAAACCTCAAAGAAACCATTCTATATTTTATATAACCTGTAGATAGGAAAATAATTCGTGAAATAAAAAACGTTTTGATGACGATATTTCAATTAAAAAATTCCTTGAGCGGTTTTATATTTTACTAACCATTAACTTTTTGTTTTTAATTGTTTATTATGTTAGTTTTATTACCTTTTTATTGTGTTTACAAAAGTTTCGCTACATTACTTAATAATTTAACGGTAAGCTTTATCATTTGGATTAAAAAAAATTCTATTAAAAAATTAGTTATGTTATGTCGTTAGGCTGCTATAAGTTATTTGCTTTTACATCCGTTGCACGTCATTAATGGCATTTCTACGTTGTCCATACAACTGCTCACAAATTTTCTTCCATTATTTTTATCCTGTTATTCTCCTGTATATTCGTTCCTTTATTTTATTAAACGAGCACGCACCATTATGGTTTGCCGTGTATTAATAGTATTATGTTATAAATATAAATCATTCGACCATACATTTTTATCAAAGGTGATTTATAGTAACAAATATACGAGGTGGATGTCTCACATGTGAAGCTTGTCCTTCTGAATTAAGTCATATGAATAAAAATTTTGCGGTTTGTCCTTATTTACCGAGTGATTTATTAAATACAAATATCTAAAATTCAAGTTTTAAACTTTATTTAAAACGAAGTAAGCTTATAACAAATTACTGGTATAGGTTGTTATGGTGGTGTTAAAAAGTATGACTAGTTCCGTCAACTTCAGCATAATGCAGCAAAATTCCCTGATCGACTCGACCCTCTTGCAAAAACTATATTACAGGTTGAACAAAGATTACTGCAAGATTACTGGAAACAGGTAATTTAAATCCCAGATTAAATAAGGGGGAACGCCCTACGCTCAGTGTCGTCCAATAAGAGCAAATTCTTGATTTTTTTAAGCAGACACATTTTTAATTACCTTTAGTTATTTATTCTTTTTCTCCAGCTGCTAGACGACGATAAAATATGTACAACATTTTAAATAAATATAATTTTTATATTCAGGTGTTTATTTTGCTGAATATGCATTATGCTAAGTTAACTAAACGTAAAAAACCAAAACAATGTCAATGTAATAATCAGAAACGTGGCTATAGAATTGTCAGAGCTTGAAACTCTCGATCGATCGAGTTCCTCTCTAAATTTATTGTCCCATTCTTGACAAATGGTTCTCTCGAGCCACTTTAAGCCTCAAAAGACATGTATTTTTAAACGCGTTTATGTTTCTCACCAAACTCTCCCGGGTTACTGTTTTAATCCTCATACAAGTAGTTAATTCTCGTTATGTATTTAATCTGTGGGTGGTAAAATACATATATGTGAAAGGAAACTACTATATACATACATAGTTATCTATATGTATATATAATTAGGAGTATTTATCAGAATTAAATTTTATAAGAATTAAAAACAAATCCCACAACTTAATTGCCAGTAAAGCTGACACCATAATTTTTGTTTTACTTAATTTTAACAGAGCCAACCCACAACCATTCCATTTTCACATTTCAGATAATTATACACCTGCAACTCATTCAACTTATCATCCTTTTATATTTCCCATGTACCTAGTGTTGCTTATGACAGATAGGGCCTTTCTTAAGTTATAAGTTGAGTACTATTCTATTAACATACTACAAAACCATGTCCCAACCATCAAATTTTATTCATTTCACATAATAGATAATAAAATAAAACTTCCACACCACTTAGTCTGTTAACGCCCTATCAGATATTTAATTTCATGTACTTATAACTTAATAAGTTTTACATTTACCAGGTACCAAATGTTGTTTTATGACATACAGGGCCTTCTATAATCGAGTTATAAGTTAAATTTCACATGACCATAATACTACAAAAGTTTTATTCCATTCACGCAAGAACACTTTCATATTTTAAATATATTCATTCATATTCCACCAATATCAACAAAATTTCAATAACTCAACCTTCTACATGTGTCTAGTTTCTATTTTCCAGGTACCAAATGTTGAAGAAACATAAAGGGCCTTATATTAAAATCTCTATTTCACTACACTACCACACAAATGTATAGTTGGTTGCCTAACTATAACCACATAATCTTCTCTCCACATTTCATCTCATATACATAATTTTTAAAATAACAACATTGATGGTTGATACTGTTATATTAATTTAAAAATTTTTTACTCTAACAATTTTAAATAACGTTGGCTTTTGTCTTAAGTAGACACATACAGTTATATTGACTACTCTGTTACGACTTCCGTCCTAACTTGTCAACATTGTCATTTCAATCAGTTGCTTCCATAAAGTCCTCGTAGACACAGCGTCTCAGGACTTGCAACTTCAACGTGGAGTCATATGTCGCCATGTTACCTAATCCAACGGTAACTTTAACATCCTAATTATTTATAAGATATAATGTCAAACAAATGTAACTAATTATTTGTTAACGGGTTTTTACCCATATATTTAGTGGCTACATTCATGTACTCCTAGTAAGTATTAACCACACTTTACCTTAGTCCTTGGTCAAAATTTAAACTTCATGTTCTTTTTAATTAAGTGGTTACATATTTTCTAGGACACCGATGATGGAATGATGGATTCCGAAAACGTTTTGTCTAACACAGCCCGTTTGGGTTTTTAAATATATACCTTTTACAAAGGATTTTAATTAATTTTTTATTTATCAGGTGAATTCAGAGGTCTAATATGGTCATTTATGTTGGCAAATAAAAGAAGTCAGCTACTTCATTGATTTAATTGAATACGTTTAGCTTTATACCTTTTAGCTTTATCATTAGTTCAACTACAAAAAATTATGGTGTTTTACAAGCAAAAACTAACAATGGTGGATTAATACATCCAAACAATTTGTAGGTCCTTTTAGTTATAAGCAATTTTTACATTTGGTAAGTATTGAGCACAAATTCTGGTGAATTTGGAAGTGACATTCTTAATAAATGAGGGTTCTCTTGTGCGTTAGGTGTAACAGAGAATGTGTTAAAGATAATTTTCCTGAGTAAGGATTCGGGGTAAGAATTATCTAGGAACAATTGTAAAAGGATATTGAGATTCTTCCTTCTAAAAACAGGGTCAGCCAGTTTACAAACTTTTGTGGTCATTTGTTTCACTAGATTAACTTTCATGTTTGACTTGTGGTAAGAATGGTAGTTGAGAAATCTCCCAGTATCTTCTACACAAATCAATTGTCATGATGTTATCCAATTCTCTAATAAATATTATGTCAAGAAAAGGAATATATTGGCTTTGATCATCTTTTTAAAGAGTAAATTGAATGTGGGGGTCATAGCTAATGAAAATGTCCAAGCGCTCAGTTTCTAAACCTAGTGGACAGGACATACTTAATAAAGAATCATCATCTAACGGTGGATATATATCAGACAACTCGTCACTAGAACTGGAACTCTGCTGTATTCGTCGTCTAGATTTTATTTTCCACTGATATTTTAACCCACTGGTGCTGGGCACTGTTATAATACTATTGTTTGCTTTCTTTTGTAATTTTTCATAATAATCATTACTAGTTATAACTTTGACAACAGGAGTTACTCGTGTTTTCTTTACCGATAACAAACCGGTCATTGGTTTGACTGTTTTTCAAAAGCAAATTTTCAAACGAAATCGATGTCGGCAAATCTTCTAGAGTTTCTTCCATATTATCGTCACCTTGATTCGCAGTTTTTTTATTCATCTCCTTCCAACGTTTATACGTTCCGGGGTGAAATTTGTCTTCTCCCATAACGTCATTTTTGTATGGAAATATTCCCGCTTTCCGAAAGCCGCCTTGGATGATTTCTGGCTTTGTACCATGCCACACGTCACGAACAAGCTCAGAAAATGTTCGCTTCGGCATTTTTATTCCTTGGTTTTTTCACTGCCAAACCAGCAATCTTTTGTCCCACTCATTCTTAAGGGATTTAAACACGGACAAATCTAAGGGTTGTAATAAATGCGATGTGCGTGGTGACAACTTGAAGATGGTTATCTCATTTTCACGAGGTAATTCAATGAGTTTTGTATTTACGTGAGTGCTGTGTCAATCATATATCAACAATATTGGTCATTGTTGTTCTACAGCACTTAAAAATGTATTTTTTTTTTAATTGACGAAATCTTCCGTTTCCGTCCAGCCGTTTGAAGTAGCTGCATATGCTATGTCAAGATGATATGGGTCGTGTGTTGCCATCCACTGGTCTCATACGAACTTTCCTTTAAATATAATACAGGGTGCAAATGCTTTTGCAGCAGATAATATTGTTAGATTTTCCTTGCCTGGACCACTGAGTTTGCGAACACGGTTTACCTTTGGCTCCTAGCACATTCACTCGGGATGGGTCAACGCATAAGCTGGTTTCGTCCAAATTCCATATTTGCTAGGCTTATCATTAAGATCTAATTCAACAAGGGTATTCTTTAGGAGTATCTTGAAAGATAACTTATATCTTGCTTTAAAGTTAGTGAATCAGTCATGACAAGGAATGTTGTCTTTAAATGGCGTTATTATATTATTTTGAGAAACAAATTCAGAGACAATCATAAGGACTTCATCATCATCATCAATGGCGCTACAACTTTTCGTGAGTCTTTGCCGCGTTTATTATTGCCTTCCATGTTTGTCGGTCCTGTGCCAGTAATTCCCATTGTCGCACTCCAATTTTCTCTAGATCTTCTTGGACTGCATCTTTCCACCTTTTTCTAGGCCGCCCTACAGACCGTCTTCCCTCTGGTCTTTCCCAGAACACATTATTTATAAGGCGATTGTCGTTACTGCGTATCACATGCCCTGCCCATCTGAGTCTATTGGCCTTTATATATCTGACTAGATTTTCTTTTCTGAATAGGGACTCTAGCTCGTTATTGTATCTGCCCCTCCATTCGTTTGTCAAGCTGTCTCTGCAAGAGCCATATATCATTCGAAGAATAAGGACTTCACGTTTTGATAATCCGAAGCCCCATTTTTCTAGAGTTTTCAAACCTTCGTCTAATTTGCGTTCGTGATCGATAGGAAAACTGGTCCTCGGCATAACGAATCACTTTTTTCCTCTGACACCCGTCAAATGATTGTGCAATGTTGTTTTTGGAAATGCATAATTCCGGCTTGCTTTATGTATTGTCTTTTTTCCAGATCTGATATCTTCCTGTGCTTGTTGCAGCTGTTTCTTATTATATGATGTCGCTCTCTCCGTTTTACGTTATTAGATGCGAACCATGGTAGTACTTGCAAAAGATTCAACCATTAAAATTTTTATCGGGGCAAGTGGGAACGTAACTAATTAATCCTAGGTCCCACTTGCCTCGATAAAGTTTTTACTGAGGCAAGTGCGAACATTAGTGCACGTGGCCTCTAAGTAGGGTTATGTATATATAAATACGTTAATCGTATTCACGAAGTGTACTATTATTCTAAAATAATACGGCTAATAATCTTACCTTGAAAATTTCGCTGTTACAGACTATTGGAGTAAGTACAAATTTGACAAAACAATTGAATTTTTGTTGATATATTTTCAATAGCATAATTTTCACATGTATTGCCAGTAACGTCGCTCCGCTGTATACAGAACAATGAAGTTGAGTAACGTTTACGCTTAATGTCGCTATTTTACTATCGCTGTTTGAATTACAGCATTGAATGGTCGCATTTGACCCAAATTCTCACTTACCCTGACTTACCTTAGCGTCATATCTTTATTTATTTATATCTAATATCTTTATTGTAATATCTAGAACAAAAGTAATCAGTACCAAACCAATGAGATGCAAACTTGTTGATGGAGTTAGCATTGAACAAGTAATGGAAATAAAGTACCTACGGATTGCACTTGTCCAACTATGGAGACGTTGAAAAGAAGTAACAGATCAAGTACAAAGAGCAAATAGATTAGCAGGATACCTTAATAACAGTATTAACCAGGTAATGTGTCGGTTTTCTGGCGTAACAGACACATTAACTGTGTCGATGAAATCGAGAATACTATAAGGCCAGTATAAGACCAATAATAACGTACACATCAGAAGCATTTTGTTGTTTATTTCCAACGATATATTAGATAAAACCCAAATGTCATAAGCAAATAAATTCAGAACAAGATTAAAATTAATTCGGTTGATGTAAAAACCGAAGCTAATCCTAGACACTAAACTATAGTCTATTGTAAATTTACCGACTGCAGTTACATCTACCTAGGTAACTACCATTGAAAATAACCCATGTAGAGAATACTAATCTTCTGTAATACATTTACAAGCGCAATTCCAAGAACAGTAAAACATAAACGAACAAAAATGTATCTTACTATAATAAATTCAAGCATGCTTTCGAGCTCTATCTATTCAAAGAAATAAAAGGAGGGAGCGAGTGCGGAGGTTTTAAGGACAGAGATGGAACGAACTGAGGAGTAATTTGCGAACTGTTCACGACTATTTTATTTCCAGCGACGAATAGAGATGGGAATTGTGTTATTGATACATAGAAATTTTGGTAAGTTTTACTGAGATATCTTTGAAGACATACTTAAGTCTTGGTCAAGGTATAATTGTAATTTAGACATCATGCATTTTTTCTTATTTGTACTAACTCAATTCCTAATTCTTAGTTTAAAGTTCTATGTAAAACTTTCTATTACAAATCATGTTTGGGTAAGACATAAACTTCTACTGTTGAACTATGCTGCTAAAATATCCGCAACTTAGTCTATACCGTTTTCAATAATTTCCAAGAAGACTCTCCCACTTTCTCCAAGCTATAAAACATCATCCCTAACTATTCAAAACACGATAAGCATTGTAATTAAGAGGTGCATCAATAAAATTATAATGGTTCTGATAAACAATAAAAACATTGCTATAGTATAAGGAAAGCTATTGCTAGACTTACACATTATAAATTAGCAGCCTGACATATCGCTACTTCAATACAAAAGGGCCACAAATCAAAAAAACCGAAAATAGCGTTTATTCAAGAAATCTAACGTTAAGTAGTCATATTTTTATATACCACTGAAACCCCCACATAATTTACGTTGTTTAATAATGAAATGACACTAGCGCCCTTTTTTGCATTTTTGTATTTGAGAGAACAAATATGAACAAAACCGCAAATTTGTTAGTTGCGTCCTGACAGCCGAAGTGAACGCACATTTCTTTTGTGTCAAATAGCCACATTTCAAAAAATGCTAGTTGTTGTTATCGTTTTTATAAACAAAAGTGCTACATTCCGAAATAAGTCCGTTTTGCATAGAAGATTCACATAAGTGTATTATTATTTCTTAAACAAAAGAATTTGTAATGAAATACGGCCATTTTGTACAAAATATTCGTATATATGTATATATATATATATATATATATATATATATATATATATATATATATATATATATATGTTCGGATAAGTTTCCGCGGTCAGATAAATGAAAATTACTGAGTTCTCGGGAAGAACCGCGTTGAGAATTTAAAACTCGACGTTTCGGCACCCATTTTGGAGCCATTATCAAGAGGGATACGGTTCGGTTCGAGTTCGGGGTCTCAATCTGCCTACTCCCCTCACTCGAGACGTACCAGTATCGTGTTCTATATTGCAAGAACTGTCTCTCGGCACTGAGGTCTCAATCTGCCTCAATCTGAACTCGAACCGAACCGTATCCCTCTTGATAATGGCTCCAAAATGGGTGCCGAAACGTCGAGTTTTAAATTCTCAACGCGGTTCTTCCCGAGAACTCAGTAATTTTCATATATATATATATATATATATATATATATATATATATATATATATATATATATATATATATATATATATATTATAATATATTTCTTAATCAAAAAGGATGTATTACGGAATATGTTCCTTTTGCTTGATATTCTCGGAGCTGCTATATCATTTAAAATAAAAAGGGCCATATATTGGGATACAACTCTTTTGCATTTTTTATGAGAGTAAAATGTTGTTATAAAGTAAAATGCAGTTTTTTTTTTTCATTTAATTGTATGTTGTATGTATCTACTCCGCAATTAGTTCATAATAGAAATAGCAATTTTGCTTGAATTTTACAATGAATCATTTACTTGAATTTACCGTACGTAAACAAAAAATACTGTTTGATTCGTTTCCCGTATCAAAGTTATTTTTAATGGGACTGATTGTATTTTTATTTTAATTTTGTTTAGGCTTCTTAATACCATAGTGAAAAGTAATCACATTTTTATCTCAAAAAAGAAAATATAACGATCACGTCATAGCTACAGAGGGAAATTAATTACTTTTACTTTTAAGTAAAGTACATACCTAATTTTTAATTGTAATTAATTTGTTCCCAGATCTGATATCTAATAAAAAGTCTATATTGTACCAAAGTACCGTTATATTATACGCGTTGACAGTAGACGCAAAAAATTGATACACTAGATATTTCCGAGAAAACCATGAGAACTGTTGTGAAAAAGAACAACAACTGTACTGTGAAAGGCATTCAGGATGAAGACCTTAGAGGAAAATAATCATCACCAGATTAATCCATCTCTACGACGTCAGGAGTCATATTAACTCCATTCCGAGAATCGAGAGCCATTATTGTAGATCTCGTTCTAAACGCGAATACATAGAAGGCGGTTTTACCATTGCTGCTTTACACCGAAATTATGTTAATAAATTTGTTTCTGAGGATAAACAATATGTTCCATACCAAATGTATTATCACATTTTTATGACAGACTTTAATATCTCCTGTCAGCCCAAGAAAGACCAGTGTGAAGAATCTACATTCTTTAATACCACTGACGATAAATACATAAGTTTACAAGCGAAACATAAAAACTACCTGAAAGAGAAAATCCTTTCAAGATCAGAAAAAGACAAAGACATAAACTTTTGAGATATTTATAGTTGCAGTATATGATTTGCAGGCTGTAATGCCTTGTCCACAGGGCGAAGACTCTTGTTTATTATATTTCTAAAGTAAATGTACTTAATTTTACAATTACCGAGCTGCGTTCCAAAGCTACAACTTGTTTTGTATGGCATGAAGGAGAAGGAACACGAGGAGTAAATGTAATTGGCTCGTGCGTGTCTATGTATTTGGAACATTTACAAAACAAAGCAACAACTGATGATTTGGACGTTGTGTTTTATAGAGATAATTGCTTTGGTCAGCAAAAAAAATAAATATGTGGTGGCGATGTATCAATATAATACATTCCCAAATCTGAAGAGTATTATTCACAAATTTCTAATTAAAGGACACACTCAAAATGAGGGCGATGCAGTCCATTCTACAATAATTCAAAGAAATGTGTCCAGAGCTTTGAAGTCTCCAATTTATGTGCCTGACCAATATACAACATTAATAAAAACTTCAAAGAAAAAAGGGCCACCTTATTCAGTGAAAAAACTGACTCATGAAAGTTTGCTTGTGGAGACTAGACACAACTAACGAAGAGGGAGATAGGTTGAAATGGTGTGAAAAAAAGATAATTCACATTGAAGCGTTCAAATCTGTGATGACGTTAAATAAAGGCACCAAAATTCTAGTAATTTTGATATTACAACCAGAGACTATATTCTCAGAAGCTGAAAATAACACAACCAAAGAAACAATGTATTCTTAATCTGATAAATAAAAATATCATACCAAAGTATTATGAAGGATTCTTTTTCAATCTTTAAGACTGATGTTCAAGTATAGAGTTACACAGATTTTTATATACGGCTGATTCATTTTTCTCGGCGATTTGTTAATGTTTCTAGTTGTTTATTTAACTAATAATGTTCAATAAATACAAATTATGACCAAAATGTGACAGTTTGTATTAGCTAGTTATAATTGTACCTTGTATTAGTAAAAATAATAGGTAGTTTGTGAATTGCTTTTAATAAGTTATCAGTACCTATCTATGTACCTTGAGAATAACTAGTTTTAATTTATGATACAGACTTTTCTAAAACTAAATACTTACATATTTAGTTTTAGAATTAACTTTTGTTATTTTTATAGCCTGACATTGTCATCTTATATTTTATAATACCTGTACTAAAATCTACATAAATTAATGACAAAAACATTGATTAAAATGTTTGTTTCTTTGGTATGTGTCCTTTTATTTTAAATACTTACCATGACATTACAAATATTTTTTATACCAAAGAGACATAATATATTATCTGCTAATATCACTTTCAGGAAAATACTTACATTGTATCTGAATACAATATCAAATACGGTTTAAATTTATCTTTCTAACAATATTTAACTTGCACATAAATGATATAAAATAAAAGAGAAATGAACCAAAAATAAAGGTCAAAACATTGCATAGCTCCTCTGTAAAAACTGTGATTTTGGTTTGTGGCTCTTTTGTATTAAAGTAACGATATGTTACATAAATTAACAAAAATTCCCATGTCAAAAAATAAGTTCAAGATAGAATTGAGTATCATTAAGCAAATAGCAGTAAACAATGGGTACAACAAACAAACAATAAACAAAATTTTAAACCAAAAAACTACATGAGAGAGCCGTAATCTTTCAACCACCAGAGAAAAAACCCAATACCTTTTGTTCGATTACATATTATACAGGAAGATGCCAACAAAAATAGCCAATGAAATAAAAAAAGAAAATAATTACATCAGCTTTCAGAACAAACAATAACCTAAGCAAACATATTAAGAAAAAAAGTCAAAAGAAAAAGCACTTATACAGTGATGAATACAAACTTTCATGTGGTGACTGTCCAAAAACTTACATCGGTCAAACTGGTAGAACATTTAACAAACGTCTAGCAGCAGACAAAAGGGCTTCCATTAATAGAAAAATATATTCTACGTACGCACTTCACCTTCTAGATCATAATCTATGGAATCATAATTAGAATCTGATATAATTCTGAATGACCAACTTGAGACAAACAGTTAACCCTCCACCCTCCTCATCTTATTCAGCTAAAGACTATAAAGTGTAGACGCATGGTAAAAAAGATATATTCATTGTCGTGTTAATATGTCTCTGTTGGTTGATCTTTTTTTGGTATGCTTCTATTTTCCTGTTTTAGGTGTCTTCACCTCTTCAGGACGTGGTTTGTTTTGCCGGCTGTCGGCTCTGGATCGCTGTGTCTCACTGATGGTAAAATAGATCACTTGAGAAAGGCACTCTGCCGAAACAGTTGTAGTGGAAATAAATTATAATAAAATTTTGTGGAAGTGTACAAAACAAACGTTTTCAGTGTTTTATTCTTAGATAAAATGTACTTTATGTAACCATCAAGTAACGGTCGAATCCATCACATATGATAAAATAACTGTTGAATCTGAATTAACAGATTCAACTCTAACCCAAATGCTTTATTTTTAAACTTTTCAAACTTTTTGTGGTAAATTACAACTTGTGTTAGTTTTTCTCCCTCTTCATATAATACGACTTTAAATTTGAGAAAAATATCTGTTGGGTTTTTGTTTCATTGTGGTGTTGATTAAAACGTGTTTGCCTCAAGTACATTAGTCTTAGTTGTTCAGCTGAGTTTTCTGTTGACCCAAATGGAAAATATCTCATTTCATTTTTATTTCTAATACGGTTCTTAAAATTTATAATTTGGTTTGCAATTTTTTTTACATTTATCTGATCGGTTGTTAGTTGTTTACTTTGTTCTTGAGGAACCTTCATCACTATCCCTATATTGTCGCATTGCTAAGGAATGTCGGATATTTCTGAACTATTACTTTCGCTATCGACATTAGACTCTATTTCTATCGATATTTTATGTTGCTCATTGTGTGTCCAAAATATGTGATAAATGAAAAGAACTTTGCTTGTTTAAAGTTCCGTATAGTACTCAGATTCAGCAGATCATCGCCTGTCATTCCTGGTTCTGCACAGAAGATTGCGTTCTTTATAAACAAACGACAAAATCATCTTGAAAGTTTTGTTTAATGGGAATAAGCCACAATTAAAGGTTAAAATAAGTTTATTGACGTTTCAACTTCTACTTCGGAAATCGTTAGAGCCGCTTCTTTGATTTTTCTCTTTTTACCATCTTTCTTTTAGGACTATACTAGAATCATTCCATTGACCCCTATGTTCATTTTCCCATGCGTGTTTACATATTTGAGATCTACCAAATTCTCTATTTTTAATATAAGATTGATGTCCACTTGTTCTAACATTTAATGGCCTAGATGTTTCACCTAAATAAAACTGATCGCATTCACAAGGTATTTTATAAATACAATTCTTTGTTCTTTCTTGTTCATGTTTATTGTTCAGGTTTATTTTTAGATAAAATAGATCTCAGTATGTTTGTTGTTTGGAATATTGTTGAAATGTTAAATTTATTTCCTATCTTTTTAAATTTTTCTGATAATCCTGTTATGTATGGTATAAGTTGTTCTGTTCTATTCGGTCGATTGTTGAAAATTCCTTATTTATAAACAGTAAAGGATAATCATTTTTTAATAAAACAGATGTTAACAAATGTTTTTCCTCTAAGAAAGAATTTTCGTTAGAACAAGTAATTTTGGCTCTATTGTATGAGGATTTGATGATTCCCTTTTTAATATTGATATTGTGATTTGATTTGTAATTTAAATATCTGTTGGTGTGTGTTGGTTTTCTATACACCTGAGTCTCATATCCAGTATCGTTCTTAGAGATTAAAACATCCAGGAAAGGTAGTGTGTTCTTATATTCCTTTTCCATGGTAAATATTATTGTCTCTTCTTTATCGTTTATATCATTCAGGAATATGTGCAACGACTCTGATCCATGAGGCCATATTGAGAATACTTATCTACATATCTCCATCATATACTGTGGGTTTTAAATTTTGTTTAGAACTAATATTTGTTTCAAAATTTTCCATAAATATATCGCCTAATAATGGAGATAGAAATCCATCGCTAGAAAAAAAATTTGTTTATAAAATTTATTATTTAGTTAAAAATAGGTATTGTTGGTACATGTTGTCAATGACTCCATTATAGCTGATATATTTAGTCTTGTTCTAGTTGCCAATGTATCATCACTCTCTAATTTTGTCTTGATTGTAGTCAAAGTCTTATCTAATGGCACATAATATGTAAATAAACTATTTATGTCAAAACTTACTAAAACATTATTTGAATTAAATTCAATATTTGATAATTTATTTA
The DNA here is from genome assembly GCF_040954645.1 of Diabrotica undecimpunctata. NCBI lineage: Eukaryota > Metazoa > Arthropoda > Insecta > Coleoptera > Chrysomelidae > Diabrotica > Diabrotica undecimpunctata. The sequence goes on along the minus strand of NC_092809.1, from coordinate 131,294,225 downwards.
AAAAATGTTGTGTATTTTTTATAAATGTGTTATTTTTATTTGCAAATGGTTGTATAATATTCAATAACAATTTTGACAGTACACTACAAGGAGTATTATTCATGGTACTGCAAATAGGTCTAAGTGGTACTCTTATTCGTTTTATGAACTTTCGGTACTCCATAAAAATGAGGGGTCTTACTGTAATGAGGTGTAATTAATCTTCTTTCTTATTAGATCTTTAATTTTGTTTTCATATTGAATTTTATCCATTATCACCGTTGCATTCTTCTTGTTTGCTGGTAGGATAATTATGTATTCGTCATTTTTTAAAGTTCTTATAGCCTTTAATTCCTCTTTGCTAATGTTTTGTTTAATTTTAATATAATTTTCCAATTCAATTTTACATAATACTCTATATTCTTCTTTTTCGTGGGTTGGTAAATTAAGATATGTTTTCCACTAAGCTAATTATATCTAATTTTGGAATATATGGATGAGTACCAGCAAAGTTTAGACGCTTTGACAGGATTAAACACTCCTTCGCATGAGTTGCGGGTTCTTTTAATAGACCAATATGAACTGAACCATGGCAAGTATTTTCAACAATAAATACCCAAAAAAACTTGTTTCCACTCCCATCTTCTGGCAAGTAAACGAAGACAGAAATTTCTACTGAACTTTTAATGGACTGAACTGCAAATTGTTGGTACTAGGACCTACCCGGCGAAAAAATGCTGGACTACTGGTTCGTTTGAAAGCTTAATCAGTAATAATTTCAATTCTCACGCATCATCGCAATTTCCGCTCCTTGGCGAACGCTTCTCACGCCGATCGTAATTCAAAATCTCGATAAACGCAATAAAACAAACATTAAATATTTATTCTATTTCGAGAGACACTCAAAGTTTGTTTTTCTCGTTCGAAATTTTAAAACGCTATACGGTAAGTGCTTATTAGAAAATGTATAGATTATTAAGATATACAGGGTCGCATAAAAGTTACTGCTTTCTGAATCAAATGAAATTTAAAATACGTTTTAATAAGTTTTTTTACAACGTTACAAATGGAAAATACATTTAATGTCAACTAAAGGAACCTGAAATATAAGACTTTGCAGCTTATAGCTTTCTCAATATATGTACTATACTTATTAAACATGCACCGAAGAAGTTTAAGACGCCGTGTTATTTCCTGACTCTGGCTGCGCAATGTGCAAGAATAGTTTGGACTATCATCAGCGAATATTGTCGTTTTGAATGGCAACCTCCAAAGAGAATATGTACGCAAGAAGATAGTTGTATATCTAAATTTATACTTGCGTGCCATATCTCAACTGCCTCGATTCTCTTTTATAAAAATAAGCATGTACACTACTTACTCTACATCGAAATATCCTTTTCATAATGGCATATGTATTTTACAATAAGAAAGAACGTTTCTTAATTTTGCAACAATATTCAAATGATTGTTGTACCCTTTCAGTTTATTCTCCGCAATCTTCAAAGGGTGTTTTTATATTGGCACCTCGATTTTGTCAAATTGTTTTGGGAATATCAGCTTAGATCATAAAAACTCTGTTATCAATAATTTTCTTTCTTATCCATCTTAATACTTTCTTATCCATCTTGAAAAACATATTTGGTGTCTGTTCTAATAATGTACTGTTCTGACTTAAAAAAAATGTACTTTTGTGTTTACCCTTATACTTTTTTGATTATGTCTTTCCTTGAACGTTTTTAAAAAAATAGTGCCAAAACTATTGGAATAGTTGCTTTTATCGGATAGAAAATATCTCATATAATAATCTATTAATTTGTCTAGCTTCCTACACATACCATAAAGACTAATTTTGTTTTCTAAGATTTTCGATCAATTGTTATTTTGTATTATCTAACACAACTAATCTCTCTACTCCAACTACCTTGCTGCGTCAGCTGACCAAAGGAGAAATACCCTTTCATTAGGTCAGTGCCCTTTACGTGGTCGTACTTCGCTGCCGTTTGTGTTGAGTGTGTGCGATCATCTTCGCTTGTGTGTGTGTTAGACGATTTTCTTCTTCCTTTTCTCTGCGCTTCTTCCTTCTTCGACTTCTGGCGGTGGTAGTACGACACCCGACCATTCCAAGGTCAGTGAGACGGTTCACTCTGTACAGCTGGATTCCAGCGGGCTGTGTCACGATCTACATGAGCCTTTGGTATAAGTTACGGGGTACTACAAAATTTTTTTAGTTTTAGTTTTTATATCACATTGATTTTCGTTACTTACATTTACGAAGTTAGAAGAACGTTGGAATTTGCGTTATATCTTAACTAGAGGTGTCAAGAAGAACCAAATTAGAAGTTACAAGTTTCTTTGTCGCACATTTTATACTATTTATATTCATATTCATGGCACTCTTCTTTGTCGCACATTTTATACTATTTATATTCATATTCATGGCACTCGTGCGTATGACGTGAAAGTCACGTCAGTATATAGAAAAGCGTTGAAATCATCTGCTGTCATCTATTTGAAGCCTTAGGCCGCTTTTATGTACGCGTTTTCCGTCGCTTGCCGCGTGGCGATCAAAAACGCGGGTTTTATATATGAAACAAAATGGAACTTTTGTTTAGCGGCTTTACGGCGTGTCGTTTTCAGATGAAATTTGTTAAATAGATCAGTGACCATCGTAACGTGCAATAAGGAAGTGTGTATTGATAAAAAATGGATCCTTGTGTTATATAATTGGTGTAGAAATATATAATTGTTCACCCAATAGGCACAAGAATCCCCAGGTACATATACACTACATAAAGAATTAAGACAACGGTTTTTGTAACTAACCATCTGATATTGAATCCCACAAAGATGGTCGTTTTTCAATTTCGTCGATAAATAGTTCACCATCCAGGTGTTCCATGATAATAACACACGTCTGCAGGGTATAGAAAAATAGGTTCCTAACGAAGCACCAGCGACAATAAATGCGTTTCATAAAAGCATCAATTTAATTCAATATTCTTATAAAACGCCTGACGCCACGCGTTCCTTTAGAGAACGCCGCGTTTTTGTCGCCATATGACAGGCGACGAGATCAGGTTAACGAGAAAAAAAAAAAAGGTTCTTGTCAAAGTATTTCGAAGAGACCTGTGAATAAGAAATAAGGAAAGAAACCAGTTTTTGACGAGTATACAGCTGATTGAAAGCCAAGTGTACTCTGTTCAACAGTTCATTATATTTCGCCAATTTTCATTGGCATCATCAGATGAGAGCTACAATTATTTAAAACATGGTAAAATACAATTTAATAATTGTTTGTTGTTTATATCTTACTTGATTGAGGTTAACGGCAGTGTGATTTATTTTAATAACATCAAGTAATGATTTGTGGGTACAATGTGGATTGTACCTATCTTCGACATGTAACATTTAGATGTATAATTTACGTTCACAATTTAAATATAAGAAACAAACACAATTCAAATTAAAATAAATCACACTGCGGGTAACCTCAATCAAGTAAGATATAAACAATTAAATTAATTGTATTTTACCATGTTTTAAATAATTGTAGCTCTCATCTGATGATGTCAATGAAAATTAGCGTAATATAATACTTGAACAGAGTACACTTGGCTTTCAATCAGCTGTATACCTAATTAACCTCAACCCTCTTATATACAGGGTGGTCCTTAAGTAATTGTACGAACAGAAACCGTAGATTCTACACTTTAAAATATTACGATTTAAGCCAACTTGCTTTAATAAAATGTTGATATTAAAAAAGATACAGGGTGTTAAATTGGAAATTTAAAATTTTATTTTTCGCTATAACTTCTACGTTTGTACATATTTTTGGACAAAAATTTACAGTTGGATGCTTTTGAGTAGGATAAATTATAATTTTATACTTACTTTAATGTAACTAATAGAGGGCGCCACATATGCTACATATGTGGCATAAATTTGCGCTTAACTTTTTTGCTCTTGAAGTTAGCTCTATTTGTGTTAAAAAATATTAAAGGTACATTATTTTTACAAAGAAAAGGTATACCTGTTAGTAACCTGAAAATTCAACCGTTTTCGAGATAAACGTATTTTATAAGTCAGCTGCACAATAATTCTTAGTTTGATATTTGTGCGGTAAAGCACTGAATACCTGTAGATAAGCATAATTCATAGTTTATTCTTATTAAAACAACCTAAAGATGATAATGTAACATCACAAAATGCTTTGTTACATGTGCTAAATGTCTTATTGGAGAAAAGATATTTCATCTTCTTCTTTAGGTGCCGTATCCGTATTCAGACGTTGGCAGTCATCATGTTAACAATTTCCCTTTGCTATCGCTTCTTAAGTTTCTATAATGGCGTTGTATTACTTTTTCTTTATTGTAAAATGCTAAAAACCCAAAATATGTGCTTTATGCAAGATGGTACACAACCACATTCTAGAGAGAAGGCAGTTAGAACATACTTAAATACAACTTTTCTGAACGTTGGATTGGTCGTGGTAGTCATATTCCTTGGCAATGTGGTGAGCTATTGAATAAGAATACTTATTGTTCATTACGTAAATTGTTCACCCATTTTTATTAGGACTAATAGAAACTAGAGCACAGGTATTGAATAACACATATGTGTCCTGTTTCATAATACTTTTGCTACAAATCTAACCTGAAAGATTCAGCAATTTTACAAAAACATCATCGTTGTCCTAATAACCGATATTGTTATAAATATAGTAAACACACAGGCAATTTAGTTTAGCATGATATTAGTTCGTTAGTAAATCATAATAGGCCATTTGTTCGAGATGTAATTATAGTTACTCGTAAGCTGTAACGTAATCATATAAATAAGTAATGTCATCGATATATTTATCCATTATACATTATAGCCACCACGTAGCCCCGAATTTAATCCGCTTGATTTTGGTGTATGGGGCGCATTAAAACAACGTGTCTATAAGAATCTCATAAACATTCGCAACCAACTATGGGAAGAAATAAATACTGCAGCAGTTTCTTTAGAACCAATGATACTATTTAATATGAGACGATCTTTTATGGAGTATATTGACAAATGAATTAAAGAAAATGGTGGACATATCGAACACTTACTTTGACAAAAAGGTATGTTATAGAATTTAACTATTTCTTAATTTGGTTTGTAAACAAAATGTTTTGATTATGACTTTAATTTAACGTAAAACGTAAAATGATTGATGTAAAATCCTATTATTCTGTTATTTTGTCAAATCCTATTATTAATTATCCTGTTGCTATATTTATTTTATTCAATATTTCGTTAACTATTATCTTTAGTTAAAGGTATTTTGTAGCAAAATTCAGAAGTATTAATGTTTTTGTCTATTTTTTCTTCATTGCCTGGAGTAATTGCCTTAGATCAGAATTATGCAGCTGATTTTTAAAATACGATTATCTCAAAAACTGTTGAGATTTGAAGTTATTAACAAGTATACCTTTTTTGTTAAAATAATGTATCTTTAATATTTTTTATCTCAAATACAGGTAACTTAAAGAGCAAAAAAGTTACGGGCAAATTTATACCACATATGTGGCATAAGTGGCGCCCTCTATCAGTTACATCAAAGTGTGCATCAAATTATAATTTCTCATATTTAAAAGTACCTAATTGTAAATTTTTATACATAAATGTTTACAAACATGAAAGTTATAGCGAAAAATAAAACTTTTATTTTGCACTTTAACACCCTGTATCTTTCTTAATATCAACATTTTATTAAGGCAATTTGGCTTAAATCGTAATATTTTAAAGTGTACAATCTACGGTTTCTTTTTGTACAATTACTTGAGGACCACCCTGTATATATCATCAATATAATTTTTATGACTTCCCAATTTCACAAAATTATTAAAACACATGAACTCTTAACTCGTGAAGTTACATATCGGTCCGTAATGCTTCTACTCTTATTTAATTTTGTGTTTTTGTAGATTAGACAGATTATGGTTGGTATGTGCTTTTCGAAGAAATTATCTTCGTTGTTACTGCTACTGCTTTGGACTGATTTGGCTTCATTGTCATCTTTTTTAGAATTCTTCAGCTGTTTGTGTAGTAATTCATTTTATTGGACCGGTCTTATTCCTTGTGGAATTTATCGTTCTGTTTTCCTATTTGTATAGAGATAATCTATCTTTATATATTATAGATCTACTGTTTTGTTTTCTTTTATGTTGCCATATAAAAACCCTCTTAAATGATTGTAAAATTCCAAAAACTTTTTAGTGTGGGTACGATGGTTTTCATAGATTCACTATTTTGTTAACTGGCAAAAGGATTCCTTTCTAATTTGTTATGGAAAACAATTGTAGCTTATTTTAATAGTTATATTGAAAATCAAATTAATAAACAAGTGTACAAATAAAAAGCTAATAAATTAAATAAATATGGTAAAAAACATCACAATGATCAGCCAATACTCTTTTCTTGAGGATGAGGCCCGTAAGTTATATCGAACGTCTTCGGTCTCAAGAATACAACAAACAACAGACATTATCATGACAACCCGTTGCTAAATATCCAGATCACATGGGGCACGAGCACTCTTAAAAACGACACGATGCCCGTTGTAGTAAGCACTTGTAATACAAAAACTCATACGCTACCAATGCAACTTAACATGGCTATTAAATTCTTACGGTGTCTAAACAAAAACCAGTATTATAAGTGGGGAATGGCGTGGTTATGGTAGGGCAGTTCGACACTTCTCTAAAACTAAATAAAATTGTTTTTCATTTACACCAACTTGCTTGCTATCATAATAATTGTTTATTTCATTTTAAATAGTAGTTTGTGTGCAGATTTAGTAATTATTGGTTAAAAAATATCTTTTTATAAATCTTATTCTTCTTCTTCTTCTTATGTAGACATGACTCTGTCAGTTTTTCAATGTGCCTTCAGTAAGTTGTCGTTCCATCGTTTACGTGGTTTTCCTACTGATCGTCTTCCTATTGGGGAACCGACTCTTGCCGTCTTTACTACTATATTTGTTGTCATTCGGCTTATATGATCGTTTCATTCTACTCTTCTATTCCTTACCCAGTCCTTGATGTTCTTCACCTTGCATCTACGTCGTATACATTATTTACAATAAATTTTTCTAAGTGTTTTCATCTCTGCTGTTTCCAACATCCTTTTTGTCGTTTCTGTATCAGGTCTTGTTTCTGCCGCGTATGTCATTATTGGTCTGATGACTGTTTTGTAAATTTCTCCCTCTCATATATATCCCTTCTCTAATAAAGAAGAAATTAAAAACTTCTTTAGTATCGTGATCTGCATGGGATTCGTGAAGGTCCCTAATATTCGATTATATTGGTCCAAAAATGACCTTTATAACAATAAGTTTATCTCCTCAGTTATGACTAGGGACAGATACGGCATCTACATTTTCAAAATAACGACGGTATATTAGAAAGCAACGATAAATTATACAAAATGTTTTAGACTTAATGACAGATTTATGAAAAAAATGACTCCAGGACGGAATGTAGTCATAGACGAAAGTATGGTACCATGGCGTGGTCGTTTGAGTATGAGGCAATATATAAAAAACAAACGCCATAAATATGGCGTTAAATTATATAAACTATGTACCGTCAGTGAATATACATATAAAGTGATGGTTTACTGTGGAAAAGAAAACAATATGATAAACAAAAGCCATTCTCAGAAAGTTGTGCTGACCTTAATGAATAGCTTGTTAGATGCCCGACGAACTTTATATGCTGATAACTTTTATTCCGGTATTCCTCTTGCAAAAGATCTATTAGATCGCCAAACTTTTTATTGTGGGACTCTTAGAAGCAATCGGAAAGGTATTCCAAAGGGAATAGTTCAAAAGAAACTAAAGAAAAATGAAATAATTGGCATCAAAAATAAGGACAATATAAAGGTAATCCGTTGGCAAGACAAGAGATCGGTATTAATGTTATCCAGTAAACCTGAGCATACCCTAAACTTCTGCACTACGGGCAAGAAAAAGAGATCAAAACTAAGGGAGGAACCAGTGGAATATATTTTTAAACCGCAAGTTATCCAAGACTACAACAAAGCTAAAAAAGGTGTAGATTACAGTGACCAAATGGCAGCTTATTATTCTTCCTTACGAAAAGGTCTTAAGTGGTATCGTAAGGTAGTCTTCGAACTAATCTTTGGTGCTACAATAATCAACAGCTGGATTATCTATAATAAAACAAACATCGAAAAAAAGATACCAATGCTAACATTTCGTGAACAGTTAGCATTACAACTTTCAAATCAAAATGAGTGTATTTCTGAAACCAACTTATCAAAACGAAAACATTGTCTGCAACGAGAAGAAGGTCCTGGTAGAAAACGTAGACGAAATTGCGTTGACTGTTACAAGAAGTTGAGACAGACTATGAAAAGTAAGGAAGCTGACAAGAAGGTGACCAAAGTAAACACTTTTTGTGAAAATTGCGAAAAGAAACCGGCTTTGTGCTTAACTTGTTTTAATGATAGACATATCTAATTATTAATTACTATTTTAATTATTATATATTTTTGTACACTTTAATATTACTTCAAATAAAAATTGATCATTTTATTTATTTTTTAAAAGTAAAATATTTCAAATTGCCACATAAGTATCAGTATATTTTTTATATACCGTAAATACTTTACCGGACATCGGAATCTGGTGCTATGTCTGCCAGAAATGGATTAGAGTGTTTACTATGAGATGGCAGTGTTAGATTCAAGGTAATTTCAAATACAAAGTCACAGAAACTATTTATTTATAGATATGTTTACCAGACCCATAGGTCTGGTATCGTCCGAACAGTAGACAGTGTTACCAGATACAGGGATCTGGTAACTTCAATAAATGTTACTGACAAATTTAATGCCGTCGTGAACGTGTTAATAAATTTGTTATAACCATGCATTTTGTCTTTTTTGGGGAAATTAACATGTTAAATTTTCTGGCGTGATATTAAATTGGTGCAGCATACGTTGTAAATCATCTTCACTCTGAGAGAGTAGTATTGCGTCGTCTGCATAGCAGATTATTTTAAGCTGTTTCTCTCCCATTTGGTATCCTTTTTTGGTTCTTACTTTTTTTATTATTTCATACATAATCAGGTTGAATAATAGAGGACTCAGGGAATCTACCTGACTTATCTCATTCAGCTTCAATAGGGTCAGTTAGTTCTTCTACTTTTCCTTTCATTGTGTTATTTTGGTAGATATTTTCGATCCTTTTGATTATTCCTAGAGGTATCTCTCCTGACGTACAGTAAGTGGATAACGTCCTTTGACACGAGCAAATGCCTTCTTAAGATCCACGAAACATAGATATGCGGGTTTATTGTATTCTAATGATTTCTCTTGCACTTGTCTCATTATAAATATAGAGTCGGTGCATGATCTTCCCGGCCTAAAACCTTGTTCTTCTTCTGTTAGTGTTATAATTTCATTCAATTTATTTGCTATTACTTTGGATGTTACTTTTAGTGTTGTGTTTAATAAATTAATTCCTCTGTAATTTTCCGGGTCCGATTTGTTTCCCTTTTTGAAGAGAGTTGTGTAAATGATTTCCCTTTTTGTAAATGAATATGTTAAATTGTATCGAACATTAAATCTATCTACTTTATACCTATTCTCTATATTCTAATAGCAAATGAAAAGTGAAAAGGGGACTGGCTTAAAAAACTAAAACCATTCTTCGGTATTATGTCTCAGCAATGTTAGACTACTACTATTTTTGATGATTGCTTATCATTTTTCCCAGAAATTATAATTGATTCTATTGTTTTCATCTGAGTTTCCATAATTTTTCTTTTTCTGCTTTGACAAGTGTTGCAGCTTTTTGCCAATTGTCAGATGAAATTTTTGGATTTATTATTAGATTATTATTATGCCAAGAAAAGCTGCAATGATGAACTTTGCTTTTATTAAATTCAGACTGTAACTTGTAACTGCAAGTTAACTTCATATGTCTGGTTTTCATTTGATTAACTTCCTAACTAACTAGTTAACTATAACAAAATGAACATATATGTCAATAAGAGTACTCCATTACCAGGTAACGTTAACTCGTCCAATTCATTGATAAATGGTTCGATTGCAGATAAGTACACAGAGTTGTAGGCTCGCTACATCTCTTTAACAATTTATTAATTCTGAACATGTGGGTCGTTGGACTGTACCAACAAAAATGAGGACAAGTCGATGTCCAATACATAAGAAAAACTATAACAAGAGATCTTGTGTTAACGGACAGTATAAAGTTAAATGAACAAATATAATTAAAACAATGAGCGATGGCAAAGACAATGAAATTAATATAATTTATAAAGTATGTGTGAATTTAATTGATAAAACAAATTAATTAAATGAATTAAATAAAAGAGTCTAGCTACGTATACCTTTAATAAAGTTAAAAGAAGGTGTGGCAGATTGACAGTTAACCTCCAGTCACACATGGGTTGACTGTGCTACCGAAGTGAGTGAACGTCGACGGAGAAAAGAAGAGGAGATCAGAGCAGCTGATGGCTGTCAGAACACGATCACACGACGAGGTGACAACGAAAAGAACTCTTACAGTTTTCTTACTTGTTTTTAGTATGTAGTTTATTGTTAATAAATCAATAAAACAATTTAAAGTGTGCCCATACTAACTTGCTTCCCGTAAACAGGCCACAAAGGCAAGGCTAAAGAGGTTAGGTAGGTTAAGTTGATAAAAAAAAACAATTTAAACAAGATTAAAAAATTATCAACAAAATACTCATCTCAAAAGATATTAAACAGTAGAAATGGGTTTATTAACTAAAATTCCACTTTAATTAGAACAAGATACAGAAAAAACTTTCCCACTTCTATTATTTTCTCGGAAATCTGAGTTGCCAACAGACGAATATTTTTATGACTGGATGTAAGTCGCAGAAATAAGTATACGGAATGTGATTACAGGGGTATACCAAAAGTAAATGGGGGACAGAACTGAATTAAACGAAAATTTAATGATTAAACAGAATATTTAGTTGATAGAAAAGTTGAGCGCCAACTATTTTTAGAATAAAAATTTAATTTAGGCAGTTAACAAATGAATAAAATCAAAAGAAATTGGAATAAAATAATTATTAAAAAAAATAACAAACATGACGTATATAACATTATATTCAGTTAACAAAACTTTTTTCATTTGTATAATATTCGATTTGAAACAATATATTAATGTGTAAGGGGAACCTTTCCAGCTAACTGTTTTCAATGTAAAAAATTGCAACTCGTTTGACTTTTTACATATGTGCTATTTCGTAATAATTAGCATTGTTTACAATAATAACATACAATTAAGTTAAACGTAGTTTTTTAATAGCGGCGTTGATAAAAAAAACCCTCATTAAAATATATGGTAAATGAAACTATTTTTCTTTATTACGTTTTACCTTGTAAAAATAATACTTTAATACAAATATATACGTTAGTTAACGGAAACAACTACAGGGAAACAGTGCTTTTGATACAGTCAAAATTATATAAACAAATATAAGATCTGGTATAATGGTTGGCCACATAGATGGCTGTGTCATATGCTGAAATTAGGTCTTCATATTTGTGTATGTTAGTAGGTGGTAACTACTCTGAACCGCACCACAGACGTATGTATCGCACTCAGCTTTTCTTCGTATTAGCTGATTCTTACTTCAGCATTGAACGTGTCCTAATTTTTCTAATATTTCTCTTGCAGTTAGGACGTATTTGTTACTTTATTATAATTCCAGCTATACAGTTTATCTCTTTTTATTTTGAGAATCCATTCGACGCGAATGCGGCGTTTATTATATTTTCACTTCTTATTGTTTATTATTCTTCATTTTCTTTTGGTTTTCCTTATCTACTTTCCTATCTTCTTTGTTAACATTATTTAAATGCCTTTTGAGAAAATACCTTAAAAACATTAAATTAGATTTTCAACATGTCTGTCCCTCTGTAGAATGTACAGTGGTGTTAAAAAGTCCTCCATCACCTTACATGAAAATGAAGTTTAAGGCATTTACCTTAAATGTTTTTTAACCATTTACTATCTACATCAAACAAGCACTTAAACACAATATTATAAAATGGAAACACAGCAAAATTTTGATTAATAAAAAAAATGTAGTTCGGAAAATTTTTTATTCAATATTACAAAAATTAGGCTATTTACATCAAGACGATATTGTACATCACATTGAAGTAATTTAAACTAATTTTAATATTTAATTGGCCAGTCCTTGTTTTTAATAACTACTTTACATCTTTTGCGCATGGAATTTATTAATGTTTTCAGTTCCTCCATGGAAATGTAGTGATGCCAAGCGTGGATAAGAGATTCGATTAATTTCGTTTTATTTGTGGGTTTGCTTTTCGAAATTATGTTTGATATCCTTTGCCACAAATTCTCGATGGGATTGAGGTCCGGGGATTGCGCTGGCCAGTCCATACTATCAATTTCATTACTCTCCATCCAAGCTTTAACCAATTTTGCTCTATGGCAAGGAGCATTATCATCCTGAAAAATAAATTTTTCTTCGCCAAACAGTATTGTATTATACAATATTGTATTATACACATTAATGGTTTTTATACTGAATTCTGTAGTGACGTATCCTATACATTTATTTTGAATGTCTTAAAGGATCCATAAAGTATGACGATGACTATGATGACTATTCTGTAGTACCTCAATGTATTTGGTAGCATTCATCATCCCAGAGACAACGTTTAGGCGACGAACTCCTCGAGCGGACATGCAACCCCATATCATAATGGAGGTTGGATGTTTAATTGTGGGAAGAACACATTTTGGAGAAAATTCTTCGCCATTAAATCTTCTGACGTAGGCATTTCCAGCATGATTATTAATATTGAAAGTGGATTCATTACTAAACAGTACACTCTGCCTCTGCTCTGCTGTCCAGATTCGATGTTTCTTAGTCCATTTCAAACGGTGCAATCTTTGTTTTTCTGAAAGCAGTGGTTTCTTCCGTGCCTTATATCCGCTAAGTCCAAAACTAAGCAGTCTTTTTCTCACAGTGGAAGTGCACAGGCCTACACCTGTAGATTCAGACCACAGCTTCGTCAATTGGGTGGAATTAAGGCTTCTGTCTGCCAGACTTGTTCTTCTGAACGCAGCGTCATCCCGAACAGAAGTTTTCTTTGGTCGGCCACCGTCTGTCGTCGATTTTTCTTGTTCAGCATACTTCTTAATGACTCTAATTACTGTAGATTGATTACAGTTTACTGCGGATGCTATTTCTCGACTAGATTTGTCGGTTTTATGGTGAAAAATAATTTTTAAAAACGCTTTTCACCGGAGTCATTTTATCTACTTTTACAACATAGTAGGGTTATTTATCAGTAATATAATAAAATTCGTAAACAAGGTCCTTCAAAGACAAATATCATTTTACGGTATGTGGTATATTTGAACTATTTTGGCGCCATTTCTGATGAAGCATTACCTTAGAGAATGAATTGGTTGTAGTAGGTACAGTGAATTTTAAACCCCACAAAACTTAAAATGTATATATAGGAGCGTTTGATTACAATACCATTGTCAAATGTTGAGTAATATTTCAGTTTTAAATCAAGTATGGATAAAATTAGTTATATAAATTTAAAGTTTTCAGTGTAGCATGGGATAATTTGTTTATTTTAAAATAAACAAGTTAGTAAACAGTTTTTTGTGTCATTTATTTGTACAATTTTCAAAAATAATTTTGAAAAAAGATAAATTACATAAACTAAAATTATATAAAAAAAACTGTTCTGTAAATACCTTCTCCCTTATTGGCACGCTACTGTGAGCGCTGGGAGACCATAATAATTGCGTTTTTTTACTCTGGTCCATTGGCAAATTCATCATAAAAGAGCTAATGGCTTGTAAAATTGTAAGTTGTAGTCAGGAACAATTAAAAATTAAACGGTTGTTCTTTACGCGATATTATCACGATTTATGTTTTTTGAAAGAAATTTCTTTTTTATGGTTATTATTGAATTGTAGTTTATAGATGTTATTTTTCGGAAATTACTGTAGACTTTTTTGACAGCATTTTTAAATGCTTATTTACACATTGCCCATTATAATTAGCACTATTTAAAACTCTTTTCCGAACATAAAAATCCGATATTTATGCCCAATTAATTCTTACCCCACTTGATTGATATTGAATTGATATTTTTCCGCACACTTTTTTTTCTTTTAATCACAATTTAAACAGTTTAATTGTACATTTAATATATATTCGTACCTCTTAGGATAATATTTGTAAGTATATTTTATCTCATATCTTTCATTTTAGTTTTTTATTGTTTATTTGGGTATTCTTATTGTTTTATTGAATTATTCGCTTTTTTATTCTGATCCTTTTCTTTCCTTTACAAAGCCTGTCAAATGCAGGAAGCAGTTTGCTACAAGTTATCTTTAAGTGAGACTCTATAAATGGGTTGGTTTAATTTGAAACGATATTCTTGACCTTTTTCGCTTTTATAAGCGTCTACGAGGTGAATAAAATAATAGAGATCGAAATGACACAATGCAAATTGTACCTAAGAAAAAAAAACTTATTCAACAAACAATATTATTGACCTTACTTTGTTTCACTTACTAAGAAATCGTTCCAAAAATTGAGAACAAAACAGTGAATCTTTAGTACTTATGATATTTTCAACCATAGTGACAAAAAAAGGTAAACACCTACGTATGATTATTAGTATTCATTAGTTTTTTACATATCAACTTATCTTGCCATGAACAGCAAGTGATAAAATTTTCAGGTTTAGTAGTTAAGCTAGCGTTAAGGCAACGTGAATTGTTTAATGATAAAGAAGCATTCATTTTTCGTGAATTTACGATGTCAGTTGAATTTTAAATTTCATGTAAGAATCATGTAAATTTTATGTAAGTCCAGATTAAGAAGCCTTTTTTTATTGCTCAAAAAGCGTATAGAGGAGTAAATTACTACTAATATTTATCAGAGACAATATCACAGTCCGACGCCTTATTCAGAAAGTAATTTGTCTTCATCTATTTCCATACCCAAACACCATCCACAATCCAATTTTTCAGCAAGACAATGCAAAATTATAGGTTGTCAGAAAATTGTTAGCCTTCTTGGCTCAAAATCATACCAACCATTTACCTTAACCATCACGATCGCCTGATCTGTCTCCGATTGAAAATGTCTGAAATCTAATAGGTCGCAGGCTGTTGAATTTGCAACACCCTTCACAGACTTTAACAGCTCTTACTCACGCAGTTGCCGTAGCCTGGAATGAGATGCCCCAACACGATATCGACCACCTCATCAGAAAGATGTCCAGGCGTGTCAATGAGTGTATAGAAATCGTGGATAAACAACACATTATTGACTCCAGCTTCTAGAGTAAGTTGACGAATCAAGCTGAAAATTTAATCATTTTACTAGTAAGGGAAACTTAAAAATTATTAAAATGATAAATATATGTAGGTGATTACCTTATTTTCACTCAATATCAAAATGAGGCATTTGCTATATAAATAATTTTGTTTTTAGTTTTGTACAAACCTTGGGAAAAATTCCCATGTAACGAATGGGAAAGTAGAAAATCTGTTTACCAATAGATATAGAGAAAGGGAGTGAAAGAGAAAAGACATCAATGGCGACCTGCCGCGTTGAATATTGACACTGTAAATGGGTTCAATAATAATGCTCCTTTAATGATATGTTTAAGCATTATTATGAAAAATGCTAATACTGAAAAAATGATTGACCAAGTGTTAAATTGCTGGTGTTTTACTAAACTAAATAAGTGTTTTGAACCACGAATAAGTTTAAAAAAGCTGTTAACAAAATGAGCGTTGCATTCACTAATTTTGCCGAAATCATCGAAGATGTAAAAAGAATGGCCATCACGAAATAGTTTGATAATAAACCAGTGATTGTTGCATCTAACTGTTGGTATATGACAATTGCGTAATTGCCAAAAATGGTACAAAAATAATAAACAATATATATTGATGTATTCCAACCTGAGGCTGTTAGGTTATATAAACAAACCATGGGAGGAGTAAATAAGCTTGATTATTTGCTTAGTACGAGGGTTGTTCAAAAAATACGTTTATATGTTTATAAAACTACGGCCCTTTAAGTTTTCTTTATTTTTGGAAATAGGAAATAGTCACACGGAGCCATGTCTGGTGAATAAGGAGGCTGGAGCATCATTACAGTATTGCTTTTTTAGTGACTCCTGAGCAACTTCCATTCGCCGCTGTTTTTGTTCAAATCTCAACAATTTTGGAACCCATTTTGCTGACACGGGTTTCATATCCAAAACGTTTGAAAAAATGGCATGGCATGAGCCAATTGATATGTCAACTTCATCAGTAACTTCTCTGATTGTGATTCGACGGTCGTTCATAACCATTTCTGTCACTTTTTTACGTTTTCATCATTTTTTGATGTGCTGGGGCGTACATTATCTTCAATGTCTTCACGGTCATCTGGGAAACGCTTATACCACTCGTAAACACTTGTTTTTTTCCTAGCACACATTTTTTGAACACACCTCGTATATAAAGATCGTACGTTCTGCGAAACAATTGCTTTCATCATGAAAAAACTGTAATTGTGTATTTCCTTTTGTGATAATTCAATATATTTCAGTTTTTAACTTTTTCTTGTGGTTCTACTGGTAACTAACTAAAGTAACTTTGTCCTTGTAGGACATTCAATAAATCAAAAACCAAAAGGGGTATAACCAAATTCTATGTTTTAAAAATGTTAAAAATAATAGAAAAAGGCTGGCAAGTTTCGGATTTTTATTTATATTACATATTTCTTGTAGCGTCACTGAAAGGGTTAATATTCCCAATACAGATACGAATCTTGAAAACCTAGATAATTGAAAACGAAAAAGTAGATACCTCTGAAACCTCTGATTATAGAACCAATGTCTCGATTTTTAACAGTGTTAAAGATTAGTAAGATACGATATTGAGAGGTATATCAGTCGAGGGAAGGTATAAGACGGAGGAGAGATTTAAAATATCTGTGAACTGTGAGAATCGTATCAAGACCAATAAGATGAGAGCCATTCAAATTTCATCTAAATTTTGAAAATCAAACAGTCTCTACTCGGAAATGGTAATACCAGTTTAATAATGTTAAATTCTAAAATATTTAAGTGGAACTGCACCACAGCCAGTTTCATTTTGCAGGCATAACCCCTTTACCTATATACCCAAGATTCATGGAGAGTATCAAAACATAATATCTGAAGTATCATATATCAAACTAAAGTTAAATAATGTTTGGCCTGCTTTCTCCTGAGCTACATTTATTTTATTTCTTAGATGTTAACAGTATCTATATATCTGTATTGTCTGTAATGTTGTGAGATCGTTAATTAACTTTTCTTGTTTTGTTACAGTTGGTGTTGAAGATTGCCGTCAAAGAAAATATTAAACGACTGACTGAAGTTGAAAGGCCGAAGATCGAACCGAAGGCTATTATTACCAATCATATTTTAGTTCAACATAACCACGTAAGTAATTTTCTATGTTAATATAATAGAATAAAAATATAAAAAATAAAAATTTTTTGATACCTGAGGTGTTATATAATTGCAATGTATATTATTGAACAATAACTATCTGTATATCTATGTCGCAAGCTATATTTACGTCGACTCGACAGTCAGACTGCTAATTTTTTAAAGTGTTTTTAACTTGTATATCTGAAATTTGAAACAAAATTCTGTGAACAGAGGTAATTGTTTTTGAAATAAAATATATATTGCTAAAATGAGTAACAGAAAACCCTTAAACAAAAGTAACCTACAATTATTTCTAAGAAAGTATTCTCTAGGTGGAAGGTATCGTAGTATGTAAGGAATTACAAATTAAATAAACAAGAAATCGGTGGCTTATAAAATCAATCTTGTGGATTTCCACCTCTGTTATTACACTTTCTATGTGATTTCTGAAGAATCTCATTTAAACTTTTGGCAGATTCTTGAGGAATCGATTGCCTTTAAGGAGTACTGTGATGTCTCTATTTAAAAAAGGTGAAAAACAAGACCCAAATAACTACAGAGGTATAAATTTATTCAGGAAAAAATTTAAGAAATTAATAACAAATAAGATAACGAAAATGCTTATTATACCAGACGAACAATGAGGCTTTCGAAGATCATGTAAGGATGCTATCTTCGTAGTCAGTCAAATAGCAGAGAAATCTATAAAATACGATATTTTATATCATAAAAATAATAGAGGACATAATACGCTGTAACGTTCAAACTGAAAATCGATAGAATGATTTGTCTGTAACAGGTTTGTAATGAACTGTACGGAACACTCTCCGTAAATTTAAATTTCAGGCTAAAACTAACAACTCTTGCGCCAAAACAAAGCACTCTAATCGCAGAATGCGCTTTCGCGGTAAATTTTCATTGATTATTGCGAGTTGGTTCACCATGATGGTACCCAACCCCCGAGAGAGGACGAGTCAGGCTCATTCGGTTACTTTTCACTCCATTAACCCCCCTCCCCCAAACCTGACCCCTTTAAAACTTATTCAAAAATGTTTTTTGCTATAAAATGGGTTAAGATACAATATACTTCAAGCGTTTTTGTTTCAATTGTAGCTAAGTTGCCGTAAATAGCTGTCTAAATATTCATACGCTAGGCTTTCACAAAACCATGTTTTTCTTAATAGACATTATACAATAATACGAACGAAACTAATAAACTAACGAACGTTTATAAAGAAAACTTGAAATTATAAACAAATTAAATTTATCTCAGTTGGTACAATCTAAAGCAGTCAATATGAAGTCCAACATTACATTTGCTGCAAATAAAAGTTACGCATTTATAGCAATCTCGCACAACGTCTCTGTGTTTGATTTTTTATCGACCAATGATCAAGTCTGTCATATCGAACTTCATCAAGGACATTTGAGGTTCTTTAAGATGTAACAGTATGAGGGTTAGGTGTTGATAATATAGGAATTACTATTTGTCGAATGAAATCTATTTGTTTGATCTTTGGCTCGATATTTCTGAATAATACCCAGGAGTTCACTATCGATGCAATATCCCTTTAGTGCCACAACACAAGAAACAGAACCGAAGAACACATTCAAACAGAACGACTAAACTGATAGACATTAAACCTGGAATCAGACAAGGTGATTCATTGAGTCCACGTATATTTAATCTCATATTGGACGATGTTGTAAAACAAGTAAAAACAAAAGAAGATAAGAAATGGTCAACGGAAAAATAAAGATCATAATTCTACGCCGACGACGCAGTTCTGATAGCAGAGAATGAAGATGATTTATATTGAATGCTATACCAGTTTAAAATACGAAAACCAAGGAATTTAACATGAAAATTTCGTCACATAAAACAAAAAGTTTAGTAATATCAAAGGAACCAGTAAGGTTGAAATTGAAACGCACATGATAAAACAAGTAATGAAATTTAAATATCTGGCAATAAACTTATCGAACGACAATAACATTGAGGAGGAAGTAAGGTAACAAGCGGCAAAACAATCAGAGCTGCGGGATGCCTTAACGACACAATATGGAGAAACAGACACTTTAAGGTCGATTTATGCATATCCGTTCCGTGTCAGTGCCGAGTCCGGGCATTTCTATTGTTATATTTACATATAACCGCGTTGTAGCAGGGTGCGTACCGGGCCGAATGGAGAAGAAAACGTTATTAAATATTTCTGTGTAAAAGAAAGTTGAAAATATGGAGGCTTGGATAGAAGATCTCACCGTGTTGGCATTATTACTTGATGAAGAGGAAGAGCAAGAGCAGAAAAGGCGGAAACAAAGAAGATGGAATGTGCATTCGATGTGGAAAAAGATAAACCGAAGGAGAAACACGGAACGGACACAGCACGGATATGTATAAATCGAGCTTTAAAAGGTAAACAAAAGCGCGATTATGCAATTCTGTAATCCGACCTGTCATGACATAGAAACAAGAACATATACAAGCATGACAACAAGATATTTGAAGACAAACGAACTGAAAATCCTAAAAAGAATAACCGGAAAAGGGAGACCGGCCCTGGCAAGGTACGGTTAAGTTGTACTGATAGCGTACTCCTAGTTTTTAATAAAAACAAGTGGTTTTATCAAATAGTTTTTTAAAATTAAAGTGTTTATCTACTAGATACTACCACGTAAGTCATCTATACGTAATTATTATTTTATTATTGTGAAAAGAAAACGTCAAATAATAAATATACACTACCGTACAATCATTTTGTGAGGTTAGGTGCTTTAAGTAGCTTATAGTAGCATGCGATTGGTTTTTCATTTACCAGAGTCGGAGTAAGGCCTTCGCCACCGCAGCTTAAAATGACTTCACACAATGTAAACACACCTTCCGATCTAACCAGTCCAGTAAATCAACGTTCGAATATCACAAACAGTTATGCTTCAGCTGCTTCACATTCTTTTCCGAGTAAGAACCAAGCAATTGTATTTAGTTGTATCGATAATGCTAAACTGCAGGATTATCTCATTCCTTTGGGTACAATCATCAACCCAAAAAATATTATTTTTTTATCTAGATTATCTCATAATAGAATCTGCATGTATTTGGCAAACAAAACCGTAGTAGATAACTTCATGACACAACATGGCTCTATAGAAGTACTCGGCGAAGTTGTAACAGCACGAAGACTTGTCTCTCCAGCAGAAAGACTAGTCTTGTCTGGAGTCTGCCCGTCAATTCCTCATCAAGTATTAGTTGAAGAATTACAGAATATCGGTTTAAAGCTTATTTCCCCAATAACATTTCTGAAAATTAGCTCGACTCTTCCCGAATATAGTCACATATTGAGCTTTCGGAGGTAAGTTTATATAAGCCCTATAACATCACCAATTCCAGATTCTATTCTAATAAATTTCGACCAAACACCTTACCGCATATTTTTGTCTCAAGGTACACTCACCTGCTTTATTTGCAAAAATAGAGGACACATATCATCCCAATGCAAAACCAGTTCAGTAACGGAATCAACTCATATTGAGTCAAACGATGAAGTACCAAATCAAACAGCTTCAACAAGTATACTACACAAGGTACCAAACACCCAGCAGTCATCAAGTTATCCATTATCAAATCCGAGCATATCACCTACACCTACAAATCTCCACAACAAAGAAACTACTAATACTCCTACTCATAGCAACACTTTTAATCAACCTCATTCAGCGGCAATACCGTTTTCACAAACTTCGGAAGCAATATTTTCCAATCTATCAGCTCCTTTTCCATTAGATACAACTGCAGAAAATTCTAATAAAACTGATACATCACCACAATTTTTTGAAACAACCAATTCAGTACCTCCAGTACTTCCAAATGTAATAAAGCCACATCATCAAGTGAAAACTCTAATAGCAATTGCGAAAACGCAAGTT
This sequence comes from Diabrotica undecimpunctata, assembly GCF_040954645.1. Classification (NCBI taxonomy): domain Eukaryota; kingdom Metazoa; phylum Arthropoda; class Insecta; order Coleoptera; family Chrysomelidae; genus Diabrotica; species Diabrotica undecimpunctata. Next base: position 131,272,769 of record NC_092809.1, on the reverse strand, counting down.
CTTCCATAAAACGCAGTATTGGTGAGATCGACACGCCTCCTTCAGATTCAGCAATTTCATCAGAAAATCTGTTTCCAAAACCCAAACTCTCTAAACCAAAAAAACCGCGCTCATCTAAAGTTCAATCTACACGGGAAACTCTTGAAAATTTCATTGATCATCATACCCCAACATTCGTTTTAAATTTCCACCAATTGTCCTTACTGATTGATAATGTCCAAGGCTCCCCCGACACTATTAGCGTCGTTAAAGAATTTACAACTGATATGGTTGGTTTACTCCGTCTTTTACAAAGCAGCTATCAATATGCAAATGATAGATCTACAAAAAGCAAGTTTACAAAACTTCAAAAGAAACTATACACCCACTTAGGGAAAGAAATTTCTGACTTAGATAGTGACTCTTCTGTAGACAATCGTTCAGTATCATCTAACTCCGAATCTGTTAACAACATTCAACTCGATACTTCAATGGAACATTGATGGATTCTTCCATCGTCTCCCTATGCTACAGCTTCTTTTATCTGAATATTCTCTAGATATTATTTGTCTACAGGAGACAAACTTAAAGACCAATCAGTTGTACAATTCAAAAAATTTTACTTGTTTCCGCAAAGACCGTACAGATGCAAGTCGTGCAAGCGGTGGTGTAGCAATACTAGTAAACAAATCCATCGAGGCGATACAAATTCCAATAGTCAGTGATTTGGAGGCTGTTGCTATCAGAATCATATCTACCAGTTTAGTATCTATTTGCAATGTTTACCTTCCTTGTGACAAACAGGTAAGTTCTGATAGCCTTTGCAGGTTATTAGAGCAACTGCCACGTCTCTCTACATTCATTAAAACACATTTTTCCGAAACATCCTTTTGAAAAGTTGCTAAAATACCAGCTTTCCCAAGCTCATGAACATGGAAGAAGCGTCCAGTTTTTATGGGTTCCCTCAAACGTCGGAATAACAGGAAATGAAGAAGCTGACAGGATTGCACGAGAGGCAATTTTAAGTGATTTGTCGGAGCCGATAGACAAGTGTGTTTCCAGTGACTTAAAAGCTTATTTTAAAAATAAAGTGTTGTGTTTGTGGCGAAATGAGTGGTCTCAAACTAATTCCAATTTAAATAAAATCAAAAATAATGTGTCTCAGTGGTTTCCATCGTCGCGCAATAGACGAGAACAAATTGCGGTTGCGCGTTTACGTCTAGGACATATCAGATTAACGCACTCCTACCTCTTCACAAAGAAAAATCCACCTATATGTGATCAGTGTAACGTCCGATTAACAGTCGAACACTTTTTAACAATTTGTAGTAAATATGACCAAGAAAGACTACAAGATCCCAAACGCTCTACCACAGGCTCTAGGTCAAAACTGTTCCTGTGACAATATAGTGAATTATCTCAGATCCATAAACATTTTGTATAATCTTTAGGTGTTTAACTTTGTTATTTATATTTTGTTCCGTCGCTAATAACCTTTTGGTGGATGCGCCATCTTTTTCTAATAAAAAAAAAAAAAAAATAACCGGAAAAACACTACTAGATAGAACATGGTGTAACGAGATTAAAGACCTAAACGAAGAAACAATATTAATGAATGGGAAATTAATACAATGAAGAAAAATAGTTTAGAACAGCAATATCAGTCGAATAGCAGTGTAAATAAATCTACAATTGCATAAATGCCTGCGTATTCTGTTTTATATTTTATAACCAGTATTCCAACAAATCATAACAATATAATTACGATCATACAATGTTGACACAATTTCTAATGTTTTAAAAGTAATCTAGCTATACGGAAATAAATGAACTCCTAAAATTAAAACTAAAACCGTTGAACCAATTAAAACCGAATGAACAATAAAACTTATATTTATATTCCAAACCTTTTAACCGCATTCTGTCATAACAATAAAACGAGAGTTTATTTCTTCACAGACTCGTTAAACCAGTTCAATATAAACTGTGTCAAATTTTTATGTCCAACGGGACTTGTAAAAACAATCGATCATTATATATGCTTCATTCCTCATTACAATAATAATTCTTTTCCGCCTATTAACTCATTTAACTTTATTTGCTCCGAATCGCAGATAAAATTAATTAGAAGTGATTTATTTTCGAGATATGTCAAGAAAACTGAATTGCCAATTACGACTAGTTTATAAAGACAAAGTTACTATCATATCTCGTTATTTATAACTATCGTTACTATTATTAGATCGCTTTGGATTAGTTGTAATATCTGGTTTTGATATCGTGTTATAAATTTACTGCTTTTTGTTTTTGCATTGGTTGGTTGTGGTTATATCCTTTAAAACCATTATATATATATATATATATATATATATATATATATATATATATATATTATTATAAAAACTTAATTTTGAAATTCCATACACAAAATCAAATTAATTATGATCTAATTAGCAAATTAAAACAAAAAAATATTTAATGAATTTTAATGTAGACGCCAGATTAAAAAATATATGTTTTTTTCATCTCAGGGTTCTTAATTGAGTTCAAAAACATTAACTTTTCTTTTAATAGTGCTTGAGAAAAAAGAGGAGTAGAAGGAAATAAATAAAATAAATCAATTGGTGCAATAAATTTAAAATATAATGACCAAATACCTTTGTAGATTTTCATACACTAAATAAATATTTTATAAACAAATGTTTCCCTAAATTACTCTGTTGCATATACAATTAACCACAAAACAATTCAAATTAAATATAGTTGAATCAATGTCTTGTTTCCACAATTTGCCTTTGTATTTTTCTAAAAGGATTTACTTTAATTAGTTCCCTATCCAACAAACTCCTTCCCGGGTTCTGGTTATAAAAACAAAACAGTCGCCAAACTACTAACAATGTTTAATTCTCCTATTGGAGGGCCAAAATTCTCCGTACCTATGTTTCGCTCCAAGAATAGTAAATTATTTTACTTACAAATACTGCAACTACAGCTTTTAACACTTTCTTTGGACTACTTTTCGCCACAATAATTTTTCTTTCACCGGTTTAAAAAAACAAACTATCAGCACACTCCTTTCGATTTTGTCTTCACTCGCTTTAAGTCCCACAACAGATTATCCTCATTGCTTTTTTAATCTTATTCCCGTCTGTCTATCCCTTCCATAATTTCTTGTAACCAATCAAAACATTCTTTCTTTGCATTCAACAAAATTCCAAAACTCCAAATTCTTAAAACTCAACTAATTTCAAATTCTCGTAATTGTGTACAAATCATACAAGACAATAACTTTCTACTTTCTTCTTCACCATTAATGACCGCTTTTGAGATAACCAAAATGAATCGCTGAAAACGGCAGGTAAATATCATATTCCAATGCAACCTATTATTTACAAACTATTCTATGTATTGATTTCCATAATTCCATATTTAGAAAGTCCCAGTTCAAACATAATCGGGAAGAACCGCGTTGAGAATTGAAAACTCGACGTTTCGGCACCCATTTTGGAGCCATTATCAAGAGTGATACGGTTCCGTTCGAGTTCGGGTTCTCAATCTGCCTACTCCCCTCACTCGGGACGTACCAGTATCTTGTTCTGTATAAATACAAGAACCGTCAAACGGCACTGAGGTCTCAATCTGCCTACTCCTCAGTGTCGAGTGACGACCGGTCTTACCCTGTGTGGCTGTTTTTATACTCTTAGCATGCGCGGGAACGGTATGCGCTGACATGGTCTGAGCGTTGTGGGCGGGAGGTATCTCCTACTGTCTCCAACACACACTTTAAATCTGGACTTATCACTCCATTGTATTGAATTCCATTGTAACTAAGTCCAATATTTATGCTCTTTTGACCTCTTGACTCTTAGTCTATTTTCTTTCGTTGTAATGTTAAAAGTAGCTTTTACTTAGCCTAAAATAAAATGAAATTTATTAAAAACAAATCGTACTAATTTTTTCAACTATAAAACTTACTTTGTAAGTACCAAATCTTAATTTGTGGGCCTCTTGGTGATATGTTGATCTATAACGTGTCTTCCAATAACTCCATAAAACGCTTAACTCCATATAATTTGCTCTTCGATTTTTCACTATAATGCGTCTTAATGCCCTTCGATTTGCTTCGGTTATTTTACTTTTTCGTACATTTCTGGATTTTGTGGCAACCGAACCGGAAGTTTTGTATCTTCTGACTATATTTCTTACACTATAGCGTGACAATTGCAACATATTCGCGATTTCCGAACTGGATTTTCAGAATTAAAAAATCTAATAATGATTGAAAACAAATTTTCTCATCGATAACTTTACCTCGACCCATTGTACAATCCACAAACGGCAAAAAGCTTTCTACAAAATACATTTGACATTAACTGACAATATTTCCATAGCTACCTCTGGATTTAACCTAATTATGAAAAAATCAACGTATGTTGAAATAAGTGAATGCATAGCCAGTCTTTAATGCATTTTTTTTATTGTTGAAAAGAAATAAAACACCATAAGGGTAATGTTTTTAATAAATATTAATGAAGATGCCAAATTAATTAATATGGGAATTTATAAAAACATGCAGAGTATAATTTGTTTATGGTAATCGACTTAAACTGCAAATTCTCAAATTTCAAAAATTATTAAATATAGTGTAGCATAAACATGACGTGTACGTCCTGATGTGACAGATACAGATTTATAGTTCATATTTATTTCTAAAAGATCGATTTCGCTGGCTAATTCTGCCCAAAGAAGTTACACAATCATTTTTCAAATTTGCTTTTGCCATTTTTCTTGTCAAAATTACATTCAAATCCAATCCATATCTGGTTATTGAGTTATTTCGGCGGTTTGTAAAAATTTGTCAGCCGAAATACGTTCATATTTCATATTTTCGTCGCAAACACCAATTTTCTGGGTTTATCGTAATTTATGTTCTGGAAAAAACGAAAGAGACAAATTCAATAAAAACTGACAAACTGTTTAAACCCGATTAGGGACGATGTTACAGATTTACAAAAGCTTATTTCCTTTTCTAAGTAGTCGTCATCGTAATTTATATCAGTGGAAGATTGAGAGCCGAGAAAAAAGGGGAAGAGGGAAGCCGAAAAGGCAATATCAATTATAAACATTAATCTCCTACGAAACGGTAATTGTTAATTTACCACAGAGACGACGGGGCGTTCTGGCCTCTGAGTGGTTTTGATGGAAACGGAAAAAAAATGTCCCTGTTTCGATGGACGGGGAGCTGGTGATAGTCCTTGGTTTTATATGTCTTAATTTAATTATTTTTTTTATCAATTTTTTTGTTTTAACACTGTGTATTATAACATCATATTATACAATGCTACATGCTTAACACGTCAACAGCTTGAAAGCTCTTTTTGGCTTCTCTCGTCCAGTTCGTGAGCTTTAGTATTCAGTTTTTTATTGAGTCTTTTCTTCTCCTATAAAAATATCCAGAGGATCAAACAATTAAACCAATTGACCAAGTACTTCACAGTACAAAATGTACAAAGTATAATACTGAGTTCAAACAGGTATACGACTTAATCAATAGTCGTCAACAGCAACTATCAGAATACAAAATGAGCTCACTGAGAAATTTTCAATAGTCAAAGGATTCAAGTAAGGAGACGGGCTGGCACCGTCACTATTGAACCTTTTCTCTAACCTTCCATTCTCGAATATGTGCTTCTTCTTCTTCTTTTGGCATCATAACCCTGGATAGGTCTTTGCCTGTCTGGCTATGTCCTTCCATTCAGATCTCTCTTGTGCCCTTCTTCTCCATTGTCTTATGTTCATTGTTTTCAGGTCGTCTTCCACGTCATCCAACCATCTCGTTCTGGGCCTTCCTTTTTTTCGCCTTCCTATGGGCTTCCATTGTAACATTTTCTTTGTTGTTTTTGCATCGTTTTGTCTCTGCACATGTCCCAGCCATGACAGTCTTTGACTTTTCACAAATCTTACAATGTCATAACTTTCATTTAACTCATTAACCTCGTCGTTTCTCCTGATTCTCCATGTGTCATCTTCCTCTTGTACCGGGCCATATATTTTCCTCAGTATTTTTCTCTCGAATGTCCTGAGTTGGGCTTCATCTTTTTTCGTCATTACCCAAGTTTCACATCCATAGGTTACTACGGGTCTAATCAGTGTTCTGTAGATAGTCATTTTGGTTCTTTTGTCTAATAATTTCGATGTCATCAATCTTTTATTAGCATAGTATGTACGATTCCCGCTGAAAATACGTCCATTAATTTCGCTACTTACGGAGTTCTTCTGATTGATTTCTGTGCCGAGATATGTAAAGGCATCCATTCGTTCGATAGTATAGTTGTCTATTGTGATATTATTTTCATTGTCAGTTATTCTTTTGACTGTCATATACTTCGTTTTTGCTTCGTTTATTTTGAGACCTCTTTTTCTTGCTTCAGGATCAATTTGTTTGAACACTTCCATTAGTCGTGGCTTATTCCTACTAATGATGGCTATCTCGAATATGTGCTAAGACAATTAAATATAGAAAGAGCTAATCTAACAAATAAATCAATACAGATTACCGCCTATGACGATGACGTCAGGATTATGTCTCGCAGAACGGAAGGTGCAGCAGAAATACATTCACTATTAAAAACAGGTGCAAAAGAGACCGAATCAGAAATAAATAGTCAAAAGACAAAAAAGCTAACACAGACAAGAGCTTGGGGAAGTAGATGCACAGTCGAATTAGAGGACGATATTGAAACTGTAGAAAGTTTAAGATATTTGTGAGTTACGTTAAGCACGAATCAAACAGAAGAACCAGAAATTCAAGGGTGAATAGTAAATGAAAACAAAGCCTATTTCTCATTCGCCCATGTGTTCCACTCCAAAAACACACACCGGAGATCGAACATCATGGTCTTCAAAACTATTATCAGACTAATAGTATGTTATGGATGCGAGACATGATTGATGAAGAAAATACAAAAAGAAAGCTGGAAGTCTTTGAAAGAAAAGTCCTAAGGAAGATATTTGGACCTATTAACGAAAACGGGGTATGGAGATCCAATTAACAACCATGAACTGTTCAAAGAGCCATCTATCTCAGAATTAGTTAAACCTCAAGAGACTTCGATGGGCTGATTATGTAGTGAGAATGGAGACCGAAAGATTGTCGAAGCGGACACGCAAAATTTGCTAGACGTAAGAACCTGGAGAAGATCGGCGCGACTCCGGCAAGGTTGGAGACCTAGTTTGGAGGAGGCCAAGGTTCCATTTGGGCTGAAGCACCATTGAAGAAAGAAAGATAATACTGAGTTGCTAAAATTTAAAATTTTTAGAGATAACTACATGTAAATTTTAAACGGAAAGCTACCAAAAATTGATGGGAGCCTAAACATATAAGAACACTGGACCAAATGCAAAAGAAGCATTGCCCATAGTGGATACTGTTGTTGTTCTGTTTTAATATCTAACGAGGCCAGATGACATACAGATTGGTTCGATGAAAAGAGCAGAGGCATAAATTAGCAATAAAACGAAGGGTATAAGCGGCTTCAGAAATGTAAGACGCGATATCCATGGACGAGTATGTATGCATATAAATCTTAGGCGAGCAGAGAAGAGAATTTTCAGAAGGAACAATAAAGAGCAACACCAAAACGAGGTAATCAACCACCACAATAGAAAAGGTCCACGAAAATTCTACGTAAAAAAGACTATAAAGTTTTCAATTTAACCTGGCGAGATGGTGCAATCTGTACAAGTGGTTGGATATGTAGATGACATTGACATTATCGTTAGGTCCACAGAGACTCTGACTGAAGATGACATTTGTACTGAAAATAGAACTTATACTAAATGCCCAAAAGATAAAATATAATATATTATGTTAACCTTTAAGTCAAATAATCAGATACTTATACTAATAATCGATGATATGAATCGAATATGTGGACCTCCTTCTATACATAGAGTTGCTACTAGCTAAAGCGAACGACGTTAGCGAAGAAAGAAAAGAAGAATAGTACTGGCTAGTAGTGTTTCCTTATCCTGGGAGGACAAATGGCCTCTAAACCACCCAGGAAAATAAAACTGACCGTGTATAGAATAATGTTAACATACGGAGCAGAAACGTAGTTCACAAAAGGACCAAGATCTGCCTAAACCGTTGAAAAGAGCAGGAATTGTGCCGCAATCGTTTTATCAACTGTTGTGGTGAGTATAGAAGCTATCGTGAGCCTGACGTAGTGAAAAATATGAATGCATTTAACACGTATTAAATGGATAGTGCATTATAATTTAGGCGAGAATTTTGCGATTATATAATATGCAATATGCATATTCTATAATCGCAAAAAAATATGCAATATATATATATATATATATATATATATATATATATATATATATATATATGTATATATATATATATATATATATATATATATATATATATATATATGTATATATATATATATATATATATATATATATATATATATATATATATATATGTATGTATATATATAGAGCTCTGCTAGTGACCCATGCATCCTGAAGTATTTGTCAGTGTGTATTCTTTGTCAGTGTGTTTTTATATAAATATTTTTTACATCAGCACTTTAAAATATGTAGATATGTCTGAGTATATAGACATACACATCAACCATAATCAAATATAAAAATTCCAATAGAAAATTTATTTAACTAACGGATTGGAATAAACGAAATGAATTATAGAAATCAAGAACACCCACCGTTATTGCACCCGCTAAAAATATCTCGAAATTACTTCATTTCTATCGATGACGACACTAATAATACACTAAACCGTACAATTTCTATTACGGTACATTTTGTGAATGCATTAGGTACGCGTTCTGAACATTAAACCAGCATTTTCCGGCCATCGGCCTTCTGACTAATTCTTTGCCATAATGGAGAACGAAGACAGCGACAATATAAAATTAATTACATTTCATTAGTCGTTTCGAAATTAAGATGCTTGGAACAACGTCGGTCATTAATCAGGGGACCAGAAAAATAGGACGAGAAATGGAGGAGTGACTAAAGAATTGCCGGGACAAGACGAAAATATCTTTAAATTAATTTAGTCAGTTTATGGTATACGTGTTTACTTCATATTTATCTCCTTTTTTCCACTGATGTTTCTGATTTAGAACGCACAGGTCCGCTGAGGCTACATTAATATACACATTATTCTATATGTACATCGTGTATTATTATATGATATATATTATTCACATTATGCTATTTCTGTTATTTCTTTAGTATTGAGTTCTTTAATACCATGTGCTAAACTGATTGTGCAAGAGCTTGTTTTCTGACGTTTTCACAACGATTAAACGTTTGCATTAATGTGAAAGAACTCCTTTTCTCCCTCTGTTTCACTGCCAAAACTTAAAAATTTTAAGTGGCACACCGACTTCCTGTTTTCTTAAGCCCGGATCCCACCGTTTAGCGGCGCTCTTCACTGGTTCACATCAACTAAATTAATTGTTGTCCTAAGTTCTGGATTTTCTCTTGTTATCAAGATGATGAGACATGTCCAGCTGTCTCCTTACAGAAGCTCCTCAGTTCGATAGTTTTCTGGAAGCTTCACGGAGCTATCGAGTACGAACCTCTGAAGAAGACGACGAACAAAACGATAAACGTCTGGAGGAAATCTTATGGAAAATAGTTCGTAACACAATGCCGAAGAGATGTGAGCCCAGATGTTGGAATGGTGACGACGTAGGTCACATTCGCCTTAAATTGTAAGAAAATAGTCGGAAAGCTATAACACTATATATACATCGAACACTAGGTTGGAAAAGTTAATTCAAATGCTGATGCTTTGTCAAGACGGCCATGCAGTGCAAATTGTAATTACTGTCTTAAATTAGAGGAACGACTTTGTCCAGTGAGACTTACCACCGACATTAATAATCAATGGCAGGCTTAACAGCTACAAGACGCCCGAGCAGATGATCCATGTATAAAAAGAGTATTGGATTTAATGCGTCGAGATGAGATACCTTCTTGGCAAGACATTAGTGCATTGAGCCAGAAGTCAAGTCCTACTGGAGCCAATAGAATTGCCCAATACTAAAAGATGATCTTGTGTATAGAACCTTTAAAAACGATGATGGTACAGAATCTCAGCTTCAGTTTGGTTGTACCTAAAAGTAAAGTGTCAGAAGTATTGCGTCATTTACATGACGCTGCATCAGGTGGACACTTTGATATTACGAAAACTCTGCAAAAGGATCGAGAAGGGTTTTATTGTAATAAAGATATCCTGGTAGCTATGGATTATTTTACGAAATGGACTGAGGCTTATGCGATACCAATTGTTAAAGAGTTCTTTAGCCGACGGTTCTCTTGGAGATCCACTCCGACCAAGCGCGACATTTCGAGTCAACCGTCTTTCAAAACGTTGGTAAATTGATTGGTGTCAAATAAGACCAGAACGATACCCCTGCTTCCTCAATCATATTGAATGGTCTAGAGGATGAACCGAACGATGGGTAAACACCTGTCCAAAGTTGTATCTGAACATCAAAGAGATTGGGACCAGCCTCTGATATTGAGTCGTGTTCATTTGTCCTGCGACCTAGAGTTTGGCTGCAGACCTTCCGAAGAATATGTTACAAGTGAAGATGTCGACCGCCCGAAGTTAAGAATAGTGACAGAATGAAAGATCGATATGATTCTCGATTCAAGAATGAAAGCTTTGAAGTAGGTGATCTTGCCTGGTTTTATAATCCTCAACGTTGTCGAGGCTTGTCTCCCAAACTGCAAAGACAAAGGGAAGGTCCGTATTAAATTTAAAAAGGTAAACCAAAAGTTGTTCACATAAATCGTCTTGCACCTTATGCTGGCTCAAATGAAACAGAAGAAGCACGAACCCTTCAACATGAGATCAAAGATGACTGACGACTAGAAGGAATTTATTCCAAATTACGCAGAAAGAAAGAGTGCTAGATTCGGCTTGACCAGAGTGGCAGCAGGATTTATTTAGTGTTCCGGAAAACGTCTCTCTGGCCCACTGTGTTGCCCTGGACCTGAAGATGACTAAAAGAATCTTGCCCGTATTAAATAAGAAGTTCGCTCGCATGGACGAGTTGAAAAATCAACAGCCTAAAATTGGAAGAGTACTGCGATCAGATCTTGCTCGATTCTCGATCTTTGCTGTATATGGTGACCAGGAAGTCTTATACAGATATGGAAAGTTACCTGGTCATATGGCGTGCTATAACTAATTTAAAGAAACTCGTGTGCAATCATGACATCAAACATTTGGCTATACGAAAGATAGGCCACTTACTAGAAAATTTGGATTGGAAGATTGTGGGAAGCATTCTTGAAGTGATCTTCCGAGAAACTGGCGTAAGAATTACTGTGTGTTGCATTAACCCGATGAGGTGATGTAATTCAAAGACAGTAAACTGTTATTTCTTCTTAAAGGGCTTATGTAGAGTTAGAGAGTCCTGTAGATTCCGCCATCCTGGACCTACAGATAGATTTGCTGATCGGAACGCTTATTTCTAGGAGGGGAGCAATGTAACGTAAAAGCTAATTTCGACGTACCCCATATAACGGTTGCATCTCTTAGAACGATGATGCGTGATCGAGAACCTTCAAGATGTATCAACCAGCTGTATTCCTCGCCAATATATATACCATAATAACTTACATTTTGTGGCGATACAATAAGAATAGTAGATTTCTAGACTAATGCAATGCGCCAATGTGCTCGATCGTTACTCCTTGTATCACGACTTTGCGTCACTTTAGTAAAACGCAAATATTCAACTGGTCGCTGAAAATATTCCAATTGAACAAAATCTACATCTAGATTTAGAATATCTAAATAAATTGGCCGACTTTTTGGTGTTACATTTTGTTGAAACAATATTTTTGCTTTAGAGTTTGTGGGAAACGTTCAGATCTAGCGACGCAAAGCTGTTTAGAGCGATAGCCAAGAAGCTCAGCATAACCGTGTTGAGTTCTGTAACATTTTCACTTGCAAATATTCATAAATCAACTAAGTGTGTCACCAGCCTAAGACTAAAATTCTCACCAGGTGCAGACTAAACAAAACATGTCCTTCACTGTGACTGAAAAGCGCTTAAAGCTCAACAAGTGGGTTCAAATAAAAAATTGATTGAATTCTTCCTAAAGAAGTGTGGGAAACAAACTTCCTTACTTTTATAATATCTCAGCCTATAAGTCATCTCAGCCACTATATAAGCAATAGTTATAGTAATTGAGTTTCCCAAGGAACTTTTATAAGGTGTTGTTGAACCTTCCGACGGTTGAACAAATCGGCAATTTCATAACACTGATTTGTTTGTGTTTTACTTCATAATCCATAACAAATATCTCAACAGTTTCCAATCTTCGAGACAAGAAGGAACTTTAAAGCAAAAGAAACGTTCTCGTATGTCTATTTAATTCATATCAACATATTTTGTGTTGTATTCCTAAGTAATCGTTAATAAATGTAATGTACGAAAAAGTTGCGTAGTCATATAAAGAAAATCTAATGTAGCGTAACGAAAGAAAATATGGATTGATTTTAAAATAGCATACACTAACGACACCTATGTAGACAATATATTATTTTCATTTTAATAAATTCCAATTGAAAACCTACATAGACACTGTTCAGTGAACTTAACCTCTTCATTAATTCTAGCCCATTATACTGAAATATTTTACTTCGTTTTATTCCAGTGCTGCTTTAATAATTGATGTTCCTTTTTAATTTAAAGTTAAACAGTTCTGACATCATTTGATATGAATGTCAAAGGTCTTAATCGAAACTTTTCATGCAGATAATAAATATTAACTGTTGATGATTAGAGAATGTAAAATATCTCGTGCATTTATTTTAATTTCGTGTAAATATTTACTTTTTCGTTTATGTATACGGATGTTAACTGTTTTAGGTAAAGATAATAAATCACGATGATTCGGGGTTTTGCTGTTATAGAAAGTTTGTTTCATAAATGTATACAAAATTCGTATTAGATAATAATAGTTATAATAGTGTTATAGATTACTAATGCGAGACCACATCAGCGCATCTTCCTTTCTCTTGTTCCCTTAAAACTGTAGATCAGACATGGGCAAACTATTTAAGCGGAGGGCCACATCATATAAAAACATTCTCTAGACGGGCCGAAAAAAGTTAATAAAACAAGTTTTTATTAGTGATAAACTTTATATTTTAATTGTAAATCACAGGTATCTTACGTGCATTGTGCATAAATGGAAAAAACATTGAAAAAGTTACATAAATAGATTATTCTTTAGCAGAGTATGAAGGTATTATGTGAAATATTAAACTGAGCTTCCAAAAGTTGTTCATAATCTGGCAGAAACTGGGATGAGCTGATTCGCAGGAGTGAAGCTAAGTGCTGGTCAGTCAATCGGTTTCTAATGCTATTTTTGCGAAGTGTCAAAGTAGAAAACACTTATATGAAGATGCAAACATAGCAATTATCTTCTGAGCATGCGATTTCAGGTTTGGGAAACTTGATTTTGACATGGCCTTGTAGGACTCAGTTTTAGAAACATTGAGAAATAGTTGCTTAAATTCAGTGTTACATTGCAACTAAATAAATTCAAGCTACACAGGGCTTCTTGATGTATAACACAATGAAGAAATACTTCAATCCCAAGAAATGATTCCTTAAACATGCCTAGAAAACCAGATTTTCCCCCTGTCATATTTTGGGCTCCATTATTAGTCTTTTTCTTCTTCTACTTCTTGGAGATCTTTCGATCTGTTTAATTCTGAAGCTGCCTCTTGTTAATTTCCTGGGAGGTAGATTGCCAACTATCCCTCCATCTTTTAGTGGTCTTCCGGGAGGTCTTGAACCGGGCGGGTTGTTTTCTAGGGCAATTTTTGAGAGTTTATTCTCATCCATTCGTCTTACATGATTATACCACATACTCTTACGCTGCCTTCCCCATCTTACAATATCTTGAATTTATTATTATTTATAATATTTATTATATCTCGGACATATTACACGTGGAGAGAAATACACCTTGCTCCAACTGATTATGCAGGGAAAGATCCAAGGAAGGAGAAGCATAGGGAGGCCTAGAATGTCATGGCTGCGCAACCTGAGAGAGTGGTACGGATGTACATCAAATGAACTTTTCAGAGCAGCCGTCTCAAAAGTCCGAATAGCTATGATGATTGCCGACCTCCGCCGCGGAGATGGCACTTGAAGAAGAAGATAATATTTCCATTATTACTAACGTTACAAGTTTTGCTCATAGGTACTTTCTAAAATGTGATAGTTTTTTTGAATTATTGAAAAATATCTGATCCTTTTGTCGTTGCCTTCATTCGACGCATACAAGGTAATTCTTCAGTGATAAAAAAGTTTTTATCAATACCTCTTATAAATATAAGTAATTGAGCCGTGTCTGTACTTTCATTCAATGCATAAGAACAGAATTTAAACTCTCTTATCTTTGACCAAATGATGGTATGGTTAGTTTTCTTATTTTCTTTGGCCTAGCTTTTGTCATAGAGACTATCGAATTATGATCTGAACCAATATCAGCTCCAGAGTACGTTTAAGTATATTTCACGGCGTTATGGTATCTCTTTGTCACCATGATATTAGAGTCTATTTGGTTTCTTATATTTATTTTTTTAATGTTGATATCATTTGCATGTATATCTAGTCGCATTGGGGGCAATTTGAAGAAGGTGTTTATTATAACTAAATCTTCATTTTGGCAAAACTGATCTTCTCTTTCATTCCTATTACTTAATCTATTGTACTTTGGCGTTTAGATATCCCATTACTAAATTAATGTTGGACGCCGGAATTCGAACTAAGGGATAATGTATCAATATCAGATACGCAGATGACACGGTGGTATTCGCTGACAGTTATGAAGCCCACCAGGAGTTAATGAATAGAATCACAGAAATAAGTCAGAGATATGGACTTTCATAAAGCTATCAGCCTTCAAAGCTAACAGACCTAAATCTAGATCAACTAAACAAAGCCATCACTGAAGAACTTCTAAATACTAGCTTAGAAGTAGCACCAGCAAAATCAGACAAAAAATCAAAACTAAGTGCCATATATTTAGACATGCTACAACGGAGAAGCCTACTACAAGAAAATAAAAGAAATACAAAAGACATATAAAACAAGATCTCAAACGACATCAAGAAGAACGAATCGAGAAGATTATAGAAGAAAACAGAAACTTAAGATCTATCAAGTCCCACCTAGGAAGAAATAAAATCATAGAGATGGAAAATAAACAAGGTGTAATAGAAAAAAGCAGAACCCAAATATCTAAGATAACAAGGGAATATTATAGTGACCTCTACAACTCTAAAAACAGTCCACCTGATACAACTCAACAAAACCCGAAAAAGAAAATAATGAATGTTAACTCTGAAATATTACCCCCCATAACCGGAGAAGAAATAGAAAAAGCAATTAGAGATATGAAAAGAAATAAGGCTCCGGGAGACGATGAAATTCTAATTGACATGTTCAAAGAAGGAGGGTAAAAGATAAAAGACTACCTAAAGATACTTTTCAATAAATGTTTGCTTGAAGGACAAATACCGCAAGAGTGGAACAAGGTAAATACAATTCTGATATATAAGAAAGGAAATAGATCAAAATTAGCTAACTATAGACCAATATCTCTCTTGTCACAAATCTATTGTTACGTAAAAATATGAGTCATAGTTTTAACCTTTAAAACATGTTTTTAATCTAATATGTTGTAGAGTTTACGAGAGGCCTCGATTTACCTGAGCGACCTTCCAGAAGCGATGCGAGGGAAATCAAGTTTGCCTTTACCGTTTCGCCATCGAAGGTTTTAGACTATTCGAGATAACGGCACTGGTATATAATAACGGAACTTTATTTGGAAGGGACAGTTAATAAAGAAGATTCGCGCTCGTGGTATTATTGTTACGCTCGCCTACTAATAAATTATTGTATATGTAGTGATAAATAAACTTATATAAA
This sequence comes from Diabrotica undecimpunctata, assembly GCF_040954645.1. Classification (NCBI taxonomy): domain Eukaryota; kingdom Metazoa; phylum Arthropoda; class Insecta; order Coleoptera; family Chrysomelidae; genus Diabrotica; species Diabrotica undecimpunctata. The sequence continues at coordinate 131,256,774 of NC_092809.1, read as the reverse complement.
TGATCGTGCCTTTTAATAAATTAAAGTAGGAACAATATAATAAATTAGTAAAGACATTATAAATTAAAGACATAACAATTAATAAATTCACAACAAATGGTGTCAGAGTGAGATCGAACATAAATTAGACTTATAATAATAATACAAGTGAATACGTAAAATAAATTGTGAAAATGGCTACGATTTATGAGCTGACAGTGACTAATTTAAGAAGACATCTCGAAGACAGAGAATTAGCTTCTACCGGAAAAAAGGCTGAGTTAGTCCAACGACTAAAGAACGCTTTGCTAGAAGAAGGACTAGATCCAGAGACTTATATATTTGAAGATGCTGTCCTTTCGTCGATTTCGAAAGTTTCTTCTGATGTAGCCAAAGTTTCTGGTGACATCGCATCATTAGAGAACAAAGTTTCTGACGATATTTCGAAAGTTTCTTCTGATGTAGCCAAGGTTTCTGGTGATGTAGCCAAAGTTTCCGGCGACATCGCTTCGTTGGAAGACAAAGTTTCTAACGAGATTTCTTCGCTGGAAAGCAAAGTCTCTGCTAACATCTCTTCGGAAATCTCTAAAGTCACTTCTGAGATGTCTGCCCTGGACGATAGAATATCTTCATTAAAAAACCAAGTTGCTGCCGATATGTTAGCCTTCGAAGAAAAGATATGGAAAGAGATGGAAAAGAAGATGGAGGAAACAGGGACAGCAGAGAGAGGTAACAATCCGATTACAGTGGAGATAAAAGAAGACGAGACGAAATGTAAGTTGGAGACACGGCCGAAATTTGAAGGAAGTGGAGGTTCTATTCATGTTAAAGTCCCAACTTTCGACGGAAAATCATCATGGAACAACTACATGAAACAGTTCGAATCAGCCGCAAGAGCGAATGGATGGTCTGAAAAAGAAAAGGCTGTAAACCTGACTATCGCTCTTCGAGGAGATGCCTTAGATGTGCTTCAGACCATAGCCGTAGAGGAGACCGATGATTTCGAACAACTGAAGAAGAGGTTAAATATGCGATATGGCCACGAACATTTGGAGCATGTATATCAGTCACAGCTTAAAAATCGTAGACAGAAGAAAGATGAGGCTCTTCAAGAATATGAGGTAGATATTGCCAGATTAGTACGATATGCTTATCCAACAGCTCCCGAAGACATGATGGAAAAATTGGCCGTTCAAACGTTTATTGATGGTCTTCGTGATCATGAAATGCAGAGAACACTGCGATTAGCTCGTCACAAAACGCTGGTTGATGTCTTATCCGCCGCCCTCGAATACGAGTCAGCTACGCAGGCCTCTGGCGGGTACAGTAAAGTTAGGACTGTAAAAGAGGAAGGAGACGAAGATAAACTTGACCAGCTCTTTAATTTGATGAAAAGCATGACATGCAAGAAAAAGAAGACCATAAAATCAAGAAACTCACCATCAGGAAAACCAGAACGAGTCAACCTTAGGGAGGCAGCTTCGACCCGGAACTCTTCCAAAGACCCTCTCATACTAATAGCTTCTTTGAAATGTCGTGAAGATAGTGTATATGTAGATGGAGACATAAATGGTAAAAAGCATACGTTGTTGGTGGATACCGGAGCGACCAGAACCATTATACGCCCGACAGTTATAAACAGCCGAAAGAAACTGTTACCAACGAGGTTGCGACTTCGGACCGCTACAGGTGAAAATGCCAACATTCATGGAGAAATCCAGGTACAATTGGGAATTGGAGCAGAAAAGTTCGTCCATACTGTTATAGTTGCTGACATCGAAGAGGATGTTATATTAGGAATGGACGTAATGAATATGCATGGATTCCAATTGGATTTTAAGAATAAGGTAATCAAAGTTGGCAACGAGGAGGTATTTCTCCATCCACATAATGATAACACTGTGCAAGCAGCCATTACAGAAGATACAGTCGTGCCTGCGAGAAGCGAAACGATCATAGTAGCGCGGCTACAGGGATTTGTGGACGAAGGGAGACCTGTTATGATGGAGCCTTGGAACCACGACGATGAGGTTGGCCGTGGAATCATAATTGGAAAGGAATTGGTGACTTCGGCTAAGGAAATTCCTGTGAGACTTATCAATGTCAACGACTACCCAGTGACCATAAAGAAAGAGACAAAAGTAGGAACTTGTGTACCTGTGACATCCATAATCCGTCAGGCGACAACATCTGATAATTCCAACGATAAATTCGACCAAATGGTTGCAGTTGCAGGACAGTCTCTAAATCAGATGGAGAAAAGGAAATTAAGGGAATTTCTTCGGCAGTATCGTGATATTTTCGTACCGAAAGGAGGAAAGACGGGAAGAACTACGGTTGTTAAGCATAAAATTGATACTGGTAATGCTAAGCCAATTCGTCAAACAGCTCGACGATTACCACAGGCGAAAAGAGAGGAAGCTGAAACGATTGTTCAGGAAATGAAGAAAGACGGGGTGATAGAACCTTCTACGAGCCCATGGGTCTCTCCGGTGGTCCTGGTTAAGAAGAAAGACGGAACGACGAGGTTCTGTGTGGATTACCGTTTGCTGAACAACGTTACCAAGAAAGATAGTTATCCTCTGCCTCGGATCGATGACACATTGGACACATTGGCTGGAAGTAAATTGTTTTCTACTTTGGATTTGAAGTCTGGATACTGGCAGGTAGAAATGGACCCAGTAGATAAAGAAAAGACAGCCTTCACCACAGGATCTGGATTGTGGCAATTCAACGTTATGCCATTTGGACTCTGTAATGCTCCTGCGACATTTGAGAGGCTTATGGAAAATGTGTTGAGAGGGTTATCTTGGAAAACATGCCTGGTTTATTTAGATGACATAATCGTCTTGGGGGAGACATTCGAAGATCATTTGAGGAATTTAGAAAACGTTTTTAATCGACTTAAAGCTGCCCAATTGATGCTAAACCCCAAGAAGTGCCAGCTATTTCAAGGTAAAGTCAATTATCTGGGTCATATAGTCAGTAAAGAAGGAGTGGCCGTGGATAAGGGAAAAATCGATTCCATTAAGGAATGGCCAAAACCAACTGACAAACATCAAGTGAGAAGTTTTCTTGGACTATGTACTTACTACCGGAGGTTTATTAAGAAGTTTGCAGATATCGCTAAGCCATTAACGCGACTTACAGAGGAATCAAGAGAATACCGCTGGGATATAGACTGCCAAAATGCCTTTGAAACGTTGAAAAAGCATTTAATAACAGCACCAATTTTGGGGTATCCACTGCCAGAAGGAGAGTTCATCTTAGATACGGATGCAAGTAATGTGGGAATTGGAGGAGTGCTGTCTCAGATTCAAGGAGGACAGGAACGAGTCCTCGGATATTTTAGTAAAGTTCTTTCAAAACCTGAGCGGAATTATTGCGTCACGAGAAGAGAACTTCTAGCAGTAGTTAAATCAGTAGAGCACTTCTATCAATATCTCTATGGCAGAAAGTTTCTAATCCGAACCGACCATGCCGCCCTTAAGTGGTTGATGCAGTTTAAGAATCCAGAGGGTCAGATAGCCAGGTGGATCGAACGACTCCAAGAATACGATTTTAAGATTGAGCACCGGGCCGGAGTTAGCCACAGAAACGCTGATTCTCTTTCCAAAAGGCCATGCTCAGCAGAGTGTTCCCACTGCAACAAAACGGAATCCAAGGAAGCGGCAGTGCTAAGAACGACGATTGTCAACGACGACTGGACGCCTACTAAGATCAGGGAAGAGCAAGAGAGAGATCCAGTTATACAGAAAATCCGAAAATGGAAAGAGGAAAACCGTCGACCACCTTGGCAGGAAATATCAAACCTATGCTCAGTAGTTAAGACGTATTGGGCCCAGTGGGACTCATTTATCATCGAAGATGACTTGCTTAAACGAGTCCTGGAAAATGATGACGGTTCAGAGAAGAGAAGACAGTTGGTGATCCCAAAGAGCAGAATAGCCGAAGTACTTCGTCAGTTACACGACAGTCCATCGGGAGGGCATTTTGGTGTAAGGAAAACCCTTCAGCGAATTCGGGAACGGTTTTATTGGATGAACAGTTCCGACGACGTAAAAGACTGGTGTAAGAAATGTACTATTTGTGCTACGAGTAACGGGCCTCACCGGAAAAGGAGAGCTCCTATGAGACAATATAATGTTGGAAGCCCGTTTGAAAGAATAGCTTTGGACATTGCAGGGCCATTTCCAGAAAGTGAAAATGGGGGCAAGTACATGTTGGTAGTAATGGATTACTTCACTAAGTGGGTCGAGATTTACGCACTTCCAGACCAGAAGGCCGCCACCGTTGCAGATAAGTTGATCCAAGAATATATCAGCCGATTTGGAGTGCCTTTGGAGATCCATAGTGACCAAGGCAGGAACTTCGAAAGTGATCTATTCCAAGGAATATGTGATAGACTAGGCATGAAGAAAACAAGAACTACCGCGTATCATCCGCAATCGGATGGTATGGTAGAACGAATGAATAGGACAGTTGGCAAGTATTTGACAAAGATGGTGTCCGATCATCAGCGAGACTGGGACCAATACCTTCCGTTCTTCACAATGGCCTACAGATCTGCTGTTAACGAATCAACGGGCCAGACACCAGCCAGAGTCCTATTCGGACGCGAAATGCGACTACCTTGTGATCTCGAGTTTGGATGTCGACCTGGAGAAGATGTAGCGGGTGAAGATTATGTGATCGAATTACGAAGAAGAATGGACGATGTACATGAGTTAGTCCGTTCCCACCTTCAGATCGCTAGCGACCGAATGAAGAAACGGTACGATACACAAGCCGAAAAGGGTTGCTTTAAGAAGAACGACAAAGTATGGCTGTATAATCCCAAGAAGCGAAAAGGTTGTTCTCCCAAATTGCAGCAGTTTTGGGAAGGTCCATACCTCATCATGGAGAAGATCAACGATGTCATCTACCGAATAAGCAAGATTCCGAGGGGAAAGCCGATGATAGTACACCATAACCGGTTGGCATCTTTCGAAGGTGACCACGACGTAGATGAAGAAGTGGAAGTAAACCAAGTCCAAGATGTGTTTGACCTCACGTTTGAGGAATTCATGGGTGCCTATGGAGGTACCGGTAAAGCGAGACATGGTGTTACCACTGAAGAAAAGCAAGATCTACTCGAGCTCCCCGATGACTACTCGCTGGCCCTTACCATCCCGGCCAGTATCAAAGACGCACCAGGGTTGGCATCCGTCTTTCGAAGGAAGTTTGGTCGAGTTGCAGAACTTCAATGCCAAGTGCCAGCTCCCGGTAAAACCTTGAAACTCCAAGATGCATCACGTTACCTTTTCTACCTGGTAACAAAAGACACTGCCCGTGACCAACCTACCTACCGAGATGTATGGGAAGCCTTACTTCAATTGAGAGGGCACGTACTAGAGTCCGACGTGCAAAAGTTAGCCATGCCAAAGTTGGAGTGCCGCCAATTAGATTGGAGGGTTATCCGAAATATGGTGGAGGAGATCTTTAAAGACACCGAAGTCCAGGTGTTAGTCTGTTGCAATCCGCATAGTTACTGGTGCGGAGAGAAAACCGTCCCTTGTCATTTTTATACAACTGGAAGTTGTAAAAGAGGGTCCAGTTGCCGATACCAGCATACCGTTCCAGTTCTAGTCCCAACAAGGTTCCAGGAGGAACCATCTTTTGAGAGGGGGGCAATGTTACGTAAAAATATGAGTCATAGTTTTAACCTTTAAAACATGTTTTTAATCTAATATGTTGTAGAGTTTACGAGAGGCCTCGATTTACCTGAGCGACCTTCCAGAAGCGATGCGAGGGAAATCAAGTTTGCCTTTACCGTTTCGCCATCGAAGGTTTTAGACTATTCGAGATAACGGCACTGGTATATAATAACGGAACTTTATTTGGAAGGGACAGTTAATAAAGAAGATTCGCGCTCGTGGTATTATTGTTACGCTCGCCTACTAATAAATTATTGTATATGTAGTGATAAATAAACTTATATAAATGATCGTGCCTTTTAATAAATTAAAGTAGGAACAATATAATAAATTAGTAAAGACATTATAAATTAAAGACATAACAATTAATAAATTCACAACACTATAAAACTTTCGCTAAGGTGATCACAACTAGACTAAACAACAAATTTGATGCATACCAACCAGTTGAACAGGCAGGATTTAGAAAGGGGTACGGCACAACCGACCACCTTCATACCCTTAAAATATTGATAGAAAAGACCAATGAATACAACCTTCCAATATACCTAGCGTTTGTTGACTATGAAAAAGCGTTTGACGGCATAGAACTATGGGCAGTGGAAGAAGCGCTAGTTAATTGCCGAATAGATTCACGGTACAGAATGTTAATCCACAATATATATCACAACGCCACTATGAGAATTCAGCTAGACAGAGATTTACAAACTCCATTAATTAAAATTTGTAGAGGTGTCAGACAAGGGGATACAATCTCACCCAAACTATTTACTCTGGCGTTGGAAGACATTTTCAAATCTATAGACTGGGACAATAAAGGGATTTGTATAAACGAGAAATATTTAAATCATCAAGATTCGCCGATGATGTACTCCTGATAGCAACAACTATGGAACAACTACGAATAATGATTTCAGACCTAGAAAAAACATCTCTTGAGAAAGGACTAAAAATGAATCTAAAGAAAACTAAAATAATGACTAATACAGAAGAAAGATCAGTAATTACCATAGGTGGAAGAAACATAGAACACGTCCAAGAATAAATTTACTTAGGACAAGCTATCAGAGCAGAAAAAAGTAACCAGACTAAAGAAATAACCAGAAGAATAAGAAAGGGCTTTCGGAAAACTCTCATATACTATCAAAAACCAAAAAATACCTTTAAAATTAAGAACGAAGGTATTTAATGCATGCGTCCTACCTATTCTGACATATGGTGCCCAGACGTGGACGTGTACCAAGAGCAACTTAGATACAATAAAGAAAACTCAAAGAGCTATGGAAAGACAAATGTTGGGAATATCTTTGAGAGATAAAAAGAGGAACGAGTGGATAAGATGCAAAACCGAAACAACAGACGCTGTCGAACATGCATTGAAATTAAAATGGAAATGGGCTGGGCATAACGAAAGATATCAGGATGGAAGATGGAATAACGAAATTGGCCGCTGGAGACCATATACTGCAAAATGGTCAAGAGGTCGACCGCAAATGAGATGGAAAGATGACATTGAGCAAAGCGCAGGTCCAATGTGGAAAAAACAAACAGAAGACAGAGATAAGTGGAGACAAATGGGAGAGGCCTATATTCAACACATGAATAGATTTTGGGCTATAGATAGATAGATGGACTTTCAGTAAACGTTAAGAAAACAACATGTATGATTATCTCTAAGAAGGAACAGCAAATTGAACGAATCAGTGTGAATGGTCAACCAATAGAAAGATTAAAAACATACACCTACCTTGGTACGAACGTCAATGAAAATTGGGACCAATCCCTAGAAATCAAATGTAGGATAGAGAAAGCAAGATTTGCAGTTCAAAAATGGCTAAGCTATACAAATGCCATGATTTATCAGTACCCATAAAAATCAGCTTACTACGATGTTATATCTTTCCTATACTGTTGTTTCTCTTTTTTCTATTTTCCTATACTTTCCATGTGTTGAGAGGTGAAAGATATGAATTACTCTAAATCATATTGAAATGTAAAGTAAGGTGCAAAAGATCAGTTGGAAGACGGAAGACGCCGGAACTCGTGGCTGAAAGACCTGAGGAGATGGTTTGACCGCTAATCGACAGAAATCTTTCGTGTAGCAGTTTTCAAAGCTATAAATGCCATTTGGATCGCCAACCTTCGAAAGCAGACAGCGCAATAAGAAGAAGAAGAAACTGTTGTACTCACAGATGCTACCTGCAAGAAAATTGAGACTTTTTAAATGTGGGTTTATCGCCGAATCCTGAAAAAATAATAAATAATCTTTCTAACCTAATAATAGCTTCTGCTGGGAATTTAATTTTCGTTGAACAAGCTGTGTATAAAATATTTCAATTGTACACAACATTGAAAGCAAGTTTTAGTTTTCGCAAAGCATTAATTTTAACAGTTTATATCCATTAAAAAAGTAAATAATTCAGACACGGCGATAACTTGAAATAACCCAAAAATAATAACCACGGCACATACTACATAAACAAATACCCAATATTAGAGCAACCGATTCGGTCTCGACTCCTGCCTCATCATTAATTCAATATTTACACAAATTTTGATTATGTATTGAAGGCTCCCATGTCAAACATTGCATTATTACGCGATATTATGGAAACGGTTTGATATAAATATGCCGACCGATAAATGAAGATAACCATATGATTAATAAATAAACGGGTAGTTCCATCGTTTCATTCATTATGATTCAAACAGTTGCACCTGCCATGTCACGGTAATGGAAAACAGTTTTATTCAGATGTTATTAATAGACCAGTTAATGTTTAATTATTGTGATACAAGCTATAGTATATTGTACAATGAGTATGAAATGATCCTGATTTCCCACGAGTCTAATTTTGTATAGAAGGTCAGTGTGCTCCACTCCGATAAAAGCTTGCGCGATATCCAAAAATGCTGCTGGGCAGAATCTTTCTCTTCTAACGATTTGTTTTTCATTGCTTTTAAAATACAAAAACTTAACGTCTAAAAGGGAGAGTGAAATCACAGAAAAAAGTTACAGTTTTGAATTAACATTTTTAAGTTGCCTTCTGAAATACTTATTTATATTGTACTATACAGAATGGATCCAGTGAGTGAAAAACGAAACATCCTTGTCAAAGGATATGTCAAACGTGACATACGTGTGACGTATACAGACAATTCGATGAACAGGAACAAAAAAGAGTACAGTAGTCTAGTTCGACGAAACCTGAAGTCCAAGGCAGTGACGTACATACTGAGTTCGATGAACAGGAACAAAAAGAGTGCAGTGAAAAGAGAATTAATTTATCATATTTTTTTTTATAAAGTTATAGTATACAATAATATAAGGAACAATCTTAAGGTCGTCAATCGGATATGGTGCACTGGGTGTACACCATGGTGATCAAACCCTCATTGCAATGTGGTGGACTAAGCCACTTCAAACAGCTGCAAAAGCCAAACTCAGCAAGGTGCAAAAACTTGCGTGTATGGGGATAACTGGTGTCATGCGTACTACTCCAACAGCAGCTATGGAGGCTCTACTAGGCTTGCCTCCCTTGCGTTTGATCATACAAGGAGAAGCAAGATTGGGAGCCTACAGAATAAAACAATCACTGAAAATTTGCAATAAAGGGATATGAGTATCACAAGGACTGTGACGAAGGACATTTTTAATGAGAAAACAGATACATCACAAAAAAATACAATTTTAAGATTTCATATAGAGTGTCTATTTCAGATAGGAATGTATGGAGAAACAAGGACTACCATAAATAACTGGGTAAGATCTGGTATACAGATGGATCCAAAACTACAGAGTATGTGGGGACAGGAATATACTCCAATAATCCAAGAATTGCCTAAAGCTTTGCTTTGGAGAGGAACTGCACCGTTTTTCAAGCGGAGATTTATGTGATATTGCAATGTGCAAAAGGAAATAATGAGAGAGCTTTTGAAAAAGAGCAGAGCCATATATTGTCTGACAGTCCAGCGGCACTGAAGGTACTGGCGTATCAGGAAGTGTCTATGCTGGTGAGTGAGCTTGTCTGGATACCACGACATCAGGACATTGAAGGCAACGAAAAAGCAGATCAACTTGTTAAAAGGGGATTGAACGAATCAAACGAACCGGCTGTAACTCTGGGAATACCAAAGGCTGCAGTTCGTAGGGCTGTATAGGACTGTGTCAAAGAGAGTCATGACCGGTATTGTGAGAGAATCCCAAAACAAACACATGGAAAAATCTTCATTGGTGAACCATGTAGATAAAGTGCAGAGGAACTGCTTAACATGGGCAGGAACAAACTGAGAACAGTAACAGGAAATGTTGATCGGGCATGCACCAGTAAGAGAATTTCTGAAAAAAATATTCATTTACAATGGAGACCTTAACTGCAGACTCTGTAATAAGGAACTAGAAACTGTAAAACTCCCATTATGAACGGTACTAACCAATTAACTAAAAATTCAGAGGTAAAAGGTATTGTTGCATAAAGTCTGTTTTGAAGCTATTTTCTTGTGGCATAGTAAATTGCAATAAAGTCTGTATTCTATATTTTTCCTTTCATCATTATCAATCTGTAGGCGTCTACTGCTGGAAATAGATCTCCCCCAGCTTTTTTTATTTTTCGTTTAAATTTTTAATAATTGAAATGTAGCTGAAAATATAGCTGAAATATATTATATTATACGACTGCGAGGCGCTGGACCGTAAAAAACAAAAACTGTATGGGCAACCAAGAGGAGAACCTGGTATATTTAGGACACACTATGCAGAAGACCTGTACAAACCCAATGGGCGGCAAACATAATAAGCTTTAGCTTCAGTGATACCAGAGATCTTTTTGATCAGACGGGCCCAAGGAGAAAAAAAAAGTCGTCACCAAATAGTAAAAAGTGTAAATTTTTAATTGCATTGCACTGTAACGAATCCATTACAATAATTAAGTATAAAAAAGGAGATAAAGTAGACATAAAAACTACATAAATAACTCTACTTAATGTCATCTGTAAATTACTTACAAAAAAGACTAACTAAAGTAAAGAATTAGGGTTTTTCAAGAATTTAGTTTAAGAGTTTAGTACAAGTGACCACTTGAAAAGTATACGAACAAGGAAAAATATTTGGAAAACGAGGTCCAGGAAGAAGAAGAACATCTTGGTTAAAGAACCGGTTTAGAATCTGGTTCAATACAACATCTGTGCAGCTTTTCCACGCTGCTGCAGATAAGATAAAGATTGCCATGATGATCGCCAACATTCGTAACGGATAGGCACATCAAGAAGAAGAAGACCACTTAAAAAATCAAGGAATACCGCAGGCTCGTTTTTCGTAGCATTTCTTAACTTCGAAAAACTTTGGATATTAGCATTGAACACTGGACGGTTAAAAAAGCACTAAACATACGGGGTATACTACCGATATACTGAACTAAAAAACTGCAACAATTAAAATATTCACAGTGACTCCTCTATGTATCAGTGTACAGAACGTACAATGATATATAGTGTAGTTAGATAGGCAGATACAGTATCTAAAAGAAAGGATCGGTTTATAGGATATATTTACCAATTAATAAAACAAAGATTAACATTTGTGAACAACGATTAAATAGTCTAAAGTATGTGGTATGTAGTAGTGTGTATGTAGTGTGTATGTACGATAATGTATTAACAAAAACAGCATTAACGAAGTAAATAAAAGGATCGAATAGCTAGAAAAACAAGCTACATGCGTCAGCTACAGCACTGCTGTCTTTAGTTAACTGTTTTATTGATAAAATTATTTAAAAATCACATTTTGAAAACAGAGAAATGCAGTTATGCACACCTGATGGCCTGTACCGCATGTAGTGTGGGACTCACCGACTATTTTGTCATATCCACTAAAACTCCCCATTTTCGCCACGTATTAGGCATCCCGAAAAATATTATTTCTGACGTAACTTCAGATATCTTTGGTTACCTCTAGGTTTCTCTTCCAGTTAGCTAAGTTGTCTTTGTCTTTCTTCATTTTCTTTACTGAGCAATTGATCAAGCTGCGCCTTATTGTTACCGTCACTCCCTTCCACATGACTTGGCTCTCTAATATTTGCTAGGTTATATTGTCCGGAGCTAGTTCCTGTTCCAAGAGCAGGTTGACTTCCTGCCGCTCTCTGTGTCAGACAAAGACGCAGTGTCACGTTCATTACAATACATGCAGGAGTCCCCTTTCCAATACTTTTATGTTTTTAATTAATTCAAGGAGTAAAATTAGGCATAAGCCTCTTTGTCAATTGTGCATTTTTTTGGTTCGCATTTTACCGTTCCTGCCATTTCACGAGACTTGTTTGGCGTACCATCTTCTTTTTTAAGTTCTATATTGCAGTACCTTGTTAATGCTCCCTTTTCTGCCAGTAACTTTGTGGGAACTGTTAGAGTGATAAGTTGAAGTGTAGCCGTTGACGCCGTACGGTAAGCAGAGGCCATTCTCAATAGACCTTTTTCGTTGTGTCCTCTCCAGCATCTACCTATATGTTTCCTTCTTAACTGCCTATATCCACACCGGATAGTCTTTTACTAGTCGGACCACTAGTGTTTGGCATTCATCTGGCCAGCTTTGCTATCTTCTTTGACTTTTTCTAATGATTTCCAAATTGTACCAAAGTGTCTTCAAAATGCCCAGCGAGTGTCAAGAGTTATCCGTAGATATTTCAGCTTCATTTTCACAGGAATCTTGTAGCCTTCTATGTGAAAGTGGGCCCCATCTTTATTTCTAAGACCCTTCAAAATGATCACTTCACTCTTATGTGGCGCTATCTTAAGCTTCTGGTACGCCATCTAGTCGCCGACTTTATTCAGTCCTGCATTTACGTTCCTTTTAATGGTTCCATTATCGGTAGCTGACACTATAATAACAAAATCGTCTGCATAGGCTATCACTCTCTCTCGTAGGCTTACCTACGGGATCGAGAACACCTTCTTTGACGTTACCTCTATCTTTCAGATTCTTCTTCTTAGGGTGCCTGTCCGTTCCGAACATTGGCGATGATAACTTTGTTGGTTGCTATATGGAATAGCTGTGTTGAGATCTTTCTATACCATGCTCTCAGGTTAGCAAGCTAGGATATCGCACCCTCAGTGCAAGACTGCAGTAAGTCAGAATAAGTAAGTTTCGAGATAAAGACGATTTTGTTTATTTTCGTGCCAATATCGGTGAAATACGACACAAGTTTTCAGAAAAATTAACATTTAATTTAATGATTTTGCATGCTTTTCAGCCTATATTACATTAACCAAAAATAGAAATTTAAATAAAATAATATTAATGCTAAAAAAATTAGGAAAAATTTTCTGTTAGTTGTTGTCGTCTTCTCGTATATCATCTTGGGCTAAAATATTTTTATAAACACTATGGTGGGCTTCTGGTATCATACCTGAATGGCATAAGTATACCAGACGTTTCTTTTTGGCCATTTGAATTTTTCGCTGTTCTTTGTAGGCAGGTTTAAGTAGCACTTCTCGTATATTATGTGTAGTCCGTGATGATTTTTTTAGATTAAAAGAATTCCATAGTTCGTCTTCATAGTTGTACTTAAAGAAAATTGTGTGCGGACTATCTTTTCTACATTGTAGAGTTTTTATATCTGTCCACTTCACATTTTCTTTATTTTGATCAATGTTACATGTAGTCGTTTCCCAACAGAAAGGAAACATGTTTAAAATCAATGAAGTCTTTTGTTTCCATTTCTGTTCATTTCTTTTGTTTCCAGTTTTTTGAGAATTTTTAACCTGTCAGTATTGTTAATACACAAGTTTTAAGATAACTTGTTCCTTTCATAACAAAAAAATACTTTTTGGCTGTAAATAATTAGTCTTAATTTATGTGTTTTTAATTCAATCTAATGTAGGAACATAAAACTTACATGAATAGATTGGTCTCGTAAATCTTTGTTTATTGTCTCGGCCGTTAATGGATTACGTAGACACGCTGTATATTAAAATTAAACACTACAGATATAGATATTAAAATAACAAATATCTTACTTTTCTCGTGCCTTTCATTGCTTGTTATCGAAACCATTGCAATGTTCCGTGCAAAACTGTTGTAACTCTGTTATATTAGAATTACAACAGTTTTGCACGCAACTTATGTACAAAAACGCAAAATACTTAAACTGTTGTTGTAATATTTAGCCGGTTAAGCATTTGAAAGTTACTAAAGTTTTACAGGGGATAGATGTATATGTTTACAATCGAATTCCATGGTTACTTCATTTTCATAAAATTTTGAGTTACTGCAGTCTTGTACTAAGGGTGCGATATTCTTCTTCGTCCTGTAGATATTTGGAAAGTCGGGAATGCATTTTCAACATCCACTGTCGTAACGATGCACAATTTCCCATGTCCACTATCGACTTAACCTCGTTTACGGCATGATGTAGTACATATTGCATTTAAAAATATAAAATCATTTATATAAGAGGTACCTAATTAATATAATTAATACAATATTTATGCAGGTTAATGTAGTTGAACTTCAGTCTCTTATGGCAGTACAATTGATTGTCTGGCAAAACAAATATTATTTGCCAATATTTTCGTATGAAATCAATTAATATTTTGAATTTTTAAAATAATTTATAATCCATTAAATAGTGAAACTGGCGTTGCCTTCGGTATAAATTTTTTCCTCCATTCGAAGCATTAAAACGAATACAAAAATATGTATCATCACAAACAACAAAAATGCATTGTTCTTTACTCGAATGTAATCAAATTATATAAAATATTTTATATTTTTCCTGCATGAAATCCATTTTCAAACGTTGATACGCCGCATATTTTTTTTATGGAAAAGTAATACACCAACAATCCTATCGAAAATGTCGCACAAAAAAGAGAAATAAATAAATAATTCATTTACTGTGTCGGCATTTCGACGTAAATGTTTATGCATCATTTGGTCCCGTGCAAAATTCATGAAAACGTTCGACATTTATGCGTTATTTATGTATTTATTCATTAATTATACATCGAAGCAGTTTGATTTCATTACGATTCCATACATCACCTCGCCAACAATGTAGCAGCCGGGAGTATTTTTGTTTTCATATAAATGACTTTATTTAACGATCGTTGGGATTTTGATAATTTCAATCGTAATTATAATGTTTATAAACAAATAAAACATAGTTATATAAATAACTAAACATTATAAAGACTTATCTCTATTAAATTGCATACAAACATTCGTTAGTGTTTTTTTATTTGCATTGGCACTTTAAAAAGTTAGAATACATTCTTAACCAGCGTGTATTATGGCGCATCTCAAAATACAGTCAACTTTCGTTTATACGTGGGGTTAATTGACACGGTTGCCACGGATAACCACGAAAACCGCGGATAAGCCGCTAATTGGTTCAAGGAACTCAAATAAAAGCAAAAAATAAAAATTTACTTTCACCTCAAGCTTTAATTTACAATTATTTTCAATGTATACTTAAATTTTTTATACTTTTAAAAATTAATATGTATATCACTTGTTTCTGCTTTCTTGATTGGAAAACGTGTTTCTTAATTCTACATTGTACTTTACGCACTGCCAGTTTTCATTGAGTAGCGTGTCGTCCTGGTTTTCTGGATATTCTAAAAGTTTGTTCACGTGACACAAGACCATTTCGCGACTCACTCGTCCCTCGTCTGCAAACTCCTTTTCTTTTTCATCATCACTGTTGTCTTCATTTTTTTCTCGACATTTTATTAAGCTGCCCAATATCTGGTATCCGTTAGATACCCAAATCGTAGCGTCGCTCTCTAACCACTCTTGCCAATCTCTTCCACATTCTTTCCCCCAGGAATTAAACTTGTAAGGTCAGGAATTCATTTTCGTTTTCTCCAACTGGTAGTTCTCCACAATTTTCGATGTTTGGATTATTAACTGTTTTCTCCATGCATTTCAGAATGTGAAGAGACTTCTTCACGTCCTGTTTTTGACTTCTGGTACAATTTAGCTCCAAACCACTTTTCAAATATGTTTTATCCATCTACCCTTTCTTTTGATAGATGTAATCAATATGTAGTTTTTCTGTTCTAATGCCCTTAAAGGATATAGTTTTTTTGCCTAACCAATGACTGTCAACTTTAGTTTGTGATTAGAGTTGCTGCATGATCGTGATCCTTTCTTTGCTAGATTTATGGCTCTCTGCTTTACCTTTACTTGTAAAAGCTAGCGTCTGAGTTGGAAGACATTTCCAGAAAGGTCCCGATATGTCTGCGTTATAAATTTGTTCGTAGCTCAGATCATTTGAAGAAAGAATTTATTCTAACTGACTTTCAAATTCCTCAGCTCCCTGTTGGTAACCGCTGAGCTTATGTCTAAGAAGTTCTATCTCCTTTATTCCATGGCGTTGCTTAAAGCAAGTCAACCACTCAGATGATGCATCAAAATCTCCTTCAAATCTAAGTGCCCTAAAAAACTGTTCTATTTTTGCAGCAATAGTTGACCTGATATGAGTCTATCATACCCATGTTACGAACTTGAGCTATCCGTTTTAATCAGACGTGCTTCTTGAACATTGAAATAATTAAAACAAAGACTATCAAACAAACACTAAAAATGAAAATATTCAGAAATACTACTTAAAAATCTCTTACGGAAGCCTCAAACTTTGCCCTATTAAGGGCGAAAAAAAAAAAGCTTAAACAAACACCCATAGTGTAGACAAGAAATAACAATAGAATAATAGATTTTACTGAATTTTCGGCTTCAGGAATCTAAACCCAAATGCTTTAGATTAATGAAATAATTTTTTATCGATGTTTTCAACATAGGTATTTTCCAAAGATCTGAAAATTGCACAGATTCTAATATTCCCCAAACCAGGCAAAAACTTAAAAAAAGTCCCTCTTACCTTTCAATTAGTCTGTTACTCACTGCAAAGTATTTTAGAAAATAAACATTAATAACTTGAAATCAATAACAATCATTTTCCCCATTCCAGCCCACCAATTTCAACTTCTTCACCAATATACAGCAATATAAAACAGGTACACAGAATAAATAGTCAACGAGATTCATGTGCAGCTTTTATTAATGTAACAAAAGCGTTCGACAATTTTTGTTCAAAAACTAATTACTTTTAATTGAATTAAAAAAAATTGCGGCCACTTTTTGACTTGACAACCTATTATCAATATATTCTCCTAATTTTAAATGCATGAAAAACTGTTAGTTTGATTAACTACGTTATGAACGTAGTGATCTTGCAGTGGGATCTTAGACTAACCCAGACAGAAGACTAACTTGTTGTCGAAGTTGTGTTTAAAAAATAAAACCATTTAAAGCAACCATACTCACTACGCGGCCCGCGGACCGCATGCGGCCCTCGGAGCGATTTTTCTCGGCCCTCAGACTGCTAGGCAGTAAAACAAAATTTGCGAGTTATAATATAATTATGTTTCTATGATGTTCTATTTATGTATTTAATGAGATTACAGTAGTGTAGAACGGCGCCATTCATTCTACCGCATTTCGCATTAGTCATCTTTACCCCCATCACAGTGGCACTGGCCGGCCAGTAAAGATGTTTCAAAACCTTGTGGACCTCGTAAATACGCATGCCCGAAAAAATAAATGGACCATAAAACATTTACCATTTACTGTAAATTTTTTTAACCAGCATAGCATTGATTTGAAAAAGGTTTTTTCTGTATGTACTGATGGTTGCCCATCAATGTTGGGGCGAAATATAGGGTTTGTTCAGCTGTTGAAAAAACACTGGGAAATGATAATTTATTGAGTTTCCATTGTATCATTCATCAAGAATGCTTAGCTGCTAAATTTGGTAAAAATTTCAGCTGTGTTATGAAAACACTTGTAAAAGTTTGTGAATGTCATAAGATCAAATGAACTAAACCACAGTTTCAAGAATTTTTGAAAGAACTTATGTCGCAATATGGGGATATTCTTTACCACACAGAAGTGAGATGGCTGAGTAAGGGTAAAGTTTTGGAACGTTTCTTCAGCATTCGACATGAGATTAATCTGTTTTTGGCTACAAAAAATAAAGAGTTTCCTGATATTCATAATTTTAGTTGGTGGCTTAAAGTAATTTAAGTTTGAGAATTTCAGTTTCTTCCCAACCTGGTAACATAGATGCCATTCTAGAGAGCTGTGATTTCGCCCGTCGACTTCAAAGAATTAACAAATTCAGGACTTGACATTCCTGGAGTCAAGTAAAAGCATTTTCCTACTTTTTACATGCAAAACAGTCTATATAATTTATAATTATATTGTTTTTACGTAACTTGTAATTAACTTATGTTATAGTCATATAGTTTTAAAGTTATTTCATACCACCACTTGTACTTGCGTCCATGAGGAAAATTTCATTCAAACTATTAGGCTCTCAAAGAAATCCTAGTGAGGATCCCTGATTTAAAGGATATAAAAATGATGGATTGGAAGCGATAAACCCGGAATATAGTTTCGCATAAACCATTTAGAAGAGCAATTTAATTGATTGCTATTTAATTGTTGTTTGAAGGATGTTGGAATGTATTGCAGCAAAGACAAAGAAATTAATATTTAAATGGGAATAAGCCACAATTAAAGGTTAAAATACATTTATTGACGTTTCAATTTCCACTTCGGAAATCGTTCTCAAAATACAAACATTAGTGAATTTATTAATTATTATGAAATTAGAACGATTTCCGAAGTGGAAATTGAAACGTCAATAAATGTATTTTAACCTTTAATTGTGGCTTATTCCCATTTAAATATTAATTAATTTAAAATGCCACAAGAAAATAGCTTCAGAACAATATTAAGACAAAGAAAGTTAAAACCTCAGACTTCAGACCACTAGAATCAAATATTGACAGTGAAGGGAGCTCTTGAAGGCAATGATACGAAAAGGTTATTTTTATTAAAAAAACTAGGAAAATCTCTCGTAGTGTCATAAATTTTACAAATCACTCAGATCCCATAAATCCCCTAGATCTCCTAGATCCCATAATTGTCCTAGATCTGAATTTTCATAGACCACATTCTTCTTCTTCTTATTGTGCCGTCTTCTAACCGTGTTGGCGATCACTTCTTTAAACGCCTCCCTATCTTTTGCAAAGTTGAATATCTGTTCAACACTAATGTTAGTCCAATCTCTGATATTCCTCAGCCAAGATTTCTTCTTTCTTCTCAAGCCCTTTCTTTCCTCTACTCTTTCTTGCGTGATGACGTGCAGAAGAGAGTATTTATCGTTTCGAAGTATGTGGCAGAGATACGATGTTTTTCTTATTTTAATTGTGTTCATAAGCTTTCTGCCATGTCCTACTCGTCTTAACAGTTCTTCGTTTAAGACTTTTGCAGTCCAAGGAATTTTTAGAATACGCTTATATAGCCACATTTCGAGTGCCTCTATTTTTTTACAGATTGGGCTTTCAGAATCCAAGCTTCTACCCCATATAGCAGTTGTGACCATACATAACATTCGACGAACCTCAATCTGATAACCATACTCAATTTCTTATTTGCAAACATTGACTTGTATTTTATAAATCCTTTTCGAGCTATTTCAATTCTGACCTTCATCTCCTCATCTTGATCTAATAATGAGTTTATAATTGTTCCGAGGTATTTATCCTTGTCGACCCTCTCTAATGGTTTACCCTGTAATGTCAGATTTATGTTGTCAACAGGGGTTTTTGAGATCATCACGTATTTGGTTTTATCTATATTCATTGTTAGTCCCATCTTTTTGCTTTCTCTGTTAATGATTTCTGTAAGAATTTGTAAATATTCTATATTTTCTGTCATGATTGCGGTATCGTCTGCAAATCTTATGTTATTAATGATGCTCCCTCCAATCCTTACACCTTCAGTTCTTTCCCATAGTGCTTCCTGAAATATTAGTTGGGAGCACACATTAAATAATTGTGGCGACAGCACACATCCATGTCTGACTCCTCTTTGAATTTCTACTTGGCTTGTCTCACTATCTTCCACCCTTACGACTGCTGTTTGATTGTAGTATAGATTTATATATATGGATTAAGTTAATATCCTTGAGATCTAGGTGTATGTGTTTCAACGCATGTATGGGTTTACAATGTTAAACTCTGTCAAACGCTTTTTGAAAATCTTTATAACGTATGAATACGTTTTTATTATATTCCCTGCATTTTTGTAATACATAGTACCGTCATTGCGAAAATGCCTCTCTTGTTCCCATTCCACCTTTAAATCCAAACTGCGTGTTGTCTAATTGTTCTTCACATTTTTTTATATATACGCTGTTGAATAACTTTGAATAGTATTTTTAAAGTATGGCTCATGAGGCTAATTAACCGGTATTCATCTCAAGATTTAGGGTTATTTTTCTAAAGGTAAAAAGATAGATTTTAACCATTCTTCAGGAATTTGACCGTCGTTGTTGATTTTTACTATATCTACTGGAATTTCATCAGGACCTGGCGCTTTATCACATTTTGAGTTTTTAATTGCATGTTTCACCTCTGATATTAGAATTTGTATATTGTCATCAGTTGGTAATGTTTCATTTATTTCTTCCCTATTATCTGTAAATAAGTTCTTGATGTATTCCTCCCAAGTTTAATGTTTTTGCTCTTCTGATAACTGGAGATCTCCATTGGAGTTTCTTATGACTTATTGTATTCTCTTTCGTGTATTACCGGTAATTTCTTTTACTTTCTTATGTAGGTTATGTGTGTCATGTTTCATATTAAATTCTTCTATCTCTTTGCAATTTTCATCCATTCAGCGTTCTTTAGCTTCCTTGATCTGCGTTTCTACTAGTTTCTTTATTTGCTTATATTTTTCTTTATTTTTATTTCTATATTTTTGTTTTTCTTCCATGAGCTTTATAATATCTGGTGTCATTCAGTCTTTTTTGGCACTTGGTTCTTTTCTACCCATAAAAGTTTCGCCAGCGTTAAGTACTGTCGCCTTTATTTCGTTCCAGGCACTGTTAATATCTTTTTTAGAGCTTCTATGAATGATGGTATAATTGCTTCATTTACTTGTTGTTGACATTTTTCACCCTCCAGCTTTGACAAATCTAGTTTCAATTTTATTTTTTTTTTGTTGAAGACCACATAGATTTCATAGATGTCGTAAATTAGAATTTATACGTATTATAGATTTCATAGGTACTATATATCTCACAGATCTTATAGGTCTCATAAATGACTAAGATCTTTAGATCTTATAGATCCCGTAGACCAAGCGGTTCTCAACCTTTTAGCACTGGCGCCCCCTTTGAACACTGAAGATAGCTCACGCCTCCCCTCCAGTCAATAATTGGGCGGTTCAAGTTAGAACAGTGAAATTGTGAAACTGACGATGCTAACTCTACGTTAGCAAAAGCTGGGATGCAAAATAAAAATCCAGATATATTTAAATACGAAAGTTTATTTAATGTCTCATTAAACTTAACATTGTTTATTCATTTGAGAAAAAGAATAATCAAAAAACCAAATACGCATATAAAGTTGAAAGTCTTATATGAGTGTTTTTGCACTTTCAATGATAGGGTTGGCATTGTCTATTCTGGACAAGTTTTTCGATATTCGGTTGAAACTGTGTCAGAGCACACCTCAAGTCACTTTCAACGTCCAGCCTTGAACGGTATTTTGATTTTATATAGGCCAATGCAGAAAAACCAGATTCGCAAAGATGTATGGATGAAAACTGGATTAATAACTTCGCAGATACTAAAGCCACTTCTGGGTAAATAGGAAAGTAGGTTAACCAAAATTCTTCCAAGTCCATGTTTGCAAAATCTGCTTTTGCTTGTGAATCACATTTTAGGTCAATTGCCTGCTCTTAAAGGTTAACTGGAAGAATGTCAACTTCGATATGAAAAGGATTTGTTGTCAACTTAAATTCCCAGTTTTCTGAGCTAACATCTGGAAAGTACTTTCGAATTTGATTTTTCAGTTCTTCCAAATGCCGTGATATGACGTCTTTCAAATCCGAAACTAGATGTAGTGTAAGGGTTTGAATATCATCGAGGACGTCGTTCAGTTTAGGAAAAGAGGAAAAGTTTGGCTTGGAACTGTGAAGGAGGCGTTGTCAAAGCGATATTTTTTCTATAACCCCTTAATTGCATCATAAGTGTTTAAGAGGTTTTTACGGCCTTGAAGCTTCAGATTCAGGACATTAAGTGTCTCAAAAAAGTCAGACAAATAAGCCAAGTAAAAGATATTTTGATCATCTGTAAATCTTCTGTGAAGATCTTCTTGTTTTGAAGTCATTAACAAAATTTCAACTTGCAACTAAATTGAATAATCTTGCAAGCATATTTCCTTTGGATAACCACCTGACTTCTGTGTGAAACAGGAGGGTTTCCTGATCACTATTCAGTTTTTGACATAGTGCCTGAAAGAGCCTAGTGTTTAATTCACTGGATTTGATGTGGTTAACTATTTTAATTGCTAAGTTTAATGTGACGTTGAGAGATTCAGGCAAAGTCTGACTAGCTAAAGCTTGTCTATGAATAATGCAGTGGGAACCAATATTTCTAGGGTTCTTCTTTTTTGCCAATTCCATAAATCCAGATCTACATCCTGTCATAGCTTGGCCCCATCAGTACATATGCCAATTACTTTCTCCCATGGAAGTTCATTGATTACTAAAAAATCTTCAAGAGCAGAAAATATGTCAATGGCTTTAGTTGTTGTTTCAAGATATGTTGAAAACAATATTTCCTTGAACCTTTTAATTTTTGCAATAGTTGATTTTTCAAATCCAGAGCCATGTCATCAATTCTGCGTTTTACTGTGTCGTTTGAAAGAGAAATTTTTTCTACTTTCTTACAAATGTCTTCACTAAGTACGGTACTACAAGCAGTAATTAAACAAGGTTTAATTAGTGACTCATCAATAGTATGTGGTTTCTTGTCTTCTATCAAACTATCAAAACTGCTATTTTGTATGATGCTTCCACAGCTTTCTCATTTTCAACACGAAAGTTTTCAGTAGGGTCAAGTTTCATACGTTTTAGGCTGCTTTTTTTTGGCAATAAAAAATTGTGGGCCTTTATCTTTCAAAGAAGAATGGTTTGGCGAACGAAAACGATTACACTGATTGCTACAAACAGCACACAGACGCTGTCGAGTGAGACTGACGCGTGAGACGAAGTCACTGCACTGAACTGGAGCCAGGAGTGTATACTTTGCGCTCCTACGATGTTGCCATACACAAGACTGTCGTGTTTAAATCAGGTTGTGTGTTTGAGTAAAACGATTTTAATCACGTTTAAATAAAGAAATATTTCTAAACAAAATAAAAATACGAAATACAAAATATTTTGTTTTTTAACAAAATATATATTTTTTAATTTTTATTGCTTTTTCTTTGTACCCTCACGCCTCCCCTGAAATTCTCGCACGCCCCCCAGGTTAAGAACCACTGCCATAGACCACGAAAAAGTTACCATTTTCCTCGAAAAGTAAACTTTTATCAAGAAAGCTAAAAAAAATATCTCGTAATGTCGTAAATTTTATAAATTCCTTACATCTCCTAGATTCTATAACTGTTTTAGATATCATAGAATCAATATATATCTTTATCTCGTAGATCGCATAGATTTCTAAGAGCCTTCGTGTGTCTAACATCTTACAGTTTTTGTTAGAACAAATACCTATGTACTGTTGTCTGATGATGGGGCATATATTGTTACATCTGCAGGTCTCATTACCGCAGAAATATCTCAAATGGTCTCATAAATCCTACATAACTCCATACATCTTCTACCTAGATCTCTATGACGTGATTTCCCAAATCGCACATGATTTTTTAGACATAATGAATCCTACAACGCTGTTAGGTTATGAATAACGCAAATGCAAATTGTAATTCCCGTTAACAGAGCGGGATCTTCCGCGTTCCATGATTAATTGCTCCAGGCTTAAAGTGACTGAAACCATTCGAGGGTTTTAAAGTTGCATATGTCATTACACAATTACCTACTACATAAAATATATTTCGAAATGGAAGTGAGGATCTAACGTCCATTTCGTATATTGCAAACTGTTAAGCTCAGTCTCTGTGCATTAACCAAAAATATGGTTGTGAAAAGTAATTGAATAAAACATACGCCGCTAGTTTGCAACGCTTTCCCATTGTTGGTTCGAATTATAGTCCGGTATATACGGGTTTAATTTATCGTTATATAGGTAGATATCGTAAAAAAGTTTACAGAAAGTCTAGAAATAAAATTAGGGATAGAACTATTAGGTTTTGGCGATTTTGAGGCGGAAGAACAAGAACAAACCTTAAAAACGATAGGATATGTAAACGATACAATATGGCAAAATAAAAATACTAGCACTGAAATCAAATCAAGAATCAACTAAATAGTCCAGTCGTCAGAGGGTTGACCTCTAAAAATCATACGAACAAGCTGAATTTTACTGAAAATGTCGATTTTGGGACCCCAAAAATATGCAAAAAGTTTACCCCTCGACTTCCCCCTAAAACGCACCACCGTAGAAGAGAAGAAGCGAAAAAAATCGATTTACCGAATCAGTATGTTGTAGAAAAAATATTTCAAATAAAAAATGTAGCTGAGATAATTTTAAACAAAAATATTTATTAGCCCTTTTTTTGTAAAATGAAAGATCTCTCAGAAAAATCGCTTGAAACAACCAGCGATTTTGAAAATCACTACAGACGGTAGTTGCAGTTGCCGTCGGCCAGCAGTTGCTGTCGTATTGATTCCGAAGTCAGCAGCAGATACTTCAGTTGCGTGGCCGCATAAAACGGTTGAGGTTGTGTATTACATAAAAAAATATGGATTACGAACTGCCTCAAGTTTTACTGCAAGAAGAAGATGACGACGATTGTTATTAAATTATTGCTTCAGGAGATATTCTACACAACCATTGTATTTAACTAGAAGAAGGCTGTTATGCCTTCTCTTTATTCACTTTTTGGGCGATCTCCTTCCACACATTTTCTTTGAGATGTTATTATCCCCTTTACATGCAGCTCACTTCCGCGGCAGTGAACAGGGAAGTTGGCAGCTTGAGTATGTAAATACGTCGCTCGCGCTGCCATTACTCATGCCACTGCCACTGTCGTACGCTCCCTTCGTTGGCGGTTCTTGCTTGTAACAGCAATCAAAGGACTTGCAGTACGAGTGACAGTGACTGTTTACATGCTGTTCGCTGTCTTCTCGGTGCACGGACATATTTATTTATTGTTTGGTAAATTTTTTGTTAACTATCGTTGAGTGGAGCAATGACCAAGTGCTGAAGTTTTTAGAGCTATATGCTAGTGAGAGATTGTTGTGGGATACTTCACATAAAGACCACATAAAAGCACAATGTACCAGATGCGGTTTGTCCTTTAAATTTAAATTTGGTCCTTACTGCTGTACGTAAACAGTCATTTGCCTTAAATGCTGCCGTGGCATTATTTCGGGCAGGACAGTGGGCAACGCGACTAGCAGCAGCAATGGCTGCATGTAAAGGGGGATACAAATCAATTTTAATAACATTTGTATCAACTCGACGGTAGATATTCGATATCTTTTGATCAGAGTGTCCTATCGACAAAAATAAAAATGCATTTTTAAGGTGAAAAGTGCAGTTTTGCCTCAAATAAAGTCAGTTTTTATAAAGGTGTTAAGTATAAAAAAAATTCGCTGATCTCGAAATCTCGATTTTCGCAATTTTTAAGGATTCTCGTGAATCAATAAAATGTATCACTTTCATTGACCGCTCGTAGTGGAATTTTGATTGTTAAAATCTAATCTTTAAAACCTATAACATAAAATTTCGATTTTGAGCTTTGGTAACAAGTATGAGACATTAAAAATATGCCCAAAAAAACGCACATAAACTTTTACAGTACAAATGATCGCACGTCACAAGAAATGTCTTCACGAAGACGGTATTGAGTGGAAGTTGTAGCTGAAGCTGTGTAGTTTCGAAAAACATATTAATGCAATCAGAAAGAAGCAGTTTTAAACGTTTTGGATCGTTTGCAACGTGAAAGTTTAAATTTAGCCTTTTTAGACATATTTCAAATGCCCCATATTTGTTGCCAAAACTCGAAATTTCATGCATAACGTTTTATTTCCTTTAATATTTTCAAATCTTGTTTGTCGTGCAAATAAACGTCATGTTCCGGACTATTAAATGTTCTACTATCGATATTTTAGCGGTCTATATATTTGCATACTCGCCTAACACGCAAGAATATTAAATATATTTGTGTATATTAAATGCAATAAAACGGATTATTTGCGCGTTTTCGAATTATCGACGTTTTAATGCTAGGATAATATTGAAAACCACCAAATGCATGTTTGTTTCCGACTACGAGGATTATCATATTCAATACAGAACGTGCTAATAAAGGTTTATAAAAAGTGTTACGTGGATTCGGACTCGTTTCTAAATTTTTTATCCGTTATCAAACGTATTTATCTTATACCTTGTTCTTAATATACACTATATACTAAATATACACATGCAACAAAATGTGCATGATATGTGTGGCGATTTAAACAAACAACGAACTATTATGAGATAATTAATAATTAATTAACATCAACTACATTTACTTCGATAGCCCTGGCGAGATGAATGAACTTTAACTCACAGGTGCAAATAATCCTCAAATCTTAAATGGTTGCAATAAACAATCAAAACAATTTATAGATTCAGGTAAAACTAGATAAGACTTACCGGTAATTGAAGCTAATTACCATGGTTTACACTACTTTACGAAACAACGAATAAAGCGAATTCAATATGGGTGCATTGGTTCACTATCGAGTTGAGTCTGCCCTTCTTATCGACGATCACGCTCTTGTCATTCGTGAGATGCATTCCCGGAGCAGTACTATAGTGATCATAGGTTACAGGGAGGACAAATGTACCGATTAATTTACACAACCATATTTTAATTTAAACAATATGATATCAGAGGCTATCATGCCTCTATATAATATCAGATGCTTCAAAGTCGTTAAGCCAGCAAAAGCACCAGGATTTGACAAAATTCGTCCCGAATTCTTGATAAATTTTGGCAAGTATACAAAAGTTATCGCAAAATAATTAAGACGCTCTAAGATAAAAGCCCGACCTTCCGATAAACCAAAAAGCTACAGACCTATTGCACTTTTGTCTTTTACCTATAAACTGCTAGAGAGGCTGATATGTAATAGAATTAGCCTAGAACTATTCCAGATTATCAAAGTTGTACAAGTAGTTTTTCGACCGGAATGAAGTTGTGCAGACCAGGTAAAGCCACTCACCACCTACATCGAAGCGGGCTTCCAAAGAACACTTCAGCGGCATTTATTGATCTATCAGCAGTTTAATTATGGAGAGAGGGTCATACATACAAAATTCTCCGTACGATATCCTCAAAATCAATTTGACACCTAATAAATAGCATACTCAACGACAGAGTGTTTAAGTAGTGATGGGCATTGATATCAGCTCACTAAAGAAACTTAAGAATGGTCTACTACAAGGGTCAGTGCTCTTATCACTACTATTTAGCAGATATGCCGCAGACATATCTGCTAAATAGCAACACAATCAAGAAAGTTCTAATATGTCGACGACTGTGATCTTATTACCAGATACAGAATACTAGAAACACCTGAAGACATCCTAACGGCAGACCTAAATATACTGAGCAAATATTTCCGCAAGTGGACGCGTTAGTTGCCTCTACCTGAACAATAAATTTGCAAAAAAGGAATTCAACATACTGTTCACAAATGCCACTCTTACCCACAACAAAAAGCCGGAGTATCTGGGCGTAACGTTAGACAGAGACCTTTTAAAGAACTTTTTAACAAAAACTGCACAAAGGTTGAGTACAAGAAGCAATATACAAAAGCTCTGCGGTCCCACCTGGGTAGCATTGGTTTCATTCTCTCTTTTACTGCCCTGGCCCTTGTTTTCTGGTCTGCTGAATATTGTGCTAAAATTTGGCTACACAGCCAACACGTGAAATTGGTCGACACTAAGTTGCATATCTATCTAGGCCAAATTCTGAAACTTGACAAAGAAAACCAAAGTACGGAAATCACCAGAAGAGCAAGACTGGCATGGGTAGGATTTGGAAAGCGCAATTGGATACTGAAGAACCGCAAAATACCTCAATACTTGAGGAACAAAGTGTTCAACCAATTCATCCTTCCTATCATGACATATGGATGTCAAAATTGGACCCTAACCAAGGCAAATATTAATAAACCAGCCAAACAGAAAGGGCAATGGAGAGAGCAATGTTAGGTATACGACTGTCAGATAAAAAGAGGAACGACTGGGTAAGATTAAAAACAAAAGTTGAGGATATCACAACAAAAATTGCCAAACTCAAATGGAGCTTCGCAGGTCCCACTTCTAGACAAAAAGACCAACTTTGGAACGCCACAATACAACGGTAGACGACCAAGAGGAAGACCACAGCTGAGACGGGTAGACGACATCAAAAGAATAGCCGGAACAAATTGGAAGTATGTTGCTCAGGAGAGAGATCGATGGACGGAGTTGGGAGAGGCCTATGTCCAAAAATGGACGAGAGAAGGCTAAGAAGAAGTTGCACATGGCGATGCGGGTGATAGCTGGTACAGTTTAATCAACTCCCACTAATGGCTCCCGGTGTTAAGTCCGCCTTCACATCTATGACGGGTTGGCGCACTTGTACGCGAATGTAACAAGGTTTCATATAAGGAAAGCGTAGTTTCAAGAATGGACCACTTGGCACATGGTCCACCATAAACATGATTCGAAGCAGACATGGATGATGTTCATACATGCTACATAAATATGAAAAACGGCCATTTCTTCGATGTGACTGTGGAGAAAATCACACCATCGACCACGTTACTGAAGAGTATCCAACAAGATCTTATAATGGTAGCCCCTAAGACTTGCTGTTTGCATCTTAAGAGTCAATCTTCTTCTCATTGCGCCGTCTCCTTTCGAAGGTTGCCGATCCAAATGGCAATTGTAGTTTTGGAAACTGCTGCGCGAAAGATCTCTGCGGATGAGCGGTCGAACCATCTCCTTAGGTCTTTCAGCCACGAGTTCTGGCGTCTTCCTACTGATCTTTTGCCCTGTACTTTTCCTTCCAGTATAACTTGAAGTAATTCATATCTTTCGCCTCTCAGCACATGACCCAAGTATTGCATTTTCCTCTCTTTGATTATTCTTAGTAATTCTTTTTGTTTACCCATGCGACGAAGTACCTCAACATTAGTAACTCTTTGTACCCATGGAATCCTCAACATTCGTCTGTATATATACATCTCAAAGGCATCTATTCTTTTTTCTATTTCAGAGTCCATTGTCCAACTTTCACAGCCATACAGTAAGACAGAAAAAACGTAACATCTGATCATTCGGATTCTAAGCTGTAGACTAAGGTCTGATCTTGTAAAAAATGTTTTAATGCTCATGAATGTTTTCCTTGCTTGTTCGATTCTTGATAGGATTTCTTTTTTTGGATTACACTGACTATTGATATTTGTTCCCAAATATTTTATGGAATTTACCTGTTCTATTATTTGACCCTTGGCATACACCTGTACGTTCATTAGTGTCTTTGAAAATACTAAAGTTTTAGTTTTGGAAACGTTTAGATGTAAACCGAACATTTCGCTGTGGTGAACTACCGCATTTATTATATTTTGTAGTTCTTGTGCGTTGCTTGCTATTAAGACGGTATCATCAGCATATCTGATGTTGTCTATGCTGATTCTGTTAATCTTAATTCCGCCTTGGACCTCGTCTAATGCTTCTCTGAATATAGACTCCGAATATAAATTAAAGAGTAGCGGTGATAAGACGCAACCCTGTCTCACTCCTCGTCGGATTTGTATGTCTTCGGATGTTGTGTGCTAAGAGTCAATCTTCTTCTTCAAGTGCCATCTTCGTTCCGAAGGTTGGCGATCATCAGGGCTATACGTATTTTCGAAACTGCTGACCGAAACAATTCGTTGCTGCTACAGCTATACCATTCCCGTAGATTCTTTAGCCAGGAGTTTCGTCTTCTTCCTATGGACCTTTTTCCTGCTATTTTTCCTTGCATAATTATTCGAAGCAGTTCATATCTTTCGCCTCTTGTAATGTGTCCCAAGTATTGCAGTTTTCGTTTTTTGATCGTAAATATGACTTCCTTTTCTTTATTCATTCTTCTCAAGACCTCGACATTTGTGACTCTCTCGGTCCATGATATTCTCAGGATTCTGCGATACATCCACAGTTCAAATGCCTCTAATTTTTTGGTATCAATCTTTTTCAATGTCCATGACTCCATTCCGTAGAACAGCACAGAAAGTACGTAACATCTCATCAGGCGAAGTTTCATTTCAAGGCTCAAATCTCTTCCGCAGAACACTCTCTTCATTTTAGTGAATATGGATCTGGCTTTTTCTATTCTTATTTTGATTTCTGCTGAGCTATCGTTGTCTTCATTTATAAAAGTGCCTAAATATTTGTATTTGCTAACTCGATCGATAATTTCATTGTGTAAATATAAATTTTGGACATTTTGTGTTGATTTCGATATTACCATAAATTTAGTTTTCTTTATGTTCAAAGATAGTCCATATTCTTCGCTGCAGTCTGCTATCTTATTCACCAATGTCTGTAGCTCTTCAAGTGTTTCTGCGATCAGAACGGTGTCGTCGGCAAATCTCAGATTGTTTAATCTAACACCATTTATTTTAATACCTACGGATTGCTCAGAAAGTGTTCTATTCATTACGTCTTCGGAATAGAGATTAAACAGGGTTGGTGACAGTATACACCCTTGTCTCACACCTCGCTTTATTTCAATTTCTTCAGTGGTATTATTCTTTACTCTCACTACTGCTTTCTGATTGTAGTACATATTTGCTATTAGTCGGATGTCTCGTTTATCTAAATTCTTTTCTGTCAGGAGTCTGATTAGGTGATCATGCCGCACTTTATCAAAGGCCTTGTTGTAATCTATGAAACACATGAATACATCTTGATTTATGTCAAGACATCTTTGAGACATAACGTTCAGTGCAAACAACGCCTCTCTTGTTCCAAGTCCATTTCGGAATCCAAACTGGGTATTATTGATGTCCATTTCCAGTTTTCTGTGTACTCTAGAGTGTATAATTTTCAGAAATATTTTCAGTACATGGCTCATCAGACTGATTGTACGGTAATCACTACATTGTTTGGCATTTATCTTTTTTGGTATAGTAACAAAGGTGGATAAAAGCCATTCTTGTGGTATTTTTCCTGATGTATAAATGCTATTGAAAAGTTCAACTAAAATGTGAATCGAGTCTTTTTCTATTAGTTTAAGGATTTCCGTTGGTATTTCATCTGGACCTGGGGCTTTACCATTTTTCATTCTTTTTAGTGCGTACATTACTTCTTCTTCCGTTATTTCTGGACCTTCGTCTCCTTGTATGTTACTTAGCTCAGATTGTTGTCTATCATCTGCAAAGAGTTCTTCAATATAGTTTTTCCATGTCTTCAACTGTTCTTCTAGTTCTGTTATTATGATTCCGTTGACATTATACAGGGTATTTGGCTGCTTACGTTTTTGTGTACCTGCAAGTTCTTTCACTTTTTTATGTACATTAAAAATATCATGTTTTGCCTGCAATTGCTCTATTTCTTCACATTTTCTTTTATAAAAATCTTCTTTTGCTATTCTGATTTCTATTTTGATTTCTTTCTGTATTTGTTTATACCTTTGTTCGTTTTTTCCTTTCATTATTCTCCGATTGTCCATGAGAAGAAGGATCTTATCAGTCATCCACCTTTGCTTTATTTTTGGTTTTTCTTTAGTCAGAATTTTCTTCACAGGATCTGTTATCGCCATTTTTACGTTTTGCCATTTTTTATCTATGTTGTTCGTTGGTTGAGATGTTTCTTTTTCATGAAGTATTTTGAAATTATTATTAATACATTTTTGCAGTTTCTCTTTTACCTCCAGGTTACATAAATGACTGACATCTATCTGATTTGCTCTTCTTTTCTGCTCCAATATTTTTAGTTTAATACTCATTTGCGCTATTAGAGGGTTATGGTCTGAAAAGACATCTGCGCCTGGGTAAGCTTTAACGGATTTTAAGGAGTTTCTGTATCGTTCGTTTATCAGTAAAAAATCAATCTGGTTTCGAATTATTCTTTCGCCATTGTCCTGGGGTGATTTCCACGTATAAAGTCTTCTCTTTGGTAAGTTGAAGAATGTATTAGATACAATCATGTTATTCTCCTGGCAGAATTGAAGTAGTCTGTCACCTCGTTCATTTCTTTTACCGAGTCCGTATTCTCCTACATGTTTTCCACTTTTTCCTTTACCAATTTTTGAGTTAAAATCACCTAGAATTACGGTGATGTCTCGTGGTTTCGTCGATTTTAATACTTGATTGATTTCTTCGTAGAATTGTTCAATTTCGTCCTCGGATTTATCTGCAGTAGGTGCATAGATCTGTATAATATTTAGTTTACTTGTGTTTGTTTGTAATTGAAGAAATAAGAGCCGATCTGATACTGGAGTAAAATTAATGACCGACTGCATCATAGACTTAGATACGAAAACTGCTACGCCGTGTCTGTGCTGGGTACTACTGTTTCCGGAGTAATATACAATGCCATTTGTTGTCGAAAAACTGCCAGAATTTGGCCACCTTGCCTCACTAATGCCTAGAATGTCGACATTTAATCTTTGCATTTCTTGTATTATATTATGCATTTTGCCTGGATCATACATACTCCTAACATTCCATGTACCAATTTTTAATACTCTCTTGGGTGTTTTTCTATTTTTTTTAGGAGTGGTATTTAGTACTTCACAGGGATTTTGCTGGTTGACGACCCGGGAGGCCCTGTGGTCTTCGTGTGATATACCTCCCATGCCGGATCCTGGTCTCCGATTCCCATGATCAGTGGTTGACGTGGCTTTTTGTTGTACAGTCATGATGATCGTACTAGAGATATCCAATTGGATCCTTAATGCAGTGGTTTCTCCTTGCCTTCTGCATCCTTACGCCGTTGACCATTTACTTGATTCATTCGCCTTTGGTGCCAATTTCTTAGCACCAGGACAAAAGAGTGCCCTTCAACTCACCAACTCATCCGCCCGAAGCCGTTGGTCAGCAAGTGTGGGATTGCTTATACCGGCAATCGCTCGGTGGAATTTTCGCCATATCTGACTACCCTTACTTAGTTTAGCCTGCAGACCAATGCAGTTGCCCGGGGTGTGGCACGTGGAGCCATAAGTAAGAGTTAGCTGTCTTATGAGGACCAGTTATCAAGAACCATCTCCCGTCTATGACGCTCGATGTGGTCGTTCCGATAAAAGGTGCTACCTCTATAACACAACTCTACACCCCTAAGAGTCAATAGAAGATATTAATTCACTAATATTTGTTTTTAACTGATTAAAGGCTGACAAATTATATTTGTATTATGTATTAGTATCAGAAATATGTTTCTAAATTTGTTGCAATTGTTTTACGACAAATAGACAGTCTTGTACAAAGACCGTTATAATCATTTGCCATACAAACTGTGCTATCCTGATTATTATATCGCTTTAAAATTTGTTGTCCCTTGATATATAACGAAATCACAGTGTGGTAAATCGTTTGTATAAATAATATATAAAGTGAAAATATTTTATAGGTAAATATAATCTTTTTATTTTACAAAACAATATTTAATCTTCAGCTCTCGAACAAACTATTTCATAAATATATATTATATATATTTATTTCTACAAATACTTACTATATAATATATTCAATGAACCATAAATTTTCCTTGAACAGAAAATACAATTGATATATTTTATGTAATCAGTAGCTTCTGTTATATTATTAGTACTTAAAATTATCTATAAGTTAAATAACGTATTTATTTTCTCCTTTATAATAATCGAACACATAAACAAACAACCGATTCGTGTTATTATGTGCCGACAAAATGCATCATGTGCACATTGTGATAGTTTCAAGATAAAAAATATTTAGTAGGACAAGCGACGACGTACTCAGTATATTGACTTGCAGTTTACAATTACATGCGGCACGTATTTTCTTTTCAATGTAAGCGGTTGTCAGTAGTTATGCAACACGCTTTGCTGTAAGATTGCATGAAGAGTTGCGATGGTTGTCGAGATCGAGAGGCTAAAGCAGAGACTGTTAATGGTGGTGCATGATGCCGTTTACGGCAGGGGTGACCAATATTTTATAGAACATTGTTAATATTATTTTTTGAAAAAAATGTCTGCCAATTATTCTGACTATTAGTAGCGAAAAAATATTTAGATGGAGATTATTAGAATTTTTCGTAAACAGAGCTTTCTGCAATACGTTTTATTGACAGTAAAGGTTTTTATAAGACTCAGACTCAGTTTTTAACAATTGTGACTTTCCTCATTGTAGATTTGTTCTGAATGAATTTTTAAAGAAACTAAAAAAATTGGAAAATCTCTTCTTCGGTAGGTCAATCATTGCCATATGGATTTCCAGTCGAGAAAAATTAACATGTCAACTAAAATTAAAAAAGAATTTATAATATATCGAAAAAAATTTGTCCCATCTTGCAAATCATCCTTAAATCTAACATATGACACGTAATAATTGATTTCCTCTTATTGTGTCATCTTCTAACGAAGGTTAACGATCACTTCTTTAGACGCTTCCCTATCTTTTGCAATGTGAAATATCTGTTCAAAACTGAGGTTAGTCCAATCTTTGGCATTCCTCAGCCAAGAATTCTTCTTTCTTCCCTCTACTCTTCCTTGCATGAAAGTTAGGTTATTAATAAGAACTCTGACGATGTTTCTGGAGAAAACAATTTTAACAGTACGTGGCACCTTCCAACCCTGTTATCAGCGTAGTATCTGTTTTGAATTCCAACGAATTCTGACGGTATTCTTCCAAAATTTTCGTTTTTTTTTTCAACGTCTCCTAGTTTTTGTGTCTCGCCATTGTGTCTAGTTTGTGCAGCCTATTGTATGGGATGGTATAAAATTTTTCTAGTGATGCCAAATATATTTATTAAGTCATTGCATCCTCACAACTGTTCCTGAGATTTTTATCTGTTGTTATTTCCGATTTTCAACTTAAGAGTGTTTTTCTAGTAGTTAATCAGTTATCTATTTTGTTCCAGTTACCTACAGTAGCTATGGCAAATCTGTTATTTACCAAAGTTTTAAGTGCTGGCATTTTTGAATAAAAACACTCCACAGTCTCTTCCTATAATTATAATCTGACCAATAAGATGATTAAGCAATTTTGTTCTAACGTGACTTATGTACAATTCTTAAGAATAAGGTAGTACCCACCCTTGTATCTTTTCTACTATCACTACCGGTAACTTTTATGTAGCTAACAGTCACTGAATTAAGTCAAAAGTTTGGTCCTCTTGAGTCTTCTCATCAGATCAGTATTCTCAATGAGCTAGAAAACCTAGTTTTGAATATAGTTTTACATTTAAGTGAATTCAGTAGGTCTATGAAGACCTACTGAATGTTGCGATAGCCCAAGAAGCATCGATGATGTTTCTTAATGTTCAGGAATCGTTGAATGACTTAAATTTTACTTTTACTGGCACAGCTTCAAAGCCGACTACCATACATCTAAACGGGTTTCAATATCTGCTTGTAGAGGAACAGTTTGTGACGTTAGATAAGTTTCTTTTCTCGTTTGAATGGCAAATAATATTTTTATATCTCGTTTTTATTCTTATACGAATATATTGGGATTTTTTTATTAGTAAAGTTGAGGTGAACCGATTTACTTTTGTTCAACTTTATACACTGTCTTTTGGTTCAGGTGTCAATCTGGTTTATGGATGTTTGCGATTGCCAGCTTCTCCGTGACTTTTTTGATGACGTTAGCTTTTTTGCGGACCATAAAAATCATGTTCCATTTCTTTCGAAAAACGTTTCCAGTGATAATTTTTTATTATTCTTACAAGTGTATGTGTTTCGTTTCTTATTGTCTTGTAATTATGATATGCCTCTTGTGTTTTGGTTGACATGTATTTCAGGTAACCTTTTTTCTTTTCTTTGCATTTTTTTCTTCACTTCTGTACAAGACCATGGAGTTCTTCGCATTGGGAATGATTTACTTTTATTTATCTTGCTTTGATCAAGAGCTTCCTTAGCTGAGGTTGAGAGTGATTTAATATTTTCCCAGCTGTCGTCGACCCCATCTCTTTCTGTGAAATATATGTGTCTGGTTTTATCTGTTATTCTTTTTTGGAATAGGTATCTGTGGAGTCATCCTGGTGTTTTGTTATGTATATGTGTTTTCATTCATCAATCATGATCGTTTCAATGTATGCTGATGTGAGTGCTCTTACTTCCAAGATTTCAGAGGGGTGTAACTCTCTATTCGACAGAATATAATCTATAAGATGTATTGTGTGATATACAATGTATCAGATGTTTAACATCCATTCTTTCAGAGATATATTTGCATTCTTGTATTGGTGAACAAATTAAAAATTGTCTGTGTACTAACAAGGCGACTACTTTTTGGCTCTGGTTTCTTTCGCAGCACCACTGTAAATGATCAGAAAGTCACCCAGCATAATTTGACCCTTTTCTTTTTTCTTCAACTCTTGTAGTGCAAAAATGTCTATATTCGATTCGAAGTATGTTTCTCGATTTCCATAAATTCGTCGTGAACCTTTCCTGTTCCGAGGCATAATCCTGTTTCTGGAGCTGTATGGGTTTAAAGTCTATCAGTAGGATGCTAACCTGGATAGACCCTCTTATCCTGTATGTGGTCTTGGGACCAGCAACAGCTCTGTTAAGCTACTCGATCCACCTAACCAAACTGCAGGCGGAGTTAGGCGAAGAAGTATCGGACGACCGCGCAAAAGATGGAGTGATAACTTCCATAGAGGTATCCATCCACCAATGAATAAGCAGAATTACTTATAAAAAGGAAGAAGAAGAAGGAAAGATTTCAAGGAAGTCTTCCACGAGGATATACTTGCACTATGCCTTTTTAACCTTTAGCTTGCCGACGTGTCTGAAACAACATTAACAAAATTTGGCTATGGCGAAGACTGGACTTCATTAATTCAAAGAAATTTTCTAGAAGAAGATGCTTGTACTAAAAATCTAGAAGTTATGGGAAGTTACTTGGCAAAAGTTGAGGCTTCAATGTAGGGCCTCCAAACCCTAGCCTAACTAAACCAGAAGCAGCTTGTTCTCGCTTAAAAAACAATTTATCTCAGAGAATACCTAAGGTCTACTTTGAAATCTCGCAACATAACCATAATAGATATTAAAAATAGATAAGCGTGATCTTGGATAAAACATAAAACTAAAAGAGCATTTAATCAATGTTGAAGATAAACTAAATACTAGAAACAGTATCATCGCGATCCACAGGATCGATATGAGAAATATCGGCATTGTTACTCACGTTTTCAGAATTAGATCTAATTTTTTCCTGTTGCTGAATATTGTGTACCAGCATGCATGAGAGGTTGATGCCCAATTAAATAGTACTATCAGAATGTTTGTTGGAGGGATTAAATTCACTCCAACACAATGGCTTTAAGAAGTAAGTAATATTCCGCCATCACACCTCCGTTGGCTCAACAGGCTAACAAACGAGTATAGAAAGATTCTCAATAGCAGGTAACTTACCAATAATTATAATAAACAAGAAAAAATCGACTAAGCCCTAGAAAATCTCCTATAAGCACTCCAAAACCCAACAAGATTTAGGATTAAACCCTATTCATTCTACAAATTCCCAATCGTCAATAGAACCACGTGTAATCCAAACAGGGTCGTACTGATGTACGACCTATGTATCATATGATTTTTAAAAATATTTACTTTTGAAACTGTTAGTGTAAGAATTTCTTGAAATTTAATCATTATATCACAATTAAACTAAACTCTAAAAAATAACACGACCAGTAAATAACTTAACAATAACTATAACATAAATATAACACAATATATTAACTTAAAAATCACCACGATACAATTAGAATTTAAAATGATGGCAAGTTGGGATCTGTAACATGAGAATCTGTCTCGCTTACGGTAATAAATTATATTTTATAGCCTCTTGACGAATGAGACGGCGAATATCAACACGTGCTCATGTTTACTGATGGGAATTTGGTAAACGAATAAACTTTAGTACAAGAGTACAGCATAGTGCAGGCATGCTTTGCTTTAACTCCTCTTGGAGTTAACTTCATTATCGCCAATCAGCTAATCGCGTCTACTCTTGGACATAGGCCTCCCTCAGTTCTTTCCAATGTTCTCTACTGCTGCTTGTATCCAGTTTCCCGCTACTCTATTTACGTCGTCGGTCCATCTATCGTCCACCATCCATCTTGTGTTCTAGCTAAGTGCTCTCTCCAATTCCACTTAAGCGTCGTGCTTCTTTCAATGATGTCTTGAACTCCTGATCTTTACCTGATTTGTTGGTTTGTTATATGCACTCGAAGGCTCACATCTGGCATTGCACGTTCCATGGCTCATTCTGTAACTCTGAGTTTGTTAGAGGATTTTTGCGTCAGTGTTACAAGTCTCCGATCCATAAGTTTGTACGGCAATAAATCTGTTTTGCCC
The DNA here is from genome assembly GCF_040954645.1 of Diabrotica undecimpunctata. Classification (NCBI taxonomy): domain Eukaryota; kingdom Metazoa; phylum Arthropoda; class Insecta; order Coleoptera; family Chrysomelidae; genus Diabrotica; species Diabrotica undecimpunctata. The sequence continues at coordinate 131,218,528 of NC_092809.1, read as the reverse complement.
GTACGAACTTACGGAGTTAACTTACCATGAAAAAAAAAAACTGGCTGTTTATTTGTACAAACTAGAAGTTTATTTTATATAGACTAAATGTTAATTTTTCACATTTGTCACTTACATTGCTCGATAAGCCATATGTTAAATAAATAATAAATCCCACATCATGATCATACATGTCATTTTGTTACACTAGAATCAATATTTATCTGAAAACAAAACAGTAACCGTGCATGTACTCTTTGATATTTACCTTCATGCGTAATATATACCCCCGTTTCGTTATCTACACAACCGCCACTTTTGCTTTATCAAACATTCTTTACTTTTTAACATAAGCAAACACATCGTTGGCGTCCAACAAAGAAATTAAACGTGTAAATCATTTGACGTCGACAGCTTTTGGATTATCTGCGAAACGCGGATACGCATGGACGCACACACGTACGCATTTTACGCACCCTCGGGAGGTTTCAATTAGTCCTCCCACAACAAAAAAAGTACATAATATCCCTTTGTTAATCTGCCCAAAAGAACCGACCCTTCGACACAGATGCCCGATTTCTATACTAGGAAATGGCGAATACGTACAATAGGGCCGTACTGGCCAGGTTAATATTTTTGCTGATCTTTGAAGAATTATTATTAGCATAATTGTTATATATATATATATATATATATATATATATATATTTTATCCATAGAATATATTTTCAGTGTACTTATTATGCACTTCATTAAAAAAGGGTGTACCTAATCCATTAATGTTGATTAAAAACTTTCTAAATTTTACCTAAAAAATTTATAAATATTAATCTATAATCGAAAAAAAACCAAAAATAAATATTAAAAATTTGTTTGACACTAACACTTCAACTAATTCAAAGATATTTGTTCTCTTCACTCTTGTAGTAGGCCTTTTTTGCCAAGGAGCTGAATTACGTCAACATGCATTCGCATTTCATGATTTTTATGACTTTCTGCCATCTTCTTATCGTTCTAGCCAGTTTCCTTATTCATGTGCTTATGGAGTACGTTGTTCCTTACTACCAAGGAGCATTGACGACGTGTCCCAGTACTTTATTCTGAAATTTCTGGATTATTTTTCTGTTACTTTTCTTGGCACACCCACGAGTCCATACAGGTATAGACTCATGCCCATCTTCTAGAGATGATGGCGACCACATTGACCCATCCTATTCTATTCACAGCAGCTTGAAATAAATGAGTTGACGTTAGACCAGTTCACTTTCTAAGATTTTCCAGCCAGGATATACGTCTACGTCCAGGGCCTCTCTTACCCTTAATCTTGCCTTGTAGAATCAACTGTAAAAGTCGGTATTTATTTTTACGCATGATGTGGCCAAAGTAAGCCAATTTTCTGTTCTCTATGGTGTTAATAATTTCTTTGTCTTTTCTTAGCCTCTGGAGAATAGCTATGTTACTTGTGTGGTGTATATATGAGACTCTTAACATACGTCGGTAGTACCACATTTCAAATCCCTCTAATCGTTTTATAGCATCTTCTGTAAGACTCCAGCTTCCTACACCATGGAGGAGGACAATAAAGACGTAACATCTAAGAATTTTTATGCGTATATTGATACTTAAAGAAAAGTTGCTTCCTAAGGATGTTGAAAGAGCTTCTGGCTTTTTTAATACGAGTTTTTATTTCGTAGCTGTGATCCCAAGTATCCTTAATATTGCAGCCTAAATAGCATATTTTTTCCACTCTTTCTAACGCCGTATCGCCTATTGTAATTTGGGCGTTTATGTTGGTGTTCTTACTAATGATGATTATTTTTGTCTTCTTGCAATTTAGTTTTAGGACGTATTTGTTACACGTTTCTACAACGTTATCCATCATCCTTTGGAGACCCTGCGCACTATCTACCAGCAACACTGTATCGTCTGCATATCTAATATTGTTTATAAGTTGGCCATTTACAGCAATCCCATCTTCTGATTCGTCCAAGGCCTCTCTAAAGATGTTTTCAGAGTATATTATATGTTAAATAATGCCGGTGACTATGCAACCCTGTCTAACTCCTTTTTCGACTGTGAAGATCTCGGACAGTTCATTTTCTAATCGCCCTGTTGCTTTTTGTTTGAGATATATGTTTGAGATCAGTCTTATATCCTTACCATCGAGTCCTGATGTTTTTAGGATATCGATTAGTTTCTCATGTGGGACTTCATCAAATGCCTTCTCGGAATCAATGAAACATGCATACACATCGCAGTTGACATCCCTGGCTATCTGTATTAGAACTTGCAAAGTAAAAAGTGCTTCCCTCGTTTCGAGTCCTGCTTTGAATCCAAATTGAACTTCACTCAAGTGTTCTTCTAATTTGGTGTATATGCGCGAGTGAATGATAGTTAGGAATACTTTAAGTACATGGCTCATCAAACTAATTAATCTATGTTCTTCACATTTTCTAGCGTTGGATTTTTTAGGAAGTGGAATGAATATTGATAGTAGCTAGGCTTTTGGTATGTTGAATAGCTTCGTAAGAGCTGTGATTTGGTGTGCCTCTATTATCTTTAAAATTTCACCATGCACCTCATCAGGTCCTGGTGATTTCCCATCTTTTTTCCGCTTAATGGGTATAGTTACTTCTTCGTTTGTTATTTCTGGGCCGTAGGGATTGTTTATTTCAGTCGGACGTCGTGCTGCATCTTCGAATAATTCTTGCATATATTCTTTCCATCTTCGTAATTTATCTTCAATGGTAGTCAAAATCTGGCCTTCAATGGCTACAACTATGCCTGTATTGCGTTGTTTTCCTGTGTTCTGTAGCTCTTTAATTTTCTTGTGCTTATGGAACTCGTCATGTTTGCGTTGTAGTGTTTTAATTTCCGTACATTTCTCCGTCAGCCATGCTTCTTTTGCTCCTTTTATCTCCTTTAGTATAGTCTTATGCAACTTTTTGTATTCGTTATCGTTTCTAACTTCTACTCAGTATGTAATAGAGTATAATAATGTTATACCTGTTAAAAGATCGCATTTGGAATGGTTTGTAGGTAGGGATGTAAAAACGGTTGCCGTACTTCACCAATATATCGTCAAGGTGGCAGATTGCCGTGAATAAGAACTAGAGATGATCTGATTCCCAAACATATAGCACCCCATACCATAATGCTTGGTTGTCTTTCTATATGACGTTCAACAGCGAAATCTATATTTCGTCTCTCACCTTAAAAACGTCTTACACTTATGCGCCGATCAGAGCCACCCAAAGAAAACCGAGATTCATCTTATGCTGTAGTGTCAAACAAAGCGAACGGTAAGCTCTCAATCCCATTCCAAGTAATCTTTGATTAATTGTTCTTCTTGATTACTCTTCCTCTAGTTTCAACTAAATCGTCTCTTTTTTGATGTACACTGTCCCGTCTATGTCTGAGAGCAAGAAGTCATAAGATAGCGCAAATCACGGCCTTGCAATATTCTAGGACGTTCATACCTTCCACGAAGCCGATAAGTCTCGTCATTGGTCCTCCAAACTCCTAATACCGTCGATGGATTAGCTTTAACTCCTTGTGAAATTTCCCGTAAACGAACCAAACCTCTTTCATGCCTGCAATACGTCTTTTTTTAAATTTAAATTTTTGTGGTAAATCAAAAACAATCCAAAATGACTAAAAATTACAAATAAACTATAGTTAAATACACAGAAATAAACTTTCTTTTCTTTTTTGTTTTTGCGAAAAAAAAACCAATAAACTTCAGTTAACGAAAATATAGCGAGGTAAAATCTTTATCACATATATATTCTTAGATAAGACACAAAGAAATACTTTTCATCCAAATAAATAACCGTATACATATTGCATTTTTTTGGCCATAAGTATACTTTACACACACTTCTCAACGAGAATGTCTAAAGCTTCGTCCTCACTGTGCCGCGGTTGGCTGTTGGTAAAGCCAACGCGGCAAAGCCGATTTTGGCTTGCCGTCTACACCTGAGTTGGCATTCAGTTGCAAAAATGTCTGCCGAGGAGGATGTACTAGTTGCTTCAACATTGAATGTTGGTCAACATTCCTCGAACTTCAAGAAGAAGCGCTGCTGAGGCACAAGTCGTTAGAAATGAATTTGCAGACTTCTTTACTTCCCCGGCTGGAATAGTATCCTTCCAACACGACAAATAATAAGCCCTAAACTGTGTCATGTGTGTTGTATATTAATGTAAAATATAATCATTAACCGTTCTATGAACTTACTGTGTTAATATATATTTACCGGCGTGATTGTGTCCGTCGTTTCTTTAGGTGTATTTCGATCCTTGAGAAATAGCATGTTGTTGAAGCAGAACCATTTACTCTTGTACACATCAGAATTTCCGGCACCAGATTTACTTGAGTCTCTCTCCCTCTTTACTTCACGTAAAAAATGACACACTAGGTTCTTGATTTTCCTTTCCACAACTTCTTTAGCAACACCAAAAGTATCTGCGATTTCTTGTAGAGCATCTTGTTTCTTATTTCTATCTTTGTACACTTTCAAACGACAGTCCCACAGAACAGGACGATCACGGTAAAGCTCAATAAGTTCACACACTTTCGCGTTGGTCCACTCCATGACTGCATACAGCGCTGTCTCATCCCCAACTGAACCACGCAGTGGTGCCACATGAAGTCAAAGAGAAATCGTTAGATCGGGAAAAATAAATCGTGAGAAATCGTGAGATTTCGCTACAGTCGAAATCTGAAGGGGACGGGGATTTTTAAATGATAAATAATCCTATAAAACTATTTTAAAAATTATTTATTGTCAAATATTATGAGGTACATATTTAACAAATTAGTGTTTAAAATATTTTAATATATTTTTCAAAGTTGAGTAGAACACCTCACATAAATTCACTTTAATGAAGAAAGAACTGCGTTTGTGCGTTTAATAATTGCGTATTCACCTTATATATAAAAAATGTTGTGGTTCCCCCAAAACAGATTGTTACTAAAATAGAGAAGGTCCTATTTTAGGGGGAACCACCAGTATCAGATATAATTTTAGGAAATTACCTAGGGACCTATATTCTTTTATAATATTGCTATGGATTTATCCATTTAATATTGAGCAATGATTGTAAACATTCTTTATAGTTTAAACTTCAATGAAAATTATTAACTGTGTCTAAAGACATATATGATATGAGGTATTTTACCCAAGAGTATTAAGTATAATGAATATACATAAAAACATAATTTTGTTTTCTTAGGATTTAACATTTTGTCAGCACATTATCTCAAATTCACACTTAAATCAATATGTTTTTACTATTAGGTCTGTTGAATGTTTGTTCTTTACACAAAATTTAGTCTATACTTCATATTTATTAAGGGCGGTAAAATATACATTACAATTCAGTTGTTTATAAACCACTTTCAAAGCATAAAGAACCTTTTAAGCTTTGTTTATATTATTTTGTGTATATTAATTGAGTTAATTGGAGTAGCCCACTTTGATACAAAAATACAGTCAATTTATGGATATTTCAAGGTGACAATCTCAAAAAAGCTGATTTCCTCCCATGCATTTTATTAGAAACACTTGAAATTTAAAAAAAATTTAAAAATCGTAAGATGTAAGACCTTAATCGTGAGATCGTGAGATTTGTCTTCAATTCGTGAGATCTCACGATAAATCGTGAGGAGTGGCATCACTGGAACCACGTGCGTGCCGAAGCGAACGGTTGGCTCGTCCCCACTACCGGCTCTCGCTGGTTTCCTTTGATGGAGACCGACACTAAAGCGATTTTCGTTGGCAAACCATTGGCTCAGCGGCACATGCCAACGGCCTCGTCTACATTGTATTGGCCTTGCCAACCCGGCTTTGCCAACAGCCAACCGCGGGACAGTGAGGACGAAGCTTAAAAAGAAACAAAACCAAAGGACACAACATCAGATATCAAGATGAAAGGTGGACTAATCCAATCGTATAGTAGATACCTTGGGAAAAGTGTCAAAAACTTCAAAAAATTCACATTTCTGAAGTAAATGAATATAGTAAGAAACAGAGAAGAATGGAAGATTAAGTTTATGCCCAACTTAAAAAGCCATTATGAATACGAGTATCACAGTTAATAATACCGATAACTTATTGGAGTTTGTCATCTTGAAAATATTATAATTTTGAAAACTCGTACTGAGAATGGTATAAAACGATGTTCGCAAATGGCTTTCTTATATCTAGTACGGTCCTGTGAGAACGTGCCATTATAAATTATGTGGTGAATTGTTACTGACAAGCGTGTTTATTAGATGTGTAGAAGAGGTTTGAGGTTAGATTATATTCGAGATTTTTATCAGACGATTTACTGAGGTTCTAATTTGATTTGCGGATCATAGCTACCCAGAGGCATAAAAGGTTTACGTTACTTGCCAAGGAAAAGAGAAATAAAAGGCAAAAACGTGCTGTCACGATATGTTTGATTTTTTATTTTACGATTGTCGTGGCAAAAAGGGTTCGTGTTAATGTTACGTTTCCACAGTAAGGAAAAAACTGAAAGCATCGGTGAACTTAATGGTTTTTACTGATTACTTACGTTTTTCGTTTGCATGTTTTCCACGTACTTCGGTTTAAAGCTCAATAAAATTTTTTATATTATTTTAAGAATCTCCGGCGAAATTGAAACTAAAAAATTAGTGAGGTTCTTAAAATGAAGGTTATTGTATGTAAAACGACTCAGGTAATCATCCATTAATGTAAGATCAATTATTTTGGAATGGCCGTCGGTTTTTCAGTGTCTTTTATCCAATTGTAAATTATACTTGTCTTAAATGTGATATTCAGTTTTTAACAACGAATCTTTTGTTTCAGGGGTTGACGTTAACCCATGACCCAGCTACTAGCGACGACAGTGGCAGGGCTTCAGAACGTCTAACTGGATCATCGGTGGCTCCACGAGATGCTGACAGCTCGAGGGACCGACTTAGCGATGTAAGTTTTTAATATCAATAACGATCAGTCATATTTACAGTAAAAAAGGAAGTAATGGTGGAAAACCACCTTATTAACTTATAATATGATGATATAAACATTAGCGTAAATGTACTTGTTTTTGTTCTATTGTAATGGCTTTTTTCCTTCCAGAAATAGTTGTAAACAAAAAAAATCAAACTTTTAACCGTGCCCTTTTACAGATTATTCACAAATGATCGTTGTACAACAAATATTCACCGAAAATCATATTTAAAACCTCACTTCTAACTGCAACTGATACTAATTGACTTCCCAAATATCTAGGGAAGTTAATCTTATATACTTGGTACTTTTATATCGTTTCTATAATTTAGTTTATTCTTCTTTTTATTCTAAAATACTTGTGGACTTTGTCTTTATGTAATATAGTTAGTTATATTCTCAAACTTGTTCGTCGCAAGCAGAATTTTCGTTAGGGCTTTTTAGTCAGCATACAATGATCCTCACTTGTGTTATCGCTGACTCAGTCTCTGCTACTTTATGCTTTGTCTTTCCGTCCCAAATTCTTGCATTTTGATATTCTTTTGTGAACCATCGTTCGTTCAGCAAAGAATATTCTTGTTTTGCTTCCTCCGGGGTTTTTATTTGAGCTACTTCTGGAGATTATTAGTATTTTTTCATTTATGCAATTCACTAATTAGGTTGTTCATCAATGTAATCATATTTACCCTTCAATAAACCCCTTCAAAATGTAGATATATTCTTCGCAGGAAAACCTTATACGGCATAAACAGATACGGCTTGTCATGCTCTGGATAGTTATTCTTTTCTATATCTCCGTTCAGATAGAGCGGATCTCTGGGCCCTCTGATTATTTGTCTCTCTTTTCTATGTCTTCACTTACCCACTCCAGGATATAGGCCCCTTACGATTTTCTCCACATATTTTCGTTTAGAACGGTGTGAATCGAAGTTTTTCAGCGATCCTTTGGATATCATCTCGCCATCTGATATATGGTTTACCCAAAAATATTTTCGTTTATAGGATGCCAATATGTTGGCATATACCTATATAAATTGGAGACAATTACACCGACGAAATGTCCATACAACGAGAGGTGAGAGAAGGTTGCATTTTGTCCCCGACATTGTTCAATGTTTACTCGGCCCAGCTATTTAAAAAGGCACTTGAGAAACAGCCATATGGAATCAAAATCAACGGGGAACTACTTAATGTAATTAGATGCGCGGACGACACAGTAACTCTGTTAGAAAATACTGAAGGCCTCCAATCATCTTAGTTTAGAACTAAGACAAAGAATGGTTAAGTGCTGTATTCGGTCTGTACTTTTATATGGAGCAGAAGCGTGGACATTAAAACTATCAAATATGAACAGAATTAAAGCATTGAAAATGTGGATTCATAAACGGATGCTTAAGATGCGTTGGACAGCAAGAAAAACTAATGAGGAAGTACTAAAGAGGATCAACAAAGACAGACAATTGTTTAAGACTGTTTAACATCGGAAAATGTCTTATCTAGAACATATACTGAGGAGAAATCAATATAGAATACAACAACTGATCCTTGAAGACAAAATAGAAGGCAGTAGAGGTATAGGAAGAAAACAGGTTTCTTGGTTAAAAAACATTTGTGAATGGACTCATATCAAATGCAGGACAATTGTTCAATGTGGCAGAAAATCGAGAAGCCTTCGCAATTTTGATCGCCAACGACGTATAATTCTGATACGGCACGTGAAGAAGAAGAAGTAGAGGTAAACATTAAAGACAGAGAACCTAAAGAACAAGCAGGGTTCAGAGTTGGACGATTCTCCATAGATAATTTATTTACATTGAAAATCACCATAGAAAAAAGAGAACTGAGAAATAGAGAAACCCATATGGGGTTTCAATTATTTGGGGATAATATAAATCAAAACTAGAAAGAATAAGGAACAAGCAAATACAAGATGAAATGAAGCTAGATCGTTATATAGGCGAGTAGATTGAGAAAATAGACACGTTTCGGACACGCAAAGAGTCTGCCAGAAGACAGATGACCCCGAAGAATATTAGAATGGATTGTCTTTGGGAAAAAACTACCTCTAAGAAGTTGGCGTGACGATGTCGATGAAGCAATAGCAACAGGGAACCTAGCTAGCCCTTTCCGTAGCTCATTATGTTTTTTGGAGCTTGTTTGTAGACTTAAGTGTGGGTAATACTAGTATATAGATACTGTTTAAATTTATGGAGATTTTCAGAAATTTAAATATGAAATCCCGTTTGCTAAAAGCAGATCAACACTGCCCCACTCTTTTATATCAAATGTAAAGTATTTTTAAGAAAACTTGTGGTTTATTCCCTTTAAAAATAGTAGTAAACAAGTCAAACTGCCAGTGAAAACAGTTACATGTACAAAGTAAGACAAGATGATTCCAAGTAATATGGGGAATATGTGCAACGTGATTTGTCTGCCTTTTATGGCATGCGCAGTCGCATGCCTCGTTCGGCTTCTAGATACCTGAAGCATGAAACGAGGTACCATTAGAGTGATACTCTCATCTTCTTCCTCTGGTTCCTATCCGTTTCGGATGTTGGAAATCATATTGGCAATCATGACCTTGCTCGCTGCGGCTCGAACAGCTCCGTTGAGATTTTCTTAAACCATGTTCTTAAATTCCGCAGCCATGATATTCTCCTTCTAACGGGTCCTCGCTTGCCTTTGACTTTACCTAGCAATATAGACTGCAGCAGGGAGTAACGGTGCTGATTTCTCATAACGTGTCCCAGATATTGCAATTTTATGCGTTTGATCGTAAACACAATCTCTGGTTCCTTCTTCATTTTTTCTAGAACTTCCTTGTTCGTGATCCTTGCTGTCCATGATATTCTCAGCATTCTTCTATAAAGCCACATCTCAAATGCTTCAAGTTTTTTAATAGTGGTGTCTGTAAGCGTCCATGCCTCCGCCCCGTACAACAACACAGAGAAAACAGCATCTCAAATGTCTCATTTTTGTATCTAGGGATATGTTGTGACTTTTGAAGATGGCGCTCATTTTGTTAAAGACCGTTCTTGCCTTTCCTATGCGGCACTTTATTTCCTGTACATTGCTCCACTGTTCGTTTATAATAGTTCCCAGGTAGCAATACTGTTTTACTCGCTATATCTGCGTCCCATTAATGTATAGATGAGCTCCATTTATATTGTCCTTGCTGATAATCATTTGTTTCGTTTTGTGGGTATTAATGTTTAGTCCGTACTGTTGATTGTACTCGTTTATTCTGTCCATTAGCCTCTGAAGTCCCTCTAAACTATCTGCTATTACCATGGTGTCGTCGGCATGTCTAGCATTGTTTACTCTTTCACCATTTAGAAGGATGCCTTCGTCTATTCCGTAAAGAGCCTCGTTAAAAATTTTCTCTGAGTACATATTAAATATCAACGGCGATAGGATACATCCCTGTCTAACTCCACGTAGTATTTTTATGTGATCTGTGTCTTCTCCGTTAATTTTCATGTATGCGGTCTGATTCCAGTATAGTTCTGAAATTATTCTGAGGTCTTTGTCATCCAGGTCTGCTTCTTTTAAAATGTTTATCATCTTTTGATGTTGAACTCTGTCAAATGCCTTTTCATAGTCGATCAAGCACGCGTATACGTCGCAGTTAACGTCCCTGCATCTTTGAATCAGTACCTGTACTCCGAAAAGTGCCTCTCTGGTACCCACTGCGTTAATGAAGCCGAACTGTCTGTCCGATATTTGTTCCTCGCACTTCTTATAAATTCTTCCATGGATGACTCTAAGAAACAGTTTCAACATGTGGCTCATTAGGCTGATTGTTCGATATTCTTCGCACTTTTTAGCCCCCTGTTTTTTAGGTATCGCTATGAATTCTGATTCTAGCCATTTATCAGGGATGATTCGTGTATTGTATATTTTATTGAAGACAGCCGTGATCCAATTTATTCCTTCTTCCTCCAAGAGTTTTAAAAATTCAGCTTTGATATTATCAGGCCCTACACCTTTCCTGCTTTTCATCCGTTTTATTGCTTCTTCTACCTCGGATTTAAGTATGTCCGGGCCCGTCATCCTCTCTGAAAATGGATGCCTATAATCCGTTCTTTGATCTTGAAAAAGTGTCTCCAAATATATTCTATGATACTCTCATAAACTATTCTAATTCACTGATTTTTTGTTACAGGCAAGCAGTAGATGTAGCTCAGGAAAAGGATATATCGTAAGTATTTACTATCTATTTTGTTTTCTTTATCTTGAACCTTGACAAAGATTAAGATTTTACACTATATACTAAATTTTTGAACAAGATTCAACTCATTTTATCTCATTAAATTATGAATGGTGTGATCGAAAAAGAAAATCAGAATCGGTATCAACAGGACGAATTAGTGTCTTATGAACTATCGCTGTGTTCAGATATGTTTTATATATACGCTTGATATCGATCTTTATCGATTTCTGTCACACACCTCCATTGTGTGCACTAATATCATTATCTCTAATACGGTTGTTTATTGCCGTAAGTAATTTCACAGAATATTTTACCGAAGTCGAACTTGTATCGATAGTGTGTATGCGTGTCGGATCCGTGAATAATTAAATTTTTATTGGGGTTGTATATATTATACCTCATTATTTGTCAGAAAATTATTTTATAATTACTTTATTATTAATTGTTCATTAAAAAAATTATTAACCATGGTGAAAGTATGTAATTACACCTACTCAATACTCGTTTATTGCTATTATTTTCTCGTACCAATCACTTCGCTATATTAATTACATAGTAAATGCAGTTAATTAATCTCTGTCATTAATTATCGGTTTATTAGTATTTATATAGTGACAGTCGGTGAGATTTAGTGTTATTGAAGAAATAGCATTCTGTTATATTCCACGCTTGACTAATTTTACAATTTAGCAATGAATCACGCGAAACTTATGCAGTGTGACTTTAAGAAAAGTGACAGCTTCCATTTTACGCATAATTTAATATGTACCTACTCGCCTTAGAGGATTATAATGGCAATCATGCTGCGAACATTAGCGTAATAACATGCTATGCTGCAACAATTGTTTATTGCCGACATTACACGTAAAACTATTATAATGATGTTAATACAAGCAATAAAAAATACCATTTACTTTACCGGTTTCTTTTTATCCTACTTTCGGATTTTAATGCGATTAGACAAAATTAATGAACTACTTTATTAAATTTAAATGCCTATTATGATAATGGATTAATGGATACGAGTCGGGTTTTTGTAGTAATCATTTAAGAAAGAAATCGACGAAATGCAAGAATACTTTATACATATACCGGATGGTAAATCATCAAATGGGTCATAGGGGGTGACTACGAACTGCCCCACGCTACCTAGGTACTTAGATAATAATTGTAGCGAGTGACATTATAATAGAAGTGTTACACCCAGAAGGAATTATTTCTTGAACTTAATTTTTTGGCAACAGAATGACTATATTTAAAACATGCTATGATAACAATACCAATGTTTTATCTTTTCTACTTTTTGTAAAAAAAAGTTTTATCTTTAAATTTTTTTGTGAAGAGACCGATTTGTAAAAACCGGTTCGTATAGAAATTTTTAGTTATTATTTCTCAGTCTAATTGTATTCAGTGTAAGAAAATGCCTCAAGTTCGAAGACAGTAAAATTACCACCAGTTAGCGATTTTGACAGGGGAGAATTATTGCGTGTAGAGATATGAGTTTGTCGAATCGCGAAATTGGCCGTCGCGTTAATTGTACGGCAATGACGGTTATGCGTGTCTGTCGTGTGTGGACAAACGAAGGTAAAGGAACACAAAGAAGATCAACTGGCCAACCGAGGCGTACCACAGAGCGTCAAGATAGGCGCTTTAGATTACTGGCTCTGGGGGACCGTTTTGCTACTACGCGTCAAATTGCTGACTAATGGTTTTAAGTAGCAGGTAGACCTGTTAGTATGCGTAGACATACCGCCATATTTGAGCCCTTGGACTGGTTTAATTCCGTCCACGACTAGTGGTTCCTTTGACTGCGGACCGCCGTCATCAACGTTTAAATTGGTGCAGAGAATGACAGCATTGGGTGGCAGAATGGCGTAATGTAGCATTCAGCGATAAATCACTATTCTGTTTAGGAATGCATGATGGTCGTAAGATGTTAAGACGCCACCGTGGAGAGCGACGGGATATCGGGTTTGATGTTGAGAGGCATGTACACAGAACAGTTGGAGTAATGGTTTGGGGGGCTATTGCCTATGGTAGTCCATCACTACCTGTGTTTATTCGAGGCAATATGACAGCTGCACGTTGTGTTGATGACATCTTACAAACTACTTTACTGCCTTATCTCGATGGCCGTCGAGACGTCCTTTTTCAGCAAGACAACGCGCGTCCCATATTGCCCGTCAAACTATGGACTTTCTATAAGAAGCTGGAGTTAATGTTTTGCCGTGGCCGCCCCGTGTTCCGGATTTGAATCCTATCGAACATGTATGGGATATGATGGGAAGGAGACTGTCCACTTGGTACCATCTTCCACAGACTCTGGCACAGTTATTACATGAAGTTTAAGTTGCTTGGAACGAGAAGCCACAGGCAGACATCGATCATCTCATTTTGTCAATGCCTAGACGTATACAGGAGTGTATTCAGCTACGGGGTCGCCAAAGACATTATTATTATTTTTTTTTTTTGATTACTTGTTATTAAAAATTCTTGACAACGTTATCGTTTCATTCTTGATGTAAATCTACCATGTTGCCAAAACATTAAGTTCAAGAAATTATTCCTTCTGGGTGTAACACTTCTAATGTCACTGAGTATATCTTATTAACTAAACTAACTCATAACAGCGTTACATATATATACCAAAAGTATTATTCTAGAATAATCTAAAGCAGTCCCACTTCTAATTCGCCTACGTGACGGGTTGTTCTCTCTCGCACTCGATATCGCCGGAAACTTCTAGTCGCTTTCGAGATGCAACCGTTACACGGGCCACGCTGAATGCATGTTCGTAACAATATTTTTGTGAACATATAGTCCATCTAATTTACTTACCGTTGCACGTCATTATCATTGACAGAGATCGAAGTTGACATAGTTGCCAAAGTATAAAAAAATCCTGAATCCATTATTATAAATTTATAAAAACATTCGTTAAATTTCGAATCAAATGATTCACATGCATTTGTAGTAAATATAAGAGATGATGAATTTGAAGTCCACATGTAAGGTGGAAATGTTGAATCTTCCGTTAAATAATTATCAACTAGTTAATCACAAAATTGCAAAACTCTGTCATCTTCTGGCATAACATTAAGAAGTTTATCAGAAAAAAAGTCATCAACATCATTTGGATCTAGATAAGGAATGCCGAAAAACAATTTTACATATTTTCCAATAACAGTTTGATTTTTATATTCCGAGGACAAATCAAAATTTTGTATTTTTCGGTACCAATTTTGTGTTAAATGAAATTTGCAACAAAAAATAATAATGTCGGGCCACACTAACTTGGCTGCATTTTGAATTGCTATTTCAAAATCAGAAATTATTCGCTTGTGTAATTGTGAAATATACTACTCAGAAGTGTATTAAAGATATTTAATGTAAAATGTATTAAATCGATTTATTTTTTATTCCATATGAAAATATAGTACCTACTTTAATAGTAATCACACCAAATTTGAAGTAAATTCAAGCAATATTACCTGAGTTATAGAGATTTGAATACTGCGTGGTCGGTACTTGCGTCCTCAGAACACCTTTTTCTCGAAACTTTGTTTTTCTGTTCGGTAGGCACGATTTCTCGAGAACGAATCGACCGCTTTTGCAGAAACTTTGCACAGTTCATCTTTATAGTATTGTTTCGTCATTGAACGAAGGAATTTTCAATCGACTAATTCATTCAAAATTTCAAACTTCATTTTTTTCCAATTCCTCTGTTCGATCACGAAACAATACTATACAGTGGCAGATCTAGACATTTATTTTGGGGGGGAACTTCCATTGAAACACCAACCAAAAAAAGATAATAACCAAACGACATAAAAGACATACATAACATAATAGATTTTCTTTTGGACCTTGTTGGGGCGGGAGGAGAGGAATTATTCCATTTTCATCCCCGTCGATCTACCGTGATACTATAAAGATGAACCGTGCAAAGTTTAAGCAAAATCGGTCGATTCGTTCTCAAGAAATCGTGGCTACCGCACAGAAAAACAAAGTTTCGAGAAAAACGCGTTTGAAGTTTTCAAACTGAGAATTCAAATCTCGAACTCAGGTAATATTGAAGTACTATGCTTTGATGTGGAATAAAAAAATTTTTTTTTTTTATAAATACAAGTCCTTTTTAACCACTTAAATAGTGAACCAAATGTTCAACATTAAAGGATTTGGTCGACAAGAAAGCCTAAGAATATTATTGCAAACAATACCCAATATTGTCGAAAAAGAAATGTCTGGTTAGGAGTATTTAGACACAATTGATTTCAGATCGATGGGTGACCTGCGCTCTATAGCCGGGAGGTTAAGGAAATCCTTAAAAACATATTTAATAATATGTTATTAAAAATGTATTTTACAATAAAACATATTTGAATGGACCTAACTGTAACATTAAGTGGCCTCCGAGATCGGGAGATCTACCTCCAAACGTTTAATTTACCTGGGGACGTCTAATATCCAAAATTTATTATGCCCAAAAATTTACAGATATTGAAGCATTAAAAATGCGAATGACTGAAGAGTGTGCAAAAATAGCACAAGTAGAATTTTACAATCGATTGGGATACTGTTTAGTACAAAATGGCGGATTGTTTGAACATTTGTTATCGTTTTATGTTTAGAACTTATCATAAATTATTTTTTATTTGTTATTTAAATAATAAAAATGTACAGTTACAATTAGGAATCAAGGTCCCAATATTTTCAAACTTTTTTAAAATCCTTTGAATTTTTATAAGCTAGATTATTTTACGCTAAATAATGATCTGGCGGTGCTCGATCTATTGCCTAAATAAAACATTGCTGATTTTTTCTCAACTGAGTACATTTTGTAAACTTTATTGTTTTTTAAACAATAAATCATAAAATAAAAATATTGATAATTCAAAGTTAATATATAACTTGTGACGAAAGGCGTAGAGTAATTAGTAGAACAAATATACTTCTGATGTAAAATTAGGAAAGTGGAAATTCAACAGTTTAGAATTTCCCATTGAGTTTCCCATGACCCGTTTGACGATTCATGACCCGGTATAACACTTTTCTAAATGTTTGACAATACGATACCTTCATTATATATTCAAAGGGGAAATTATCTCTTACAGAGGAATCCTAATAATTTTGCAGCCAAATACCAAAATCCTAATTCCAAAGCAGGTAGTCACGATCCGTGTCAAGATGTCTGTATTTTCTGACATATCCCCCATTTAAGCCCAAAATTTAATAGAGATGTAAAATTTGAACAGTTTTTAAAATGTTTGCTATAAGATAAATGTGTCGACAGTGGCGCAGTATTAAATTAATTTATTAAAATATTAGCAACTAAAAATTGCAACATACTCTTATAATGCCCGAATATTATCCCCAGAAAGTAAACTGAAGAACTGGAAAAAGAATTGGAAATAATAAATTGGGACATTATAGGTCTGACGTCTAACGAAACAAGACCAAAAGGAGAAAAGTAAAATCGCTACCTTGGAAGAAGACCGTCATAATATGTCAAAATGTAACAATTTTCAGAAAGGGCCATTTAAAAAATCCATAAATTTTAAAAATATTATCAAACTTTACCATAACTGCCAACTTATGTATTTATCAATGTTTTTTACCAATGTATATTTGTCACATAAAAATAAAAACGCTGTAGTGTAAAAGTCTTCATTTAAAAATTTATTCTTTAACTTTCCATAATACACTCTCTTCATTGTTTTTCACAGGACTTTTGTCAACTTTATCATGAGTTTATGTCTAAACCCTTGAGATATTCTTATAATCTGAAATAATTCAAACGTCACTTTTTTTAGAACATCCTAAGTCGAAATAATGGGTTCAAAAATTCAAAAATTTTAAAATACTGACATAACTCAAAAAAAAAATGCTGCAACTTATTTTAAACATATCCCCAAGCTCTTTACAAGACTGACACAACTCAAAATAATGCATTATTTTGAGAAAGGATGGCATATCTCAAAATATGACAATATTGTGCAAAATATTGCACAATTGAACCAACTTTGCGATTAACAATAATGACGCCTATACCACCTGACTGCCAAACTCTTAAACTATCCTTATGACGTTATCTTACAAAAAAATATAGAATATTTGAAATCCTTTTACTAACATTTTCCAATTTTCACTTTTTTGAGATATTACGGTCTTCTTCCAAGGTAGCGATATACTTTTAAATGAAGTCATGCTTTTTACCATGCGTAGAAAATAAGATCAGTATATTAGTGAAATCTTCATTCATTCATCAGCAAGAAACGTGTAAACATTTCACCTATAGAGAGTATATATTTACTCGTTGCACCTATCTAATTCTAAAACTAAAATCACGTTGCACTATAAAGATAATTCAAGTTTAGGAACCAATAATTACCCACTTTTGCGAAGAAACTAACTTCTACAATGATGTTCAGATAGTTACAGAAGAAACTCTCACCTTATAATCCGATATTTTAATGCAAAGATAGAACCTAAATCAGACGAAATAGAAATATCTTTGGAAAACTTTAGAATTATCACTGGAAATGAGGAAGAAGAAATTCACAAGGAATCTAAGTTCCTGTATAACAAAAAATTGTATTAAAAATCTTTTATAAAAGGTATAATAATTATATACCTTTTATAAAGGATTTTTAATAAAATTTTTAAAAGAAGAAATTCTGTCTATTAAATTTTCTTTAAAAAACGACTTATTTTTGATGACCTGCTTCTATAAGAAACCAAATTAAAGGTGGACGTGGACACAAGTCCTGATAGAAAAACAAAGTGAATTCTTAGGAACGTAAATTCCTGAAGCACTTGCACAGCAAACAACTGTCGTGTTGACTTCACGTTCTCCACTGGATACTGACCCAACTTGCCTTTTGCCTTTTTGTACGAGAACCTTTTGGCATTTGTTGTGCACAGTGTTGACATCCATCAACAATTTTTTGCAGTAGGTGAAAAAAGACGTAAACCCTTTGCGCGCATCATGGACGTTGCTTGAGGTTCTCTCAGTGAGATTATGTCCTTATGACGAGCTTTGAAAGCATAAAACCACTTCTTTCCTGTCATTTGGGATTCTTTATTAAAATTATGTGTTATTTGATTTCTCTCGACGATTTGAAATGCAAGCCGATGAAAATATTTGATCGTGAGGCCAAACATCAACTAGCTCCTTCTCCACTGCTGTTGGTAACACACTGCCTCAACCAAAAGCCTTCGTTTCTTCAATTGCCTCGACATTGGTCCCCTTAAGGTGACGGAGCAAGTTAGTCTTAGGGCCTCCATACTGCCTGCAGGATTCATTTAATCCCATGTCTCCATTACGAAATGTTTGAAGAGCCCGGCTCATGTCGTCCACATTGCAAGTCCCATCTTTTCCTTTGGGCATACAAAACCGGTGTGTGTTATTTATTTATTTTTGAAAATAAGTAGGTCTTAAATACTCAATGGTATCTAAAATTGTACCGGTAAATATAGGCAACTCGTCGTGGTAAAACTTGCACTGTATGTAAATAAACTACGATTCCTAACCTAAAAATGGTCCGGCAAACAACTCAGTTTTATACACATAAATACATGCTTTTTTGTATTTATCAATCAAAATGGTTTGCACATACCTTTACACATGTTGTAAACGTACGTATGGAACTAAAAAACTATACTGAAACACCATGAAATACAAAAAATTCGATAAAACAAAATCGACAAATGTGAACGTTGTAAAACTTCTGCACTCAACTGTAGGTAGTAACTAGTTCCACTAAACGACATAAGAGCACGCTGGCTTCCTCATAAAGGATAAATACATCGGTGGTACAATATTGGCGCTGGTACAATTTCGGCTACTTTCCCCTACGTTTTTTCAGCTTTTTTTTTCTTTACTGGCCTACATGTCTTTGGAATGTAAGAGGTAGTTCAGAGCCTATGTTTAAGATAGTACAATGAAAAGAGTTTTATGTTACTTTTATCCAAGAGTTTATAATTAAATCACCGAAATTTATATAAAAAAATGACCAAAAATATTCTTTTGCACTTTTTTAAAATAATTTTCGTAGCCTCTGGTATAACAAATTTCATAATACCGCCTGTGCCATTTCTTTTTTCAATCTAAAACATCTTTGACTTGGCAAAATCTTCATTAAAATTATAATAACGTAATCTAAATACATTCGGCGTATATAAAAAGCCGACGTACAAATACTCTTTCGCGAGGCGCCAATTAATTTAGCGGCCCCTAATTAAAAACCAAATCCCTCGCTCCTCTCGAAAAACATCGCTGAAGAGCGACAAAAACTCCCCGAAGTTACTTAACTCAAATTGGTCTTCCCTCTCTTATTTATTTTGTTTCTAGAGGGTGGTACATGGAAAATGTGTATCTCGGCATATTAATTCATTTAACCCTATCATTATATTAAGTTCTATAAATATTATATAAAAACAATCTTGATTACTATATTTATAAATGGCGATAAATTACGCATCTTAAAGACCATTTATATACTATAAATATACAGTCGCTGCTCAACATATTCGACTCACCCTTGAAATATCCTGAAGTTGGGCACTGGACTTAAACTTTGTAATTCGGCTTCTTAAAAAACTGGAACTATGTGGGTATCTTTCGAAGTTGTTGTAAACGCCGTTTTACAAATATCTCAGATGAGACACGACATGGAAAATAAAAACCGTGATTACTCTTTCAAAACTGACACATTACATTGAGTATAATTCACTTTTTTCAACAAATTTGCCGGCTTCTTGACGCCGACATTCGCCGCGTGTTGTCTTAACAAAATCTCTTCCAAAACTCCTTAACTATACATACTGCACAATAAACTGCCACAATACTACACATTTTCCATAACAAAAGACGAAAAACGAAAAAATTTACGAATTTGAAGAAAAATTCGGACTCCAATAAAACTAAACGCCTTTAACAGCGAACGACCTTACCGAAAGTGATATAATTATCTTTAAAAGTCATTCGCCCAACTCCGTATAAACAAAACATATACTGTTAAATTCCTATTTATTTGACACGCAGAATATCCTAAAAGCGGCTCTCGATCAAAAGAATACCGAGGAAATACACATCTGTGATATATAAAAAAACTTTAAAATGTGTTTATAACTCCAGAGATGCAAAAAGATTGAAAATACTTTTTCGGTATTTTAACTTATACAAAGTGATTTGAAATGCTACAGATTTAATGTTTTGGCTCGACTGGCAACCTGTTATCAATGTATTCTCCTGATTTTAAAGGTATGTAAAAATTTGAGTTTGATTAACTACGTTATGAACGTAGTGATTCTGCAGTAGGATATTAGACTATTAGCAATATGAAAAATATATTGCGACTGATTCTCAGACCTACGGAATATACATATAAAATTTCATAAAAATCGGTCAAGCCGTTTCGGAGGTGTATGGCAACTAACTCGTGCGATACTAATATGACATTAAAAAATAGCAGTTGGAAATGGATGGGTGATAATTAAGGGTTGTATGTATTTTTAATGCCACATCATAAAAAAATAAAAATATAAAATTTTGTCAAAAAAAAAATGTTCGTACAATTTCATAATAATCAGTCCAGCAGTTTTGGAGGAGTATGGTCACTAAAATATGTTGTACTATTACTGTGATACTTATATGGCTATTAAAAAATAGAGGTTGGTGATAGAAGGGTGAATATATATATATATATATATATATATATATATATATATATATATATATATATATATATATATATATATATATATATATATATAGTTAATTCGGTAATTTTCTTTATGTGTTTATTACTATAGTATAATGTGGATTAGGTTTGTGTATTGACATTTTCATCATCCTTTAATTTCTGCCGATTCAAATTACAAAGGTACCAAGAATTTGTAATAATTATAAACAAATAATTTATTCCGACAGATGGTTCCGCCCTGTAAAAACACCCTATGCTCAGAAGACTCCTCGCCCGCATAACTTATATTAAAATTAAATAACGAGATAAGGCCGCTTCCCACCCCTTTTGCAGGGTGCTAATCTTGCCGGAGATTCATTATTCGCGCTTTGGTGGTAAAAGTCAATTAGGGTCGAGAGAAGTATAGAAGAAGAACAATTGGGGTAGAAGTTCTTAAGAGGAGTGCCGAATCAGCACTTTTTTGCTCAAAAGTGCTCAAGAGTGTCGAGATTGATAGTTTGCGAGAAGTAGTAGTCGAATGAAAAGGGTTGTGAAATGCGAGAAGATACATTTTGGTTTTCTTTTTTGCAACGGGAACTTTCCAACTTTTACTTATTTATACTTTATTCATGGCACATTTAATGGATAAAAGCGTTTTAGTATAAGCGGATTAACTTTTAAGATAAATATTTTATTTTCAGAAATGTTGGAACTTTGTTTTTATCCTTTGGACGCTTCTTTTGTCTTGTTTATTTAATTTATTATTCGACTTTGCGTAGTTTATAAATTAAATAAGAAGCTGCTTTTGTTTCTGTTTTACGTAGTTTGTTTTTACTAGCTAAAGAAATTAGATAAATTAGGTCGATTCAGTTTAATCTTTTAGTTTTCTTTTTGCTATTCAAGACCAGACAATTTATAAACAATATAGTTACGGATCTGATGCTCAGAATACAACACAAACCCATTGTTTGTAAGATGTTAGCTGCAGTAAATCCCGGTGGAGTTCCTGACGAGACTTAATTTCAAAAAGGCAAAGTGGAGTGATTTCTCGAAAGAATTGGATGGAATTAGTGTTAAATGGTCAAGATTAATCTAAAACCAATACCACAAAATTATAAAATAAAAATTTTGACTCATCCGACACCCTGTTAGGGTAAAAGGAAGGGGAGAAAGAAAGAAAGAAATTTTGACTCATTAAAATGGTATCCAAGAAGCATATCCCAAGAGGTTGCCCGACAGAATCTGTAGCAATACATACCAGGAAACGAGGAAACGTATCATAGACACTCAGTCTCCGATAAAATAATTGAGCTTGGCGAAGAACTTAATCTGGGTGTATCGGAGAATCCTACGAATAAGTTGGGTGGATAGAGTTCGTAACGAAGTTGTTTTGCATCGGATGGGAAAAGTTACGAAGTCGTCAAAACAGTTAAAAATCGCAAACTTGAATATTTTGGCCATGTTATGCGCCATCCAGAGAGTTATAATATACTCCATTTAATAATACAAGGCAAGGTAGACGGAAGAAGAGGGCCAGGTCGAAGAAGAACGTCATGGCTTAGAAACCTTAGATATTGGTTTAACAGATCCTCTGCATCTCTTTTCCGAGCTGCCGTCAACAAAATTACTATAGCCAATTTGATAGCCAACGCTCGATAATCGAGCTCGGCACATGGAGAAGAAGAAGAAGAACTTAACGATAGAAGGCGATATCTAACTCCAAAACTGAAAGATGCAGCCACTCGATGAAAGAATTAGTCATGTTAAACAATGTTAAAAAATCTTAGCAGTAACTTCTCAACAGGATATAACAAAAATAACATCTGACCAGGTGACACACCATCTTTTATTAAAAAGAAAAACATTGAAAGACAAGAAAAGCTGGTGTTACAACGTGGGGTAAGTCAAGAACGTAATCGTTATAACAAACTTTTTCCTTTAGAAGGGCTTATAGCGGAAATATTTATTTGATGACAACTGATAAAGCAGCCGGCTTGGATGACATTAGAACGGAACAGATCAAGAACTTTAAGTAGGTAACAATTAATCGGCTATGGCTCATGATAAACTCAGCGTAATAAGCTGTGGCGTAAATCCAGAGTCACGGCACTATTGAAGTCAAGCAAATCGATCGAATATCTGTCACCATTAATGAGAAACTGATACCTTTGATTTGCACCTGGGAAACCTTTCTTAACCTGGTTAAATAACGGGGTATAGTATATCTAAAATGGGTGTGAACAAATGGAAATTTCTGTTGTCGCTTACGTTGACTTAACTGCTGCTTATGACACTGTTAATCATCAAGATTATTAGTAAAAGTACACACAATATGACCAGGACTTTCGGATTGATGTGCTCGTTCATATGCATTCTTCAAAGTCGTCGTATCAGCGTTACCCAGCAGTCTAAGAAAAGTTGCTGGAGGAACAATTAAAAAATGGATGGCTTCCTTTATACTATCTATAGAAATGGCATTGGCTGCCCAAGAAAAATGTTATTGTGTGGAGCCCAGGAAATATGTGAAGTAATCGAAAAAAACATTTTCAGCTTCACTAGAAGGGCATACAGAATACTATAACAATAGATTTTAAAAATCAAATCCTTCAAAAACTCAAGTGTGCGATTACCACATAATCAACCAGTATTCTAATAAAGAGTTAAACGGGGAAAGGAGCTATTAAAGCACTGCAAAGATTAAAAATATCTCGGAGTAAGACTGGATTGAGCTCTTGCATTTATAAGCCACTGATAATACACAAAAGCCAAATTTTTTTTAAGAAACAATATAATTCAAAAGTTAACTGAAACAAGTTGGAAAATTCAGTCAACTGTGCTAAAGACTTCAGCCTTGGCTTTGTGTTTTTCTATAGCGGAGTAAGGAAAGCTGCAATAGGGGGAAATAGAAGTATTGGAAGAAGACACACCAATCTGCTCAAACTCTACTCACTTGATCACGATGTTAATGAGACTAGCCGAATAATATCTGGTTAAAAAAAATTATAGAAATTAAAAGAAAGACTTGTCCACAATATGTTTGATAGCAACTTGGTCGACTGGTTTCGGGCACTACAATTAACTGCTCATTGTCAAGTCTTCGGTAGGGATATTAAGAAACAGCTAAAAGAAAATTACAGTTGGTGTTAATTATGCCAATATTAAGTGTATTTAAATATAACGGTACAAGAGATATAGTCATTGGTATCAATTTCTGTTTTATCTTGGTTGTGCATGAGTTGTTGTAAGTTGAGCATTAAGAAAACAGAAACACACCACGAAGTGAAATACTCGTACAACTAGCACATTAGAAGATTTTTGGTTGTAATACATCAACACTTTTAAATTAAAATTAACATGTTGCATATAAAGTTTAAGGATCAAAAATACAAGACACAAATTGGTTGGAGAAGTCACCAAGAAGATTGCGAATACAATAAAGGACGGCTTCACATAAGCTAGAGTGATAACATACTAGGAAAAGGTGGATGACAATACAGTTATATAATATATACATGTAAAGTAAAACAGAACTCTTTTTGTTTTTTTTTTAATTTATGTAATTTAGCTTTTAATAATTTGTTACGCCACTGTTAAAATACTTAGTAAGCCTTATTTAGCTTTTGACAGTGACATTAGTCTTGTCATTATTAATTTTTATTACTGCCATAAGAGACGTCATTTTAATATTAGTTAAAAGCTTTAAATGTTGTTTTATTTTTGCAGGTAATGTAATTTTAATTCAATATTGTACAACTAATAATAAAGCTGTACTTTTTGCAGAGAAACGCAATTGAGTTTTACTAATGAAACTTTGCTGATTGAAGAAACAAACATTATTACATACATTTACTTACGCCATACGTAATTTACAGTAAAAACTCTTCTCTATATTGATCTTCTTCTTTGATGAACTATTTCATTCAATCATCGAGTTAGAATCTATGGAGAGGGCATCACGTGACTAAAAACGACCTCACTTCGGCAATATTGTTTTGACACTTTTGACAGATCGTATATGTTTATTTACGTTTGTTGTTTTTCGAATATTTTTAGTTTTATAATACTTTTATAGAAACTGTAATAATATATTGTGATAGTGCATAATAATGGTTTCTTGTTCTCAACGTAGTTGCAGTGGCAGAAGCAATGTTAATAAAAAATCTTCAGGAATAATGTTCGACAGGTTAGTATACAAATATGTAAACAAAGTAATGGCCCGACTTCAGAGAATAAATTAATAGTATTTGACTGTATTAATTTATCTTTATGTATAATATATCGTGTTTTTAGTGTTTACCGCGGGATAAATAAATCATAGTTTATTAAAAATGTATTGCACTTTGTAGATTATGATTAAATGTTCTGAATAACTAGTAATATTTTTATAGTAGTTTGAATATTATTGAGTCCGGCCATGATCCCACCGCCATATTGGTATCACCGTTAGCCACACCTACCTACGCCGTTTTTAATACACATGTTAATATCCTCATAGCTTCTCCATAGATTCTAACTTGATGCTTTCAATAAAGATGTTTAGAACGCAACTTGCAACAACTACAGTACAAGTAATGTTTTGCCCGTTGAGAAAATGATATCAGTTAGTAATCAACAATCGTAAGCCATATAGTATATAGTTATAGCAATTATAGTGAGGCCTCTGCGGTTCGCAAAATGATGTATTTTCGAGTTACAGGAGTATACTGATCGACGAAACGATCGGAAAGTTGACATTCCTTCAGTTTCGTATCTGCTTTTAGTTAGTGTTATATATTATTTACACATACTTTGTACCTATTTCCTGTATCCCTATGTAATTGAAGTATAAATGGAGTAGAGTCGTGGAATCTCAGTGAGGACATGCTTTAACGCTTGGAAGACTTAGAGGTATGGGTATTCAGCTTGAAGCATGTTCAATCATCCCGCTAATTCTTCCAAATTTTTGCCCTCACAAATTTGTTTTAGCTACGTCCATGGATAACAAATCGTTAGAAGAGTTATGCTACGCTTTCTAATTGGCATATCGAGGGCAAGTCATGATTCTCCTACGATCCTTTCCCTTCTCAGAAACAAGTCAACAGCTTGTGTGTTTTGTCTATCCACCAACCCTTCACTTCTAAGAACAGATATAATTTTTTCGCTTTCTAAAACCTCCGAAAATCAAGGAAGTCCCTTTCACCCGAGGCGGTCCTAAATCCTATAATATAATTATAGGGCTAATCTCGCATGAGCCAAAAAAATCCCCTCTTTAAAGAAAATTTACACTCTCATACGAATTTCGAAAAGTATTACTTTATTTGTGTACCAGCCTTCGAGTTAAGCAGGTCAACCTGGCGGTAAGTCATTTATTCGGATCATGTCTTGTAACTATCCCGCTAATTTCGTTTTTTTTTATTAATTATAGATTTGGATATCGCTTCTGTTTGCCATCGTACCTCGTATCCCGCATGTTATATATAGTATATTTTTCCTTGCATCCTGCCGTTAGTTATAGAACTCATTACCTATGGCACTGTACGTGTTTCTGTTAACACAATCGCGGAATTGTTTATTGGCGCCAGTCCACAATAACTACAGCATCCCTACCTGAGAATATACCCCTTAGACACGTGCCACTGTGAACCTGTAAGTACAGTTTGTTACTATATTCATTTGTTATATTCGACCCAAAAGTCGAGTTTTGCAAGCAGAGACACTAAATCCTCTTGTACGTGATTTACAACATTGCAATTTTATTAATTTATTGCGAATGTGTATTCTATACCTATTGTATTATTGTTAGTGCTTACCGCCTGATATAATTACCATATTAACCAACTCCATATGGCTATTTTGTTCATCTGTATCTTTATCATATTGTTTTTTTCACTTCGTATCGTTCCCAATATTGTTCTTATCTTATTTTCTGCCCATTCTCTTATTTGCTAGGTTTCCCTATTGCTTTCAAAAATAGGGTAGTGCCCAAAATTATCTTCTCTTACGTGTTTTTTTCTCCATCTCACTCGTTTATCTGCTGTAGTCTAGCCCTGTCGAACCCCGACCAAGATACCTCTACCAGACTGAAGCCCTGACTTTAATATCGTTCTTTGTGTAAACCTCCCTTTTGTTTATAAAGAGGGTACAAGCTTAAAGATAAGCTGGGTCGATGGAGTCAGAAATCAGAAGATTCTTAAGACAGCTGAACCAGAACACATTATACGAGTCGTAAGCTGAAATACACATTACGTGTAAATTATGAGACACCCTGAAAAGTATGAACTTTTGCATCTTATACAGCAAAGATCCAAGGTCAGATCCAACGCAAGTCCTGGCAGAAGAACAGCTAAAAAACCTGGCACGGAAAATCGACTCCAAAATTCTTTAGACATGCTGTTATTAATAAAGCCATGATAACGAATATGGTAACCAACAAGATATTCAACGATCTGTAACGGTTATGGTAAGAAGAAGAAATTCCACATTAAAATGTCATAAACACAAGCAAAAAATTATAAAAAAAAATGTTGTAATAACCTTGTAAATACAAAACACGGTCTTCGCTTCTAAAACACAACGATCCTTCCCTATTTTTAAAGTCAGAGATTCAAAAAAATCTCACCATAATAAAATTAATTCATTGGATCTGGCTCATCAACCTCCGAGCCGGATTCTTATAAAACCCTGAAAGTAGTTTTATCGCATAAGGCTCCACCGCAAAACTGTTGTAAGCCAACCGTAATAAAACGACGATGAAGGACTTGTCGAGAAAATAAAAGGAAAGAACGAGACGGAGAACGGAAGAGGGATTCTGACAGTAATTTTCGAGATTGGCCACCGTCGAATCGGTCAGGGCGCCATGTTTCTCGAAGCGATATTGCCAAGTCTCTGAAATTTGTGATAAAACTAAGAATTTAATCAAGTTGAGGGACCAAGACAAATTAATTACTAGTCTCGAAGTACAATATTTTAATTTTGTGAAAAAAGAAATTTTAGACTATTATATAAAATACAACAAACGAAAATAGACTTAAAAAGACATAAACATACAAGAAACCGATAACTTCGGCCGACATAATTGAACAATGATATGAAAATCTAAAGAATGTATACAT
This sequence comes from Diabrotica undecimpunctata, assembly GCF_040954645.1. Taxonomy (NCBI): domain Eukaryota; kingdom Metazoa; phylum Arthropoda; class Insecta; order Coleoptera; family Chrysomelidae; genus Diabrotica; species Diabrotica undecimpunctata. The sequence continues at coordinate 131,190,579 of NC_092809.1, read as the reverse complement.
CATGGAGTTCTAAGTAATATCGGAGTGGTTGTCGTCCAATCTTACACCTTTCTCGTTTATTTATCTGGGGAATCAATCACTATTGACATTATTTGGTAATACAGAAGGTTATGTGACTGTTCATTCTGCTAGTTCTCTATACTTCTACTTTTTTCTTATTTTGTACCCTCTTTAATGACAGATTAGAGGTTACACAAAGAACGGTACTAGGCTTGGGCTTCAGTCTGGTAGAGGTATCTTGGTCGGGGCTCTTATAACAGCTCAAATATAAAGAATCAGTTAGAGAAGTACTGAAGATACAGAGACGAGAAGTTAGAAGATAAGAGAAGAGAAGTTAGAAGATAAGAGAAGGGAATTATTTGGGCACCACCCTATTTTTAAAGAAACAGTGAAACCTTAAGACATATAGAATACGATAACAAGAAAGGTAAGATACAGTTAAGATAATCACGCGAGAATAAAGTAAACCGTGAGAGAAAAGGTATTATGATTGTGCGGTACACACTTAATATTTCGACACATATACACTAGTTATATGATAAAACAAATAATAATATAAATCAATAAAAATGCCTGAAAGAGATACAAGGAATATTATAATTGTCAATATTCGTCAAAATAAATTATTATTATGCCTTGATAATACGTAAACATCTACTAAATTTTTTTTTAACTTGATCACCTCAAATCTATTCATAAATTTTATCAAAAATATAACCTACATTAATATAAAACAAATAGTTCGTAATTTATACGTATATATTATATCGTAAGTTTATACCCGTGATAGTTCATTGGGTTATACTTAATCATAAATAACAAAGTCACTAAACTGAATGTTGTAAATCAACTTCTTACTATTTAGGTATCGAAGTTGAGCTTTAGTCAATAAAATTTATAGTTACTCACGATACAGTAGACAACAGGTGGACACAGGTAATGGCGTTACGCCTTCAATAAAGGCACTTGACACTGGGTCCTGGCAACAGGTACTGGACGGCAGGTACATAAACGAATTACGGTCTTCAATCCGTAATCCCTCGAATTGACTTAGGCAGACGAAAAGAGAAACAACCAGACAGGAACAGCACAGGTAGTAGTAAGTAGTAGAGATAAATGAAGAGACAAATGAACGTAGAGATGAACGGTGGCGTCGAATGAAGGTAGATATGAACGATCGGCAAACAGAGGTGACTTCGTTCCTTCGAATTGGAACACGTCTGTTTGACAAATGGGAAAATAGTTATTATAGGACTCACTGTGTAAAGATATTTTATATAGATAAGGGTGAATTGAAAATACACTTACCGCCGTGTGATGGAGACAAACCGCTTGCCACAGGAACCAACTCGAAAATGAATTCGAATTCTGATCTTAGGCAAGCTAAAGATACAAAAGGAGTGGGAGTATTGGCTGAAGAGTGCCACGCAAAATTGATATTTAAATAGCAAGGCTAGTGTGGTCATTTTTGTAACCTAACCACCACCTTTCCCGACAGGAATTATACTTTCCAGAAAACCAACTCTTCTGCTTTTCTGAGAAGGTAGACCGGGGATTTCATAATAGGCACTGACTCCTTTGTTACTAGAAAAGATTTCTATTAAGCAAAGGATAGATAAAAAGAACAGAGAACATGTGGCGAAATATTTCATTGTTAAAAAAAAGCGTAGTGAATCGCTCGTTTCTGTTGGGTCATTTTTAAGGCTTTTAACAAAATATATAGACATAGGCGGCGTGAAATTAATTTTCTAAGGGAAATAATTTAAAGAAATTTTAAACATGCTTCAATTTTTTGTGCGTTAAATTTCCCCAAGCTTCTGGTTACTTCCAATATCGTGTCTTATCTGGTCCTTCTGCCTTATTTTGCACCTGCCTGTTGTAGGTCTCCATCTAGTAATTTTCTTAATTAGCTGACACCAGTTGAAATCGCAAGTTATATTTTCAATCTCGCACTAAGATTTAAACACAGGTAAAGTGCAAGGTTCATTCTGAAATCTAAACAAACCTTGTTTCTGCACAAGAATTTGAAATCAAATTTGAAACTAGTGTTTATTGCTGCAAATATTTATTCGTGACTTTAGATCTATTAGACATTTCGTGAAGGTCATCCAAAATACAGTGTTGTATAAGAAAAAATTAATCTTGCGTCCAACTATTGTAACGTTGTCATCTGACTGACCGTTACATTGACGTATGCCCATGGTTTTAGTTTTAAATCCATACATTTATAAGTAGCCATTTATCTATCATAAATATTTGTTCTTTTGTAATGATATGATAGAATTCGACCATTGCTCAAAACAGCTCATGTTCATTGATGTACAGTAAAGATATATAAAAACATTAAATATCTTGCTTCAAAGCAGTTGATCTTATAGTATATCTTAAAGTAGGGCCAATTTTAACAGATATTTTTCATGTTTTACTATTTTTATTAATACCTCTTTTTGACGGATAAGAGATTAATTAAAATTGATCTTGTGGATCTTTTGATTGATGTCACTTACTTCAAGCTTTTCTTCTTTTTGCACACTTATCCTTAGTTCTATAGGATACCTTTGTCCTTTAATCATTTGGTTGCCAGGTACCTTTAGTACGAAAGTGTGAATTAATGTCTTGAATTTATCTGCTACAGTATAGAGGTAATATGTCGTTTCTAAGGGTATATTAAGTAGGATTTTATTCTGAGTGTTCTTTTTGAAACCCTACCAACTAGAGATTTTATTTGCCAGACATGATATGTTTTAACAACTGTTTCAGTTAATCTGAGTAATATTTCCGAATGATCAGAATCTACGTTAAGTATATCTTCAGTTTTTGTGAAATTACTTCTTCTTCTTTTTATGTAGACATTACTCTGTCTGTTTGTCAATGTGCCACCAGTATGTTGTCGTTCCATCGTTTTCGTGGTCTTCCTACTGATCGTCTTCCTGTTGGGGAACCGTCTCTTGCCGTCTTTACTACTCTATTTGTTGTCATTCGGCATATATTATCATTCCATTCTACTTTTCTTACATTTCTTACCCAGTTCTTGATGTTCTCCACCTTGCATCTACGTCGTATATCTGTACTTTTAACTCTGTCCCATAGTGTCTTGCCATCAATTTTTCTAATTGTTTTCATCTCTGCTGTTTCTAACATTCTTTTTGTCCTCTCTGTCAGGTCATGTATGTCATTATTGGTCTGATGACTGTTTTGTAAATTCTGCCTTTCGTTTCTTTCCCGATATTTTTATTTCGCCATAGTCATGGATTTCGTGTTTTTGATATTTAAAATTAGTTCGCCCTCTTCGCTAATATCTACCTTCAAAATCTGCGATTCTTCAATCGATTCTGTGATTATTAGGGTATCTGATCTATGTTATAGAACATACAACATACAAAACTATTCGCAATAATTAATTTTGAAGATGCCCTTACAATTTTAACACATACTCTTTTTCTAGCATCATTCGGTGTTGCACCAATACTTTTCCTAATGTGTGGCACCTATACCTATATAGACAGAATTTTTTCTTTCTCTTTTTATGACAAAAATTCAGTGCTATACAACATAGTTGGTCTTAGAGCGGCCTTAAAGAATTGGCCTTTCTTTTTTATTAGATATTTTTGTGACAAAATACACCACTCACGTCTTTCCTTTTCATCCATCTTCAAAGAAAGTGATCACTTAAACTTTTGAGAGCACTACCTTCCATATTCTATATATACGGATATATGTATATACTCTATATATAGGAGGTTCGCTTTAGAACGTGCTTTCAAGTTAACTTGGGTGACTGGGGATATTAAGAGGTTGAAGCAACGTAGTCCATTAAGATGCCCACAGACATTTTGTCTACAAAACAATATTTCGAACTCATACTATAGCATCATAAACGAGTGTAAGTTGTGAATGTGAAAAGACAAAACGAAATCACACAAGTCACAAGAGGTGCTCTAACCTATTATACTGATGAGTCAAAAACTCATGACGGAGTAGGAATAGGAGTTACTGGTCCTAGCACCAGATTCTCGATATCCCAAAGAATTGCTAACAATTGATTTTTGCGCTCAATAGTTTCACCAGACTATCGATAATCCAAAGAATTGCTAACAATTGATTTTTGTGCTTAATAGTGTCTGAAAACAATGCAGTCAAAATACTTATTATGTTAAAGATCCAACTTGTACTGAAGGCTCTGACTGTTAGGTGTTACGTTACTCTGAAGATTGAAGGTTACGTCTAATGAGTCCATAACGGATTGGAACTGCACTTGGATAGCTATTAGTCTTCCTAAAGAAGGAGCTAGTACTCAATATTTTTGAAACCAAACGTCTCTTGAAGATGTAAATCTTGAGTATAATTGGAGAATAAAAAGCTTCCAGAAATACGAGAATCTTGACCAAGGTGCTGAATTTATATTTTTGGATTTCCCAGCAGTGGACTAAAGAATTAATTCGATGTTTTGTACTGAATGCAATCCTTCTGCACTAAGTGGTCTAACTTCCCGGAGTTTTTTGTTTATTATACTCTTCAGAGCTGATGAACTTAACTCACTATTCCGCTCATATTTTCTTACTTTTGGAAAACCGACAAATGGTTACTTAAACTTTATTATTTTTGAGATATTGCTCAACAACGAAAACGAGTTATTCTTTCGTGTAGTTCTCCGTTTTCAATAATTCTGAAGTATTTATTTTCTTACGGTTTATTTTCCCTTAGAAACACTTTACCGCACAAATGATGCCAATTTTAAACTGCCCGTGAATGTTAGGACTTTTATTACTTTAAAATAAAAAAAAATCATTTCGATCAAGATCAAATTGAAAGTGGCAACAGAGCTCTAGTTCTCATTTTTCGGTGAGCAAGCCCTCTTTCTCAACCGCATTATGTGATTAGCTTTCCTATATCCGGTTTTACGAGAGACAGCAGAAATTGTTTTCATTATCCGGAAAGTTGATGGTTCTTTTCTTTTTTATTCGTTTTCGGTTTTAGATTTCGTTTTGGTTTTTACGGCTTTCGAAGATTTGTCTTTTATGGCTCTTAAACTCCATTTAAAAGTAGTTTAAAAGATGATGGTTCGAAATATTTTATGGCTTATGTCTAACTTTCTTTGCTGGTGTCGTTGCTATTAGTAAAGTTTTGGTGTAAATGGCGAAAACTCTTGGTTAGCTTTTAGGTCTTTTTAAGAAATTTTGTAGTTTTTATATATTTTATGAAGTAGGTCATCAATAAGTCAGAAACGGGTAAGGTGATAGAGTGATATGGGTCATTTCCGTGTCCAATCCGTTGCACTTTAACAACGATTTTGATATGTTCATTTTGGCACAGCGTTGCCGGATTGTTGGAATAATACACAATTATTATGAAATAATGAAAATGTACCGTTATTGGAATAACATAGTAACACATTGATAACAATTTTAAGAAAAGAAGTTATATTGTCACTTGAAAATTGAACTGAGTTTATTAGTCTAATTTATTAACTTTATTATAAAAAATATTCTAACACTGAGTTTATTAAAGTCTTTATTTAATTTATATATACAATATTCTTACACTTATCACAACTACTTTAATTTATATTATTTATTTACAATATTTATTTCCGCGTTACAATTCGAAACTCGACCGGATCATATTTTCAGACTGCCTCACACAATGAAAGTTCCGCTATATATATCAAACAGCCGTTGTTCGGGAATCGGACAACGAAGTTCGGGTCGGAGAGTATACTAGAACAAAAGTGAGAATAACAAAATGTTTACAGGTTAAATAATATGACTCATATTTATCGTAACAATATTTATGGACAGTAGCGTAGATGTTATATAAAATACCTCCTTCAAAATTAAATATGATTCAATAGTAAGCACTTGATTTTAAGTATGGAGGAACGTCTTATTTTAAATGACTTGAAGGACTACAACAACCAGTTCACAATAGAAATACAATTTACCATTTCCATAAGACTGAAGGTTGTCGTGAATCATTGAAGCTTTTGCAGAAAAGGTCTTGAAGAGGCGTACGAGTGTATTGGAAGTGTGAGTTTTCTCTACATGATTGAAAAAGATTTGGGATTTAAATGAAAGGACGTTTGTTAATTGAACGGAAAGACATGAATTTATTTAAGATTTATGGAGTTTGTTCCAATTTGAAAAGTTTTCCATTTTTGAAAAATAGATTGTCCACACATGAGGACACTTTGAGATAACGGGGTAAAAAGACTGTGTAAATGTCCTACATTGTCCAATTTTACTTCCTTCAATGGTCATACTTTAATGTTTGTTCTTTTAGGTGTTTTTGATTTAGAAATTATTGCAAGCGGTCGTCTTTTTTTATTAAATGTTTGTTCTATAGCTAAAAGAACTTCAGCAATTTTTGCGCGAAAGTGCGCCAAATCTAAAATTATTTTTTTTGGTATTTGCAAATTTGTTGCTTGCTTCTGTATTCTAGCCAGACGTTCGTACAAGCTAAATCTATACCATGTGTGAACATTCGCAACGTCCATTTACGTGAACTAATAAAGGTCGTGTACAATGTTAAAAAGAAATTAATTTGTCAACACCTCCCATTGACAAATTGTAATCCTTTAATACCTGTGGCCTATATATTTCTATATAGGTCTTGTTTGTTTTGTCCCATCGTTTACACTTGTCGATCGTCCCAATTCCTATATAATTTGATGCCATTATTACAGGTTTGTTATCAAACCACTTTGTCATGATTACCTCCCCATCGTTGCTGATTATTTCTTCTGCTGTACCACGTCCTTTATTCTTATTGCACCGTCTCCTTTCGAAGGTTGGCGATCTAAATGACAATTGTAGCTTTGGAAACAGCTACACGAAAGATTTATGTGGATGAGCGGTCAAATCATCTCATCAGGTCTTTTAGCCACGAGTTCTGGCGTCTTCCAACTGACCACGTCCATGGTTTTTCATTTTATCAGCAGAGAAGCTAGTAAAAACCTTTAGAGTACGCCACATTTCAGTAAAAATAAAATGCCAAAAATCAATTGATTCCAGTTGCGACTGCGTATTCCACAAAAATGCACCTTTTCAAACAGATAAGAATTTTTACAAAGTGTGTGTGAGTCACCTAGTCTAAAAATGAATTACTGTTCTTTGCGCAGTATAGATGTCTGCATAGTGGCAACAATCTTACTAAAAATTTTCCGATTGTTTCCTTTACTTGCTAACAGATGGGGTCTAGTGCATGAATATGGAATATTTAGAGGTCCTCCAACGTGGACTACATGAGCAAACAGTTATACTATTATAATTTCGTACAACTGAGCGCGTAGAAATGTATGTCCACATTTGTGGACGCCGTGAGCTAAAGGGTTAATTATTAAATATTTATCTTTACATTAAATGTAAATTATTTATATTATTTTTAAGACTACTTTTGTGTTTAATAATTAAGGGTAAATTACTTTAATACACGTGTAAGAAACTCTCCTTCTTCGTGTCTTTTTTTTTCAAGCATCATGTACCGAATGTTTACGTTCCCTGCTCTCTGTCAACGATTTTGTTGTAATTAGATCTTTTGTTATCTAAAACACGAGTATCGAACATTACGCGCCGGGTTTCCATATTCGAGGGGCAAGATAGACAGACTAATGTAAAATCGGAGATGACTAGGAAGCGAGCATCACATTCTTAAGGCTTAAAACCAAAGTATATAAGACATATTCCTAAAAGAAATATCATGGACAACATTGATAACGTTATATATTTTATTCGATTACTACTTTGCTGTTAATTACTCCTGATAGATTATTATTTTATTTGCCATTTTAATTAAAAATCACTCGCAGAATTGAGCGCGGACTATACAAATTAATCTTTAGCACTTCAATATTTCATATTTTCGTTGAAACCGTTTACCTGTCAAATGGCTATACAAAAGTACAAATGCCAGTATCAATTCCTATTCACAGCCATAAAAATATCATACTAATCTCTGGCCAGCCACTTTATAAAACGTATTTATGTTCTCTGGATCTCTACGACCGGCTATAAATCATGACCCAACAACTGGAAACAATAAATCAGGAAATCCCCTAAATTCATTCCGAAGAAAGCGAGCAACAACGCGAAATTTCCGTTCTTGCTGTTTCACTTCGGCTCTCAAGAGAAAAAGAAGTGAAAAAAATTCGAAAGAGCGTGAAGCCTGCATTAAGAAGGGTTACGACGATGTGTTCGAGTGTTTGGTTATCAGAGTTGTTTGATTTGTCGAGGATTTGCTCTTGAAGAATAGGTCAATGTCGAGAGGAAAATGGTTACGAACGGTAAATCTTCGCCATTAATAGAATCGTGTTTATGCAAGTCTTTTTTAATAGTTTTAGCACTTTCCATACACTGTCTAGAACATTTACGGGGTACAGTGAAAAGTTTCTTACCTAGTGCCTAGATACATTTTCACAATATTAGTAAAATTAAATATGTTTCTTATTTCATTACAGTTTCCTTCTTCATTTTGGATAGTATAAAGCCAAGAAAAATTCATTCGAAGTCAAATTGTATAAAAATAATTTGTACCTTTATTAATAATATTACAAAATGGGTAGTAGTATTTAAAAATGATCGACGAAATGGACTATTACAATTAGAAGTTTACAAAAAAATGTGAAGATATACAATATCGAGGTAGATAATTGTCAAGGCGGTTAGCTAGGGCTGTATGTGTCTCAGAAGAAAATATACGACATATTTTACATTTCCTGCAATGTCGGTGCGCATTTGCCAAAAATTGATTACAAACAAACAAAGAATCGACGTTCTTAGCAATAACTTTTCTGTTTTCACAAGAATTCAATCGAATTCTGTACTGATTTGTTTGGATGAGTGAAATATGCATCTTTTATTTGAATCAAAACAATAGTCACAACCATTATAATCATTTCTTAGCACCTCAAGTACTGCATATTTGCATCCCCAATGTTCTACTGGTCCCATGCACTCCTCCAGCGTTATATGCCAAGAGTATCTTTTCTTTTGAAAGTCATTTGCTATAACCTGGTCATACTACGGCAAATTGGCCTACTGTAGATATTTCATTGTATTCTTGATACTCATTCTAGAATTATGAAACCCTGTACCAGCTTGTACAGGTCTAGTAGATGGGCACCTTGTGTTTTAGAAGTACCTTTTTATGGGTACCTTGTGATAGGCTAATTCCTAGTTGTTTCCTGCAGTACTTTCGCAAGTCCGTCCAGTATAATTTTGTTGCCACCTGCTTGACCGGATATACTTTCTCAGTAAGAGTTATGTTTGAATCCAAGCTTTTTCCTGATTTTTCTCACCCGTGAAGCCTATGTGGACTGCAGTATTTGTTAGGTGATCTTCTTTTAGAAAGTTTATGAACTCTTTCATTGCCCTGTAATGTCTGATGATCCGGCACCCATACCAGCGTAACACTTATGTTTTGCCTATCGAGCTCTTCTTAGTGTTCCTACATTAGTCTACCTAAAGGTTACCTTATAGCTTCTGAGGCCCACCCTAGTCGCTTGATTATCTGAACATATATTGATCCGGTTAAGTTCAAAAGTACTTACCTTAATTTCTTACCTTAATTACAATGCGAGATAGCATAAATCTCTGACATCAAGAGCATCCTGCTCTTGTTCTTCCTGTTTCTTTTACCTAATCTCCAGAGAATTATCTCTTTACTCCTTTTTCTACACTAATGCGCACTTGTGTATACACTTAGGTAGCTAAGCGATTCCTACATGTTAATCGATGTATTTGTACCAAGAATGTAATGTCCCATTTTTCTTTAGCTTACTTTCAGTTTTTCTGTGTGTGTTTTTGTACGAGACCACTAATTTTGCCAGTTGGTACATAGTTCAGAGGTACGACGTTGTTTTTATTTTCTGTAGTCCAAATTGGATTGATGTATATACTTGTGTCCTATCGTGAGAAGCAAGTACATATGTGTGTGAGTCTTGCCTTTCTCTCTTTGTGTTTGTCTTCGCTCTTTGAGGACAGTAGGACAAAAGATGTAGTGTGGCCGCGACACAAACTTAAAGACAGAAAGAGGTTGGTATTCATGAATTCTATATAAAGAGAAACGGCTATTAGAAAAAAATGTATTCTGTTTAAATTTTGATATATTTTTTAGTAGTTTTAAAACTTTGTAAAACAAGATTGTTACTTTTTAGAAATGTAACAAAAATAAAGTTTAAGAAATATCACATTGCTTTGACAAATTTCAGTCTAAACGTACTTTTCCAGTTCTTACATATTATCGCAAATGTGTGGCTAGTATTAGTAGTATTCAAAACATCACAGGATGTTGTAGATCACGCCACTAAAACTAAATAAAATAAAAAATAAAAATAAAAACGTTTATTGTCCTAATAATATGTAATGTACATGTCAAGCAGTTTAACGTTCTTCTTAGGGTATGTGTTTATCTATGCTGTTAGGCTCCTGAGCTATAAGTACTATTTTTGGCACCGTATCTACTTCCCTGCTTGACTGTCTTCGACAACCACCTGGCTGACCCTAAGGTCAATGAGTTTATGGCTTATACAATGTATCCTCTGTATTCTGTTTCTGGCGAGGATATCCCTGGTCTTAAGGAGTCTTCTTATGTTCTGGTGAAAGAATTTTTAGCCCTGTTTACGGCACCTCCCTCAGTGGTGTATACTGCAGCCTTTCCTGGATAGTTGTGTTTGAAACACTGTCTTGCCATAACGATTCATCTATTAACCTTGCATTCCGTTTCTGTTCTTACAAACTTCTTCCAATTGGTCTCCGCTCTTGAACTCCAGACTGGGTCTGCGATAGTGGAATGGTCCTGTATATCTATGTAGGGTTGAATCAATCTATTCGCCACTAATGACTTTTTCTTGACGATCTCTTCTGACTTGATTCTATTTCTTCCCATCGTTAATCCTTCTCTTGTTGTTAGAGTCTACTATGTTAAAATGGTGAACTGAGTCTTCTTTATGTTTATCTTTATCTTCCATTTGTCTGTGTAGGATGTAATTCTCTCTAGGTGGTTTTCAAGTCTCCCGATGATCCTCCTGGTGTCTTTGGCTTCGGTGTAGATTCACTGTGTCGTATGCTTATAGGGTTGTGTTTGTTCTGGCATCAGTGGGCAAATCTGAAACAAAAATATTTTTTAGTATCGGTGATAAAATGCTACCCAGAGGCATTCCTGCTTGAACTGCTTGCATCCTGGACATCTTTTTGTCAGCTGAACGCTGAAAATTTCTATTAGTCAAATATGTATCACATATGCTGACTAAGTAACGAGGCAGCCTAGCTCTTTCCATCTTGTAGATTATGGTTTTTTCCAATCTGTGCCGTAGGCTTTTTCTATGTACAGTATGGCCATTCCTGTTCTTTTCTTTATTTTGAAGTCGATTTTTGCATCACTGTAGTTGTACAATTGCTTCCTTTTTCCTTTCTTTTTTTCTAAAACTTTTGTTTTCAAGCTTACATCGCCTTTGCTTCGTTCTAGTATGTATTTATATTTTTTAACGCCGCTGAGCAAAATACATGTCGTTTTAAAAACATAGCTAGTTAAACCTAATACTTAGGTATGCTTAAAAACTTTTTTAGTTCATTAAAATAATTATTTTGGTTTTATTATGTACTGCGAAGTTGCGAATAACTAAGTAAAGTGGACGTTTGTTATGAAGCTTTCACATTTATCCAGTGACGTAAGAATATTTCTCGGTCGAAATTTTCCCATGCTTCACTGATTCGCTGAAAGTGAATGTAAGAATATCCCGCTACATATAATAAATTTATTGTTTTCACTGCTGTATACAGTCTGCAGCTTATTTATTCCACCATTAGTAGAAAGAGTTTCCCGTTTCTTTTTTCCTATAGTTTTTTGTTTTGTTATATAAATTATGTTTTAGAAAATACGCGTCTGCTCTTTCGATCTTTATTTTCCTTCTTGTGAACATTTTTTTCTAGTACTACCTTATTTTATGCATTAATTCTTCTTCCACTCCACCTCTTCGATCTCTACTAGTCTTTTCTTTTAACCCTAAAGCCAATAAAAGAAAATTACACTTTAAGTGTTTATTTAGTCGCTGTAACAAGGCAGACAATTCCGCAACCCGACAATAATCTAAACCCCGAAACACTGTTTCTCGCATTAACGCAAAAAATTAATACGAGTCGAAGGGAAATTTGTTAAGAGGACCCAAGGAAGGGGTCATTAATTTTGTGTTTACGCCTCTTGTGTATATATCTGTTTTTCTGCGTGGGGCGGCTGCTTTCTTTTTTAAATGAATGCAAGAGCTTTTAATTCTGAAAAAAGGGATGGAGTTTATTATGTTGGGATCTCTCCTCTAATTTATAATGAATGGGAGTAATTTGCCGAAGGGAAAAGGTTTAGAAACGGTACTGTTTGTTGGAAAATTAATAAGATTTCTTTAAACAGGTATTTGTATGAATATAATTAATTATTAATTTTTATTAACAAAGCATTGTAAATAAAGTTTACAGCATTCATGGTCGTATGCTTCATCTTGTATATTCATCTTTCCATATTCAAAAGCCCCTTTTCTCTAGTCTGTTGAGTATTTCCTACTCTAGTTGCGTTCAGTTATCTACTTTTTTGGTAACGAGTTTTCTTCAGTGTTCTCATTTGCTAATATATCAATAATTGTTTCTATTATCCAAATTATGCGCATACTCAAAGCACATGATAGGCCAAAGTTGTTGCTTTGCTTAAACATGGCAAAGATCCCAACGATCCCAAAAGTTGTAGGCAGGAAGATAATGTATAAAAAATAACGTGTACCAGAGACAGTATCTGTAGACCTTACCGCCGCTTAAGATACTGCAAACCGTATGAAATTCTTTCAAAAACACCACAGGGAACAATAAATTCACTTGTAATTTCCGTATCTTCATGAAGACCAAATAATTTTTTGTCTTTCTCAATAGAAAGAATAGCAGATAAAGCAAGCAGATAGCAGAACATCTACACGAACTATCAACCGGTATCAGTAGATACTTTCATCTATGCAGACAACGCAAATATTATTACGCAAGCAGAAATTACTTTTGTTAAAAGTGGAAATAACACTAACTGAAGCCTTGAAAACAATGACAACCTACTTCCAATCAAACCACTACAAACTAAATCCCGAATTGTTCCTTCCATCTTAGTAATACAGACGCATCCACAAAATTAAACATTCAGTTGTGAGGACAGATCCTTGAATACTGTGTTTAACTTAAATTCTTTCGTGTTATATTGTATTGCACGTTGTCGTTCAAAGATCATTGTTAGAAACTAAAAGGAAAACTAACAACTAGAAGGCAATATTCTACGCAAACTTGTTAACCAAAAGTCGGTCTTACATTTTTCCACGCTTAGAGTGCTGCACCAGTATGGAAAGCATCGGTACATACCAAATGTGTAGATATATAGGTTTCCAGGTTTTAACGAGTCAGCAAAGATCATTATTGCATGTCTGAGTCCCACAACCATCACCAAGCTCTTCCGTAGGTGTCGCTCTATCATCTTATATCAGCTGAGGAGTTACTAAAGGCGTTGAATGAAGATAATAAATTAAAGACTCACCAGCCCACAGCACGAAGACAAATCAAAAAGAGAAAAGCTTTCTGGCCGGATCAATCCATCTACAATGTTTACTACAAAGAACTTGTATTAATAAATGGAAAGAAGATATTAATCAACATCTAGAGCCTCGGAAATAAATTTCATCTAGTAAAGACCTTGCTTAGCTTTTGTGGATAGGGAAAATCTCAATCGCTTACGAGTCGGAGTGTCTAAGTGTTAAACCAACACGGAGAAATGAGGATTATTATCTTGTGACTTAAATAACTAATGTGGATGTGGCGCGCGGCAAGATGTTCCATAAATTCCTTAGACTTTATGTTCCAAAAATTCTATTGTTTCTAAATTGTAGTGGTAAGTCCTCTCCTCCTCAATCTGTTCTCCTTCGTAAGGATGTAGTGGCGTCATGTAATTTGTTTGACTATTTCTGTCCAATTATCTCTCTCCTGTGCGTGTTGTTTTGCTTCAGAGAATGAGTAACCAGTCATCTCCTTTATTTGGTCCGACCATCCTACTGGAGATCTTCCTCTGGATCTATGACCCGCCACGTTACCTTCAACCATCATTCGCTCCATGCCTTCTCTTCTTCTAGTTATGTGTCCAAAATATCTCAGTATATTTTTGTTGATAGTTGTGATGATTCTAGCTTTTATGTTAAGTTCTGCTAGAATTGAGTTATTTGTGCGATGGGCGGTCCATATTATTTATGCACAACATTCTACGGTAGACCCACATTTCAAATGCCATTATACGCTTTGAATCGGCTTTTTTTATTGCCAAGTTTGTGAAGCATAGGTGGTGAGTGGTAAGTGTTTACTGATAAAATAATAACAATAACACTCAAATGTTTTCTTAGCGAGAAAATGAAATTATATTAAGTACCTGACTACAGAACACTACAGGAGCAATGCGACCAATTTGTGACATTAGAGTTAGAAGACCTTGATGGTTTCTCCTGTAACGACCCTTTCCCAAGTTAGCATGCTCCTTTTCTAACTTGGCTGCACTCATGATAAAAATACGTGTGCTCTAATTTCTAATTGTTCTAATAAAGTTTGATAAACAACTATTTTAATTTAATAAATTATTTTCAAGCTGTTTTATTAACCTAGGATATATTTTTAACCTCAAACAATTGCTGAGCTTTGAAAATTCATCTGTTGACTTATCTGTCTCTTTGATTCATCTCTTCTCATGACTATGTGAAAATGTACTTTCAAATTCGCATAGAATACCAAAATAATGTCTTTATTGTTCTAATAACCTTACAAAATATTTGTTACTAACTAAAAAACAACACCTCTTTGCAGAAAGCCTATAGGTTTTCTTTCTATAGGTGTCTATATTAACTAAAAAACTTATCAGATACCTGCATTATTCAACGTCCCAAACATGTTTTTTTTAATTTATTTCCCTTACGTATGACAAAGGTAGACGGTCCCGACTGTATTACTATTGTGTCATAAATTTGTAAGTGGAATAAACATGACCACACAAACGGAAATAATCTTTAGTTCATTCTATTTGTGTCAAAAATCCTATTTGTGCATTTTTTGCTTTATATTACTTTTTCGAACAAAAACTCTGAAAGCGTTTCCAATGTGATTGCAAATGTTTGAAAAAGTATTAAAGAGAGTGGAAAACAAAGAAACAAAAACGAAACGCTACAACTTTTCTTTCTTTTTGCTCGAGTTCGGTTTTGCCTTTCGACAAACGAAATGGCAATACAATATCTTCCTCGGCTCGCTTTTTTTTATTAATGTTTTTCTGAATTGTTAATGGTGTTCTTTTTTGTTTCAGTGTGATAGCGAGGGTGAAGACGATAAGGTAAGTTACTTGTTTTGTTTTTGCTGCTATATGTTTTGCCGGTTATTATTAGACCAGTAAATCGTAACTGTTTATTCAATATAAGTCTATTTTTTATAGAAGCGCACATGTATTTCTATATTTCAGGCACATAAAATCATTATATCGTAAATTTAATACAAAATTGTGACAGTTTTTATGGAACCTTCATAGAAAAAATTGTTTTTTAGACAAAAATAATTCGACTAAACTTTATTTGTCGTTCAGAGCAAATCTTTACCAAAAATCACTTAATACTTTTATATTTTATCAATTTACGTGTTTCTTCTTTTTTTCCTCTCCCTATAGGCGAGGCAATGAAATAATAAAACCTATCAATTTTTTTCTGTGGAATGGATCGCAATGAAACTTTTTGCATTAGATTCGTAAGTGCTTTAGGTCATTTTTTGAAGTAAAGTGATGATACCGAAAAGAAAATTATATGTTCAATATTCGCTGAACACGAATACAAGAATATAGTGACAGCAATAGTCTCAGAGGCACGTGGGGCACAGGATGGGCCTGGTCTCCTAGAGTTTTATGGAAATTGGATACATCAGTTCACACTCGTTACTCGGGAGTCTTTGGGGTCGCTGATCACGAATATCATGTCGACGATGTTCCCCCCTCCCCCGAAGCACCTGGTGCCCAGAACCGGACTCGTCTTGTAGTGTTTTATAAAAGGAGTTTTCAAATTCGATACAAAATCAGTTCAATCTTGTTACTTGGGGATTTTAAAGTGGCTGAACACAAATATCATGCTATTAGGTTGCGCCGTAAATAAATATTTAATTTTTATTTTTCATTCCAAAAGAGCCCAGCACTTTTCTTATTTCAAAGTGATTTCAGTTAAATTGGCTGCAACTTTGCAGAGAGGTAGCTTTGGTCAAGCTGGTCAATAGTTATTCGTGAGCTAAGACTCAGAAATCAATTGCTTCTGAGTTATAGAGTTTCAAACTGTCGGTGTTTAGTCCTTTTGAATAATGAATATTTGTAAAAAATACAGTTTTAGTAAATACGTGTAACTAACTTCAGAGAGTGATTCTGCATGAAAAATAATTGGTTTGCTATATAAATATATACTCGCAAATGCTTCCTTTTCCAGATATGGGGTGTTGAAATTTTTCTTATAAATAAATCTAAAGCTTAATACTATTACAAGAATTAATATTACACTCAGCAGACTTCCGGGTTGAATCGCATCGATTATCACGGCGATGAGCTTGCGACATCCTCTCTGATGCCTTCTTCAGGGCTTCCGAGCTCTCAGTCTCCCGAGCCCCCAGACACTACTACAATGTTTACTAACCAATGCATTACTGCTACTGGAAACAGCGAACGGTTCATTTATACCGTCGATGATGACGTGGTTTGGTTCAGGTTAAAATTTAAATGTAACTTAAATAAAGTGTACTGAATTTTAAATGAATAAATTAATAACAATACAATCATATCCACCAACGTCCATACAACTATAATGTATCTGTTAGAAATTACGAGAAACATTTTGTAGCATTTCTGGAATTACTAAACTACATTCATGTACTATTTCATCGTCTTAGTTCTTTCAATAAAGCAGGAATGGTATTATAAATCTTGCTTTTTAAATAACCACATAGGAAGAAGTCAAGGGGAGTTAAATCGTGGTATCTTGCTGGCCTCTCGGCCAAGTCATTGCCTAGAAAACCGTTCATTAAGGTATCGCGCTACCTGATATTCGCTCAATAATGAGACGTGCGGAAGAGGGGTTCTCAACAGTCTTAATAGATCTAAAATAGAGCAATTTTTGTCGCAATTTTTGCGTACATGACAATATTTGCCACCTGATCTCTTAAAAGTACTTAGTATAATAAATTTGAATATCGTTGCCTACAAAAAAATCAATGTTTTTCTCTCATTTTAGATAATTTCATTTTGCTTATTTAAGTTTTTTTCCATGGTGATATTGAATAGAAGGGGGCTCAATAAATCTCCCTGATAAATCCCAATCACAGCCAATATTAGTTTAGTAAATTCCTCTAAAGCGGAACCAACCAGTCAAATAATAAACAAAAACGACTGAGACAGTTGTGGAAAATAAAATACTAAATCCTAGTTAAAGAGAGGATTGATTTTTAAGGACAAAATTGTTTAAGCTTAGTATAAAGTGTATAAAGTGATTTATAAAGAAAAACAAATTCAGCAAGTAAAGTGCTTCTTAACCGATTGGCTGACTTGTAAAGCAACTCATTCGAAATGAAAATCCCCATAAGGTTTCGTTGGCAAGATTTGTTTGTACATTCTTCGATCACATAAAAAGAATCTAAAAAGCAACAAACTACCGTTGTTCGCCTTTGTTTCCCCATCGAACAAAAAGCATTTACAAAACAAGGGCGGGAAATACATCAATTCCTGTACTATTGCGTTTTTCATCGAGATCAAAAATGGGAACGTTTCTTACGCTAGATTGAGCACGGATGTTGAATATTGAAGTATGGCAAAGACGTTTTGAATAATCGACTGACTGTGTTTTCGTAATACTCGGAGGGTTACATTGCTCGGAAAAATTACGGTTCAGCATATCGGGACATTTTTGTTCACCCGTCCGTATATTGAGTTGTGATTTCGTTCGGACGGAAAAAAGAACACAGACATAAAGGAAGTTTTACTGGCAAATAACATTGTATTCGGCTAAAATGTAGATCGGTTACGCAAATAGGAAAGTTAGAAGTTGACATTGGTTAAGTTTATTTTTAGTCGGTTTCTGAACATTATTCCCTTCGTCAAAAAGCAATTTTTTTATTACGTTTTACTTTATACCATTTACACAATCAATTGCCAGAAATCATGATTGTCTTCGTACGCTCGGTTTTCTACTTAAATTTTCAATATTTTAATAAATTTAAATTAAAGAGGTTTTGGAACTGTTTTTTTTGTGGCAGGTTTAAGTTCAATATTATTTTATATGGGATTAAACGACATAGTTCACATTAAAATCAATTGTGGTTTAATCCCATAGAAAATAATATTCAATTTATAGTCCTGTATAGAAAATCCTGTAATTTTCCGTGTCACCACAGAATTGCATAAAAATTTGGATTTAGGTTCTACTTTCCCTCCACTTCACTTTTGGACTTGTGCCGTTGGATGCTTTTTATTTTTTAAAGGTGAAAACTACCCCTACTAGAAAAGATCGTATAATTGTAAATTAAAGCGGATAATTGATTCAAATCATCCTATAAAGAAGCGAATGAATGTTATCATCATCATTGGTGCTACAGCCCTATAAAAGAGCCTCAACCTTCCCAAGTCTATTACGCCAGTCAGTTCTATCCATTGTTGCCAATTTGCTGCGCCTATTTGTCTACCATCCTAATCTACACCATCTCTCCATCTGAGTTTTGGCCTACCCCTACTTTTACTTCCCACAGGTTGCGACATAAGGATTCTTCTAGGAGGGTTGTTCTGCTGTGATCGTGCCAGATGTCCTGCCCGTCTTTTATATGTATTTTATAAAGGATACTACGTCTTTACCACCAAATATATGTATACTACGAGATATATCTGTGATATATCTCGTAGTTGTACCTCCTTCTCCAAACACCATTTTCACAGATGCCACCGAATATTCTTCTCAGGATCCTTCGTTCAAATATAAGCAGGAGATTTTCATCTGCCTTGGAAATGGTCCATGTCTCCGACCCATATGTCAACACTGGTTGTATAAGGGTTTTGTATATGGTTATTTTTGTTTTTTGGCTTAAGTTTCTGCTTCTCATATGTCTACTCAGTCCAAAATAGCATTTGTTTGCTAGGATTATTCTTCGCTTGATTTCTTCCGTCATGACGTTCTCCTTGGTGATCAGGGAGCCTAAGTATGTGAATTTGTCCACCACTTCAAAGGTAGAATTATCAACCGTGAATTGGTGGCCGATGTTTCTGGCTCTATTGTTAGGTATTGATGCCATTATCTTAGTTTTATTTTCATTTACTTGCAGGCCCATATTTTTTGAGGCGTGTGATAAGGTGGTATACATTTCTTCTAGCTTGCGTGTTGTGCGGGCAACTAGATCAACATCATCTGCATATGCCAAAATTTGGGATGATTTATTAAAAATGTTTCCTCTGTTGTCTATTTGGGCATCCCTGACCGCCTTTTCCAGAGCTTTGTTGAAAAGGAGACACATCAGCGCATCTCCCTGTCGTAGCCCGACATGCGTTTCAAATGCCTGTGATTGTTCGCCCTGTATTTTGACTTTGCAAACAACTTTACGCATTGTAGCCTTAACCAATCTTATCAGTTTATCGGGGATGTGAAATTCATCCATGGCTTCATACAATTTATTTCTGAGGGCATTATCATAGGCCGATTTGAAGTCTACGAAAAGATGGTATGTGTCGATATTGAATTCATTGGTTTTTCCAGTATTTGCCTTATCACAAAGATCTGATCTGTTGTTGATCGACCAGGCCTAAAACCACTTTGATATTCGCCAAGAAGCTCCTCTGAATATGCACTTAGGCGACCATATAAAATACTCGAAAATATTTTGTATGCTGTATTAAGGAGGGTTATTCCCCTATAGTTTCTGCATTCTAATTCATCGTCCTTTTTGTGTAGCGGGCAAACGATCCCAATACACCACTCTTCTGGGATTTGTTCCTTATTCCAGGTTCTCAGTATAATTTTATATATATGATTAGTCAGCGTATGAATGTTATTTAACATTAAACAACATAATTTAAGATTTTATCACAGTTTGACCTCTAAATCTGACCCCCTAGATTAGCTACAATTAAAACAATGTCATTGAATACATTGTCTCCAGTGATTTGCATGGAAATTTGGATTTAGGTTATACTTACCCTCCACTTGAAAATTGGACTTGTGCCGTGGGTTGATTTTTCACTTTTTTAGAGGTGAAAACGATCCCTATTAGAAAAAAAAATCGTATAATTGTAAATTCAGACAATTTGGAATTACACTCCGCATCATAGAAAACGGGCCACCCCAAATATTTAAAATATTTTTGAAATTATCAATTGCTACAAGATTAAGCATTTATTTTGTATATTGAATCAATAACTCGTGTATAGAATTTTTTACATAAAAAGAGTGCACGTTATTCAAGATTTACGACGTCAGAATCCCACAGTGTTGCCAAAACATCAGAATAGTTAATAAGTGAGGAATTTTTAAAATATCAAATATTAAGTAATACACTAGTCAATTGGATTTTTAAAATGAAGAAAATCACATTTTTAAAATTTCTTTTTTCACTTTTCAATAATGTGAAAAACGAAATACGTTTAATCCATAATAATAATAAAAAAAAGAAGAAAGAGCATATAGAGAGTCAACCAAAAGAACTAGAGAACTATAAGGCACAAGCAGAAACGCGAAAGTTCTACAAGAGGATTAACCAGAACAGGAAAGAATTCAAACCTAGATTATCAATCGTTAGAAATAGAACAGGGGAGATCTGTGTAACCTGTACAGTTACTTGCATGTACAATTTCATTATTAATTTCTATAGCCACTTTAATTAACACTTTTTCTTAAATAATTACAGCCTTCAATGTTCAACTTTTCCGTAAAAAATTGTGATAACTCTATTTTCATTAGTTTGTAAACAAAATCTGAAAAGACATATCTATTTAAAGTTTTTCGTGGATTATTATAAGATAAATACGTTTTTTGAACCATCCAAACAATTTTTGCGACTCTCTCAAAACCTATAAAACTGAAAGTGGCGCTTAGTTTTTTCAAAGATCTCTGGGAGATTATAATAGATCTTCGATCTTCGTCATCAATTATAGGATGAATTTTTCCAATTAAGAAATAAGCTTTGCTTATTGGCTACATTTCAAAAACAAGAAATAATTGTAATATTATTACTATTACAAGTGAACTGGTTTTACTATATTATCAATTTAATTATTTTAATGATACCCCGTTGATATTTTAAATTAAATTCACACAAAAAACACACGCCATTTAAATTATACGTAATTAATTCGTTATAAACAAAATGCGGCGACAAAAAACAGCTTATAATTTCAACATACTCGCAACAATTTTGCAGCCATTCCAATTTTTAAACAATTAGATAGAAAACTAGTTTTTGCAAGTTTTGAGTTCATTAAAAGCGGAGAAAAACATGTGCATAGTAGCTTGTTTCTATAATAAAAAAGAAATGTAAGATGCGGGTAATTGAGATTATATTCTCGAGATGGTTTTTACAGGTGCAATTACCATGATGACACCATAATTAGGTTAAGAAAATCGCATAGAAAATTTATCATTATCGATGTTAAAATGTTTTTAGTATACGTTTTATAACGTCTAAAGGTTAACTGTTTTTAATCAGCACGTCTGTGTACTTGCTAAACGACCAGAACTGATAGTAAACATATCTTTCTGCATACATATCTCCAAATCCAAATCGAGCTCACGGAGTTGAACTTCAACTTCAGTCAAATTTATTCGCTCCTCGTTAAAAAGTCTAAATTCTCACTTAACAGCAAACTTCTACTGTACTAAACAATACTAAAGCCAGTTTGGGTGTACAGTGTTCATCTCCGATGAACAACGATCATCATTATCATCTTTGGCTCGACAGTCCTCCGTGGATGACGGTCTGTTCCAAGATTCATCGCCACCATTCTGTTCGTTTTTGTTGCCATCTGATTTTTAATACCCCTGCATTGGTCCCAACTGCATCCAGCCACGTAGTTCGCGGTCGGGCTCTGCTTCTTCTTCCAACAGGCATTCATTTGCTTAACTTTTTAGTTGTGTTTTAATGAACGTTCATTAAAGAGTTGGTATAAGTTATATCTTTTGCGCCACTGCACTTAGTCGTTTCTAGGTCCAAATATTTTGAATTGTTTTTGAGTCTATAGTGTGCTCTATTTGTAAGGTTTATTCGGCTTTTAAATTCTTCGCTTGTTTTGTTAGTAGTTGTCACCAGCGAGCCAAGATATCTGAAACTGTCAACACGTTCAAAGATATAACTTCCAAAGACTGCTTCCCATTCCTTGGGAACCCTCTTTGATACTTAGTAACCAGTATGTATTCGGTTTTGTCTTCGTTGATCATTAGACCGACCTATTTCGCCGCCTTTTCTTAGGTTACGAAATATTGTTCAAATCTCCCTTACCACGTCCTGTAATTTTAATGTCATAAGCGTATGCTAAGATTTGTATCGTTATATTGTAAATAGTACCATCGTCTCTAATTCGCGTGTCTTAGACTGCTTTTTCCAAGGAAATATTTAGTAGGAGGCAAGCCAGCGCATTTCCTAGTATAAGTCTATCCTTTATCTCAAAGTTCTAAAATTCTCTCCCTGTATCGTAACACTCGATTTTAAGTTAGACATTGTCGTTTTTGTTAGTCGGATAAGTTTTTCAGGTATACCAAACTCACACCTTGATTGGTATAGTACTGTTGCCTTGACACTGTCGTATGCGGCTTTAAAATCGACGAATAGGTGATAGTTTCCAATGCTAAATTAGAATGTCTTTTCGAGGTTCTTTAATACATAGTTAACATATTCTGTTGTTTATGGGTTTAAAGTTAAGGACTAATTGCTGAGTTTTTTTACTGACTAGAAAACCTCTGCCATATAACAACGATACAGCGATTTAAATCGAAAGTTTGCAGAGTGATTACTAATATACCGTGGTGAGTCAGTTATCTATGGATCCATAATGAAGAAGACCTTCCATTTATAAGACATGAAATACAGCTTACAGTGTCTAAACAAGAAGATCGAACAGGGAACCATGATAATAAACTATGATATCCCTTCAATAATGGACCTGTAACAAACCGATTCCAGTGTATGTGGCCACAAGATTTCCTACAGTAATGAAAGAAAGCATACGGCTTGATTTTTTTGTCATTATCCACAACATTCCAGTTTATGTCTTGTTGTTTTATTTTCTACATATTTTGGAGTGTTATCTTAACTCTCTTAACTAAGTTATCTCTTTATTGCTACGGGATTATGATCATAGTTAATAACACAATCTGGGTTGACTTTGCAGCCGATTAGTCCATTTGTAAATCTTTTGGTAATCATAATATTGGGAGAAATTTTCAAATCTATAAAGCCTTACTTTTGACAAATCGGACAAAGTGTTAGTAATCATTAGTTTTTTCCTTGGCAGAACTGAATAAGACGAGAGCTATGATCATTTTTCTGACCCATTCTGTGCTATTCCACAATCGTTGCGATCTTTTCATTCCCAACTTTCTGCTTTTCAGTCTCCCATAATGATGTTTATTTCTTTTTTTTTATGAATTAAGTAGCCTCCTAAATTTTCGTAAAAATTCTCGAGTTCCCCGTCTGATTTTTCAGACTTCAAACAGAATCTACTAGGGATCCGTTTGAATTAAAAACAATTACTCGATCATTAATTGCGGTACAACCTTTTAGATATTGTTCCTTTAATGTTTTTAAAATATTTCGATGCCAAGGTGTTATGCTCTCTTCCTGAGTAATAAAAGCGCTTTCCTTTCGCTTTTGTTCGCCATTCTTTCTTTCCAACTTGTCTCAATATTCTGTCTAATCCCTATATCCCCTCTGAGGACTTTCAGAACTCCTTGTCTATCTGAGGCCTTATTGTTCATCTTCAACAGCGAGGAGATAGAGATTGGGATTGTCACTTCATTGAGAATAAAACCCAAAGGCATTTGAGGAAACTTTCGTTCTTTTTAGGAGACAAAATATATCACTGGTAAATAAACAAATAAAATTTGAATACTCTATTTTCTGGTTTCCCGTTATCTCCTTTGGTATAATGTACCCATTCAAATAAATATAGGTGACTATAAAGAAAACAAAATCGAAAAGAGATAAGACAGAAAACCAAGCTCCAAAACTTTTCTCCACTCATTGGAAGAGCTATTCAATAATTTAAATTGGGAACAAAGCAAAGATAAAATCGATGGCCGATAATTGAGCAATCTAAGATTTGTCGACGATGTAGTGTCCACAAAAAATAGTTTAGAACAATTTCTTCGCATGAAAGAGCTGCAAAGGAAATCGAGAACTTCGGTTTGAAGATGACCCTACAGAAAACACTCTGGGAATATAACCCAAAAAGTCAGTTACATATAATAATGTCTTCTTGTTCTTTTGATGGCATACGCTATGTAGACTGTAGGTAGGCGTTCATGCTGCGGTTTTCAAATGCACAGGGATCCCTTTCTCTCTTCTTAAGATTGTGCTAACATCAGATATGTCGCACAAGACTCTAAACCGTGCATGTTGCTTGTGACTGTGAATATAAATGAACGGTTTTAAATTAAATAAATAAACTATTACTCTCATCAATACCTACTCTCTAATAACGCGGTAATTACTGTGGCGCCACCTGTTACATATCTGCAAAAACTTAATTTTTTACGTGGAAACTTGGTACTCTTTCTGCTATTGTTCTAAATGTTATTCGCATAGATTTTTAATAAACTAACTTGGTATTAGTAAACCTTGTACAATTTTTTTTTCTAATCCATTAGTTTTTCTACTTTAAATGACTTTCGATCACAAACCCTTCAGCCCAGTGTTCGACGACGACCTATTCCACAAGGACGATATCTCTTTGAAAAATGATATTTGGCCTCCGGCGTTTGTGGCCCATTTTACATGCCGCGATGACAGATACATAAAGTACTTGTCACATTACGCGGTGATTTCCCCTTTTCATCGCTCACAATCTCGTTTCCGGTTGTGACTTTTCGGCTAGCGTTCATTCGCCAGGAACATTATGTTCTGCCGTTCCGACGCCGTCGCTATATTGGCGACGCGTCGCGTCCAAATACGTGAGCAGGATGTTGTATTTCTGGGGTTGAGCGGAATAGGGAATATGTAAGGCTATAATCAGGGCGTTATAGGATGATTATATTTATGTACAATAAAATAACAGCAGAGGATGCGAAAAACATTAATATCGATGGTGTGAGACGGGGTCGTGTTCCTGTATGCGGTTTTATACTAAACTAAATTTAGCATAGAAACAAAAAGAAAGTACGTATAACAATCAATCCAAATATGATTGTTTGGAGTTTATTTCATGTAAAATTGGCATGACTGACTGTTTATAAACTTGCATATGTATGCTAGTGAATCTTGTTTCAGTTTATGATGCAGGTATTTTTGAGAAGAAATGGGCTCGATTGTTATTTTACTTTTATTGTTTTGTACAATGTTCTTATAGTGTCGGTGAACGACTGAGAGCGAGCCAGCGAGCTTAGAGCAACTGTCACACACCTGAACGATGGCGGCGTTGCCAGAATACAAATTTAGTTAGGTGGACTACAAAATTAAACTATACTGAACACTGACTTATAATAATTCAGCTGAAGAGTTACTTTAGCGTAAATAATTATAGGAACCTTGTTACTACAAGTAGCGTAGAATATACAAAAATAAAAAATAGTGAGTAATGTGTATGGCCAGCAAAGGACTCGACTAGCTGGGAAGTGTTGAACATTAGAATTGGAAGACATTTTCAATTGTAAAATGATTTTATGATTTCCCACTACTTTTCAGATTTCTTAGATTGATTTTAGCCTTCCTTACTT
This sequence comes from Diabrotica undecimpunctata, assembly GCF_040954645.1. NCBI lineage: Eukaryota > Metazoa > Arthropoda > Insecta > Coleoptera > Chrysomelidae > Diabrotica > Diabrotica undecimpunctata. Next base: position 131,164,619 of record NC_092809.1, on the reverse strand, counting down.
TCCTTTTCACCGGGGTTTTCAATACCACACTTCTGTCCGTAGTCGCTCTTCTTCAATTAGAAACAGTTTCAGCTGTTGTTTTCCCACGTTCCCTACAATTTTCTTTTTCGATAATTTCTTTCCTAAATTTGTTTCTGTATCGCTTAGAGATTCTACATGATCTTCACTTCTTCTTATAGTGCCGTGCACCTATAGTGCGTTGGCGAGTTATCTTAAGGCCAGACGTCTGTCTTTTGCGGCATGCAAAAGATCGCCAGTGTTTGTTTTTTGTAAAAATTTTCAATACCGTTCTCTGGTTTGTCCGCGGTTAGAGCATAAACCGGTTGGAGTATATTGTTTATCTTGAGTTTGCTTTGGTTTACTTGTATGAGTATAATCCTGTTTGAATAGGTATGGAGTGAAACTTACTACCGCTTCGTTAATGGTTTTGTTTAGTCTTATCACGATACTGTATCCATGAGAACGTTATAACTTGCTTAATAATATGACTGTTTTATTCTTCATGAATATTTATTTCTTATATTGCATTATGGGCTTTTACACCTAAAGAAATAATTTAAGAAATATGTAGAGGAAAGGAAAACACCATGGAACAAATTAAACTAGTAATAATAGACGGAAGGCCTGCATAAAATAGAAGAGAGAGTTCCAATTATATGCTAGAAAACAGCTGAAGGGATTGAAAAGTGTACTTCTCGATTCGACAAATAAATATGGTGTGCATTATACATACATGGAAAATTAATATAAAAACGGCAAATATTTGACAACAGAACAGAACAGTAGAAGAAGGAACAACATATAGATTTGAAGAAGTGGATATATGTGAATACTTAAGTATAATAATTAGTAAAAAAACCGGACGTATGTACTCAATGTGTATAGCACCAATGTCTTCTGAAGAGCCAAAACAACCACTTACAGGACTGTTATAAAACCGTTATAACTTGCGGAACATGACCTGTGAATAAAGCAAAAGTATACATGGTCCGAGTGTGTGAAAGAAAAATGCTGAGAAAAATATTTGATAGAAAACTTTCTAACGTAGGGTGATTGATAAGATCAAATTAGAAATTCGACAATATTTATGGTAAACTTAATATTTGTGGTTGGATAATATCCAGAGGATACCGATTGAGAGATGACTAATGAGACTAATATATACATCGATCAGAGTAAGATGAAAGAGCAAACGACCACATAAATAAAAGATGTGAACAAATTAAAAAATAGAAACCAAAAGGATGGCATGACAAATAAATTGGAATGAAAAAAGTAATGAACCAAACCACAAATCACGTACCTCTAGATCTAGATGCTTCACTACAACACTCGCATCGGAACTAATTCCAGCAGGAAAAAATTTTACCTTCGAGTAGTCTCATTACTGTGTGAGAAACTGAGTAGACTGTTTTTTTTTATGTCAGTATTAAACATTTTATTGTAAGTACTAGATCGTTTCAGTAACTTATCTTTGTTACATTTTAGCAATGGTAGATTATGTACACAGGTAAGCTCCTATGTCTAGTTTTTAGATCCAGCTGGTCTATGACACTGAGACAATTAAATTTATAAAAAAACTCTAGCATCACTATCCGGATGTTAAGCAAACTATTAATTTTATAATTAATCACAATAGAGAAAGTTAACAAATCTTCTAATGACAATAATACAGAATATAAATTTTTGACTACAATTACCTTTTAAATCCTTACTCCTATCAGTTTGTACAATTATAATCTCTTTATTTGGTAACTGTGCATGTTCTGCAACTAAAAAGTGCCATAAAATAGTAACCAATTAGAAAATTATACTAATCTCGTCTATACTTACTCAATGGGGTATCTCAAATAAGTGAAACATGTGTGTAAAGTGGGCATCTCTTCTTGTTGAAGGAGTTTCAACTAAAACAAAAACGGGTGTGGCAGTCCAGTGGGACTGCCGGTGGAAGTTACACTTCTATACACGCATTCGCCGTTACAAATTTATTTGGGAGTCAATCTGCACAATCATTACATATGTAATGCTATAGGTAAGACATAGCAGAAAGAGAAACATAATTAATAACAATTTACTAACAATTAATAAACAACTTTTGACCTGTAATAGGAGTATAGTAAATGAAGGATTGAATCAATATTTTGATGAAAATGTATATTTTTATTTTCATATATATATGAAAGGAGTTGAATGCAAAAATTTTTTTACACATACTCTGCAGTAAAATTCATTGTTTATTTTGTTATTAATATAATAATACAATACAAATTAAAATGCAATATTAATAAGTATTTAAAAATGACAATAATATACATAACTTTTCTACTTACACATATATGTTTAATTTACCATGTAATAATATTAATAAAAAAGTCCTCCCCGACTGGGAATCGAACCCCGGTCTGTGACAGGCGGGGATACTGACTACTATACTACCGAGGACATGACACAAACGTATTTCAAAATTGACAGTTCTGGGTCATACAGTGATTTATTGAGATTATTATTTTGAAATACAAAAGACTAATATAATTATGAACATTTAATAAATAATACAAAACATATCACATAAATAATAATATTAATAAATATTTTATTATATATATAATATTATATGTATATATACCTTTATATAATATATATATATATATATATATATATATATATATATATATATATGTGTATATATATATATATATATATATATATATATATATATAATATTAAATTATATATACAAAAGGAATATTTTTATATTCGAGAGAGGTAGAGAGAGAAAATATATCTTCTGTCTCTCTCTTACTCATTATCTTACATAAGTAATGATTTCACAGATTCACTCCCATACAAATTATCTTCCAAGTGCCTGTGGCATATTTGTTTTGTTTTAAAAACTGTAGTGGATGGAATTCATTATATCTAAATCAGGATTTTTAATAACAATAAGTCACTTCCAAAATCGTGTAATATCCTTATCAGGATTTGTAAATCCATGTCTAATTGTTGACGAATTGGTGCATTGTACGATACAATATTTGTTGTGGAAAATCATATTTAACTAATTATTATTAATCACTGCACAATACTATATTAACGCAAGAACATTTAAACTGATTTGGGGTTAATGCTAACAATAACTTACTGACAATTGACTATTATAATATAGACTACAGAGTATAGCGACATCAAAAGATTTGTATCGGTACTACAAATGACATTTAATTTACGATAGATAACCTTGAGCTACTTAGGCGAAACATCTAGTATTAGTGGTTTGTGAATCAAACAATTAACCTACTAGGTTGCTTTCGCAGAATCAATTATTAACATTGGGGTAAAAATTGGGGAGAAACTACAAGAACAAAACAGCGAGATCAAATTAAGAAAATAGGCAGAGATCAACAAATAAATACGCCGAGAATAATAAAAGTGCTCATTCGCCCTTTATCTCGAAATTCGTATAACAATTCTCTTATTATTTTTATTATTTTGTCGGAAGTACGGAGATTTAATAAAATTCCGTCTCTTCTAAAGAAAGATCGAAATACAAATTTTCTCGGTGTAATCTCGTCGGCGATATACATTTATTTTCCACTCTGCGATCTCCTTTTGTACGTTGTTAACTTATAAAATGGTGGAAGTAAATATCGTAAACGACATGCACACAGCACACGAAGTTATGTTGTGCTTATGCCATACTAGAGCTATAGTGCCCTAGTATACTATAATATAGCATTTTCGAAAAGCTCAGAGAACATGATTCAATACAGTGTACTTTATCATAGGCGCTCTTCGTAGTTTTTTAGAGGCGAATGTTTTTCAATGACACTCAATAAATATAAATATAATTAAGAACAATCTGTTCGTAATTATAAGCAGAATAATATAAACAGTAATATAAACAGAATAACTCATATGTGTGTAAGAAATATGTTTAGTTTTTAGTTTTTATTTTATTTTCCTTTTAATACACATACTTACGTAGTCACAAAAAAATATACATAACGAAAGAACATAAGATAGATACAGTCAATAAGTTTGTTGATGTATAATCATAAACCTAAACAATATAATTATTTATTTAAACTGATTAACAATCATATACAGGTTGTATACAGGTTGCATACAGGTTGCGTCGTATACAAGTACGCATCACATCTAGCAGATGAATATTTTTTTTTTTGGAGTTTTGCAATATTTGATATAATTCGGCAATACAGTAAAACCTCCGTTAACCGAAATAATTGGGGGGAGGGGGCCGTTTCGGATAACAAGAATTTCGGTTAAAAATAAAATTGTTTTTTATAGTATTCTTGGTCAAAGTATTAATATTAAAAAATACTATAAGGTGATTTCGTAATGTTTTCTAATAAGTAAATACAGAATAAAGTAATAAAAGTAAGGAAAATGAACAAGTTTAACATGCTTTTTTAAAGAAATCTTCTATTTTCTTTTGCGTTTGTGTTTGACAACGATGTTTTGCAGCTATATCTCTCCATCGTTCATTTCTCATCGACAAAACTTTATGCAATGACAACAAAAATTAAGAACCTAGTCGTGTCCCTAACTAATTAGGCCTACTGTATAAAATTCTTACCTCTAAGGCATTGAAAATCATTGAAGGCAGCATGACACCTCCGACCGCGAGTCGGCGGTCTCGTGCTGCTTGTTGTCTGTTGGGTCGTCATCTTCGTCGTCTGATACGCTCAGGGTGTCTGGATGAAGAATCATATCAATGATGTCCTGGTCGATGAATTCACTTTCTGAGTCATTGGCTGCTAATTACTCACGTATCTCTTCTTGGTTATTTTCGTCAGATCCCGGCAAATTTTTTTATTATAAATGTTTAATTTTTTCTGTCGTTTCGTTACCATTTTCTTCTTCAGGATCGTCAATCAAAATCCCATCAAAAAGTTTGTTCCAGCACACCAATAAACAACATGTTTCATTGTTAAAGATTTGAGAATCAACACTTTTGGATTCATTTGTCTTCTGTAATAACATATGTCTTAAGAATGTTCCTCTATAATGTCTGTTGAATGTCTCTATTACTCCCTGGTCTAACGGCTGAATTAAGCTCGTGACATTCAGTGGCAAAAATCTGACAATTGTCACCATTTTGTAGATTTTGAGGGTGAGTTGAAGCATTGTCAACAAGCAACAATGCTTTGATGGGAACTTTTTTTGATTTTAAAAAGGATTTTACACTTGGGACGAATTCATGTTAGAACCATTCTGAAAATAAAGTGGTCGACATCCATGAGCTTTTTTGGCCTCTATAAAAAGCTGGAAGTGCTTTTTCGGAAATATCTTTTAGAGCTCTTGGTTTTTTTGATTTTCAAACACACATGGGCATCAATCGGTGAGTGAAATTAATGGAACTGTTTACGTTTTGCGATAAAAATTTACTTTTTATTGACGAAATTATTGAAACTTAGCCGTTTCGGTTAAACGAGGTTTCGGTTAAAAAGGTTTCGGTTAAGGGAGGTTTTACTGTATATTAAAAACTTTGAACGGCCAAGATATCTGGAGTATAATATGAAACATTCTTTTTCTGTATTTAAATTGTTGTCTTGCATCTTGTACAAAGTTGTTCAGTAGAAAGTTATCCAAGTTTTAGTTATACAGCCCACGTCCCATATTATTAGACGCACTCCTGTTTTTTAATAATTTGATGTTTTATTCGAGTTTATATGCAGTTCTTTCACATACAAACATACATGAAATAGATTTTTATTCACGAAATTGATTATATATTTCGTATTTGTTATAAATGGCAACACTGTCTTAATCAATTCTTGCCGGAACGTAAAGTCTAAAGGTGGGTACACATATGCGAGCCGAACTGTTCGCGAACTGCTCGTGAGCTGTTCGCGAACAGTTCGTTGAAAATATGTTTATGTTCACTTTATCCAATACCCTAAGTATCTAATAACAAACCGAGAATTAATTTACTTCGTTATTCTAAACATTTCTGTATTTTTTTTACATTATCTGTTATTAATTTCTCTCGTTACTTTTAAATAAGCCGCGCTCGTTCAGCAATTTTGTTTAACCGAATGATCTCATCGCACACTTAGCAGAAACAATTTATAGTCTCGTACAACGTCCAAATTTAACTGCGAACATTCTTTGTGTTCGTCCCAAAAACCGACAGGCTGTGGTTCCTGACGAACAACGAACGAACAGCTCGCAAGCGGTTCTTCCCGTCGTACAAATTAACGAATATAGCGTTCACAAACGGTTCGCGAACAGTTCTGCTCGCATATGTGTACCCGCCTTAACCTGCTCCCATCGCGTTCGCAGGTGCTTTAGTTGTGAACGTGTCTCTGTGTGCAGAGTTTAAATAATCTGGTGGTACGCTTTCATCATGGGTAAAAAACGCGATCTTTCACCACGTAAAAAAGCTGAGATAAAGGCCCTAGTGAATACTAAAATACTTTCAAATCGCGAAATATCACGAAGGTTAAAGGTTTCTGAAGCTAGTGTACGACGCATAAAGAAGAAGATTGAATTAGGGAAAGAATTGAGCTCTGAGGAAAACAAATTTGCTACCACAAAATTGATAAAATCGAAACTGCACATGTCAATGTGAATGCTTCTGAACGTACTGTGCGAAGAAAATTAAAAGATTTGGGTTTTATGTCCTGTCGCCCCGCTAGGAAGCCCACGTTAACACCTGCAATGAAAGCAAGGCGTCTGAATTGGGCCAAACAGTTGCGTGATAAAGATGTGGACTTCTGGAGGTCGGTAAGTTCATAATATTTCATATTTCTTTCACAAATAATGCATTTAACCATTTAACCAACATAAAGACCAGCACATAATTTTTTTCTATTGTTGACAGGTCTGCTTCAGTGATGAAAGCACATTTGGAATTTTGCAAAACAAAGCTCAGTTTGTGCGTCGTCGTCATGGAGAAAAGTTTCATCCTGACTGTGTTGTTCAGACTGTGAAGCACCCTACAAAAGTGATGATTTGGTCAGTCATTAGCGGCAAGGGTACTGGACGTCTGTACGTGGTAAAAGGAATGATGCGGCAAGACCAGTACAAAGATGTCTTGCAAAGGCGGATGATTCCGCAGCTCCAAGACTGGTTTCCAAATGGGGAACCATTCATTTTGATGCAAGATGGAGCTCCCTGCCATACAGCACGGTCTGTCAAAGCTTTTTTGGCAGAATAAAATATCTCTTTGTTGGATTGGCCGGGTAATAGCCCCGATATGTACCCCATAGAAAACGTTTGGGAGTTGATAAAAAGGGAAGTGGCTAAAGGTATGATTACAAACAAAACGCAGCTCTTAGAAAGAATAATTTACGTGTGGAATCATCATCCTCAAATGCAAGAGACAGTACAGGCTTGCATTGATAGTATACCGCGCAGAATTAAAGCTCTAATAGCGGCTAAAGGTGGCTCAACAAAATATTAACACTTAATTGTCGTTATTTCTGTTTTCTTTCAAGAGTCAATAAATACATATTTGTTCATTAATAATGATGTTTTATTGGTAATAAAATATAGACAATTAAATGGACAACCAAATAACATACATTGCTTCTGGTATATAGAAAAAACCTATTTAGTATCAGCTCATAATTAATATTTTTTATAAAATCTTATAGTGCGTCTAATAGTTTGGCCAGGGACTGTACATTAAGAATTTGTTCATTGTCCCTGATTGTTGACCCTCTGTCTTATTTAAGTTACAATTTTTAAGTTCATACTATGTATGTTACACTCAAACACCGAATTCGGAAAATGTCTGAAATTTTTACTCACTTCGCGATGTGGACAACGTAAATTACCCACGTCAAACATGTCTGTTATAGCATCATGACTATACCCTACACTAATTCCATAATAACAAGTAAAATAAAATAAAATTTTCATTTAAATTCCATTTATTTTAATTAAAAAAAAAAAATAAACAGTAAAATATAAGTCCACAAGGAAACTAAGTTCCTGTAGCTGGCTGCATACCATGTATCACAAAAAATTCAAGTAAAAATCCTTTATAAAAGGTATATAAATTAAAAACCCAAACGGGCTATGTCATGAAGACAAAACGTTTTCGGAAACCATGTTCCATCATCAGTGTCTAGGTGTACATGTTTTGAGCCACGAAATATCAGGGTAAAAACCCGTTAAAATTTATCTAATACAATTTGGTTTACATTATTTGGTTAGGAACAGTAATCAACAACAAAGGAGACATCGAGGATGATCTTAACAACAGAATGGAAAACACAGGAAAACTATTCCAAGCACTAAATAGAGGATTCCTTAATAACAAAGAAATATCAACAAAGACCAAGATGACAATATACAAAACAATATATAGACCTACAGTGACATATGGAGCAGAAAATTGGATATTAAACAAAAGACATCAGAGCAGAATTCAGGCAGCAGAGATGAAATACCTCAGAAGAACGATAGGAGTAAAAAGAACTGATAGAATCAGAAATGAAGAAATAAGAGAAAGACTCAAAATCAAACCGATACTCGAGTCAATCAAAGAGAAAAAATTGGCATGGTTCGGACATCTAACCCGGATGGACAATAATAGACAAGTTAAAAGAGTGTGGGACGCCAAACCAATAGGGAAGAACAGAAGAGGAAGACCCATTAAAGAATGGAACAGTGACATCTCGCAGATACTACAGAGTAAGGGTAAGACTTGGCAGGAAGCAACACAGATGGCATCCAATAGGAAGGAATGGAGAAAGTTCGTTAAGAGCTAGGACACCTCAGAAGACTGTCAAATAGTGTAATGTAATGAATTGTATTTTAAACGGCCCAACACCGAAAGGTACAAATGGGTCTACTGATTAAGTAAAGTAAAGTAAGTTACATTATTTGGTATTATATTTTAAGATTTTAGAGTTACCAGTGGATATGGTAACATGGCGACGTATGACTTCACATGAAGTTGCTGGTCCTGAGACGAAGTGTCTACGAGGACTTCGACTATTTGGTACTGCAAATAGGCGTCGTGGACGGTACACATGGGCGACAGGTAATGACTTAGCATAAACAAAGGGAAAGATAACGAAGCAAATAAAATGGACATCAAAGTCTATAATTAATAATACATAATCGAAATTAGCAGAACAGTTACAATATAAATGATATTGGGCAAAGTTGAACTGACACATTTGGGAACTGGTACCCAAGAGAAGTAAACTTCGAGATATTCTCATTAA